>NC_137697.1:17208921-18408921 GCF_964034855.1 Anser brachyrhynchus | reverse complement strand
TCAAGGGCAGAGAGGCCTTGAAGAGATATCTTGGCAAATTAAAGGCCTGGGCAATCATCAACCACATGAAGTTTAACAAGAGCAAGTGCTGCACGTGGGACAAAGCAAACCTTGCTATACATACAGACTGGGGTACTGGAGGCTGGAGAAAGGGATCTGGGGGTTCCGGTTGACAGCAAGTTGAACATGAGCCAGCAGTGTGCCCTGGCAGCCAAAAGGGCCAGACGTACCCTGGGGTGCATCAGGCACAGCACTGCCAGCTGGTCAAGGGAAGGGGTTGTCCTGCTCTGCTCTGCGCTGGTATGGCCTCACCTCAAACACTGTGTGCGGTTTTGGGCCCCACAATATAAGAAGTGTCCAAAGGAGGTCAACCAGGATGGTGAAGGGTCTAGAGAGGAAGAGGCCCCTTGGTTTGCTCAGCCCAGAGCAGAGCAGCTGAGGGGAGGCCTCATGGCGGCCTGCAGCTCCCTCACGAGGGGAGCGGAGGGGCAGGCGCTGAGCTCTGCTCTCTGGGGACAGCGACAGGACCCAAGGGAACGGCATGGAGCTGGGACAGGGGAGGGTCAGGCTGGGTGTCAGGGAAAGGTTCTGCACCCAGAGGGTGGTCGGGCACTGGGACAGGCTCCCCAGGGCAGTGGTCACGGCACCGAGCCTGACAGAGTTCAAGAAGTGTTTGGACAATGCTCTCAGACATCTGGTCTGATTTTGGGGTGGTCCTGTGTGGAGTCCGTGATCCTTGTGGGTCCCCCTTCCAACTCAGGGTATTCTATGATTCTATGACTCTTCTTCCCTTTTTTCTTTTTTAAACAAGCTACAGAATGTGCTGGTGAACAAGGGTGCAAGCACCAGATATCTGCAAACAATTAGTTTTCTAGAATTTTCTAATACACACCCCTCATTACGTTCTCCTTTGCCCTGCAAATGCATAACAATTCATTTTGGTCGTTACATTTGACTGCTTCTCTTTCTTCTGATGTAATACATACTCTCACCTCAAGCCATCTTTCATCTGACAGCTACCTGTTTACTAAATTGCTGCCTGTTCTTCATGGCTCTCTCCAGACATCTGTTCTAGATTTGGTTTTACTTACAGGCAGGTTCTCTATACCTATGATGAATTACTGGGAAGATAATTGCATGAACTCTGCTCCCAGGATAAATTCCTTCTCTGCATGCACAAAGTTTTCTTGGCTAGTAAAGATATTTTCTTTAATTCTTCTTATTGGTTTTCAGATAGGAGATAAAATGGAGAACTTTGTCTGTCTGCCATAATATTCACCTCTTACACTACATGACAAGTTGTTTCTTTTCCCCATTAGTTTCACTCAGAAGGTGTTCCCTAGCTTGATAATCTATCTTAGAAGACAGCAGAACTTTTAAAGCATTTTGCATTTTTCTGGAAGAATATGAAATATGAAATTACATATTTACAATCTATAATTTGCCCCTTCTCCTCCCCCAGGTAAAAGCAGTCTCGCATTTGCTCTATATGTAGCAGTCAATAGCGGTCCTCAGAAGGCTGTTTAGCAATGTCAGGCTGCTTCTTCTTGAGATGTGGAGCAACCATTTCCACATATCCAATTGTAAGAAATTAAAGGTCATGACCATCAATTAACACTGGTGTTCCCAGAGACCACTGCAAAGTATTAGCTGCTAAATTTTTTTTATTGACATAAAGGTGTAGATATTACTATATACAGGTCATCCTCACAATAGCTACTTAATGAAGAATCTCGAAATGACTCAGAGCAAAAGACAGAAAAAAAGTGAAGTGGGGAGGGACAGACTGCTTTCCTGTTCATTCAACTCTAATGGTACATTTGTTCACAGACTTGCCTGGCCAAATCAATGTTAAACCTCAGGGAACTGATGCAGTTGTCACCTGGACTCCAGAATACAGTCCAAAATGTTTTGTGGTTGACTGGGGCACTGGTGGAGAGGATATGCGCATGAAAATAGTAACTACACCTGCTGGAAATTTCACACTAGGTAACGGCAACAACCACATCTCCTAATGGAGGAACCATTTCATTTACTGGTTATTTTTGGCTGGGGAGGGAAGAATTTTCATCCTGTTTTTAAGAACAAACTGAGGATCCAGGTAAGCATGCCTTGTGTCTTTGTCCAGCACTGAGGCAACATCTAGTTTTACAAAACAACCAAGTAGAAAGAGTCCTGAGAGAGTCCTCAGTAGGATTCTTCCAGTCACAGTTGGGCAAGAAATGCAGCTAAGCTGCTGTTGTTGGTAAGAGGTCTCTCCTTCCCCAAATGTCGGACAGACCTGTACACTACCTGCTGGATAACACTGTGGTATGAGAACAAAAAAAGCTTCCCTAGCCCCTTGGTAAACTTAACCTCAAATATAAACTGCTCTGTTACAGACTTTCCCCTATATTATTTTTCTTCCCCATAATTGTACTTGTCAGAGCACAAATTCTCAACTCCAGTACTCTGATTACCAAATCGGGCATGAAGATCTGCAGGCAGAGGTCAGTTTAAAGGACAGTCATCCAAAATCTTGATTAAAATCACATAGTTGACTAATGCAAAGACCATTCGGAACTGTCTTTTATGTACAGCAGAGAACATTTTACTCCAGTTTCATGTTAATAAATGTAATGTTTTCCTTGGTCCTCCTGCAACATCTACACCATGTTACCTCTATTTGTTTTGCTTGCTTTTAAATATGCTAGTATATGGGGGGAAATATCTGTCCTTGAACTAAGAAGTCTACAGCCATTTTAGTTTCATACTTTACATTCAGCAGCTTAAGCCTTCCAGAGCTGGATTATAAGTATGACATCTTTTAAAAGCAAAACTGCGTTACCTCTTATTCTGATTCTGAAGTAGTTTTAATAAAGGGTTCAGAGGAAATGAGAAACTATGTATATACTTTGTACTTGGTGTAATGCACTGTAAATATATACTATGTTTTGAGGCTCAGAAAGTAAGAGCTGTATAGAAAAACTATAAACTTCTTGTCTCTCCTCCCCTTTTTTTTCATTTATAACTTTTCAGTAAAACCTGTTATATGTTTATTTGTTTTCCAGACAATTTTCAGCCACATAAGCTGTACAAAATAATGGTACATGCATCTGATGTGTGTCAGTGTGAAAATTTCACAAGACATGAAAAGACTTTTGGAGTGACCCACTTTTACTCAGTTGAAGGAGGTATTACTCCCTTTTATATAACCTCATCCCTTATATTTCTTTTTATTTCCTATCTGCAGAAAAGAAAAAAAAAAAAAAAGTCCTACACAATGTTTCTTTTCCAGGTGACTTAACGGCATTCTCCAGTCAGCATTGCCTTTGGTCCTAAGCGGCTATGCACTGGCAGTGAATGACCTGCATGCTGTTTCTTACTGACAAGTCCATAGAAATGATATTATTACACATGACATTACCAAAATAACTGAAAGAGGGTCCCTGAGTTTCTGCTCCTTGTAGCTCAACTTTAACTGTAGCAAAAGTCAGATTTTCCAATTCAAATTCAATGATGTCTTCTATTGCAACTTGAAATGAATACAGCTGTGACTGTTGGAGTAAAAGTGTTTGTAATGAGTCAGACGTATTTTCTACCTACTTGGGCACTGCTTAAACATAGAATCATAGAATGGATTGGGTTGGAAGGGACCTTAAAGTTCATCTAGTTCCATCCCCCCTGCCATGGGCAGGGATGCCACAAGAGGTTAATGAGGTTGTTTTACTTTATGGGATTTCTCTTTTCTCTTCCAACCTTGATGTAATATTTATGACAATTAGAATCAGACAAGCATCTCTCTAGGCCGCAGCTAGGTTTCAGTCTCGTATGTCTGCTGTGTAAATACTAATGCAGAACTTAAATTATTTTCTGAATTTTAAGTTCCTAGGGCAGGCCCCACTAATGTGACAATTCTGAATATCACAAAGCATTCTGCACTTGTGAAGTGGACTGAAATAGCTGCCGAAGACTGTTTGGGTTTTCTCCAGGGGTACAGAATCAGCTACAAAGATTCATCAGGGAAAAAGTGGCTGGGTAAGTGTCCATTGCTCAGAACAAGGGCGTAAATCGGAGCCATGACAAAAAAAGTTTCATACAGAGACATTACATTCATACAGTATTGCACTGTGATAGTGCTTTCACAATGCACTACTGAATTAGATTTCCCTGGGAACTGAGTGCTTTCAAAAATCATCTCCTTGTTAGAGTTTTAATGCTTTAGATGATATCGAGAAAATTCTAGGTATTCCTAGGACTACCTCACATTAAATATTGATAAGAAAAGTTGCCTTAAAACTTACAGTTCTAAGAATACAGTAGAATTCTTCAATAACACTGAAAGGAATATGTATACTTTCAGTAACTGAGGTATTATGATTTCAGTCACAATACTTTTATATTTCATTGCAACTCAGCCAGGTTTCAATCTGTGCATTACATTTCTTCTAAGAATTCAATTAGTAGTGAAAGTAATTTGTATTTCTTACCTGGTTTGAAATACCTGGTTATTACTTCATTTTTAGAAACTTTTTTTTTTTTAATTATAGCTTTTTTGTTTAACTTCCAAGGTTTAAATTTATACACATTGAAATAAATGAATAGCTATGATTTCAAACTCTTAAGTTTGAAAAAAAAAAAAGTATCTATTTTATAAACATTTTTCTTCTGGTTTGCAGCAAGAAGTCTTTTCTTGTGGTAAATAATAATGCATTAACTTTGCACATATTGACTTTCAAAAAAATTAAAGACGTTATGAAAGACTAATAGAACCCAAGACCTAGGGTCTGACAAAGGAGAAAAACAAGGGTTCTATAATTCGTGGTGGCATATGCCTTTAGAGAACCATAAAAGGTAAAAAAAGCTTCAAGTATGCAGCCCTGGGTCCCCTAAGTTAGCAGGGGACTTGACAGTGACTTCAGGGAGCTCTATTCCTCCCCAGGTACCTATCAGAGAGTGGAAGAGGAGACAGACGGGAGTGTCCAGGACTGAGCTTCATTTTTTTCCTCTCTCCGAATCAGTCAATAAAATACTGACCCAACAACAGATTGCCATGTTTTCCAGAAAGGAAGAATAATTTTACTTGAGAATTTGGGGAAACCTGTAGGCTACAGCACCATCTCTACTTCTGTGAAGATCTCAAATTCTCAGTAGCAAACTTGAAAACTAAATTCTGCCATGTTAAAGGTATTCTACTGCATTGGTTGGTTAAATAATTCTAACTAGAGGAAACTGCTCCATCTGGAAAGAAAGGTTGAGCTAAAAGGCCTAAAATGCAGATAAAGCAGAATACATGGCCATTTTTCTGTACAGAAACTAAAGTAATATCACTGATATTGATCAAGGTGAATAACTACTGATTACAGTAGTGAGAGTAAAGCAAAGGTCTAGTCTTGCAAATCTTGTTCAGTCATTATTTACAGGCAGTTCAGATGCTTTTCTCTCTCCATGATCAAAGACAGGACTTAACACACACATTATTCCCTTACTGCTATGAGAACCTGTCCTTATTTCAACTGTTACAGCCAGGAGTATTCATTAAAACCACTGTTCAGCAAATCAGGCCTATTGCCTATTATACACAGTCTACTGCACATATCACCTAGGCATCGTGGTGTGTTAGAAAATCATGCTTTTTATACCTGGAATCAAAATGCATGCAAGTATTTTGGAGAATAATAACCTCTTATAATCATCCAAAGAAAACCTGTGTAGAGTGGCCTCCTCCAGATATGGATCAGGGCATAAAAATTTTGCCTTCTCCCCAGTCAGCTGCACTGTTACAGACTCAGCCAACAGAGATCACCTAATTGCCTCACACCCTAACCCCTATTGTGTTTTCAGCTGCTAGTGTCAACTCTTCTACCACAAGTTACCACCTTACTGGACTTAAGGGAAAGACCATCTACCGCATACAGATTTCAGGATTCACTAATGCTGGAGAAGGACTGCCGACTCTTTCACAACCTTTCAGTACTCTAAAATACGGTACTGTAGAAGCCCTATGATACTGTGTTGCCCATCATCAATCTTGATTTTATACACCAATATATAAATAATTATTCTCTACCCCTTCTCTTTTCCCTACTTTTCAAGGAGTAACAAAGTGCTCATGCACAGGGTCTCTTACCCAATCCTTGCTTTACTGATAGCAAATGCAAAATTGTCCCTTTCTTACAGACATACTATATATTATGTAACTCTTATATTTCTTTACCTAACAGGCAGAGAAGACTTAGCTAGAGTTTCTCATCTCTGAAACATTTTCTGCCCTTTTTTAAGTTAACTATTCACAGAATGTTATTTACTGCTGACTCCCATCACAGATTTTGCCAGTTTAAATATTCTGTCTGTGACTGGTTAAGTTCAGTAGTCTTTGTTCTTGACAAAATCCTGAGCAATCGAATAGAGCTGATTTCCAGTTAGTCCTCTGAGCCATTAACAATAAAAAAGTCCCTCTTTCAGTTGTTCTTACTGTGCGTGACAGTTGATAAGATCTTTTGTTTTCTAATAACTAAAGTACTTTTTTACTTTTACCAGGCCTGGTAACTACAGGCCTGTCAGTCTCACATCAGTCCCTGGTAAAATTATGCTAAGATTATTCTGGGAGTTATTGAAGTGCACCTGGGGGACAATGCAGTCATAGGTCCCAGCCAACATGGGTTCACGAGGGGTAGGTCCTGCCTAACAAATTTAATTTCCTTTTATGATAAGATCACCCATCTAGTTATCAAGGGAAACCAGCTGATGTGATCTTTTGGGATTTCAGTAAAGCTTTTGATACGGTTTCTCGAAGGATCCTACTGGACAAAATGTCCAGCATACAGCTAGACAAAAACATCATACGATGGGTGAACAATTGGCTGATAGGTAGGGCTCAAAGTGTTATGGTAAATGGGGCTACATCAGGCTATCAGCTAGTCACCAGTGGGGTCCCCCAAGGCAACATTTTAGGGCCAGTTCTTTTCAATGTTTTCATAAATGATTTGGATTGTAGGACTAGAAGGTGTTTTGAGTAACTTTGGGGTTAGCTAAAACATAGACTCTCAAATATTTTTAACACATTATCAATTAGACAATCTAACACCACAGTAGACCCTTTTTAATTTTGACCACAGCTTCACTCAAGTGAAGCTTTCTACAAGAAAAGCCCAAAACAATAACAAAAAAGCAGGCTAAAATGGTATCTGTCACAGGAAAAGTACCTTGAGGTATTCAGAGATTCTAATGGTTTCTTACCATTACAGCATTTTTGTATTTATAGCCCCTTCATTTAATACAAACAACTGAAGAGTCAAAAATTTGATGAAGAAAGAAACAGGAAAGAAATTAAAAACCTTATTTGAAATCAGCATTTTTTTTCCCCACATAAATCCTTTCTCCTGACAGCACAGTAAATCAGTGTTTTCATTGGAGCTTATCTGCAGTACTTCTATTCCATCCATGATATTGAACATATATTAAGATAAAACTTTCAGAGTTAATTTAATGCAATATTTTAAAAATGTAAGTAATTACAACGAATTTAAAGATTACACTTACTATTTCCACTTTTCCCCAGTATTTCACAGGTTACTTAATCTCAGGTTTCTTGGTCATAAAAGTCTTTTTCAGCAACAAAGCAATTTGTAACTTTTCAAATACGTTTTTAAGCAAAATTAAGTAGCTGTTCAATTTTAAAAGAGAACTTTTTGCTGGAGAGTATATGGGAAAAGAAAAAGCAAGCAGTCATTTTGCAAATATAGTTTGTCAGTATCAGCAACACAACCATGCACTGACCACACCTTCCTGATGTTATTTTGAAACTTTTGTCTTGGGGTGGCTGGTGGAGAGATCTATAACATAAGCAGATCTGTTAACATGGGCGATAGTAGATGTAGGTTTACAGTGAAGTCTGACAAATGGCTGACTGAGGATAAAATTATTTTAATATTCCAAATGGGTGAAGCATGTCATCTACTAAATAAATAAATGTTACTATTAGCATGACCAGGTGGAGTTTGACCACAAAAAAAAAAATAAAATCCTGAAACGTTAAATGTCAATTTCAATCAAATAGTTTCCTACCAAGTCAGACCTGTGGCAGAGACTTGACCTGTTAAACAAGCCAGAGTTCACTTACGTGGGAAGTAGGTATACTTCTTTTACTATACAGTGTTTATCTTTGAATTGTGTATTTAAGAGCTTGGCATGTATCAAGATCTCTTAAAAATAAAAACTTGGAAGCCTCAGTCTGAGAAATCCCATATTTTGTTTAAACTAAATTTCAGTTACAGGAATCCCAGAACGTGTTACATTTCACATATGTTTGAAGTATTTCTCTAGTGAAGGCAATAAGGCCTCTCCATACTTGATACCATAAGTTTGATTCAATCTTTCTGTTGTTTCCCATCAGATAAAGGAGAATTTGAAGGTTTTATGATTGGCATTTTCTTCAGCATGGTGTTTGTTTTGGTTTTTGCACATGTGAGTTGTTCTCTGGTGTTTAAAAGGTAAGAAGTGAACACTGAATGACGCTATTAGCAGTACCTCCCTTTTACTTAACCCTAAGTTTCATAGCACTGGCCTTTTTTTGCCATTGCAAGCAACTCAAATCAAAAGAGCAAGACAAAAAGGCCACCCTACTCATTTACACAATGAGAATATTTACAAACCAGTAACAAGCTGATTAAAATACTGTCAAAAACCTATAATCTTTTATTTTTTATAGAGTTACCTGACTACTTCCTGTCTCAAACACTCTTGAAAAGAGCATGGATCATTTCTCCCAGTAGAAAATAGGCTATGTATAAGGAAATCAGAAGAGTGCATTTCATTATTTTACTCTTGCATTCCCAAATGATGATCATGTATTTTCCATTGAAATACAAAGGTAAATTCCACCAGCATACTGAAACTGTTGCCATCTGAGCATTTTCCTGCAAGCCCATTTTGATGTTAACTGTACAAATTATGCACATAACCCATAATGGGAAGGAGAAACAAATGGATGAGTAGGAAGAGGAGAGAGTAATAAGGGCACCTGCAAGATATGGACAAGGGAAGATGTCCTCTTCCCCTCAAATTAATATGAGGTGCAGGTGCAATATTAGGCGTATGCACTAACACTGAGAGAAAAATGTCTCACATAGTAATTGGTTTTAATGCTCATTTACTCATAAGCCTACTTGCATACAACCGTTCATATCACTATTATGATATCCTAGAATGCCACCTGCCTTTTTTCTCCCTTTAAAAAACACCAGCCTCAGATGCTGAATTTGAAGCTGTTAAGAAGGGACTAACCAGCTACACAAAAACCCATCTTCATAGGATCAGAGAAGAGATCAGATAAATCTACTGCCTCAGGCATCACAGCAAGCTTCACCTAAACAAAGACGTAGTACCTGACCTCTAATAAAGTCTAGATTTGACTCTAAGACCAGACAACACTGAAGTCAGCACAGAGGCAGGATGATGGCCTAGATAACCTCATGCAGTCTCTCACAATGTGTTGATTTTTTTTGTATGGATATGAGTCATTGCCCAAAGGTCCCATGGTGCAGCTCTGACAGCAGCTGCTGGCAGGGAGAAGCTCAGCTGGAAAATGCTGAGCAATGCTCTCCAGCACCCCAGGGTGGCAGGAGTGATGGGCACAGTGCCATTGTGGCCTCTCCTCTCAGAAAGGGGCACGGAGGACACAGCCCCTCACTTCAGCCTGATCAGTGGTGAGGGAGCCAGCTGGGCCTTGCCACTACTATGGCTGCCCAGTGTCACTGCTTTCCAGACACTCCTTCACAAGCAGCCCCTGCTTCGTGCCTCTGGTGTGGGAGATGAAAGGCAGCTTCTTCTCGCCCAAGCTCTCAGCAGCAGCACAGGGGGAGCAGCCCCGGGGCCTCCCCTGCACGTACCCCCATGGTGGACAGCCATGGGAGTCTGAAGAGCCTAGCGGCATGCTGCAAGTATTGTTGCTTCTGAGCCCCTGGGTTCAAGGAAGGAGCTGAAAAGTCCAACCCTCTGACCAGAGGGCTGTGGAAAAGCAGCCAGATGAAACCAATTTGAACGGCTCCATTCTGAACCCTGCTATGCTTTACAACCCCCACCCCGGGAGGTTGAAGCTCTGAAACAAACATGGTTGATTTTGATTTTGCAGCAGGTTGTGGAGAATTATCCCTTCATCTACAGCTGTGGCAGAAACAGTTTAGTAGAGTTATGTTTATGCTTGTATCAGATGAAATGGTAAGACAGTGTAATCTGTCCCAGAAAGAGCTCACCTCAGACTGTGAAGGAAGAGTAGAAGCCTCATTGCCATCCCCATCCCAGCATGCAGGTCTCAGGGACAGTCTCCTCCAGAACAGCAGGATCACTGCATGAAAGCTAGAAACATATATTTTTGTTTGTTTGTTTTGTTTTTGCTTTGTTGTTTTCTTGTTTGTTTGTTGGGTGTTGTTTACTTCACCAATTCAGCAGTTCAATGCAGACTAACAAGCTTGGCCTTCGTTTCTTAATTGGCATTGTGGTTAATAATCATTGTAGAACATCTTTGATGGTCATGAAAATACCAATAAAATGTAGGTAGGAATGGCAGTTAATTTAAATGTATAGGAAATGCAAGTCAATTAACCTGACAGTAAACTTAAAATATTTATTTACAGGTTGAAAATATCATGCTGGCCAAGTGTACCGAATCCAAGAAACAGCAGTGCAATACAAGATATGGCAAGTACTATTCCAATGGTGTGAAAAAATGCACAAGGGAGATCTTTCTGACTTATTAATCAGTAACACTAGTGTGTTTTTTTCACACTACAACCTAATAAATCTAGTTTCAACAATTGGGAAACGAGGGTAACATTAGAAATACATGACACTAGGAGGTTGTTCAGACAGAGACTTTTAGTTTTATAAAGGTTCTCAGATTTATTTGAAAACATAATACAGCATACTTAAAGGTATGGTTGTTAAAAGAATAAGAAAAAGTTGAACTGGGGGAGTGGTAATGCAAAGGGAGATGTTCAGTTCTAATATCCAGTCACTTTTCGACAACTGGAACTGGAATTGAGCACATTGCTCAAAATAGAGAATAAATAACACATTGTGGCCTAATTCCACAAAAGTGTCACAGGAGGTAATGTATAAGGTATTTTCTGGAATCCAGTCTTCACCCTTCAGTCTTTACATGCTTCTGGAGCAATCCAGGGCTCTGGCTTGTCAGCTGGTAGCTGTCTGAGGAGGCATCGATTAGTCAAGAGGCATTATAGTTCAGTAGCATGTTCAAACCTTGCCGTACCCATTGATTTCCTATGTGTTTTAGTAAGGCTACCTGAATTTCAGGACTGACAAAGTGCCTGGAAGTTAGCTAGAAACCACGTTAATCATCTTTGCCAATTAGTGACCTTCCTTCCATCTTCCTCCGCTTACCTCCTCCTTTTTAAATAAGTGCTTCTGCTCCAGTTTTAGGACTCCTCAGTTTATCTTCCAAGTCTCAGACTGCCAACCATCATGTATTTAGAACAGGAACCTGTGCTGCTTTCCTTTTAACATCTTTTTGACTTTCCTGGCAGACCTGAACTTAGTTTCACACTTCTAGATCTAGTTTCTCAAGAAAACAATGTGAGCTTTAGCGAAGCAGACATCTATCTATTTAGGACAAAAGCATGGCAGAGAAAAGCTAGCCTCGATAAATGACCAAGTGAAATACACATTTCTCTGTGGATCCTGATAGGTAGAGGTAGAAATGCATCAATTCCTTGTTCTCAAGCATTAAACTGGTAACAGGAAACATATGCTATTGTCAAGCTAAGCTGAAGTCAAGGTCTGGAGAGTTTAAAGTTACATATTCAGATAGCAAAAGGCAAGAGCACAATTTAAGATCATACCAGAAGCTGGAAGGTATCTACAGCCAGACACAATCCAAATATAGGACACCAGAGGTAAACCATTAGCTAGGAAATTTAAGAAGGTGCTGACAGGCAGCTGGTAATCAAAAGGTTAGTTGCAGATCAGCATTGCTTTCTTCCTTTGTATAACAAACAAAAAATCTGAAATCTGTCCTCTTTCATTTTTCACATTTAATTGTGTAGAAACAGTCTGTTTTCTAGTAGGAGCTGTAATCACTCTTGTACACATTAGTGAGACTGCAGGCACAGTGAGGGCATAGTGCTGTGTTGTAATGGATAAGGAGAAGTAGATGAAAGGGGCCTCAGATGTAATTTGAGGACATGAGCCCAAGGCAGCAGGAGTCAAGAAGATTCCTGTATGCATGCAAAGGCTGGCACAGAATATGCTTTGGTATTGCAATTACTCAGGGTATCAGAGGTGGGAGCAGAATCTTGTCCTGCTTTGTCAGCCCATGTTGGTCCTGGGAGATGGAAAGTCTATCACTGATGCTTTTTCTTCTTACCCATGATTAAAAAAGACAAAAGCTCACACAGAGCTTATTTTAGATTTGTTAGGTATAGCATTAGGGATGCTGTTCATAATGAACATGATAGTGAAGGTACATATCACACAGGTCTTTATTCGAAACAAGACAAATGCTTACCATGCAGAGGGGGTCTGCTCATCCCATTACAAGTTCCAGTTAGAAAAAAAAAACTGATATTTTATGCAAGATTGCTGAGACTTCAAAGAACAGTGCACTCTTTTTCCAGGTCAGAACAGGAATTATAGGAAGAAAGTAAATAAAAAATACATCCCTATTTGTATCTTGCAAAAGAACTGTAAGAGTTTAAACAAGTTTAGGGCAACTGAGGAGTTAGAAACAAAAGCAGAGGCTTTACAGTGTCAGAGAACATACAAACCTGGCCATAATTGTTAAAGTATTTAAAATATTTAAAAAATAAAATAAAATAAAATAAAAATAAAGTATTTAAAATATTACAGCAAGGGTGGGAAAGCCCAGAAAAACAATCTAAGTGGAAAACAAAGATGCTTGGCATTACAAATGGTTCTCCATTTAACGATCCAGAATTTGCAAAAGCTTGTAATTCAAGGTATACTTAGATTGCATCATGGCATTAAGATGAGTAACAAACTGTATGCTGAGGCTTACAGCAAAAGTTGGTTTCGCTGCTGTTCAAGCTGCTGCCTTTTTGTAGTAGCACATTGGTAAAACTTTTTGAAATCTGTGTCTCAGAACAGCACATCCTGAAACCTACATTTTATCAGCACTGCATTTTCTCTCTAGCATACAGAAAAGCAAGAAAAACTTTGCCGAAATATTAATCATAGAATCACAGAATGGCTTGGGTTGGAAGGGACCCCAGAGATCGTCTAGCTCCAACCCCCCTGCCATGGGCAGGCACACCACCCACTAGGTTGCTCAGGGCCTCGTCTAACTTTGTCTAGAACACCTCCAGGGATGGGGCATCCACAACCTCTCTGGGCAACCTGTTTCAGTGCCTCACCACTCTCTGAGTAAAAAATTTCTTCCTAACCTCTAATCTAAATCTCTCTTCTTTTAGTTTAAAACCATTCCCCCTTGTCTTGTCATTATCTACCCAAGTAAAGAGTCCTTCTCCATCCTTTATATAACAGCCCTTTGAAAGTATTTTGAAAGTATTGAAAGGCTGCAGTGAGGTCATCCCAGAGCCTTCTTTTCTGTAGGCTGAACAGCCCCAGCTCTCTCAGCCTTTTTTCATAGGAGAGGTGCTCCAGTCCTCTGACCAACTTCATGTCCCTCCTCTGGATCTGCTCTAACAGCCCCACATCCTTCTTGTGCTGGGGACCCCAGACCTGGCTGCAGCACTCCAAGTGGGCCCTCACAAGGGCAGAGCAGCAGGGCACAATCCCCTCCCTCCACCTGCTGGCCACTCCTCTGTTGATGCAGCCCAGGATGCAGTTGGCCTTCCGGGCTACAAGCTCACACTCTCGACTCATGCCAAGCTTTTCATCCACCAGAAACCCCAAGTCCTTCTCTGCAGGGCTGCTCTCAATGCGTTCTTGTCCCAGTCTTTATTCACGTCTCGGGTTACCCCAGTCCAGGTGCAGCACCCTGCTTTAGGCTTGTTGAACTTCATTAGGTTCATGTGAGCCCACTTCTCAAGCCTGTCCAGGTCCCTTTGGATGGCATCCCTTCCTTCTGGTATATCAACTGTACCACTCAGCTTGGTGTCATCTGCAAACTTGCTGAGGGTGCACTCTATCCCACTGTCTATGTCGTTGATGAAGATATTAAACAGTACTGGCGAAGATATTAAACAGTACTGGCCCAAGGACAGACCCCTGAGGTACCCCTGAGGTATACCACCTGCCACTAGTCTCCATTTGGACATAGATCCATTGATCACCACTCTCTGGGTGTGACCTTCAAGCCAATTCCTTATCCACTGAATAGTCCACCCATCAAATATATAACTCTCCAATTTAGAGACCAGGATTAGGGCAATAAATATTCTCACTCATGTTTATAAAACCAATGTAGATGAGATAAAACATATTAGTTAGCCATATTATATAGGCAGGACCAGACCATCTCTTAGCTTTAATTCTTCTGATATTTATTTCAGTAAATAGCCAATTGCACTTTGCTAAGGTATTATATTGAAATTATATTTTCTCCTTTTGCCTTGCAGACGAATTGGAAACCCATTTCAAAGTCACTGCTTCAGGCCCTGACAGACAATGATACTACCAGCCTTTATGTCATAGAGCATGAGGCAAAGGTTCCCTTGAAGTTAGAGCACTTTACAGATGGTGTAGAAGTCAGGAAGTATGACACTTGTCAGTCAGAAGAACCTAGGAATAACATAGACATAAACATAAGACACAAAGAAATCCCTGAAAAAACAGTAACAAGTGAAAAAGAAGGAATCATTTCCATTACGGTACCACTCTTGAGCGACTACACCAGCATGGAGTTCAGCCAGAAAGCCCTGATGAGTCTAACAGTGAAGCTGCCTGCAATAGCTGCTCATCCTAACCTGGAAATGGAACTAAGGAGTAAGCCAGCACAAACTGAGCATCAGGTATTGTTTGCTCCCCAAGACTACCTCAAACAAAGCCAGGTAGTATTTTTGCCATCTGTACCAACTTTGATGGGACAAGTCAACTTGGACTGAGGAATTTGCATACTTTTCCTTATCAAAAATTCAATTTCCAAAACCTCTGATCATTGAATGGAGGCATTAGGACAGTGAGCTTGTGACAATGGTTATGTTCTACTTAATAAGCTCCTTGGTGAAATAGATTGACTATATAATTAGATTAGCTATTTCACCGTGGTCATTTTGGGCAACTCCTACTGTCTTCACACTGGAAAAATTTTTAGGGAACTGTATGAAAAACCTTCCAATAAGGTGCATCTCCTTGCTAATTCCTTAGTCTGAGCACACTGAAGAAGCCATTTCAAGTCTTCTGGTCTAAAAACAGTGTTGTTCCAGTCTTCAGAGGAGTTCACTAATTAGTGTGACCAGTATAAGATCTGATTTTTAAAGGTTGTTTAGCTCTTTAGTAAAAATTCTACCAAAAATGCCTACCATGACAAAGATCCTCTCCAGCTGGTCAAAGATGGGTGAACAAAACTGTGAGAAGCCTTGAATTTAGGAATGGAAAACGATGCTTTTCCACCTATTTAAAGCACTTAATCTTAGATGAATAGTGCTGTGTAAGTGAAGATGATAATAAGCATAATTATTACTACTGGAGTTCTAGTTGCATTAAATTAAGGATATTTCTTCCTATAAAGACATAGAAATACATTCTTGTTCTCTTGCGAGAGGTAGCTGCAGATAAAATTTCACCTTGTACGCAGTAACGAAATCTGTAGAACAGACTTTGAGAGCTGTATAGGTAGTTCAGTTAGTCATCCACGAAAGTTTGCATAGAGAAGGTGTCATTGAAATATAGGGACTATAAGGGTCTCCTCTTTCTGATCTATATGTGACCGCATTATGTATCTGCACAACACAATGAGTCTGAACTGGCTTTCCAGCTTTTCCAGTTCATGGTTCTTACCCATAAACTCTGTAGGCATTAATGGTTTGCAGTTATTGTAGAAGACCCAGTTTATTACTGTCTACTCTAGTTTATGAGACTTTATTGAGATTTATTGAAAAAATATTATTGAGATTATTTTTGTGGAGAAAGCAGTTGATCAACTCTACACTAAGCACTGGATGTTCCCAAGACTGGTATCTTTTAAAATTCTCTCATTATAAGTGAAGGATGGTTTGCATTCACTCAAATGTTTCAAGGCATATTAGGCATTATGAATTCTAGAATAACCATGTTTGCAAAAAGATCAGAGAAATTGCAAGTCCCCCACTTGACTAGTTCAATGAGGCCCACAGGAAAAATTTTTTAATTCACAGTTTTTACCAATCTGCACTTGACTGTGAGTTTTGCATCATTCTTTCTTAGCACATAAAATGCATTGTTATGTCACAAAGCAATGTACCTGTTACCACCCACCCTTGTTACTTCTGCTTATTCAAAGAATGGATAACAGCAACACTCCCCAGACCATCACAAAAGTTTAAATAATCATTTTTTAAATGTCTTTCATCATTTGTTTAATGTTGATCAGATGACTTTGCCTCATTTGAATTTAGGAGAATTCATTTGATCCTGCTTTTAGCAAGGCAGTTGGTACTTGCGATTTCTAGTAGAGGGGCTGAAATGAATAACTATTATGGACAATAAATTCCTCCAGTCATGCACAATTATTATCATGTAGTCACCTGAATGCAGCCTAAATTGCCTATTTCCCAAACCTAAGAAATTTCCATGTCCCTGACCAGTAATGTTTCTTTCATTTATGGGCAGAACTACTTATTTTCCTGGTGCAGTTAATACCATCAATAATTCACTCGCCCCTGTAAATGTTGAATTCATTCTTTCTTACTTTGTACCTACTAAAACAGTACATATTATTATATAATGTAGAAAGTATAAGGTAACCAAATAGAATCGAACTAATGACTTGTGAACACTTTCAGTATATGAAGTGGCCTTTATATATGAAACTCAAAAGACAGTCTGGGCTTTTGACCCACTGAGTATTGCCTTAATGATATTAACCATAGACTGACATCTTGCTAAAGAAAATCCATTTATCAGGGTAGGAGAATTTCATTAGAAGTACACATGGACCTATTTGCTTGTAATGTAAGTGAAGGGTGTATTTCACTCTCAGTTATAAAGCTCACGGTATATGTAATTCTTTATTGATCTCAGAGCAATACCACATCCAATACTTATATTATGGATGTAAATCATACATTTGGAAGAATGAAAGATACATGAAAAATCCTGGTATGGAGATTACTTATAAACAAATAACTTCATCGTGAGGTATCCTTCGAGAACAAAGAATGAAGCTTGTGTGTGGAGAGAAATCGAAGACTATGCTTGCTATTCTCATCCAGTCAAAAGGGACACAGACTCAGAGACACAGAGTGTTGTGGTCTTAAAATTAGGGGCAACTTGTTTAAAAATGTGTGTATGTGTATTGACTACAGAAGGCTGCCTCTACTAGTAGATGTGCAAGATATTTCATTTTATTGGGTGTATTACTGTTCAAGTGTTTTCAGTCATGTTCTTAGCTTCAGTATTGTCAATTGCATTAAGAGGGAAATTAAAACTAGAGAGGATCATAAATCCCAAGGCATTTGAATACTTCTTTTTTTTTTAAGCAGCATATAGTAATAACTCCAGATGACCATGTTAGCATTAGTGAGAATTTAGACTTTATGAAATTTTAGACACTTGACTGTAGGCCTAGAGGTACATTAAGCATAGTGATTCATAGCATAGGATAATATACTGCAGGGTTACAGTGTTTCAGCATTTTTATATTCACAGAGAAATGAATGTAATATTCAGTCTCTAGTATAGCCTGTGTATTGAGCAGTAGAGGAGGGTTAAAAAAAAATCCAACATCATAGTATAGGACAATAAAAAAGAATGAGGTAAAACAGTTGAGCACAGAAGGTAAGCGAATTCTCACTATATTCATATAACAAAGAGTAACATCTGGCTGTGTGTCACCATTTGAATATGCAAGATATGCACAGAGCCTAGATAAGGCCTATGGCTAAATAATCACCTTAATTGCCAGCAGAATAGTGCATGATGCGAGAGGAAGAACAAGGCAACGGTGCAAAACCTGTTCCATGACAGAATAGCTTCCATACCTACATTCCTGAAAATAAAAAGTGCATCTAGTAAGACACAGTCAAAAATTAGGTAGGTAACCCAGAAAAAGAGATTTGTGGATGCAAAGTCGTGGCCCATTGTGAGCCAGCTGTGACACCAAAAAGAGTATAGTCATGGTAGTGATTAAACTAGCACCAGCAAAGAGCAAAGTGTAAATATATGTCGTGGGGTTTTTTTTTCTGGTAACAAGATTAGATCAATTTTTTTCTGGCATACTCTTATATAGTACGGACACAGCGATATATTTTTTCCACACTTTTTTACGCCTAAGGTGAGACTACAGTACAGTAATTAGACAGCACTTAAAATTATTACAGTGTTTCAGATAGAAGATATATAGCTACTCGGCCTGGAACAGTAGGTTACAGAGCCTTTTTCCTTCTGTATTAACTATCAAATAGAATAATAGGAACTAAAGAATATCTATAAATCCCCTAAAAACCTAAGCTCTTAGGAGTACTTTGACAACCTTAAAAGCCACCTTATAGCACAATGGCATCTGCACTTGAACATAGTCCTTCTAAAAGCAGAGAGTACAGGAGAAGCCTAACAATCCGAGTCAACCCCAGATTGTAACAAAATTGTTACAAAAACTGTAAAATAATGAACCATTTAATTAAAGCCATTTACTTACAAGATAACTTGTCTCAGAACTTCCTGATTTGTGTTGCACGCTCTTGAGCTGCTTTTTTTTTCCGTCTCTCTCCATTTTTGTTTTCTTAAAGAGCTGTGAGTCAACTGCCTGGATTATGTTAACTGTGTTTTAGTTAATGTGTTGATGAGCACTGTATGAAGGTGGGTTATGGACTCTGGACTGTTTTCATCAGTCACTTTGAAACACGGCTTACAGAAGATTGCCACAAAGGTGAATTACTCAGTGCTTATTGGGAGAATAATTTCATCCTTGTATGTATTTTATTTCTACAGCAGAAGCATCAGGTTGACTGATAGAACTGAAAACAACACGCTGTGCTAGAAACTGTCATTCATATCACCCTTCCTCAAAGACTCCTTCTTCCTTTCACAAAGCCATCCCTGCTTGGGCCAGGGCAGAAATTTTACAGAAAGAAACTAACCGAAGAAGAAATCTGGATTTGTTGAAGTGGTAGACATGGGCATGACAAAGAAAAATGTTGACTACCACAGCAGTAGACAGTACAGGCCAGGGAACTTGTGATGACACAGGTTCAGGTCTTTTCTGAAGATGCCGGAGTCTAGTTAGGCTGGAGGATATTAGACCCACTATTTTTCCTGAAGAATTGCAGGCTGCAGCCCGTTTTTGATATATGGTTAGAATGGAAATGGATAGCAGAACAATAAAGCTCTTATAAGTATTACCTGACCTTTCCCAAACACTAATTGCTACTGTTGAACTTCACTCACAGTGACTCAAGCCAACATCCACAGCTCTCAGAAACATTCACCTTTTCTTGTGAATGGCCATTAAATAACTATTCTGGTATTCACTTTAAGTGAATGGTTGATGGAAATTGCCAGAATTATGATTCTTTTCTGCTATGATATCTGTAGCTGTGTGTTTGGTGGGCCACCACATTGAAAGGCTCAAATAGCTGGCCTAAGTTGGACATAAATTGAAGAGTGATTTCAGCCTTGGAGGAGTAGAATTTTGACAGAAATCAGGTAACGTTATATTTTAGAACTTGAAAAACATTGAGGAGAAATCTAAGATCATATATCACTGAGAAGACACCAAAAATGGGGGATCTGCCACACTTCAGAAATTTCCTGTTTTTCTGGACACATCTTGACTACCAAAAATTACACTTTCATGGGTGACTGCCAAAGGAAGCAAGCCACCAATAGCTCATACAGCTGTCTTGTGAGACTCCATTTGTGCTAGAAACAGTTCCTGGAAACACTCCCTGCCACTCAAACCTCAGTCTGTTGTTGGAAGTGTTGTGGGGCCAAGTCAGCTAATGTTCTCCTAAAATTTTTCCAGTTGTCCATCTGAAAGTTAGAGTAAGAAAGACTGTTTCCTCCAGGCAATTTGCATGCAGGCACCCTTTTGGGAGGGTAAGAGGATTAAGTAATAAAGATGCATGCAGTTCTGTGCTGTCTGCCATGCCACAGGCACGTGTAAATTGCTAGAAAAAGGTAGTTCCTACATATTAGCACTGAGCTTGTATTGCAGCAGGAACATGTGAAGGCCAGAAAAGCCTGATGAAGAGTTTCATCTCAGTTGAGGTGTGCAAACACCAATTCTATTAATTGGAAGATGATGAGCTGAAAGCATCCAGATTTAGTCTAAGGCCAGACTCAGTCATCTCAAATAAACAGTGTAAGAAATAGGCCTCAACTGGAAAGAGACATATGAGAACTGGTTTGGTTTGGTTTGGTTTGTAACAGTCTCTAGCACACTATATGTAGAAATTTGCAGAATTTCAGATGATACCCAAAAAGTTACTGTGATAGCTCAAAAGGGGGTATTGTAGCACTGGATTTTATACTACAGTGGAGCATAGCATAACTTCTTGAAGACGCTCTTCCTACACTATTACACTTCTATTTTTTGAACTTTCAGTACAGACTGGCTTTAACATTTCAGTTTCACCACTGTAATTCCCTCAGCAAAAGTTAAGGAGCATGAATCTTTCTTGGACATTTCTCTCTCAGGACTTAGAATCAGCATATGTTTGCAGCAACAAATGGCAGCATTGTCAAAATAAGGTATTGCTACAGCCAAACCCTGACTGCAGTTTGCAAAACCTTGATATGCACAGAATCATATTAAAAATCAAGGTTCCTGTTTATTAATTCAAAGTATTGTGATGGAAAGGGCGTATTCTCAACAGCAACCCAGTTATCTGAAAGTAATTCCAGAGAGCTGGCAGTCGTCTATTGTGTTCAAAGTTCAAATCACAGTGGTAAAGCCAAGATCCTGTAAAAAATTCAAATCAGCTTCCTGCCTAAGCAGCCCTGTAATGGTAGGGTCTCATTGCAAACTACTTGTATTCCTCTGTCTCACATTGCAGCTAATCCACTTCCACGAATGCAGTCCACATCAACCAGTAAGTATCGCCATTAATCCTCCGTGATTTATGCATCTGATCTTTCACTCTTATTTCAAACTTATCTCAATTCACAGTTCCTAGTACACAAATCACATTTTGTCCTATTCCCTAGGAAAAAACAAATGAATAAATAAAGAGAAATTAACCTCCTCATAATACAAAAAAGAATGAGGAGGCTGAATCATACACAGTTCTCCAAAGGGAAAGAGCAACAACAAATAAAAATAAAGCAAACAAAAATCTCCTCCTCCGCGCAAACATTAATAAGGCTTCCAATCAGCTAAGCAAAAAGCATCAGCAACAGTTTAGGTGGTATATAAAATAATTATGTTGTTATAGGCAGAGGTGACTGTTCACTGAGGGGTCCAGGAAAGCCAGATGCTCCTCAAGAAGGAAGCCTAAATGCATAGAAGCAGGCTGTCCCTGTGTGCCATAAGATGGGCTGGTGGGGAAGAAGACCAACGTGGCTGAACAGGGAACTTTTGCTGAGTGTCTGGGAGAAAAAGAGAGTTTATATCCGGTGGAAGAAGGGACAGGCAACACAGGGAGAGTACAAGGAAGTTGCCAGCATACGCAGAGAGAAAATCAGAAGGCCAAAGCTGAGCACGAGCTCAAGCTGGCCGCTATGGTTAAGGACAACAAAAAATGTTTTATAAATATATTAACAGCAAGAGGAGGGCCAAGGAGAATCTTCATCCTTTACTGGATGCAGGGGGGAACACGACTACTGAGCCGGCGTGGAAGAAGACCGGCCTGGCTCAACAGAGAGTTGCGGCTTGTGCTTAGCAGAAAAAAGAGGGTTTATAATCTTTGGAAAAAAGGGCGGGCCACTGAGGAGGACTACAAGGATGTAGCGAGGCTGTGCAGGGAGAAAATTAGAAAGGCCAAAGCTCATCTGGAGCTCAACCTGGCTACTGCCGTTAAAGACAACAAAAAATCCTTTTACAAATATATCAACGCGAAACGGAGGACTAGGGAGAATCTCCATCCTTTACTGGATGCGAGGGGAAACCTAGTTACTAAGGATGAGGAAAAGGCTGAGGTGCTTAATGCCGCCTTTGCCTCAGTCTTTAGCGGCAATACCGGTTGTTCTCTGGATACCCAGTGCCTTGAGCTGGTGGAAGGGGATGGGGAGCAGGACGTGGCCTTCGCTATCCATGAGGAAATGGTTGGCGACCTGCTACGGAGCTTGGATGTGCGGAAGTCGATGGGGCCGGATGGGATGCACCCGAGGGTACTGAAAGAACTGGCGGAGGAGCTGGCCGAGCCGCTTTCCATCATTTATCGGCAGTCCTGGCTATCGGGGGAGGTCCCGGTTGACTGGCGGCTAGCCAATGTGACGCCCATCTATAAGAAGGGCCGCAGGGCAGACCCGGGGAACTATAGGCCTGTCAGTTTGACCTCAGTGCCAGGAAAGCTCATGAAGCAGATTATCTTGAGGGTCATCACGCGGCACTTGCAGGGCAAGCAGGCGATCAGGCCCAGTCAGCATGGGTTTATGAAAGGCAGGTCCTGCTTGACGAACCTGATCTCCTTCTATGACCAAGTGACGCGCTTGGTGGATGAGGGAAAGGCTGTGGATGTGGTTTACCTTGACCTCAGTAAGGCTTTTGACACAGTTCCCCACAACATTCTCCTCAAGAAACTGGCTGCTCGGGGCTTGGACTGGCGTACGCTTCGCTGGGTTAGAAACTGGCTGGATAACCAGGCCCAGAGAGTTGTGGTGAATGGAGTCAAATCTGGTTGGAGGCCGGTCACTAGTGGTGTCCCCCAGGGCTCGGTACTGGGGCCGGTCCTCTTTAATATCTTTATCGATGATCTGGATGAGGGCGTCCAGTGCACCCTCAGTAAGTTTGCAGATGACACCAAGCTAAGTGCGTGTGTCGATCTGCTCGAGGGCAGGAAGGCTCTGCAGGAGGATCTGGATAGGCTGGAGCGATGGGCTGAGGTCAACTGTATGAAGTTCAACAAGGCCAAGTGCCGGGTCCTGCACCTGGGGCGCAACAACCCCAAGCAGCGCTACAGGCTGGGAGATGAGTGGCTGGAAAGCTGCCTGGCCGAGAGGGACCTGGGAGTATTGGTTGATAGTCGGCTGAATATGAGCCAGCAGTGTGCCCAGGTGGCCAAGAAGGCCAACAGCATCCTGGCCTGCATAAGAAGCAGTGTGGCCAGCAGGTCTAGGGAAGTGATTGTGCCCCTGTACTCGGCTCTGGTGAGGCCGCACCTCGAGTACTGTGTTCAGTTTTGGGCCCCTCGCTACAGGAAGGACATGGACGTGCTCGAGCGAGTCCAGAGAAGGGCGACCAAGCTGGTGAGGGGTCTGGAGAACAAGTCTTATGAGGAGCTGCTGAGGGAGCTGGGCTTGTTCAGCCTGGAGAAGAGGAGGCTCAGGGGCGACCTCATCGCTCTCTACAGTTACCTTAAAGGAGGCTGTAAAGAGGTGGGGGTTGGTCTGTTCTCCTACGTGCCTGGTGACAGGACGAGGGGGAATGGGCGTAAGTTGCGACAGGGGAGTTTTAGGTTGGATGTTAGGAAGTACTTCTTTACTGAAAGGGTTATTAAGCATTGGAACGGGCTGCCCAGGGAGGTGGTGGAGTCACCATCCCTGGAGGTCTTTAAAAGACGTTTAGATGTAGAGCTTAGCGATATGGTTTAGTGGAGTACTTAGTGTTAGGTCAGAGGTTGGACTCGATGATCTTGAGGTCTCTTCCAACCTAGAAATCTGTGAAATCTGTGATACTGAGGTAAGGAAAAGGCTGAGGTTCTTCAATGCCTTCTTTACATCTGTCTTTACTAGCCAGACTACTTACCCTCGGGGTACTCAGCCTCCCATAGTGGAAGTCTGGAATGAGGAACAGAAGAAACCACCCGCAGTTCAGGTGGAAACAGTTAAGAGACCTGCTGCTCCACCTGGACTCTCACAAGTCCATGGGGCCAGATGGGATCCACCGGAGGGTGCTGAGGGAGTTGCCAGATGTGATTGGGCTAAAGTGGTCAGCACTGGACTAAATGGGGCTGCAGTGGGCTAAACAGGGCTTCACTGGGCTAAAGTGGTCTCCACTGGGCTAAGCTGAGCTCAACTGGACATCTTATCCTGGGCTGCAGGGGGCTCCACTTGGCTAAATTGGGCTTACTTGGCTTTGTTATAATGGGCTCTACTAGGCTGCACTGAGCTAAACAGGGCTGAACTAGGATAAACTAGGCTAGTTGGGGCTGTGCTGGGCTACACTGGGCCAAACTGGGCTGCAGTGGGCTAAACTGGGCTCTGCTGGGCTAAAATGGGCAGCACTGAGCTAAATGGGGCTGCACTGGGCTATACTGGGCTCAGTTGGACCTGTTATACTGGGCTGCAGTGGGCTGCACTGAGCTAAACTAGGCTAAATGGGGCTAAACTAGGCTAATCGGGGCTGCTCTGGGAACCACTGGGCTAAATGGGGCTGTGCTGGGCTCAGCTGGACCTGTTATCCTGGGCTGCAGTGGGCTGTACCAGGCCAAATTGGGCTCTACTGGGGTGCACTAGGCTAAACTGGGCTAATCAGGGCTGTGCTGGGCTGCACTGGGCCAAATTGGGATGCACAGGGCCGGACTGGGCTAAACTGGGCTCTGCTGGGTTAAAGTGGGTAGCACTGAGCTAAACTGTGCTGCACTGGGCTCCACTGGATCTGTTATCCTGGGCTGCTGTGGGCTGCACAGGGCTAAATTAGGCTTACTTGGCTCTGATATAATGGGCTCTACTGGGCTGTATTGGGCTAAACTAGGCTAATTGGGGCTGTGCTGGGCTGCAGTGGGTGAAATTGGGCTGCAGTGGGCTCAACTGGGCTGCACTGGTCTCAGTTGACACCTAATGACAGGACAATGGGCAATGGGTGCCAGGTGGAACATAGGAGCTTCCACTTAAATATGGGACAAAACTTTTTTACCGTGAGGGTAACAGAGCACCGGAACAGGCTGCCCAGGGGGGCTGTGGAGTCTCGTTCTCCAGAGACTTTCAAAACCCACCTGGATGCGTTCCTGTGTGACCTGATCTAGGTGTTCCTGCTCCAGCAGGAGGATTGGACTACATGATCTTCAAGGTCCCTTCCAATCCCTCACATTCTGTGATTCTGTGATTACTGGACTGCTCTCCTTCATCTATCAGCGATTACGGTCATCTGGAAAGGTCCCGGGTGACTGGAGACTTGCTAATGTGCTGCCCATCTATAAGACGGGTCGTAAGGATGAGCTGGGGAACCACAGGCCTATCAGCCTGACCTCGGTGCCAGGGAAGGTGGTGGAACAGGTTGCCTTGCATGCAATCACACAGCATCTGTGAGACCACTGGGGGATCAGGCCCAGCCAGCATGGGTTCATGAAAGGCAAGTCCTGCCTGACCAACCTCATCTCCTCCTATGACCAGGTGACCCACCTGGTGGATGAGGGAAAGGCTGTTGATGTAGTCTACCTAGACTTCAGCAAGGTCTTTGACACAGTCTCCCACAGTATTCCCTGGAGAAGCTGGCAGCCCATGGCTTGGACAGGTACACTCTTTGCTGGGTTAAAAACTGGCTGGACAGCCAGGTCCAGAGAGTGGTGGTGAACGGAGTGAAATCCAGCTGGCGACCGGTCACCAGTGGTGTTCCCCAGGGGTCGGTGTTGGGGCCTGTCCTCTTTAATATCTTTATTGATGATTTGGGTAAGGAGATAGAGTGCACCCTCAGTAAGTTTGCGATGACACGAAGCTGGGGGTAGCGTCGATCTGCAGGAGGGTAGGAAGGCCCTGCAGAGGGACCTGGACAGGTTGGGTCGATGGGCAGAGGCCAATGGGATGAGGTTCAACATGGCTAAGTGCTGGGTCCTGCACTTTGGCCACAACAACCCCATGCAGCGCTACAGGCTTGGGGGAGGGTGGCTGGAAAGCTGTGCAGAGGAAAAGGATCTGGGAGTGCTGATTGATGCTCACCTGAACATGAGCCAGCAGTGTGCCCAGGTGGCCAAGAAGGCCAATGGCATCCTGGCTTGTATCAGGAACAGTGTAGCCAGCAGGAAAAGGGAGGTGATTTTTCAACCCTAATAGTTTTCCAATCCTAATGATTCTCTGATTCTATAATTTCACACCTCAAGCATACCTGTTAGAAGGTTAGAATTAACAGTAGAATCAGCATGTCACAATGTTTACGTCCCACTTTGCGCTATTCTAAACTTGTGGGAGGCAGGGGAGAGGAATGCTGTTTGACTGCTTTTATACAGCTCTTGAGAACTATGATATAGAAAGCTGCTATGGCCTCAGAAATAATTCTTGCCTTTATGGTCTTTCTAGAACTTTATTCAGCTGTCTTATAAAAAGCATAAAGGCATAAATTCTTACCTTACTGGCCGAGGATGACACAGATGCCAGGAAATAAGATCACTTGAAAAGGGATATATTACAATTGCTATTATGAGCTACTGTTGGACTAGAGCTACACATCTGATAGAACAGAAAGTTCTTAAATAAAAGCACGATTTCTATGTTTTATGTTTCTATGTTTATAACTGTTGAATTACCACATTCCTTGCAACTATAAATTACCAAGTAAAAATGATCAAAGGGAATGTGATTTATTAGAATGAATTAACATGCAATATGTGGTTCTTTTCATCTAGGTGTAAAAACATTAAATGCCTATTTCTAGTACATTCAGTGCAATGCAATGACCTAGTTCTACCACTTTTTTTTTTCCACCAAAGATTCTAAACTGTGCTTTCAAATAATAAATTCAGCATTGCTACACTTTGGTTGAACAAAGCAATTATTGTAAGTCCTGTTACAAAATTAGAAGAGTGAAGAAAATATTTCAGTGACTTAATGCGTATTCCAGATTATCTGAGAAATAGCACTATAAAGCAGCCTCCTGCTCTCCCAAGGCTGACACCATAAATGTATAGCTGTTGTCTTTCCATTCTCCTTGGAGGTTAAGCAACAGAACAAACATACCAAGGTTCTCAGGATCTTTAACTGATCAGGGGATCTCCTTGCTGATACAAATAATGTTTGGCCAAATCAAATCATGTTTTACAATTATCATAATAAATATCCAATCAACATCTTTTGTGGAGGTTGGCGCCTCTCCTCTGCATTCCAACAAATTCTTTAATAACAAATCTACCCCAAATATCTTCTGACAAGAATGCAAACCAAAATAAAAATAAATAAATAAATAAAAATAAAAAGCCTCTTTTTCCCTGTTTAATATATACCATTTCATAACATCTCTCTATTCTATATTTCATTCAAAAACACAGATCAGTTTGCTTCTGGCCTTCATGCTCACCTACAACATAGATTTATATGACTTGCAGCATGGTATCTATTCCTACATACCTAGTCCAGACTAAACTAGGCAGGATAACTGGGTTGCAAGCAAGTTGCACACTTGCGGTGAAAACAACAAACTAGTGGAAAGACAAGATTTGTACAGCTTTAAAGTCTTATTAAATGAGTCTTTGTAAAATAATAAAGAGTATCCTTTTAAAACTGAACAAAGCAGAGAAGCAATTATAGAAAATGCTAGCATAATAAAATTATTATAATCATTGCAATAGTGATTATACATTCAGAGTTCACATTGCACGTGAACCAATGAATTTGCTTTGAACTTCTAAATCCAGTAATCTGAATCAACCTTTTAAAATATTACTTTAATTAAAGCTTTTCTTTAGGCTCTATCTTTAAAAAGAAATTAAAGATTTTTTCTAGAGAGAAAAACAGAAGAGAAAGAAACACAGTCTTCCCAATATCTGAAAGTGAAACAGGACATTTAATGAAAGACTAGTACTGACATTCATGTCTTCTTCGTTTCTTAAAACAACAAGGCAAAACAAGTCATGTATGCACAAAAGTTTTGTTCTAAAAGACAGCCTTTCTTAGTTAATTTTCAGCCACCTCCTCTAAAATATATATTTTTATTTATATTTTCTGCTTCAGGGAGTAAATTATTTAAGGAAATTATGAAGTATACAAAAAGGCAATATATAATTTTGAACGATTGCTAAGATACCTCAATAACCTTTCTCAGCTCTGTTTTTCCCTGCTTTCACATTCAGAGGAGAAACATCAAGTGCAGTTATCCATATCACAGATGTGTTGACTAAATCATCTGACCAGTAGGAGTTGAACCAGATTCGTTATAAACATGACAGCTCTCAAAATCACAAGATCCCTATTGACCAAGTAAATGTTTAATGTGTTGAGAAGCACATCACAAACCTTAGCACCTTAATGATTGTTATGTTTATTTAAATTCTTAAAAATTATACAAAGTGATAGACAAGTTTAAGCACTGAAAAGTGAATTTTAGTATGAAAATATCCACGGCAATAACGTGACATATAGTGATGTTAAAAAGAAAAAATTCTGCATGAACCCCTGATACTACTTAAATAAAAGAAATTTTGACATACCCTTACACAGGCACATTTATTAACTTACTGTTTTAAAATGACAAACTCTGCCTGCTGGAACTATGGTAGTTTTCTCTGGAGAAGAAAATGCCCTGTACACTCAGGGTGTGGTGGTGAGGGGGTGCAGGAGGTGTTCAGAAAGACTTTCCTGTAACTGAAGAATGAGGACACATTCAAGTAACTAACCCCCCACCACCATTCCTGTAACATCCTTGCCAACTTCAGTCCAACAAAGAATTCAACTCTCCTGGGGCAGAGATTTAAAAATAAAAAAAATAAATCAAGCAAAAGATAGAATTGCTTCACAGCCATTTGCTGCTTTTCTTCTGAATTTAGTGGAAGTGAGGTTATTAATCATAGACTCACCAAGGGTGGAAAAGCTCTCCAAGACCATCTGGTCCAACCATCCCCCTACCACCACCAATGTCACCCACTAAACCATGTCCCTAAGCACTACCTCCAACCTTTCCTTGAACACCCCCAGGGACGGTGACTCCACCACCTCCCTGGGCAACCCATCCCAATGCCTGACTGCTCTTTCTGACAAGAAATGTCTCCTCATTTCCAACCTGAACCTCCCCTGGCACAACTTGAGGCCATTCCCTCTAGGCCTATCACTAGTTACCTGTGAGAAGAGGCCGACCCCCAGCTCCCCACACCTTCCTTTCAGGTAGCTGTAGAGAGCAGTAAGGTCTCCCCTGAGCCTCCTCTTCTCCAGACTAAACAACCCCAGTGCCCTCAGCCGCTCCCCATAGGACTTGTGTTCCAGGCCCTTCACCAGCTTCGTAGCCCTTCTCTGGACTCGCTCCAGGGCCTCGATGTCCTTCCTGTAGTGAGGGGCCCAAAACTGAACACAGTACTCAAGGTGCGGCCTCACCAGAGCAGAGTACAGGGGGACAGTCACCTCCTGGTCCTGCTGGCTACACTATGCCTGATACAAGCCAGGATGCCCTTGGAATTCTTGGCCACCTGGGCACTGCCGGCTCATGTTCAGGTGAGCATTGACCAACACCCCCAGGTCCATCCTGGGGTTGTTTAGCCTCGAGAAGAGGAGGCTCAGGGGAGATCTCATTGCTCTCTACAGGTACCTTAAAGGAGGCTGTAGCGAGGTGGGGGTTGGTCTATTCTCCCATGTGCCTGGTGACAGGACAAGGGGGAATGGGCTAAAGTTGCGCCAGGGGAGGTTTAGGTTGGATATTAGGAAGAACTTCTTTACTGAAAGGGTTGTTAGGCATTGGAATGGACTGCCCAGGGAGGTGGTTGAGTCGCCATCCCTGGAGGTCTTTAAAAGATGTTTAGATGTAGCCCTTAGTGATATGGTTTAGTGGAGGACTTGTTAGTGTTAGGACAGAGGTTGGACTAGATGATCTTGGAGGTCTCTTCCAACCTAGATGATTCTGTGATTCCTTTTGCTCTGCACAGCTTTCCAGCCACTCTCCCCCAGGTCTGTAGCGCTGCATGGGGTTGTTGTGGCCAAAGTGCAGGACCCAGCACTTGGCCATGTTGAACCTCATCCCATTGGCCTCTGTCCATTGACCCACCCTATCCAGGTCCCTCTGCAGGGCCTTCCTACCCACCTGCAGATTGACACTTCCCCCCAGCTTGGTGTCATCTGCAGACTTACTGAGGGTGCACTCAATTCCCTCACCCAAATCATCAATAAAGACATTAAAGAGGACAGGCCCCAACACCGACCCCTGAGGAACACCACTGGTGACCAGTCGCCAGTTGGATTTCACTCTGCTCACCACCATTCTCTGGGCCCGGCCGTCCAGCCACTTTTTAATGCCAATAAAACTTTGGGACATTGTTTATTTACAAAGAAAATAACAACATAGTAGTAACATCTGATATTTCTTTACTTGTACCATTTCCTAGTTGCTTCATTAATGCAAAAATATATTTTGCCAACATGGAACAAGTTTGGATATATATTTATTAAGCTTAAAAGGCCTTCTTTATTACCAGAAATATCTGATTTAGCGAAGGGACAAAAATGTTTTTTTGCTGCTGTAGTGCAGAGGATCCCCAGGTATATTTGAGCCCAGGTTGTGACAGGTATTGTGTAAAACAAAGTGATCATGGCTCCTGCATCATGGAGAAAAACACCAGAAATGATCTACTGATAAGCTACAGGAACTGTGCACATCGAACTACTCTCTTGATTTCCAAAGCAGATCACTCATTCCTTTGATCAAATTATTATGAAAATTATGTATTTATGAAGTACCAATTTCTAAGTAGACCATGCTCTACCCACCACCATAGCACTAGTTTTAAGCCTGTGCACTACAGGTTTGAATAGAGCTACCTATTCTTCTAAGAAACCTGCTCATTTCCCACCAAACATCTTTTAACAACTCCCTTCCCCTACCTCCATCCCTAACCCCCACCCTCCATCACTGGCATTTAACAATCAAAGAACACAAGGACAAAAAGTAATTTGTATAACTGCATTACAAATGAAAACGGGTATGATAAAACAGATCTGAGCGTTTTATCATTGCATTAACCTTCTCAGTAGTTCAAAACTAAAAGATTAGTCCTTAGATGAAAACACGACCTTATCCTTTAGGAATCATCACAGATTTTTTACCTAGCGCACCAACTAGGTGCATCGGCACTGTAAGAGCTATTTCTCCATTCAGGACATCAAGGACTAAGTGAAAGGAAGATGGAATGACTCTTTTTCAGTAGCTGATAACAGTCTTTCAAATCAAAAAAGACAGGTAACTTTCTCAATGTGAGAAGAAAAATGTCAGTAGCATGGCTAGTATAGAACATACTTTATACACCAATTTTAAGTCTTGCATCAAATTTGGCACTAGATTATCTTACATTAAAAAAATGCAATGAATCAAAATAAAGTGTAAGCTGAAGCTCTCAAGAGAAAATAAATAAACAGCCAAACCCTCATTTTTGCTGTCAGTTGTTCTGCTCAAAAATCATAAAACTGCCATGACAATTTTTTCTTATGCCTTCTTGGATAATAAAGAGTTTGTGGTTTCAGAAAACGTCATGAAAAATGGAGTTCATAGATAACTTCTCAACAGTCTTATTTACTCAAAGAATATAGAATTGAAGCATTAGAGAGGTGTACTCTAACTATGGGGAATGTAGCTGCCTCCACATACTATCAGACAAGTTCCCTAAGCTGTTTTATACTTAAGAGATTGCAGAGGAAATTCCATACTAATACACTCAGACCCTGCAATGGTGCTTACCTACAAATGAAGCATTCTTGAATTTTAAATAAAAACTACATACACAGAGATCTTCAAGAAGTTTAAAAATAAGCAACTGAATGTATCTTACATTAGAAAAAAAAACTTTTGAACAGTTCTTTTAGTTTTCATTATTATTTTAATTACACTTTTCACCATATAAAAATAAACCTAACATACAGGCTGAAAACTGTTTTTCTGTTTATATATTAGCAAACAAAATTAGGTTTTAGATTCTCTTTAGGCAATAACACTAACAATATCTACAAATTTCAACTGTCCACACTATTCTTTGGTGAGAAAACTAAGTCTCTCTGAACTAAGCACCGACAGATTTGAATTATTTTAGCCACTTACAGATCTCAGCATTTGTGTCACTACGTTCAATTTTCACTTTTAAAACTATGACACCAAAGGCAATAATTCATTGATATAAAACTATAGGTATCACCAAGTAGCACGTTGGACTCATAATATGCCCCAACTTGCAATACTCCATTGTGCAGAATTTATTTATTTCAAATTTACTATTAGAATTCCATTTCCAGACTAACTGAACTCAAGATGATTGGTCTTATTTTCTTCCTCTAAGTGAATATTTTACAAAATTAAAATGCATGAGCTGTAATCTTGTTTCATTACAAACTAACAAAAAGATAGCGATGCAGAGATGCTTCAGATTTAAGAGTAGAAGATACATACGTCACTATGGCATTACTGCTTTTGATGGTTATACATGTTAATGAAAAAAAAGTAACTGAAAACAGTAATAAGGACACGTATGCAGTATATAACAATTTGCATCTTACAATCATAGCAGTCTCTACTTTTTAACTTTTGCTTAGACCAAAAGAAAATCACAGAAATCCCTAAATCTTATTACTATTACAAAATAACAGTACAAAGTAAAGGCAACACAAAGAAGCTACCATGTAGTAAACAGCCTTACAGAGTTCAAAATTAATGTCAGATATTGCCTTACACATAACTAGGCTGGAAAACACTAGCAAACGACTTGCAAGTAATACAGAGCACGTTACAGAATTTACCTTCTTAGCAGCAGAGTAAATGAACTCAAATGGTCAGCTCATTTCAGAAACCAGGCTGTGTGTTGGTTGCTGCTGTTAGCCAGCTGGCTAATTTAAAGCTAGTTCAGATAAATCCATTGAAAATTGCAATAAAAAGTTAGCAGGTGACTTAACGGGTAGGCAGAACCCATGTCTCACAGATTACAGGCATTTTTTAGATGTTACCACTTTCCAAATGAAATGACCTCCTCCATTTTAATTCCAAAATCTGAAAAACAAGTTTCTTTACGCATATTATCATTAATATTTGCAAACAAAATTTCAGCTCTCACACCTGTGTAAATCTATTGACTTAACTGACAGCCACTTCTATTTTGAGATTGGGATCCTGTTTTATCTGTGAACAGTTGTCTTCTGCTACCTTCCCCTTTTAAAAATCCAAACAAAAATCTTATCTGTTTTCCAGAAATGGTTTTGAAATAACTCTGGTCAGAAATGGAAGCTTCTGTATACATGCTTTAAACATTCTTAGCAATATGGCACCATATTGTCTTTTTTCTGAGCAACTACGAGTCGTGTTTTCAAAGGCCAAGTCGAATGAAATCACATTTAAAACAATACAGCTATCATGAACTATGCTGTTCTCACAACCTTCACTCAATTTTATTTAACTCAAAACGTGCAAAAACAAATAACCTGATGCCTCATCTCAGCATGCAAACTTGTTACAATGAAGGCAACAGATTTCCACTGGACGATGGACACCTTTAATGGGTTACGCACACAAACACGGCAGAGCAAGCAGGAACTTCATTACTGTGCTACACTATTGGTTTAAAAAATGATCTGCCCCCTCTGCAGAGATGGGTATTTTGCACAACCTTAGCTTTCTAATGGCAGCTTTTGACAAATGTAACAAAACCATCGAACACCTAATACAAATAGATACAGCTATCCTCATAGATCTACACAGTATTTATGAAGCAAAACCAGAAAATACAGTATTTGTAAGAAAATACAGCTTGGGCTGGGGAGGAAATGCGTGTATTTGGTGGTGGTTGTTTTTTTTGTTGTTGTTGTTTTTGTTTTGTTTTGTGTTTTTCCATTCTTACTTTAAACTTTTCTAAGGGGACCATTAATTCACATACAATATAACACAATATGCTGCATACAGACTTCCACGTTATAAATTAGCTAGTAAAACTGCCATCCTGAACTATGAATTTTCAAAGCCATATTTCTTAGCTAAGAGTGCACAAACCTTTACATATTCTGTAATTGCTATATAATAGAGCTATGCAACTTCAGGATAACAAACTCTGGAAATCAAACTAGCAACAACTGAAACATGATATACTAAGAGAATTCTAATTTATCCCAGAGAAGAAGAAACTTAGTTTTTCAAAGATATTGTAAATACTAAACGTATATTTTAACTTACATCCACTTGTCACATCAAAAGAAACTTCCTGAATAAGACCAGATGATCAACTGAAAATATTCCTTTAATAAGTATGTAACAGCAGAAACTTCCCTCTAAAATACTTAATTTTATTAGTGAAATGGTACCAAAGATAACAAGTATACAAACAATCTCTTTGCTCTATGCTACTTACACATCATAAATAAGACAGCTGTTGTTGCAAGACACAATCTTTCACAGTCTTCCTATAAGCGTACAGATTTGTCATTCTTTTTATCAGAATAAGCTGTTTACCAGCCAACAGCATGTGGCTTAAACATCACAAAAATGACTGTCTATACTTTACATGGTAAAGCATTTTCTATAGTCTTAAATGTACACAGTGGCAAGAACGGTAAATCCTATCAAAAATGAAGAGTGATTAAGCAGCTTCACAATCAAACTGGGTTTCATTACCTTAGGAATTGGGCAAATTCTTCATTCCCTGTAATATGTTTTTTTTTTTTTTCATAAAAATTAACTACACAAAGGAAAAGAAAAACAAATTGAAAGCAAATTGCTAATATGCTATTTGTTTTAACTGAAAGAAACTCTTTCCATGAGGTAAGGCAATTAAGTCATTTGATTGTAATAAGTTGTATTAAAAATAATCTACCTGATTTTAGGTATAAGTAAGTTTATAAGTATGACTCTTACAAAATCTCACAATGATGAAACTGATTACATTAGTTCAGAGAGCACAAATCAGGTTTTTACTTGACAAAAATATCTGCTTTGTCATTATCTTCCTATATGCTTTCTCCCCAAAGAATGAAAAAAGAATCTCTGCCATATAACTCTTGTGTAAATTAAAACATTTTCTCCCAAATTATTTATCCCCCCAGCTTTGCATACAATTCCTTTTATATCACCCAACGTATAACAGAGAAAATGGAGAGGTAACAATTAAGGCCATCCAAATGTAATTAAATATCTAAAGGGCTGCCTTTGATGCAGGTGATCAGAAAATGTTTTTTATTCAGCTACTATACTTGTACAGTGGTGGTCCCCAAAATGTATCTTTGCTTTCACCTATATATTTTCTAAAAATAAAAAATAAATGTAAAAATGGAGCCTTAGTATTTAAAGAAGTGAATTAAACATCCATTCTGACAAATCACTTGCATTCTTGTCTACAGTATGGTGGTGGCAAAACAGCAATAGAGATGATGTAAAATTTAGCTGAAAATGAGTAATAGCACATATACATTTCTCGAAAATACCACATTTTAAGAAGGCACTAAAGCTTCTGCTTGTGCTCCCATATTTTTTAAACAAATAAGAAAAAATTGTTTTCATAATGGCACCTGTACTATTTGCAGCTGAACAGACACACTGCAGTACATCTCAAAACAAAGCTGTAATTTCTAATGATATCATACAGATGTGCTCACTTCCGAAACGACAAAAGAAAACAACAAAACAACCCCCAAAATAACCCAATAAGCTAACCTATTATCATTATACATGGCAATGTTCCTTTTAGGAACAGAAAAGTAGCATGCATTGTTCAAATACTTTAAAGGAAATATTGAGCTTAGGGATATTAGTAAGAAATTATTTTAAATAATAAAACCCAAAAATCTCAAGCAGTGAGCAAATGAGAAACATACTAGTCAGTGAGCGTTTTAACATAAGAACCAAAAAACCTTTCCTATAGTTGCCTTTTACAACAAAAGTGTATATTTATGCACCATTTCCAAGCACATCAAACAGTACACATTGAAGTTTTTGTGGATTTTTTAACCCACAAGGTAAAACACAAAAGTCATCAACAAGCAATATTTTAAACAACCTTCAATGCATATCTTCAGCTTTTTTTTTTTTTTAAAAAGATAGTACAGGTTTACATCTTTCAGTTCTACTTATTTGTAACAGCCTATGACAAAACTTAACATAAATCGTTTTACCAATAAGTACAGCCATCATGGAAACGCATGGATTTTCAGAGATGAATAGTTCTGATGGCATCTGCATTTTCATGGTTTAACTACTTACTTATCCATGCCTTCTTGCTTTACAGAAAGAAGACAACAAAGCTATCACGAGAATTGGTAGAGCTACTATTACTATCAACATGTTCAGGTTGATTGCTTTGACATTTTCTTCCTCATTCTGGGAAATAAAAAGCTTTGGATTTCATTCCTTAGTTGAGTTAGAGGTTCATTCTTTGCTTTAAACCTCTTCCATTTTAATTGAGAGGTTATCTTCATTTGGTTGACAGTTCCCATTCTGTTGTAGTTTGACTTCATCTGTCCTTTGCATATCTCTGTTGTCAATATCCTTGTCAGTTTCTGAATTCTGATCCTCCTTAGTGTAATCTTTGTCCTACCAAAGAGAAAATTATTTTACAAAAAAAACACACACTCAGCATTACAGGACATGACTCCCAACTAACTCTTGGTATTTTGATTGCCTCTATTTTTACATGCCTACCTTGTGTCAGCAATTTCTAGAATAGATGCACTGGTTTTTTTGTGTGATTTTTTTTTTTTTAAACAGCTTTCTTTTCAAGTAGCTGAAGTCAAGGCATCATGACAAAGTGTCAGCCAAGAAATCATTGTTGTAAAGTGATCTGTCTTTACCATAAATATTCAGATAAAACAGAACAAACAGTATCACGGAACCTACGAGAAACAGCTCTAGAAGTTAAGACAACCATATTTTCTAAACAAAACAGGATTTTTGATTTTTGTATCATATATTTTGTCACATTACTAATGCATTTTACATAAGAGAATTACTGAAGCAAACAGTGCACTAAGTTATACAAATCTGATGTTTATAAAAGCAGTTGGCACCAACAATATGAAGTTTAACAAGAGCAAGCACTGGATTCTGCGCCTCAGACACGGCAAACCCCAGCTATACATAAAGACTGGGGGACGGGGACAAGAGGCTGGAGAACAGCCCCACGGAAGGCAATCTGGGGGGTTTTGAGTCAGCAGTGAGCCCTGGCAGCCAAAAGGGCCAACTCTGTACCCTAGGGTGCATCAGCAGGCACAGCACTGCTAGCTGGTCAAGGGATTGTCCTGCTCTGCCCTGCGCTGGTATGGCCTCACTTCAAGCACCGTGCGCAGTTCTGGGGAACCACGGTATAAAAGGACGTAAAACTACTACAGCGTCCAAAGGAGGGCAACCAGGATGGTGAAGGGTCTAGAGGGGAAGATGTTTGAGCGACTGAGGTCCCTTGGTTTGCTCAGCCCAGAGCAGAGCAGCTGAGGGGAGGCCTCATGGCGGCCTGCAGCTCCCTCACGAGGGGAGCGGAGGGGCAGGCGCTGAGCTCTGCTCTCTGGGGACAGCGACAGGGCCCGAGGGAACGGCATGGAGCTGGGACAGGGGAGGGTCAGGCTGGGTGTTAGGGAAAGGTTCTGCACCCAGGGGGTGGTCGGGCACTGGGACAGGCTCCCCAGGGCAGTGGTCGTGGCACCGAGCTGCTGGAGCTCAAGAAGCATTTGAACAATGCTCTCAGACATCTGGTCTGATGTTTAGGTGGTTCTGTGTGAAGCCAGGAGTTGGAATTGAGGATCCTTGTAGGTCCCTTCCAACTTCGGATATTCTATGATTCTATGAGCTGAAACATTCTGAATACAACTACTCTTTAAATGCATATGGTTTTTCAAATTACAAGATTTGAATTTAAAGATATTTCATTATTCTTTTCTTAATCATACCACCTTCTATTTTGCAAGGTAAAACCCCATACTATCCTCCCTCAAATCTTCAACGTTACTTGCTGCACAGTTGAACATGCAGCCCGGGACAAAAGCTAACTGGGATAGGCTGCACCATTACAGAGTGAAAATGTATTAAAAAAAACAAACAAACAAACAAAAAAAAAAACGTATTTTGAGTTTGATAGCCAAGCTGTTTCTGAAGCCTGCTTCACAATAAGCTTCCTGCATCTTTATACAGATGCAGTCAGCTAACTCCTAACATATGGCACAGAACAGAAAAGAGAGAAACCAAAACAAAGTGCTTCTGTAGTCTATACATACAAGCTCCCACCAGTCTGGTAAAGTTCAAACACAAAGACTGATCAAACCGAGCTACTAACATCAAGCAGAGAATGACTTTCATGTCTCCTTTTGACGAAAGATAAACCCATGCGTTTCAAGCTGCACTAAATTGGTAAGGAAAAAAGAGAGGAAATAAGGGAGGAGAAAAAGAAAAAAGGGAGGAAATTTCAATAATCTTGGAGCACTTGGAAACATTCAGCTGTTTATCACTTGGTCACAAAGCTTACCTTCAAAGTAGTGGAGCTTTTGTCAGATTTCTCCTTTCCCTCTTTTTCTTTACTACTTTTTTTCTTGGAGGTGGAACGTTCTCTTTCTCTTCTTTCATTATTTGTATCCCTTTCTCTTTTTTTTTCTTTCTTGTTTCTGTTTACGAAAATTATTACTCAAATCAGAATTTGGTCCAAAAGCAACAAATGTACTACCAATGCTTGCATCAAGTGCATTGTATAGTAATATGCACAGCACAGTAGCTAAGAATGTTGGTATCCTTGTTTGTTTCAGAAATGGACAGCCATCTTTGAACCATTTAACTGCAAACTCCACTCTCATCTGGGGGGTTTCCAGAAAATCTCAAAATGTAACAAAAAACCCTTCATAAAGACAAGTGGATTTTTTTGACTTAAGAAGAATGCATGTGTTTAGAATGAACGGTATTTGCAAAGAGAAAAGCAAAATAAATTGTCTCCAAGGAAGGATTTTTATTATTTGAAGCAAATTTGTATCACTGACAGGTGATAGTTTAAAGCATTACAAAGCTTGAGCCCATGAAGTTGTGTGTTTTTATTTTTTTTTTTTAATTAAAACCGAATCATATTGACCAACAGAGATCATCTGAAATGATGCAAAGGCATTAAATCAATGAAAATACTTTCCTACTTGTTTTCTATAAAAGTCCTTGTATCCATTTTTGAATGTTTATTGAAAAACACCGACCTTTTCCTTACAACAGAGAATGATTATTAAAGATCTCCTTGCATTAAAAAACAAAGAGCAGAAACACAAATTGTCTTGGTTCCTTTCATAATGATCTCTATGCCACATTTCAATTTGACAAAATATTATACCATTTTCCTCCTTTACTGCTCATTAACTTTTATGTTTACGCCAAACTGACCTTCTTGGAGAAGGAGTTCGTGAAGACTTTCTTTTTGTTGTTTTGGATGTCTTAGGAGACTTGGAGGGACTTCTACTCTTCCTTTTACGCCTTTCTCTGTGGGACCAAGCAATTCAAGATCAGCAAAGAATACAAATAATACGCTCAGGAATGACAAAATCTCTTATTTGACATAACAACTACATAATGTTAAACTCAGGGATATTTATGTATGACCAACAATATCTGAAGTGTACAAAGCAAAAGAGGGTTTTTTTATGTTTCATTTCGGTGGGAAAAAAGAGAATGGAAGCAGGAAGTAGAAAAAAATCATTGTGGTTATCTTTACATGCTTGTACTTAAACCTGGTTTGTACTGAAACCTGGTAACAACAGCAACACAGAATTCACTAACACTGTAGAAAATAAGAGTTTCTTCAATCAGGAAAATATTTCAATTGAATGAGTAGCCACCTTATAACTTGAGCAATATAAACTTCAGTTCAGCATGACTGAAGCTTAGAAGCAAACAGTGCAAAATGAAGCCCAAGCTGTTGTAAAGATCAAAATGGCAAAGGTTATATTTATTATTTTCCTATCAGTCCATGCTCAACTTAAAAAGGGAAAAAAGGAAGATCTGGGTAACTACAGGCCAGTCAGTCTCACCTCTGTGCCCAGCAAGATTGAGGAACAGATCCTCCTGGAGACTATGCTAAGGGCACGTTAAAAATGCACTAAAACAGGACTCTGCATATGCCACAAAGAATCACAGACTCACAGAATCATTAAGGTTGGAAAAGACCTCCAAGATCATCTGGTCCAACCATCCCCCTACCACCAACGTCACCCACTAAACCATGTCCCTAAGCACCACGTCCAACCTTTCCTTAAACACCCCCAGGGACGGTGACCACCACTTCCCTGGGCAACCCGTTCCAGTGCCTGACTGCTCTTTCTGAGAAGAAATGTCTCCTCATTTCCAACCTGAACCTCCCCTGGCACAGTTTGAGGCCACTGCCCTCTCGTCCTATCACTAGTTACTTGCGAGAAGAGGCTGACCCCCAGCTCCCCACAACTTCTTTTCAGGAAGAAGTTAGAGTAGTTTGCCCATAAACCTCCCAAACAACATGGACATTTCACAAAAACAAGCAGAATGTACAGAAACCTTTACAGACTTCTCTGCATTATATGAATCCTGGAATCCTGAATTTTGCAGGCCAAGGGAGTTCTGCTTTTTTTCCAGTGAAGAGCTATCACAGTTAAAAAGGAAACAAGCTTCTGGTATGTTATGAACTCAAGTAGCTATTGTTTGACATTAGTAGAGTAAATGTAGTGAAGCCTTAGGCCACAGAATGAGCTCTGTGTAAGGGAACTTGGTATGTAGTGGTGATTGAGCAGTAGTGAGTGGCATTGTGTTTGGGTGGCACAGACGGGGAAAGGGGGGGGATGTGCTGACCAAGGACAGCATTGGATGAGAGCCTGCTCTGCTAGGTAACAGAAGGCATCCTGCGCTGCAATGAAGAACTGACAATATGAAGGAACATCACATGTATGTGTCAAGAACTGATTGCACTATAGCTGACAAAATTAAGATTGTATGGGTATAAGAACCCAAGGAAATTCTTGAGCATGGTCCCTTCCTTTGAGGCATCCAGCTAGAGCTGATATATGGGTACTCTTTGCTTTAAATAAGAGTTGACTCTCTGAATGAATCGTAGATGCCTGGGGTGACCAATGCTGCTGGGGAAACAACAGGATCCCCTAACAACATGTAGAACTTTTCCCAGCTCATCCAGTATTACATTCTCTCAAGACAGCAGATGAAATTTCGTATTTAAATTTTACACGAGATCTTATTGAACTATGTAATTGTTGAGGTACTCAGAAAGGATTTTTTCCTGACCTTAATTCAGAAGCAATACTTTTTGCTACAGTTGGTCCACTTAGAGAGCTTATCATCAGTCTCACAGCCTCCTCTTCCTGTACTGAATTTATCTAGACATCCACCCACTTTACCCTCTCTTAGAAGCAAAAACAGGTAGGTTAATTCTTGACTGCTTTCCTGTTTACTACCAGCATGGTTAAGGAGTGTTACTTTTTCACTTTACCAGGCCATCTAACCAGCTTAGAAACATACCTTTATCTTCCAACTGAGATATATTCACTTTCTGAAAGGCTAACCAGTCAAAGTGACATGCTAGCCTCCTGCAGTCAGCCATCCAGCCAAGAAAATTAATTGCTTGCCATTCCTAAGACAGCCAATTGACAAATACTACCACCCAAGTGTTTACAAGCCCAACAAATTGCTCTACAGATGAACACCATACAGTATTTCAGTAATCAAGGAATTTTGTTAAGAATGACTCAAACTTTCATCAGGACAACGTGTTATGTCCCTCTATCGAAACTTTTGGATGGCTCCAACATAACAAAATGGCACAAGAGCCATCTACTTACTGTTCTTAAAGACTGTATATGCTATAAAGTGAAAGGCAAGCACCAGCAGCCCAACAAGAGACTGCGTGTTCTATCAGGTATGATACAGAGCTCTCTGTAATTCATTTACCTTTGTAAGGAAATCTACAAAAACAGAACGAATACAAATGGAATTACCAAGACCATGATATTGAAAAATAAAAATTAGGATGTATTTCGTTTTGCTGACAAGTCCAAAAAAAGCATGAAAAAATTCTAAACAAACCTGCTGGAGCTACGAGATCTTCTTGAAGAGCTATAGCTTCTTGGGGGTGTTCTGGATCTCTTCTCTTTCTTCTTTTTATCATCCCTCTCTTTTTCTCGCTCTTTTTCCTTATCCCCATCTTTTTCCTTTTCTTTTTCTCTGTCCCCTCCTTTGTCTTTATCTCCCTCCTTGTCTTTCATCTTCTCTCTGTCCTTTTCCCCATCTTTCTCAACATCTTCTTTTTCCTTGTTCTGATCTACCTCTTCCCTGTCTTTCTCCTTATCCTTATCTTTTTCCTTTTCCCTTTCTTTGTCCCTGTCCTTATCCTTGTCCCTGTCTCTATCCCTATCCTTGTCTTTGACTCTCTCTCGATCTTTGTTACGCTCTTTATCTTTATCCCGGTCCTTATCCCTGTTTCTCTCTTTATCTCGATCTCTTTCCCTTTCTTTGTCTCTGTCCCGGTCTCTTTCCTTTTCCTTGTCTCGGTCTCTCTCTTTCTCCTTTTCCTTGGTCTTTTCTTTTTCCTTGACCTTTTCTTTGTCTCTTTTCTTGTCCCTGTGAAAAGTCAAACAAAAATCCATTAATTCATCTTTGATCTTTCTAATAAAAATTACAACTTAGTCTTAGCTTACATTAAATGCTAAAGAGAAAGTATGTCTCTCTGCTGAAAAATAATTTTTATGCAAAATTTTACTTCTCCACCTATGTTTACCATGCAGGAGACGCTATATAGTTAGGAAAATTTGGAAACCAAGTATCCAACCCACTCTTCAGAGTGAAGTTACTGTACTTTTTGTTTGGAGAACATGTTTCTTTACCTCACAGTTGTTACTAAACATACATAGATACTCTACATTTTCTCAAGACTGAGACAATAGCTTTTCACTAAAGTTGGGTCCATATAAAATGGACTGCAGATTAACTAGCCGTGTATGAACAATGACAGCTGACTGGACAGAAGTCTTTATTCTGCAGCATTCTCTTGTACTAATATCCTGGATATGCTTGGAATTTCTTGGAAATCCAATACCAGTGTATACACAAAAACAAAAAATGGGTAAAATTTCACCAAACAATTCTCTTAAAAGGCAAACGTAAGGTCAAAACTCATTCAAGACAATTCAGTCTTCTGTAATGTAATTACGAATTTGAAAATAATTGAACTGTAAGAAAACTGGTAAGACAGTAAAAACAGAAGCAAGGTAAACAGAACAAGCCAACTTCTATAGGACAGGCAGAATGATACCTGTTCATAAGAAGAAAAACAGTGAGAAACACTCCAATGGATATTATAGTAAAACCAAATAAAAACTGATTAGATCACAGCTTTGGCTGGAAAATTACATTTCAGTATAGGATTATTTGGAAGTGGGAGACCCCTGACCATCTTTCCTAGTAGACATGCACATGAGCTGCCTCTAAAACATATTAAAACGAACAATTATTCAGAGAAATGGGAGAAAGCATGATACGAAGGATTGATTAACAGGCATTTTCAGGTCCACAAGAACCAGACTGATAGAAGTTTGTGTCTTTTGGTATTAGTACTTATTCTAATATTTTTAAAGATTCTCAGAAGGACTAATTCAGACCTGAGAGGCTCCAGGCACAGCCCCCATCCTTCTTCACTGGAAGAAGAGTTTGGCACTGGGACCGGGCACAGAGCAGCATTTTGCACGGGAGGGCGCTTTTTCAAAAGAGGACTTCTCGCTGGCCAAGTGGGAGACTCGGAGTACACATAACCCAACAAAAAGGCCTGTTCCAGGACCACTTGCACTGGTCAAGAGCACCCATCCTACCAGACCCTCAAGGCAGAAGGGTGGGCACTCTGAGAGCAAACACTGCAGCTCCAGCTGGGGGGGCTGCACCATCTCCCCCAGTGCTGTCCGATGCCTCCAGCCAGGTGGAGCTGCAGAAGAGACAGGCTGCAGTGCAGAACTCAGACCGCAGGGAGAGGGACTCCTGGGAGAGGGACAGGTGACAGACCTGCCTACAGAAGGTGTGCCCAGGTGGAGGATATCCTGCAGCAGGTGGCTGAGCTGCAGGAGGCAGTGAGAAGGCTGTGCAACATCAGGGAGGCTGAGAAGGAGCTAGATAGCTGCTTCCAAGTGCAGTGTGTGGTGGACCCACGGCAGAACAGCCAAAAAATCCCCCACCAGCACACACAGAAGGAAGGGATGCCAGCACTGTGGGAGAATGGAAGCCTGCAATGGAAAGGATCAGCAGGAGGAAGAGGTACCCCTGAAGCCTGAGGTACCCTTAAAGAATTGCTTCACTGCTCTGCAGACTGAAGAGGAAGGACCTGTCGTCATATTGCAACCACAAAAAGGTGACTGGGGATAGTTGTAGGTGAGACACCTCTTTTCTGAGAGGTGTGGAGGCAACCACGATACGTACAGCCAGGAGCAGTCTGAGACATACCAAAGGACTCCAGTATGACACAGGACACCTGGTTACCTGGGATATGGAGAAGGCTGAGGTACTCAGTGACTTTTTTGCCTCATTCTTCACCAGCAAGTGCTCTAGCCACACAGAAGGCAAAGGCAGGGACTAGGAGGATGAAGAACCACCTGCTGTAGAAGATCGGTTTCAAGATCATCTAAGGAACCTGAATGTACACAAGTCCACAGGACTTGATGAGATACACCCAAGAGTCCTGAGGGAACCGCCAGAAAAAGTCGCTAAGGCTCTATCCATCCTATTTGAAAAGTCATGGTAGTCCAGTGAATTTCCTAGTGATCAGAAAAGGGGAAGCGTAACATCAATTTTTTTAAAAAGGAAAAAAGGAAGACCCAGGGAACTACAGGCCAGTCAGTCTCACCTCTGTGCCCAGTAAGATTGTGGAGCAGATCCTCCTGGAAACTATGTCAAGGCACATGGAAAACAGAAAGGTGACTGGCAACATCCAACATGTTCACTAAGGGCAGTACATGCCTTATAGATCTGGTGGCCTTCTGCAACAGGGTTACAATGAGCCTGCAATGTGCACTTGCAGCCAGAAAGCTAATCATATTCTGGGCTGCATAAAAAGCAGTGTGGCCAGAAGATCATTCTCCTCCTGTACTCTGCTCTCATGAGAACCCACCTAGAGTACTGCCTTTATACTGGGGGCCCCAGCATAAGAAAGATCTGTTTGAGTGGATGCAGAAGAGGGCCACAAAAATTATCAGAGGGATGAAGCACCTCTCCTACAAAGACAGGCTGAAGGAGTTGGGGCTGTTCAACCTGGAGAAGAAAAGGCTCTGGTGAGACCTTAGAGAGATCTTCTAGTACCTAAAGAGGGCCTACAGGAAAGCTGGGAAGGGATCCTGTCAAGGAGTGGAGTGATAGGACAAGTGGGAATGGCTTTAAACTACAAGAGGAGAGAGTTAGATTACACGATAGGAATAAATTCTTTGCTGTGTGAGTGGCGAGGCAGTGGCACAGGTTGCCCAGAGAAGCTGTGGATGCCCCATCCCCAGAAGTGTCAAAGGCGAAGTTGAATGGAGCTTTGGGCAACCTGGTCTAGTGGAAGGTGTCACTGTCAGGGTGGTTGGAATCAGATGATCATTAAAGGTAATTTCTAACCCAAGTGATTGTATGATTCTACGTAGGTATAAACATAAAACTGATTTCTGTACTGAAGTTCAGATACCTCAGTATAAAAATCTACTTTCTATACTTTTGCTTCATAGACAAACCCTAGGAACAAGACAAAGCATTTAGACTTCATCCTTCACCATCACCTAAAACATTTGTTACATTTTTTCAAACAAACAACAACAAAAAAAACACCTTGTACTATATGCTAAGAAGAACAGTATTTCTTTTTACAGTTTACATTACATTTCTTATGAATGTAAACTCACCGAGAACGTGATCGACTTCTTGATTTCCGCCTTTCTCTAGATCTAGACCGTTTTTTTAGGGGACTTCTGGATCTACGTCTGTCCTTGTGTCTTGAGAGTGATCTGTTGCCAGACCTACTTCTATATAAATGATACCACAAGAAAAATACTTTAATATTGAAACTTCAAAAAAAATAGGTCAACCAAAACAGGAAAAAAAATACAAAAATCTTGCCTCACTACAGAGAGTTATATAGTTACACCTCAGTAATACAGTACCTGCCATCAGTTTAGCAAATATGCTTACTTTAAGTTTCACCAGGTATACGTGCTTTCCTTTGAAACAATGCACCATTTAAGTAATATTCAAGTAACATTCATATTTTATTACAACCTCTATGAATATTCCAGAAAATATAAATTCTTATCATATTAGGATAGCTTTTCTTAATAAACCTCAGTGCATAAAATCTAAAATCAACTTGTAAAAAGCCATTAGTTGCATTTTTCTTCTTCTTCTCCATGCCCAGTCACTTATTGCAGTCTTGGTCACTTGGTTGGATCTCCAAATAAAAAAAATGAAACTTCCACTATCTGTGTTTCAGCATTTACTGAAAGTACCTTTTCAGCTGGAAGGATTTGTAAGTATGGATTTGATTTTAAAGAATTATCAAGAAAATGAATGAGCACTTACTATGTGATATATAAGGAATACAAATAATGTGCAGATAAGTCCAATAGAAATTCAATTCCAGTCTTCTGATAAAAATACACAGCATAGTCTCAGATTTGATGACAAAAACAAGACTTTTAAAAATGAATATACTCTTTTTTTCCAAAACATTTATTTTTGGATGATCGCATTGTCTAGGAAGCTTAAAATAAAAAGCTGAATTGGAATATTATGTTTCAAAAAACAATCACTGGATACTTTGCCTGAGAGGTTCATGTGCCATGAAGTTAAACTTACCAAAGACAGAAAGGCCATACATATATTACTCAGTAAATTCTGAAGAATATGAAGACACAAAAAATACCAGCTTCACCTGTCTTCTGCAGCTCAAGACACACAGAGTAAGATACACCAAGAGAAGAGGAGAGGCAACCATTTTTTACCTACAGCTTCACGCCATGTATCAGTGTAGAAATACAACTAATTACAGAATAAATTAATTACAATTTAGTCAAAATAAGCCCTTCATCAAGATTTATATTATAAAGAAGAAAAGGATTTAGGTGGTTTATTAAATACAAAAACAGGAAAGTGGTAAGGATAGTTTATTCTTAGGGATAAATTTGCTTCAATGGATGATACTGACTTCTTTAGCACATACTCAAAACTTTAACAGTGGTAAATGATTTTTAAAAAGAAAATTAACTATCAACTTGTTAACATGTTTAAAGCCTAGGTTTTCTGCAAGTGAAAAATGCAAATTTATCTTCTAGAACTCAGTTTGGTTTATGTAAATACAAAACAGCACAGAAATGGCTCAGATGTTACACAAAATGAAGACTTATTATCAGTTATGTCCTGAGTTAGAGAAACAGCAGGGAAGCATGCAATAAGGAAGTGACCACATCATTGTTTTTGCATTAAAAAGTTCTTGCATAAAAACCCAATGGTTTGATGTCAGAGAATATGTGCTGCGGTGTCTTGCTTTTACAAAGCTGAAGCCTGCACTTAGATGATATTGCATTGTTAATATAAATGATGTGCTATGCCCCTCTATCCAGCCTTTATGTGTAAAGGAATTCTATGTACACAAAAAATGTAAGAAAGGATGCAACATAATTGTTTCTGCAACACTGACAACACTCACCTTTCTAAAGTGTAAGCTATAAAACACACTTGAATGCTTTGTTTTTTGATACTTAATGTAACCAAATACCTTCAGACTGACTACATAAATACTCACAAGAAATTGAAAAAATATGAACGATTTCAGAAAGTGTCTGCGAGTGTCACATGAACATACTGTCTCATTCTTGGAAAAAATGTTAATGGACAAACTTTAACAGCGATCTAGAGATTTCATTTCCTCCTATATTTCAAAGCCTGTTTCAGAAATTAACAAATTTAGCAAAAGCAAACAAACTGAAGAATGAAAAACTGCCCTTATATTTTTCTTCTGGCTTCTCAAAGATTTAACTTTACAGTACAATAAATAGAAAATCTGTTTTTATTAACTGTGTGTTTAGAAGTTCAGGACAGCAGGGACTTTCTACTAGCAAAATCAGCCACCTTATCAGTTCGGGGTGTTAAAACTGTAAGTGTTCCAGCCACAAAGCACAGATAATTGTTCATTTGTTTTTAAATACAGAAGTCACAAAATGAAATAAGGTCATGCTACACCGCACAGAAAGTACCTTACAGTGTGTTTACATTGAAAGTAATCTTGAAAACATTAGCATTTAAAGGGAAAGAGTATCTGATCAGATAAAGATCCCAGTTACCCTGATCTGGTTAGTATAAACTACTAATCTCTACACTGACACTTGTCTCATAATTAAGAAATCTAAGTAACCACCATCATTCAAGAAAAACAGTATCACCTTAGTCCAAAACAAAAACATACCTACCTGTGTTTTGAATGTGATCTTTTCCTTCTAGATCGGGATTTTGAGCTAGACCTGGATTCTGAACGAGAATGGGAACGAGATCGACCGCCTTTTCTTTCACTGCTCTTTCCAGACTCTGAGAGGAAAAAACCACTTTGCAGTGTAAGCTCAGAACATTTAAAGATCCCAGTTAACAATCTGGCACAAGTGGAATGTACCACATATAGTGCAAGGGGCCTACTCTTTGCACATCTTCCTTCTTTGCAAATATCCTTCAGAAACATCCAAGAAAGTCATTGCATATACTCGTTGAGTGCAGCCATCCTGCAGCAGTACACATAAACCAGATAATTATAAACAGCTAGCTCTATTAGGAAAGGGATTTATGTTGCTGCCACAATGCACAAGATTACAACATGTTCTCCTGTTGGTATATTATTAATGTAACTACTATTTCTTTTTGTTTTTAATAACCTGAGAAGAATAGAGTAAATTAGAATAGAGGGCAAAATTTGAAAACAAGCATAAAATGGTAAAAAAATAAATAATAAAGCAGTTAATACTTTCAATACTTTTAGACATTTGAACAACTGTACAAACGTTGAGCTTTTATTCCTCATGCATTATTTTGGGGAGGAAGGGATGGAGAAAAGGGGCTGAGAAGTTTGATCCAAAAGCCACGAAGTCAGTGGTTAAGCCTATCAGCAATCTCAGCAAACTTTGGTTCAGCCTCTATAAGAGACCACTTTACATAAAGGAAATATTACAGCTGTTTTAATTCCAACCCGAAAGAAAAACAGAAAAAAACCCCTCATCTCTCCCCAAAATCTCAATACTACCAGCTATCTAACCTACATAAGCCAAAATCTGAGATTGTTAATAAAATGTCTAAATCTCACAAATAAAAAGGAAAAGGAGGAACTTACTCAGTAGTTGAACAAAGTGAGATTTTTTTATGCTGTGCTTTAAATCATCAGCACGGAAATGTGCATCTAACCTCTCAACCCATTAACATCTTCCTCCTTGACCTGACATTTCATTGTTAACAGGGATCAGTAAAATGATTTGGATGAAAAAAGTCCATTACAATATGTTAAGTTTCACCCCAGATTCATTCTCTGATCCCATTTGGTTTGAATATGTACAATCTTCAGCCAGCATGAAAAAGAGCACAGGGACAAAATTAATCTGCTAACAGTAAATAAAGCATAATATTGATGCTTTCACCAGAATGCTAGCTCCTCCAATCAGGAAACTACAACACTAATGTGTGCTAGAAGAACAAAACAAAACATATAGTAACTTCATGTAAACGTTTGTAAGTACTTTGAATTTTAAAAGCACCAACAATTAATACTATTCAGTTTAGCACTGTTTTCCTATTTTTGAAAACATTCAGTGAACATGTATGCAAAGATAAAAAAAAAAAAAATGATGGAAATAAACAGTCAACTGCTCTGTTGCATGAAGACAATTTTGATTATTTTAATGTTCTTCCACAGATATTGTACAGCTCTGAGTAACTTTTTCCTGTGTCTCAAAATGCTCTTAAAATCATGTACCAGGTGCACACAGAACATGTCTGTTACACAGTGAATATAATATACCTACCTGGCTCAATAGCAGCAGATATAAAAGACTGGGCCTCCCTTACTCTCTTCATCACTTCTTCCAGTTCCTTGGCAGCAGCTTGTGGTGTCATTTCAGGAGGCTTCACTATTGCATTATTGGAGTGATTTATTCTAAATTAAGGAAAAATAAAACCTTTAACACACAAACAGTTGAAAACAGAAAATGAAACATAAGAAAGGAAAATACTTTAACTTCAACATACGATTAAAATTTTCAAAGTTCAGTAAAACTGCAGATTTTTCACAGCATTTATCTGTTGCCTAAATATCTGAAATGTATCTTTTATTCCTTTCTAATGTTACCACTTTTAAATAAGTGAGGCACAATGTTTCTGTTTTACTCTAAACAAATGGAGGTTTAAGTCTAGAAATCTGTTCCTCTGGTTTAGATCAAATCTCAAAGTTAAGCCCTATTTTACACATACTTCATATATAAAACTTTGGACGAAGGACTTTGCGGATTCTCTCCCTTTTATGGCTTCCATTGCCTCAATATTAAATGTAAATGTACTTTACTCTATGCCATTCACATTCATCTTAGACGAAGTTATACCCAATCTTGAAACTGGAGTTTACAAGACTGTTCCAGTTAACTAACAACAGATCATTATATCGAAAAAATATTCATCACAGTATATTCCTACAGATCAGAGTCATGAATGTATGAGGATGCTATGAAATCTCTCATTCAATATTCATATGGATAATTCATTTCTTACTTCAGTGGCCTGTCTCCAAACATAACTCCATTAAAGGCAAGAGCTCGAGGTACAGAATTTTGGTCTGCAAATTCCACAAAAGCAAACCGTGTTGGTTGAGTCTCATCACCCGCCATTCGCACAAATTTGACTTCTCCAACTTGCTTAAAGAACTCAAGCAGCTGATCCGCTGTGGTAGTCTAGAAAGAGTCAAAGAGCTTGGCTGAAGTAAAATATATAATGAAAAAATTATCCAACATATCAGGTAACATAAAAACTATAGATTTTGCTAAGAAATTTCACCATTACTACACAGGTGACATAGGTTTGGTAAGTTACACTATAGGAAAGACAGGCATTATTTTTTCTTCCACTAATCTAAAGAATAAATTACAGTTTAAAATAGTGCAACCACAAGTCCTGAAGTCCTACATTTAAGTTATAAACTTGCACAGGATTTTGCACATTTCAGGCAACCCATTTGAAGTAACTGATGAGGAATTTCCTTATACACCTATGTCAAAGCTATTTCTGCTATTATGATTTTTGATCAGTTAAAAACAGCAACAACAAAAACCAGAACAACATTACAAGACTTTGGTTTTATTTTTTCTACTAGCTTCCAGCTTGTTTTATTTTCTTGCAATCAACGGCACTTTTATACTCTTGTAGCTACTTTGGCAATCAAATAACCCCCCAAAACAAATACTCATATTGCCATCAGTCAAAAACAAATCATTTTTCAAACAAATAAATCAGTAACTGCTGAAAAAACAGATTTCTGACAGACCTAGCTTTTCTGTCATTGAAACTCAGAAATGCTCAGGCTAATTTTGCAACTTTTACTAGGACAAATCATTAACCTTCTGCTATAGTTAATTTATTGTGATTCAGAAGGTGAATTCCTTCTTGCTGTACTTAAGCAGCTGCACAGTATTAGAGAGGGACAGCTATCATGATCTACTGGCTTCTAAGGAATCACTCAATTAATACAGCCCAGTTGGATCAAAACATACAATCTTATTTCTGTTGCTTGAATTCAGTCACACTGTTATTCCTCTGGTGTCCTGCTAATCTGAATTACACAGTCTGGTGCAGGATCTGATCTGATTAGTGCAAGAGCATTCAAAATTTAAAATAATACTAGTAACCAAAAAGAGTGAGGTTTTTTTTGTTTGTTTTTCTTAAATTCCTATTGTCATCAGCTACAAAAAGCTCTTAAGACTACAATCCATAAATTACAACTTTATATCTTCCACTAGAGTTTCTCATACCAAAAAAAAAAAAAAAAGAAAAAAAAGAAGAAGTTACCTGGGAATTTAAGTTTCCAACATATACTGTTCTCCTGATTTCATCGATTTTGGATGGGTCCACATTCCCCATTATTGGTGGCTGTGGTATTTCCCCAAGTGCTGTTATGTTAGGGTCCAGTGCTGCCGCTGGTATTGCTCCCAAAGTGCCAAGTGAAACACCAAGCTGAAAAACACAAAAACAACATATGCTTTTGATCTAGCATTGGTGGGAAATACTTGCTAGTGTTCCTCTGTGTTGTGCATTTCCCTGAAAATCAATCTAAGAACAGTGGCAGTATTTTAAACTTCAAGATCCCTACTTTTTTTTTTTTTTTTAAAGAATAAAAATCTACCCACAAATGACCTGGTACAGTTAAGATTTTCTGTGGGCTACTAGTTACCATCTTATTAAAGGCATCTGACCAGAGATGCAGTGTATCAATCAGAAAACATGGAGGCGTGAATTTCTAATGCTAGTAGTCAATCAAATTGATTAGGATGTCTTCAAGCATTGCTATTACTGTTATTTTTTTTTTGCCACAGCAAGTATTAAAGATGAGGAATCGCTAAGGACTGATCTAAGTTTGGTTATAAAGAATTTCACCTTGCAACTGCTAAGAACCAAGAAAGAAGAAGCATCAAGACAAAACATGCATTCAGAATGCCATGACCACTGGAAATGGACCATCAAACATGCACAAAGTTAATCAATCTAACACCACACAAACATCTTTGCCTTGCAGAAATCAACAAAATCTTAATCTTCTTCTGACTTATGAAGAAAATATATTACAATATTTTGCAAGTACTGCTGCACCAAAAAAGCCCTGTAGTTAATATCCGGACGTCAAAAGAAATTATTCGGTGGTGTAATTTCCTGCACATTTTCATTCTTCAAGTACTTAAGACCAAGGAAGAGACAATCAGGACTACAGAGCATTCAGGAAGTGTGATTTTGTTATTAAGTACGCTCATCTGATGAAGTATGAAATAAAACTTTTAATTTTTAAGTCCTACCTCACTAACAGAATGTGTGAGAAATCATATCTGTATACACAATGCTATTATGCATGTACAAGAGCATATCATGCTTGACTATTTTCTAGTTCATCTTGTGGGTTCTGCTTGGTTACTTATAATTCCAACATCTAAAGAAAAGCCATTGGTCATCACTATTGACAAATACAGAAAGTAAAAAAAGAGTTTTTAAGCTATGTAACAGGCATAACCTGTTCACCAAAGAACAACTTTCTGCATTCACAAGCATAGCAAATTTACTGCTTCTGCTAAAATCTAAGGAAAAGAGAATATTGGCAAGATGACATGACTAATTAATACTGTACGTGAGAAAAAGGGAAATTCCACGGATAGTACCTCTGCATTCCATCTCCTTGTGTTGTCTACATTTACCCAGTGGAGCCCATCGGTCCAAGAAACCAACAGTTAGCAACCATTGATGCAGCAGTAGAACAAGCCCCAAAAATGCCACTTTGTAACTAACAATGAATTCTGGATTGATGGAATAAAATACTGAGGTTTTGTTTTGAAAACTTTCATTCACAGAACAAGATAAATTATTCATATGATACTGAACATGTGCATTAAATTAACTCCTGGAGAATAAGGGGGGCATTTACTATTTGCTGTCATCCTAACATCTGAACAGACTGGCAGAACTTTATAATAAATTATGTTATTAAAAGATGGGTATGAAAACAAAGTCACTTAAGAAAGTTATTTTAGAAACAAATGTCTCTAAATCCTGCTATTAATTATGCTTAATTAGCAGCAATTAAGCAGTTGAACCATGAGTAAGCACACTTTTGATTTATGAAATGCCTAAACTATTACTTCATATATCAGTGAGCATAATATCACCGATCTTAATAGAAAAAAAAGCCAACATTCTTGTGAAATAAAAATGATTTTCAAAGCCAAACATTGCCTCTTATGCAATGACAGTTATAACTGGTGACCTTGGTCCCACTGTTTCTGTATAGAAGTTGTGCACTCTAAAACAGCTGCTGGAGTAGAAGCTTTGAAAAGGATGGAAACTTTTGTGCAGATTTGTGAAATACTGCAGCAGAAAACAATGTTGCATTTTCAAGCAAGGTTTTTATGGAAGGGATGAAAGAAAGGAATTAATTGATACTCATTTCTTTTAGGATGCTTGTAATTATCAGCTAAGTATATAAAAGTGGGAATAATGCTTCTGGTAATCGAGACAAATGAGGAATCATTATAAAAACAGGTAAGTCAGAGTCTGCAGGACACCCTTAACACAAAAACAAAAAATCCAGGATGGTATCAGGAGCATCAGTAAACACACAGCTGCAACACATTTGGAAGACTGAGGACTTTCATCTTCAAATAACATAGGGGCGGTGACACTAAGTCCAATTTTTTCTGAAGTAGGTTTTGCTATTTCCAGAATTGTGTCTGAACAGGGCACAGTTGCCTGCTGATTTCAAGAAAAGCTTACAGGGGTAGATGGGAACAGTACAGAAGTAGCAGCAGCTAGCTCTTGTGCTATTTCCAGTGAAAACATTGCTAGGCAAACAGTCAAAAGTCCTACCACTGAGATATTAAATAGAAGCATCCTAATGCAACATTTCAACATTATAAAGGTCTGTGCCAATTTAAACATTATGTTTTAAATGATTTTTAGGAGATGGATAGCATTGCCACTGGATCAAATTAATGGGTCTAGAAAGGGACAATTAACATGGACACAACCAAAACCAGTATTTACCCACTAGTTTGAAAATTAAAAATCCAAAAAAAAAAAAAAAAACCAGGAAAGGTAGTGCACATGTATCTCATGATCCACCCTCAAACAAGGAATCACAACTAGATTCTCACTGATTTGACACAGAAGAGGACAACATCCATGGATCAGATCATTCTTGGTCTCTGAATGCAGAAAAGGCTATTAGATATAGATGAAGCCAGGAATCAAACAGCAACTGAATTTTACTTACTGTAGTCAAAGGTGTTGGTGTAGGTATAGGAAGCAACCCTGCACCAGGCATCAGGCTTGTCATAGTAGGAGCAGGTGCCAATAAAGAAAGGGCTTTGGCTTCATCTGGGATTTTACCTGAAGAAGCAAATGAAAGCATTATACAGAGTTTGCACACTACACAGATGTTATTCTTTCTATGATTTTACAATTACCCTTGCATTTAAAAAGGTAATAAATAAGAATGAATCTATCTACCAGATCCTTACAAAGAAACAAATAAGAACTTAAGTTTTTCCTTTTACCCTGCCCTACTAGGAAAAACAAAAGTGAGAAAAACTTCAAAGACTAGCAATCTCATTAATGGATTATTATTTTAAAAACTGAATATGTACACAATTATTTAACACTTTGAGCTATGGGTCACCTGTACTGGAAACTTAATGTTCATGAACCAAACGATATCAAGCATGGACGCTTTCCCAGGGCGGTGTTTTCGCGGTGATCGAAAGTTGTTTTACACATGACAACCGTTCGTGTTGGCTGCATCACTAATAGCACACAGAACATCAGATACAGAAAAGAAGAACATTTTTTAAAGTTTAATCCCCAGAAATGGCAAATAACCAAATCAGTAAAAGAAAAAAAAAAAGAAAAAACATGTATGTGCTAACTGAAATTTGTGCTTTTTTCTCTCTGAAGCTACCTACTCCTGATGTAAAAATAAATAAAATAAAAACTACTGTGACTCCACACAATACACACTACAAGTAAAGCTGGGGGAAGGAAAGGGGAGCGCAGAAAAATTTAGATTTGTACTGTCTTATATTCTAGGTCATCTCAGTTTATCTGAAACTTTGATAGATTAGCTGTAAATTTACTGAGATTGAAGAAAATCATAAAAAATCAGCTAAGAAAGCCATATGTTCCTAAAATATGCATTTTATACTATTTCAACCAGATTATCTTCTCCCTGTCATTATAACCGTTTAAATATATGTAATCATAATTTAGATACTAAACATAGGTTTCATTAAAAAGTTAGATACAATTAGACTGCTAAATTAACCCCAAAAATCTTCAAAAATTAAAAGATGCAATAGCTGAACAATTAAACGTGCCTATTAAGTTTGAAATGCAAAGGGATTTTAACTGATACAAACACTAAACAATCAAAAGAAAAACTACAGAACGCAGTTCTAATTATACTACACATCTAAGATTTATTCAAAATTGCTGGCATAACTGTATATATGCTAAGCCACTGAGCCTTTTGGTACTACCACATGCACTTTAATAAACCAAATGTTTTTATTTAAACTTTTTTTAATAGCCAAGATGTCTACGAAAACTGTACTGATTGAAACTGTATTTCTTAGCTATAAACCCCTAACTACAAGATTTGAAAATGAAAATATTAATATTCTTATCAAAAAGAAGAATATTAGATAAGTTTTAAAACACTGTGTAGTTTTAGCTACACGAGTTCCAATATACCCTGCAAGAATTATACTATTAAAAAAAAAAAAAAAGATGAAAAAGGTACTGCAAAACAGTAATACAGATCTGCAGCATGGACTGGGTTACAACTGGATGTGACCAAAGGACAAAACAAATCTAAATGAAAATTAATTTATATGCAGCATGTGTGGAATAGAAAAGATAAAGTAACAGTACCCATCTTTTTCTCATGCCTCCTATTTACATTTATTTTAAGTTTTGAGGCACCTTGCTCTTTAACATGTAACAAACCACTTGATTTTGCTATCTATAGGAAAAAAATAGGAAAATTATTAGCACTCAAGAATTAACTCTGCAGTCATGTCTTCCAGGGCTTTTTAGAAAACATGCATGAATCTGAGTAATCACCACAATGTTCAGCACTCATTTTGAAGTCAGGCATGCAAGGAGAGGTGTACCTGACCTGCTGTACCTGATCTGCCTGACTGCTCACAAGAATCATGTACTTTGGTGCATATCCTGCCTACGAGGTAGCTAACTAAACAGTCTTTCCAATATACAGTTCCAGTAACTGTGCATGCAAATTAGGCATACAATTACATACTAGTTCTTCTGAAAGATCAAAATACTTAAGTGTTTTCAGATAACTAATGAACCAGACCACTAACTATCAGACCTAATCCTGAGCAGAGAGCTTCTTGCAATTAACAGGATACTTAAGCAGGATTCCACATGATCAACACACATGGCTCAAGTAAATTCAGTAACAGAAAGGGCTCCGAAAATTGTGTGTCTGCGTGCTACTTTTGATCCTTGGTCTGTAATGTACATAAGCATATGCCTAATTTAAATATGCACTTACATACAGCCAATTCAATATAAACAGGAACCGAGTTAGGCACACAATTAAACATACAGCGAGTTAAGTTCAGAAAGTTACTTATATTCAAGCCTAAACTTTAAGCGTATGGGACACCTTACTGAAATAATAGGAATTATTCATTTGCTCAAATGTTGCTTAAGGAACCAGCTGAGCACTTTTCAGTTAAGTCAACTATTATAGCAGTTAAAAGAATGCAGAGTATGCATATATTAATTACAAATTAGCAGCATTATGTCCAGAATACTTAGGGTTCTAAATAGTGTAACGTTTCGTTTTAATAGAAAATCCATTCGGTCAGTTCCACGCCACAAACAAAGATCTGCTGGTTCATTTTATTGTAGAAGGGTCTAACTCTACAAACAGAACCCTGAAAATTTGCCTGTATTTTCAGAGACACTGTATTTTCACAGGTTCACCCTCCAGTTTTTAAGATCAGGTCAAATTTTTAAATAATTCCATAGAAAATAAACTGGGACAGGGGAAGAAAACTTTGCACATCTAGTTTACTGAACAAATGAGTATGAGAGACCAACTAACCTCACGAATTAAAAACAGACTAAGTTTTTAGAGCTTTATCTCCCTAAGTTTATAAAAGAATATAAGCCCACACAGATATACAACAAAACATGTTGGTTATGATACAGTAAGTTAGGATACTTTAAGAATTATTTAAGAATAACAGATTTGTTTTTTAAACTTGGGCTTAATGGAAATGAGGTAAAGATACTGATTTTCTAATAAGGGAAACAGAATAAATGTCATATATACCTCATATTAGTAATATTTCTTAGAAGCTTTTGATTGTTTAGCAAATCACAGATTCTACGATCATTTACTTAATTACTCTTTGCTTTGTGATGGAATTTGGAAGCACATGTAGATTAGTTCTGCACTGACTAAAAATACCTTATGCTCCTTAGAAGATGTACTGTTGTCCTAAATATATATAACTGTTTTTTTTTTGTATCATCGAAGTGCTTAAGAGTCCTAGCCAACTGAGTCCGTACCAGAATCCACTTTGCTAAATGATGAACAAAAATATTTGTATTAAGCAGGTAGTAATCACAGTATTATCTCCTTCCAAATGCTCAGAACAAATTAACTTCCTGTTTTTCATACTTAAACTACACGTTTAATCCTCCCCTCAAAACTGCTTCAGCAATAAGTGAGTTTGTTTTAAAATATTTTCATATCTGCTTTAAACATAATTAGAGGTATTGTTATTTTCCTGCTATTTTAAGTCAGTGGCAAACGCACACTTTGAAATAAAATAATTTCTGTGTGATCCAATTCATGATTGTTATTGGATTTAACAGCAGTGATTAAACAGATTAGAACTAATGGCAACAACCTCAACTGCCGAGGTTTCAAAATAAATGAAACAAAGAGTATGAGGCAAAGCTCTTCCCAGCTGCAGCTCACAGCCTAGTGCATTACCAAACTGAAACCAACTGATCTCAATGCACTTAGCTGGGAAGAGAAATGCCTGAGGATGAAACATACCACCTGGCCCACCATTTCTGCTGTAGAGGTTCCATTCCACAAGAAAGAACATATCTAAAGATAACCTTCTCAGTCACTCCAGCATCAACTACCAGGGCTTGAGATAACTAAGATGACTTTTTTTTTTTTTAAACTTCTTCACATAACCACCACTGGAGCATGTAAAAGTGCAACACATACACATACATACACACACACACGCATACAGAACTGATTCAATCTTCACACAAATAACAATGTTAAAAGACAATGTGCCTCATATAACACATTCCAATCTAAACCTCGGGCTGCGTTTGTACTTATGAGTGGTATACAGTCTTTCTAAAAATTGTAAAAACAAAAGGATGAAATTTTACTGCCACTGACCTCACTGGAGCAAGATTTCATCAGAAACAAGTATTTCATGACATTCACTATCCATGAAATTGCAATTTCAGAAATAATTATATTTTAAACTCTTTATATTAGACATAAATAGAAAGCCTTCTTTTAAACAGACCATGCAACCTAAAATAAAAACTACTCTGCTGAGAAGTGGGGCAAATAGCAGAGAAAGATCATGACTGTATTTTGCAAAGTTAATGTCTCCAGAAAGTAAGAGTTTTAAGTGTCCTTTTCCAAGGTGAACTCGTAACGTATAACATATGAAAGAACGTATCTTAAAACTATTTTTCACTATTCCAGCCTTCTGACACAATATGCTCATCTGTTGAATTTAGATGCTTACATGTATTCAAAACCAAATTTATCCATGACTCACAGCATAAAAATAAGTTAATCATACTCTGTGTATACCATCCACCATTCATAAGCAGCTTCAGGTCAACTTCAAAATGAAGCACTGCGAACCCTTTACAAAACACCATTTTTACAGAACTGAAGTACCAGTTCACAAGTACAAGGGAAAGAGATTTAACAAAACAAAACAAAAAGGGACAAAATAAAATAAAAATAAATTAAAAAAAAAAATAAAGAAAAAAAAAACAAAGGAAAGAAAGCAAAATAAAATAAAAACAGAGACAGGGCGTCCATCTTCAGCAGGCCAGACTTCGATCTCATTTCCCCCATGAAGGTTTCACTTGACGGCAGGTTTAGTGGCATGGCAAACAATGCCTAACTCAGGCAAGTGTAACAGGTCTGCCTTGGCCAGTCTAGTCATCTAATAATGCACAAATATCACACAGAGAAAACATACAAAACCAAATTAATAGTCAAAATCCATCTACCAGATAATGTGGACATAAAATTTAGAATGATTAGGGTGGCATCTTTGTTATCTTTCAACCTTTGTGTTCTCAAAGCATAACATTTAAAGAAAAACCTACCCATACACACAAAAGAAAATCACATTTTAACAGCTTGATAATATTACTTCATTTACAATTACATTTTCTGTTAAATTGTTTATTAAATGACACAAAATTAACATTGTTTTCATTGCATAGTGATCCCCACCTCATATTTCCTTGATTTACCACTGTTTAAATGCACTCTAAATTTCAGATTTTATTGTGGTTTTTAAAACCAAGTTTTCAAAGTTTTTTACCTCTCCTCTATGTTCAATTCGACGCATGAAACATTTCATTACTGGCACCACTGGCCACCAATATAATTTAATCTTCCAGTAAAGTATAGCCATTGCTACTTTTAAAGCTTGTGATACACTCAACTGACTCCATTAACAATGCATTATATGATACATAGGTGATTCAAAATGTTGTACTGTGATCTCCAAAGCCATGCTTATTCCACACAATATACTCCTTAGGAAGTTAAACTTATATGAATTCACATCTTTACAAACTAAAACGTGTGATTCTGTTAGAAAATTACACAGAAACAGTATTCTGACATTAAGAAAAAAAAAATGTCCTCACAACCCAATCACTTGTTCAGCTAATTATGCATGAAACTGGGGGATTCAGAATGACTTAGAACAGTGACAATTTATCTGTAATGCATTTTCTTAGAAATGTCTAATAAGTCATCTGCAAATGGGGTGGGGACAAGGTTTCTTAGAACTTCGATTTTATTCTCCTTCCACTCACTGTCTACCGTCAAAGAGACACAGGAAAATGTAGCTTTACCTGCCTGTTGCCATACCACGTCAGGCAGTGATCTCATCACAAGAAAAACACCAGGAAGTGTTGTTCATTCATTAGGCAGCAATCTTCCCTCTCTGGCAGTACTGAACCAGTGTTAAGGTCGTTTGGATGAAACATAAAACTAAGATCCTGAATAATTTATAGTCAATTATTTAGGGACAACTTTTCAGTTGTCCGGGCTCTCATCGGATATATTTTGCCTACCCAGACCTTCAAGTTGATACAGCAATATCCTCTTCATGGTTTACGAATAAGTTCAAAGAATAAATCAAAAAAAGCTCTTTTGTTGTAAGAGTTACTAAAAATCTAGGCTTCACAAAGACAAAAATATAACAAGGCTATGAAACAGGCAGTATATTGTAGGTCAATATAACCTTCAGTTAAAGTACTTTTAGAGTCCATGAAATTTTGGAGACTTGCCAGAGTTTGCTAGAATATCCCAGACCATTATTACAACAGTACTAATCTCATACTATCCAGATTACAATATGGCAAGCAAGCCAAAAAAATGGTACCCTGGGATCATTGTTAACAAACTCCAGGAAGTCAGCAGCATTTTTTAACCAAAACCTGACTCTTGCAGTAAGTCACATTAGCAGCAGGTGTTTCTGGACTTGCTGCAGCATATGGTTCCACCATTCAATACACTGTTTTTCATGGCAAAACAGCTACCATGCTCAAAGTGAAGTTAGCTTCAGTCCACCAGCTGGAATGTTTCCACTCCAGGGAGGCAAAAACTCCAGATTCAAATGGGCAGGTGCTCAATTCCACAATGATCCCAGTGAAGTCAATGGGGCTCTGCCTAAATCCCGTTATCTGCCTATGCACAATTCAGCAACAATAGGGCCATGTTTCATAAAACTGTATTCAGATTTGGAATATTAGAAGTAAGAATTCCCTTGTATTCAACACATCTGTAAATTACGGGCTCAGAGCTACTTCAAAGAAACATCTTTACTAAGAGCTACTTAAAAGAAACATCTTTTCTTTACTAACAGTTATAAAAACACTTTACTCTGGAAGCATTCTGTGCAGTTAATTGCATTTTTCAAGAGATATCTAACATCAAAAAGGAGTACCAGTATGTAAGAAAGCATTTTTAATGCAAACGAAATAATACGTTCAACAGTAAGAAGGGAAAACTGAAATCTTGTTATTGCATAAGGAGGTAAACTATTTATACTTTATATTCAAATAGTAGTTATCACCATACATACAAAATATTTTAAATTAGATAAATCTACAATGGCTAAATGCATACATTGCATGTTGACAAGACAAATGGAGACTCAGTACAAAAAAAAAAAACAGAAGTAATGAGCATCATCAAAAGAAAAAAAACAATCCCTCCTCCCCCCCCCCCCCCCCCCCAAGAGAAGTCACACATTAAGATCCAAACTGCACTGTTAACTGTGCAAGGCAATTACCTAATATTTTCAGTGCTCCATTGACTTCAGTGAGAGCTTTGTGTAGGTATAAGCTTGCAAAGACAAAGATCATACTGAAGGAGAAAAATTTACCTTATTTTCCCCCAAAAAATATCTAACAATGGAAAACTGAATTAGCCTAATTTAAATCAAATTATTTTTTCTAATGATGAATTTAAATTAAATCTCTATAGCTATGTTCCTTAATTCTATTCTCAATGTTGTTTCAAGTCTTTTTTTTTTTTCCCAAAAAGCAATAAAATAAAATAACAATAGAGCACCACCTCCTTACATGAAAAGCTTAAAACAATTAGCAGACAGGACAAAGACCAACATTACAGAAAAACATTTAGAATACCAACCTTCTGCACAGGGCACAACTATCAAAGCTCTGTCAATAAAAACCGTGTTAGTTAGATGCTGGGCCACACCAACACTCGATGCTTCACGAAACTTAATATAACATACTTTGGAGGAAAAAGCAAGAGGTGCGTTGCTGCAAGATAAAAAGGAAAAAACAATCAGTTATACTGAATAAAGGTATGCATGCATTTTTAACCATTATTTCTTAATTAAAAAAATAGACTTCCTGGAAAAGTTACCCAAAAGACAAAACTATAGAAATTTATTAATTTCTGTCCTATGTCACTAAAAAAAGCATATCACCTCCTCCTTTTTAATGAAAACTTACAAAAGCTAAAACCCCAAATCTACAAGTCTTATTTTCTTTACAAATCTTGCTATACAATGTTCTGAAACCAGGACAACTTCGCTATGGTAACTACCACAAATCAAACTACATTCACCTAGTAAATAATTTACAATAAATCTTTTTTCTTCCTCTGTATAGTCCTTTTTAGGAAATCCAATAAGTAAGTCCACTCATTTTTCAATGTGTCCTTCAAATATTAGCCCATAATAACTGATAAACCTTCTTCTATCTTCACTGAGGAAATTTTGTTAATTCTTAATATTAAAAAAATCTTGGGCATTCTTTCAAATGTTTGGTCTGGGTTCACTAATGTAACAAAAATCGTTTTTATCCCTCACCTTAGTCTGGCATAATATAGAACAGGATAATACTAGAGGAGGTAGGAGGAATTCACTCACTGCATTAAGTCAGAATAAGAAAAGTACAAATACACATGTTGGGTAATGTGTTTATCCATTAAACAGTATACGGACAGACATGTCAGAAAGCACCATATGTAAGGATTTTAATCATAAGCAAAACCAAAAACATTTGTTTTTCAAAACGTATTTTAAGGTAGTGGGAGAGACATAAAACATGTATGGAAGTCAAGATTTTACAATTGAGAAAAACACTGCAAGATGACTACATTTCTTTACCCCATTCATTTTGTCTGTGGTGGCCAATGTTTTCACAGTTTTAAGTTTTTGTATTTAGGAAGGAAATAAAATTATAGGAAGACCTCTGAACCACCTGTAAGGTCTTGGTTCAGAACGTTTTCCAACATCAGAGCCGTCAGGGAGCTTTGACTTTCTCAGGTAGACATTGCTCACTGTGAAGATGTTTGCTGTAGTTTGTTTTTTTGTGTGTTTTTCTTGGGTGAGGGGTGTGATCTTTTCTGTGTGGCTTTAGGGTTTTCTTTGGGGGTGGGGTTGGTTTTGTTTGTTTGTTGGTTGGCTTGGTTTATTTATTTATTTAATACACATGCTACTGTTACAGCCCAAATGGCTAACGTCTCCAGTGAAGATTCTGTGGTCCAGACTGTTCAAAACTTCTAACATCTCTTGGCTTTTGCCTCCTTTTTTTTTGTTTTTAATATCATTGCTAACTGAAGAATGTAATTCTGTGAACAAGACAACTCCAGCCCCTGTACATAATCCTTAAAAACTTAAATGTCTACAGAGCCAGCTAAGTAAATTGTAATTTTTATAATATTTTTCCCCTGTATTTTCTGGATTTCAGTCTCAAAAGGTATTTGGAATTATGTTAAAATATTAACATCAGAATACTGCTTAAAAAAGACTCTAAAATGAAGTCTTGGTATAAACTCTTTTCTGAGGGTTAAGGAAAAATTCTCTTGTAAGGAGACCACCTCTGCACAAAACATATCAACGCAGCATCTATGTCCTGAGAAACAATGGAGACCTAAAATTCTCTAAGTTTTTAATTTTACAGTGACTGAATGAGAAGTGGACCTCCTAAACCTCCTCAGTAGACTTCTTAAGAACAGAGCTGGGAAGGGTCTTATTCTGTTTTAATTCCTTTTGTTCTGCCAATATTTTTGGAGGCAGAACTCAGGCAGAGTCATAGTATTCTTTACAGCCTCACAAAGCAATGATGTAAAAAGCAAGTCCTACACCTTACATTTAGGGTTACTATATATAGGACAATTGTTATGAAAACGCAAGAAAACTCAAAAATGAAATATAGATCTGAATGACATTTGAACATTTCTGCCACTTAATTTTCCTTTCTAGTGAGACAGGAACATCAATTTCCCAATAGATTAACAAGCAAACAAAACCATTATATATAACTGACCCTTTCAGAAAACTACCGTAAAAAGAAAGAATCAAATAAAAGGCTGCAGAACATCTATCTAAGGTTCCAGATTTTCTCAAGGTGGTGGCGGTGGAGGAGAAAATAACATAAATAAATAATCTATTGAAATAAGATGTTCTGGAGTAATTGTGCACAGATCATATTCAAATAAGGCTCTGCATGCTTCATCTCAAAGGTCTTATCTACGCTGCAGTCACTGCAGGACACAGTGAAGTCTAAGAAAGAGACACTCCAGGTCACCCAGAAGCAAGCAGCGTTATAGCAGGGCTTCCAATGCCTCATGCAGACAGTTGCGTCTTCCTGCTCTCAAACAATTCAGTCTGCAAAAATCCAATTGTTAATCAATAAAGACTTTCAATACTTAACTGCTTGAAAATCATCTTACAGCCACATTTGCAGGCTTAGCACTACAAATGGAATTTTGAAGGCTTCTGAAACAGACTTCAACTGGGTGATGAGTGTAACATAAAAGCATGACTGGAACTAAGAACCTCAGACATAACTGATCTCCTAGGACGTTGAAATACAATCCTAAACTGTAGGAGCAGTCTGTATACTAGAGTAAATAGCCAAGGCAAAAAAAAAAAAAAAAACCTGTCATACCCTGCAAAAATAGCATCAGATTTCAACTGTACCTGTACTGCAAACTGAAACTCTGTCTTGTTTAGAGCTATGAAAGATAAGCCACACTTCCTGCTCTCAATGAAGTCTATTTAAACAGCCAAAAGAAAGATACCAAATTAATACTTCACTGAACAGCACATTTTGTAGATTTAAACATAAATAACTTTAGGATGTTTAAAAAACACACTACAACAACAAAAACCACCACCGTGCAGCAAACAGACAAAAATTTCAGGCAGTACTCTACAAAGCAGTGAACAGAGCGTTCGCTCTCACTCCCCTGTATATTTGAACACTGGCATCGCTTAACACAAGTGTGGTTTCTCAGGGACTTTTCACACACACGCACTTGCAGGATGCCTCCCTCCTATGTCCTCCACGGCCTCTGTGTATTCCCACTTGAGGAAACTCAATAAGTACCGCAAGTTTTGCAAACGGTAAATTGATGTGCAAAACAATGATAGCAGTTCTCCATTCTCAACATAGGAATTCAGATCTGTAGCCAAATCAGGACCATGCACACATAATTCAAAACCTCAGTAGCTTCTCCTCAGAATTCTGTGACAAAGTACCACCAAAGCTGACGGAGCACTTCTACTGAAGACACTCTCCTTCTACACAGAGGTGGCAAACCCACAGAGGCCCTGAAGTAGTAACCAACAACTCTTACTACATGAACTAATTCTCTTACACGGGCTGTCATCATACCATTTTCCTTCCTTTCAGTCTTCTTCACCGTCTGATTTTCCACACCACTTTCAAATGCACTGCAATTTTTCTTTACAATAAGAAGTCTTTAGATTCAGGAAGAAACCCAGATCTCATTTGGTAAAAATCAGTAACCTGCAATTCACCCATCCTATTTTCCTCAAGATACAAGCAGAAGAGAAAATAGTATCCATACCAGTAGATTAAAAAGAAAAAAAAAAGAAAGTGTGTTTCCAGAAAGGATTTTATAATCATCCCTTACTTTCACTTCCGTGCATTTTTTTATAAAAAGCTGGTTAAAAAGAAAAATCTCAAAGGGTCTCTGAATTTCCTTCTTCTCAAGGCTATAGCTTTGTTTATGAGAAAGGGGAGGGACAAAGAGATTACCAAAAGGCTTGGGAATGAAGTGGAATAAAAGGGGGTTTTAGGCACTGAAATCTACCAGCATCAGTCCTTAAGAGACAAGTCTTACAAGGAAATTGTTAAAAATCTCATTAAGTCAACGTTTCTTGGCACCAGTGACTAAGAACATTAAACGAGTACAGCAGACAGATAAACTCTGCTAGTCTCTCTAAGATCTGATAATCAAAAAAACAAATGAAGAGTGAAATAAGTGGGTAAAAAAATACATCTTTTCCCACTTCCGTGTGGCTTATATTTGTTTACTGATGCTATTCAAGATCCACCATTTTTTTAAGACTGAAGTTTCAGTGGAAAGCCTTCCAGAGACCAGAACAGCATGCAGTTCTATAATCATGTAAAATTTGAAAGTTACTTGTAAGAAAATAGGTAAACACAAACGAGGACTACCAGTAACAACCCACCGAAAGATGACTCATGTTAATAGCTTTTCAGTAAAATAAAAATTAAAAAAAAAAAAATGCTTTTAGTGCCAAGGAAGCTTCATTGACCAGTAGCTAAAATTAGGGTGATGACCATATGGAAACACCTTGTTCAGTGCCAAGAGTCTCAAGTGCCCTCAACACCGAATGCGAAGGTAGACTACTCATAGTTCACATATGCCTCTTCGGAAAATAAGAGTAATAATCAAGTAGCATCTACTGCTACCTGAATAAAACGTGAAATCCTCTGAAATACAGGATAGAAACTTCCCCACTGAGTACCGGCCTTTCAGATACATGACAGATATGAAACCCTTCCTTCTTAAAGGGCTGTCTGATCAGCAGTGACTGGAGAACTGAAGGGCTTTTATCAATGAAAATGAAACACGAAGTGACAAAGTACAAAACAGCGTAGCATGATTCAACTCTACAATCCTAGGGAAAGTCCTCTTTTGGGATACAAAATAACAGACCCAAACAGAACCCATTATTTTAAAAAACAGTCTTAAGATACTGACTGGGAAAAGTCACTAGTATCAGGAAGCTCACTGCAAATACTAAAGCGTAATCTTGAAGAACTTCAATTTTATTCAATGCTTTAAAAAAGCAAGGTGGTTTCTCCCTCTTCCCCTCCACTATCTGTATGGTTACAAGAACTTTAAATCAATTACTCTAACACTAAGATGCTATTTAATGTAATCGGTAAATGATTGTATTCAGCACTGGAGCCTTCCTTTCAGTTTCTTAAAGAAATTCTCTGTTGCACCCTAGAAAAGCAAGGGACGCTAATTGTAAGTGACAGGAGAAATGTAGAAAAATAGTAAAAAGGAATAGAATACTTCTAATAATAAGAGGTCAAAAAAACATAGCATAGCCTTATCCTTTGCTCTACAGTCATTGAAATGGAAAATGTATAGGTACCAGATATACTATCCTTGCTCCCTACTAAGTTATGTACCCTCTTTTTCGTTCAACTCAGCAGTAGGGTGGTGCGCAGTGAATTACAGTGGAACAGGGCTATATAAGGAATTTCCTGTAGAGTACAAGTGATCACCTAGTCAAATTCACCACTTCTACACACTTCTTGAATTACTCTGACAGCAAAATATCAGAGGATTAGGGAAAAAAAAAAAAAAGTCAAAATTAACATGTAATGCTGCAACTTCAAAGAAGGGGAAAATATTTAAAAAAAATAATTGTCAAGAGCCATGCTCCAATATGCTACATGCCCTTGATCAAATTAATATACAAGTAACAGAATGAAACTACTATATTTTTGTTATAAAAAGCAGCTTTCTTAATGAAAAATGTGAATATTTTATACAATCAGATTTTTTGTTTCAGATTTCAGCAGATTAAGGGAAAAATAGAAAGCTGACAAACATGACTGACATCAAAGAGGTGAAGAATGACTTATATTTTAACTCAGAAAGACCATAATACGTGATTAGAAAAAAGGGAGTATATACGCTTTATGAAGTGCGTGCATGTGTATGGCACATATATGACAAATACATTCCCTTTTATATTCTCTTAACTGTTACAATCATATGCAGTTCATATCCATTATAAATAAACACACCCAGCAAAGGCGATGGGATTTAAAAAATTACAGTGAATCTCTTAACTCAAATGTCTTTTTTTTTTCTTAAACAGGAGATGGTTCAAGATCTTCTAGGGAACCTGAAGGTGGATGGTGGCACTGAAAGAGCTGCAGTCAATGACTCAATGTCCAGGTTGAGATCAGTGACAACTGGTGTTCCTCAAGGGTCAGTATTGGGATGGGCGCTGTTTAACATTTTTGTGGGTGAAACGGACAGTGGGATCGAGTGCACCCTTGGCAAGTTTGCAGATGACACCAAGATGTGGTGTGGTCGACACGCTGGAGAGACGGGATGCCATCCAGAGGGACCTGGGCAGGCCTGAGAGGTGGGCCTGTGTGAACCTCATGGGGTTCAACAGGGCCAAGTGCAAGGCCCTGCACCTGGATCGGGGCAATCCCAAGCATCAATACAAGCTGGGTAGAGAATGGATTGAGAACAGTACTGAGGAGAAGGACCTGAGAATTTGAGAGCTCACCATGAGCCAACAATGTGTGCTTGCAGCCCAGAAAGGCAGCCATGTGCTGGGCTACATCAAAAGCAGCATGGCCAGCAGGGTGAGGGAGGTGGTTCTGCCCCTCTGCTCTGCTCTTGTGAGACACTACCTGGAGTGCTGCGTTCAGCTCTGGGGCCTCCAGCACAAGAAGGACATGGAGCTGTTGTAGTGGGTCCAGAGGAGGGCCACAAGAATGACCAGAGGACTAGAGCAATTCTCCTGTGAAGACAGGCTGGGGGAGTTGGGGTTGTTCAGCCTGGGGAAGAGAAGGCTCTGGGAAGACCTTACAGCAGCCTTCCAGTACCTAAAGGGGCCTACAGGAAAGCTAGGGAGGGACTCTTGGTTACGGAGTACAGTGATAGGGCAAGGGGGAATGGCTTTAAACTACAAGGGGGGAGAGTTAGATCAGATATAGGGAAGAAATTCTTCACCCAGAGGGTAGTGAGGCACTGGCACAGGCTGCCCAGAGAAGCTGTGGGTGCCCCATCCCTGGAGGTGCTCAAGGCCAGGCTGGATGGGGCTTTGGGCAACCTGGTCTGGTGGGAGGTGTCCCTGCCCATGGCAGGGGCTTGGAACAGGGTGATCTTCCAACCCAAACCATTCTGTGATGGATACAGAAATGTTCTGTATGAAGAGAAATGTTCATCTCTGTTCTGCAAACTCATGCTCGATAGACGAGAAAAAAATGTTTTGTATGTACACTGAGTATCTGCAATACAGAATTAGAAAAAAAAACAGGTTACAGTTCTATGCAACGCAATATGTAATTTTCTTTCACTGCTGCTTTGTCTATAAAAAAGGATATTACTCTTTTACTATCACATCATATATTATTATCTTTAAACAAGAACTGTTTTATAACTACCTGTTTCCGTACAAGGGCTGGTAAATGAAGTCCCAATCTCAGTGAGAGCTTTTGCTTAACTATTTATAATCAAAGCTTTTACTACTGTTTAGTCTCTATTTATACTATTTACATAACCTAAATATTCTGGAATTACTGAAAGCTTCCATGCCTCTGTACTTTTACTCCTCACTGTAAAATAAATCAAAAATTGCATATTAATATTTGTCATTGAGTAGCCAATATCCATAAGTCCTGTAGCTCACTAAATTCAACTTACTAAATCACATTTTTCAGACGAAAACCTGACTGAAAAGTTAGCTTCCCACTGTTTCATGAAGGTCACAAAACTCATGCTCCAAAATACACTGAAAGTTTGGGTTTCTTACAGAAATGTTTTAAAGTTATGCTGGGTATGGCATGAATTTTTGTCCGATGTCAACTATAATGTAAAAGGCAAACCTCCCTTAACGAATAGAAAGAATTGATTTTTAAAAATCCAGGCCTTCAAGGAAAAAGCAGTAGCAAAACAAAACATTTCTACAGTTTGCTAAAATTATGGCATGTTTTTGCTTGGGAATCCTTTGCTTTCCATAAATTTGACAATGAAACACAGTCTTCTGAATTTATCCTAATATTATTAAAAGATATTTTTAGATAGTCAATAAGCAGCACATCTTTTCTGTTTCACATGAAGAAACAGAAACCCTTAATTGTTTTCTAGCATTGTGATATTAAAGTCAGATCAAATGTTCTGGAGTATTTGACAAGGAAATGCATATTTCTAAAAGTTATGCTTAAAAATTGTAAATAAGATCAACATTAAAATAACTAATCACAATTCTGTAACCTATCTTGGGAAAACAGAATTATTTAGAACTGGTGTTTAAAGCATTGTAACCCTGACATTTCCAAGTCAAAACCTACTACAGTATTGTTTTTTAGTATTTCACGTGTATATATATGGTTTTTTTTCACATATATATGTACCCATATATATAAAATGTTGCTCATGCGTATATATATACACGTATGTATATATGTGTATATGCATATATATACGTACATATATATATGTGTATATATATATGCATGAGCAACATTATATACAAAGACACAAAGATTAATTGCAAAAACCAAGAAAATATTTATTTGCCTTAAAATTTACTATATTGGTGGTAAAAAAATAAAAGCAACAGCTATAACAAAAAATACATTTAGTCAAGAGAAAAGTGTATTAAGAAGCATCCGTAGGAACAGTCCAAAGTAACCTAGAAGCTCTATGAAAATCACCAGAAACCTACTAAAGAGTGTTTAGAATTGTTTAAAGCTCATCTTTGCAGGAATGATTACATAAATTCTATATAAATGTTAAGTCATATTTAATTTCTCTGAATGGTCCTCTTTCAAACCTAGGCAAGTATCTAGTAAAAGATAAAAGTGGACAAACACCAACTGTTTTTGCTATTAAGTTTTAGAAGACCTTTTATCTCTCTGAACCTCTTATTATTATAAAGATCAAAATATCTGGATGCGAAATGACCCCCCCCCCCCCTTTCTGCTACCCCTATTTTACTTTTGTAAGGGGAAAAGAAAGAATATATTGTTCAAAAGGGCACGTCTGTCATTCACACACTGGTATCACAGACGTGTTTATAAAAATTATTAGATGTATTAGTAGGATTATTGTTTTTCCTCCCCTGCTCTGCTGGCCGCGATCTGCTTGGGTGAAACACTGGGGTCAGCAAAATAGTACCTAGATCCATCGCACGCAGCTGCCGAACGACGGCAGCCGCGATTTGGGGGCAGGTTTCGTGCCCGCTGCTAACTTTTACCCGCCGCGGGCGCCCTGCGGAGAGCCTCCGGAGAACAAGGCAGCTGCCGCCCCTCTCCGAGCAGCCCCGCCGCCTCACGTTCAGACAACAAGGCGCCGGCCCCGCCAGCCGGGACTCGCGAGGCGGGCAGAGGAGGGGATTTTCAACAACGGGAGGCGTGAGGCGGGCACCCGGGACAGGCTACCCCCGGCCCCTGAGGCGCGGGGCTGGCGAGGAGAGGCCACGAAGCGCCGCCGCTGCCCCGCCGAGGGCTCGGGGCCGCCATCTTAAGTGCGGGCGAAGCTAGCCTCCGCCGCTGTACAAAGGGCCGGCACCACGTGACCCCGCGCCCGCTGCGGCACTCTCCGGTGCCCGCACTCAAGATGGCGCGGGGGGCCTCCCCCCCCCACACACACACACCCCAACTCCCCCGGGTCCCCGCCGCCGCCGCTTACTCCGGGGGGTAGAGGCGCAGCTCCTCGATATCTCCCAGGAAGCCGAAGAGCGTCCGCATCTGCTCGCTGGTTACCGCCGAGGAGAGGTTGGTGACCTGGATGACGGACGTGGGGCCCAGGGGGAAGCCGAGCGGCACCCCGATGCCGCCGCTGTTCATCATGGCGCAGCCCGCACCGCGCCGCGCCGCACCGCACCGCGCCGCACCGCCACACGCCGGAGCCGGGGGCGGGCCTGCCCAACGCAGAGAGCAGCGCGCGGCGCCGGGCGGGCGGAGCGTCCCGGCGATGCGGACGCTCTAGCTCCCCGACTCGACTGCTCCCTGGAGGCGGTGCCTCCGCCGCCGCCGGGAGCCCCTGGCAATGGCTGCTGGGGCCGGCCGTTAGCGGCGGGGGCGGTCGTTAGGCGATAACGGGAGCGCCGCCCCGGCGGGTCCCGCGGGGGGCGGGGATAGAAAATGAGGGGAAAATGGAAAGTAATTCCCGGCGAAGTGCGCTGCCGGTGGCCGAGAGGTCGGCTGCTACCGAGGCTTTTCAGGGAGAGACGGGTTAATTACCCTGGGGAACATATATACCCGTGAAAACGCGTGGCCTCGCTGCCTTTGGGCAGGAAGGGCTGTGAAGGAATCGGTTGTTAACGTTTTTGTTTTAACTCGACCGGGAATCGGTCCCAAAGACGTTGATTTTGCCTAGAATTAGGCTTTAAGTTCCCTTTAAACGTTAAATTGCCTGGAGAACGTGGGTCTGATTGCTCAGTATTTTAGGATCTAACTGCAGTCTTTCCTAGGTGATAATTGCGTGTCTTGGCGCTACAAAGCTAAGGCTTCAAACGTGGATGTTCTAACCTCTTGGGCCTTCCGTACCCCAAACCTAAACCGAGAAAGGACTGAAGCACTCTGGAAGCCATCTCTGCCGAAAAAAAAGACTGCAGATTTGTGATACTTCCGTGAGCATGTAGGTCAGCAGGAATCTCCGCGTCTGTAAGTCTGGGTAGTGCTTCATGTATTTACTTGTATAATTCTACTGAAGGTAAACCAGTACTCTAGGAAGGATATGTTACAGAATTTTAAATAAAGTAAGTCTTGGACAATTGCTTGGAATTCCTTAAAAATGTATGTGTTTCAGGTAGCATTTAGTTGAAAATAATACTCACCGCAGTCATGTGCTTTTTCTGAGTGGAGTCCTGGTTCTAAAATAACAAGATTCTTCTTAAATCCTTATTTTCAGGCATTCTTATAGCTTAGAGGAGTTCAGCTGGAGAATTCAAGGTCCTTTGTTATGTTTTAGGTCTCTTAGGATTATTTTATCTGTAGAAATCTTACATAAAATTTTCCTGTGTTGTGACCAATAACCATTCAGTTGGTGAGCAGACATGTGGAAACTATTACAGCTCTGAACATTCATGCCTTTGTCCTGCATGTCTCGGTGGAAGGTACAAGAAAAACAAACTCTAGAACTCACTGAGAGAAGAATTCTGTAACATCAGAACTGACTGGGACATCTTCCCTCAGGTAAATCCTTTAACAATAAATACGAAATTCCGATCTACTGTTCTAGGTCCCCCCCCCCCCCAAAAAAAAAAAAAAAAACAGAACCGAAGCAAAATACTATTTACATTTGGTGTTTGTCAGTCCCTACCACAAGACAAACTTAGCTTGAAAAAAGATGAAAAATAATAATTAGATTTCAGAAGAATAGCAAGAAAAAAACAGCCAGCAACCTTGGTTCACGCAGGCTGCCATCAAAATGCCAGAAGCAAACAATGAGTCTGTTTTAGCCAAACTTTTCAAAGCTTAAAAATATGTACTAGTCACTCTCTCCTGTTAATAAAAAACAAAGCTATAGTGTAAAGAAGTTAAATAACATAGATAGAAATGCAGAAGGAGAATCAGTGTACAAACATTTCATGTTACTGACTGGAATGAGGCCTAGGAATGAGTTTTGTTTTGTTTTCTTCTCCCAGGTATGTATGTAATCCGCAGATGGTCAATTTGTTGAGGTTTAACCCTGGTAGGCAGGTAGTCACCACACAGGTGCTTGCTTATTCCTCCCCCAGTGGGATGGGGAAGAAAGTCAGACAAAAGTGAGAATTTGTGGGTTGTGATAAAGACAGGTTAGAACCATTGAGGTAGAAAAAGACCCTTAAGTTCATCTAGTCCAACCATCACCTAATGCTACCAAGTCCACCACTAAACCATCTTCCCCAAACCTATACTGCTGAATGGGGTCGTTATGCCCCAAGTGTAGCACCTGGTGTTTAATTGTTGAATGCTGTGCAACTGGATGCACCCCCTAGCCTATCCTGGTCCCCCTGCAGGGCCTTCCTCAGGCAGATCAACACTCTGCCCGACTTGGTGTCATGTGCAAACTTACTGGGGGTGCACTCGATCCCCCTCATCAAGATCATTGATAAAAATGTTAAGGACCGGCCCGAAAACTGAGCCCAGGTGAATGTCACCTGTGACTGTCCACCAGCTGGATTTAACTCCATTCACAGCGACCCTTTGGGCCTGTCCAGCCAGCCAGTTTTACCCAGCAAACAGCATGTCTGTCCAGCCTATGGGCAGCCAGTTTCTGCAGGAGATGGCTGTGGGAAACAGAATCAAATGATTTCATAAAGCAAACAACGCCCACAGCATTTCCCTCATCCACTAAGTGGATTACCTTCTCACAGAAGGAGATCAGGTCAGTCAAGCAGGACCTGACTTCCATAAACCTGCGCTGACTGGGTCTGATGACTTGGTTGTCCTGTACCTGCTGCGTGATGGCACTCGAGAGGATCTGCTCCATGACCTTCCCTGGCACCAAGGTCAGGCTGACAGGCCTGTCATTCCCTGGATCCTCCTTCCTGTAGATGGGCATCACATTTGCTAACCTCCGGTCAACTGGGACCTCCCCAGTTAGCCAGGGCTGCTGGTAAATTGCGGAAAGTGTCTCGATGAGCACTTCTGCCAGCTCCTTCAGTACCCATGGGTGTATCCCATCCGAGCCCCTAGATTTGTGTGTGTTCAAGTGGTGTACTAACCATTTCCCCTTGGATTATAGGGGCTTCATTATGCTCCCTGTCTTCCAGCTCAGTGGACTGGGTGCCCCAGGAACAATTAGTCTTACTAATAAATGCTGAGGCAAAGCATTGCAATGAACCCCTCTCCTTGCCCCTGGCCTGGCTAGCAGCAAGGGGTTCCTGCTATTGCACTTCCTGTAACGTGCAACTCAAATATGGGGTTACAACAGTTCAAAAGCATACCCATTACAATCTGTACCCTTTGTCCTCACAGACCAGGACATAGGGTTTAGCGTTACAGTAAACTCCTTCCCTCACCCCTGCTTCACCCTGAGCTGGTACATTATCCCCAGTCCCTTACAAGGTCTACCTGCTGTGCCGTGGCCTCATCCACAGACACAGGTGCTTCGATGTAGTCTGGCATGGCCTTGTCCACAGACATGGACGCTGCAAGGTGTACCTGCTGCAGCATGGGCTGGTCCATGGACACAGATGCTTTGAGGTGTACCTGCTCTGAAGTGGACTTACCTGTGGCCGCAGACGTTTTGGGCTGTACGTTCTCCCACGTGGACTTCTTCACAGGTCACAGTCCCCCTGACTCGAGTTCAGTCTGAAGTCCCAGCCTGTCCAGTCCAGCAGCACGGGGACAGCAGTGATGCCATGGCCATCTGCCAGTCCAGGCTCGCGGCCATAGCTGTTATCAAAATGTCCCCAGGCACAGCAGAGGAAGATGATTAAAAGTACAGCAAGGAGCAAAAGCAGCCTCTAACAAGCACTAGACTCTAACAGTATATTTCCTTATACAGTAAGGAAAGCAAGCCCCATGGTAAGTAAAGGAACCTGCCAGTTAGCAGCTAAACAGCTATAGCATCTATAAACTCGGTCTAGCACACTCCAATGAAATTTGTCATCGTCTCAAATCCTTCGAGCCCCACACTGGGCACCAAGAAGAATTTTGAGGTTCAATCCTGGTAGACAGCTAAGCACCACACAGCCACTCACAGACTCCTACTGGTGGGATGGGGGATAGGATCAAAAGGGAAAAGAGAAAAAACTTATGGGTTGAGATAAAGACAGTTCACTAGGTAAAGCAAAAGCCACACATGCAAGCACAACAAAACAAGGAATCCATTCGCTGCTTCCCATCAGCAGGCAGGTGTCCAGCCGTTCCAGGACAGCAGGGCTCATCACACGTAATGGTTTCTTGGGAAGAAAAGTGCCATCACTCTGAATGTTCCCCCTTCCTCCTTCTTTACCCCAGATTTATTGCTGAGCATGATGCCATATGGTGTGGGACATCCCTTTGGCCAGTTCGGGCCAGCTGTCCTGGTCCTGTCCCATCCCTGCTCCTGGTGCACCCCCAGCCTCCTGGCTGACAGGGCACCATGAGAAGCTGAAATGTCCTTGGCTCTGTGTAGTCACTGCTCTGCAACAAATGAAACTTTTGAGCATTAACAACGCTGTTTCATCACAAATCCAAAACACAGCATCATATGTGTCGCTATGAAAACAATTAACTCTATCCAAGCCAAAGCCAGGACACAATTGCACATCAGCCTCGCACTCTTACTTTCCTGCAAAATGGATTTTTTAGTGCTTACTGTAAAATTGAATGCCTTCAGCTACAGTGTGTAGTTTACCAGGAGGTGCTGTTATTCAGCTCCAAAGCTGATATGAGGGAATTGAATGCAGGTCCTCATATAACAGAACAAGTTCTCTAACCTTTAATCTGAACTGCTGATGCTCTGACAAGTGGCTGGAAACAGGAGCCTTAGCCCCAAGAATGTTTCTGAGTATCAGTAGAGCTTAGGTGAAAACCTAGGCACCAAGCCACTCTGCAAATCTTCCTATGAAAAGCAGTTTGCTGTGGAGAAGAGAGGTATCCATAGATGGTAGCTGAAACAGGATGTGGTTTTATGAGAGGCCAGAATCCGAGCTCTGCTTTTCCCAGAAGGAGCAGTCACGTTACAAGACCTGTTTTTTCACCTTCTCCTTCATATTGGGCCCTTGTTTCATCTGCTGATGAGCTAGCACAGCTCATTATATTAGTAGAAAACTATTTAACTATTTGTGGGTTGGTTTTGTTGTTGTTGTTTTTTAGTTTCTCTTTTTTTTTAAATTTTTTGAATGGTTGTTTTTTAGCCACCTGAACCAGTTTATTAACATACAAGAGTACTATCAGAACCAACATAAGGAAGTAAGTGGGAACAAATGGTCAGGAGCAAAGAAGATTGACAAGAATGTCTGCCCCCTTTAGATGTAAGGAACTATGAAGTCAGCCCAGTTTCTTTGTGAAAACACATGCTTAGGCTGCTGATCGGGCATGTGAACTATTTGCTAGATTGTATATTTTTGATTACACAATAACCATGTTATATTTTAGACTTAGAAGAGATTCATCTTAGAAAGAAAAATCCATAGCATGTCATAGATGTCACGTTGATTCTGACTTTAAATCTAGATGTCTAATATGAATTTGATTATCATCTAAGAAAAATAAGAGCACAACAACATTTATACAAATCCTAAGCTCAACAGCACAGCCAAGGCTGACACATTGACCTTCAGAAATTTTCAGGGAACAGTGGGCCAAGTCTTTCTGGTTTTTTCACTTTGAACTAATAACGCTCTTCACCTTACTCGTTTGCATCTCTCTACCCCTGTTACTGGGAAAGTTCTTCTCTCAAGAAAGACCTGAAAATTCCTGATTTGTTTTCCCAAGCATTCAAAGAGACTGGATGCTTAGAAGTAAGAGCTACACAGTCCCTAGTGTATCTTTCCAGCTTCCAGCAATGTGATGCTGAAGGACTTCCGATGCCAAAGGGTGTATCAGTATTTAAACAGCACACGATAGCTTGCTTTGTTGTTGTTGTTGTTTTTTCATCACTTATTTCTGTAATCACATTTTATACCTACATAAACATTTGAAAACCACAAGATGTCTGGAATATAATTACATATTTCATTAAAAAAAAAACAAAAAAGCATTCTGTTTCTGCTCTTGTTTGTACTTGCTGTAGTGTAATTTCATTCACTGTCCTTCAGAGAGAAATAGTGAATACGCTTGTTTACCTTCTCTTGCCACTTTTCCCTCACTCATATATAGGAAGAGACTAATGACACAGTTGACTTTGATTTTGCAGCTTTTCATTATGCCTCATTATTGTTACTAGTCTCTTCTCTGTGTATTTTTAGTTTTATTGTGGTTTTCTTTGAGCTTGTAGGAAGGGTAGTTCGAACTATACACACTGTGTTCAATACACAGGAGCAATACACTTACATGTTAGCATGTTGCTTTCTGTTTGTTTGTTTTTCTCCATCTCTTTCATAAGCTTCAGTTTGTTTTTCATTTACCACCACTGAGCACTAAGATGATATTTTTCAGAAATCTGTCAGCAGCAGCTCTAAGCTATCTCATCCTTATGAGTGCTAGTAGCTTATTTTAGTTTATCATCTGTACGTGCAGTGAAGTTTGCTGTTTTCTCCCATACAACTTTGCATTTTTCAGCACTGAGTTTTATATGATAGTTTATAATTACTTAATACCAGATCATTTTGCAAGTTTTTGTAGCTGGCTTTTGTTTTGCTTGAATACTTTAGTGTTGTCAATGAATGTTATACCTCCCCACTCAATAATACCTTGAAAATGGGGTGAGTAGGTCAGACTTTTTGAAGAGACTGCTATGAGGTCCATGTAGCATAGCATTGTGAAAATTGATCACTAACTCCTGTCTGCTTTCCTGTCTTCAGGGAATTCTGAATTCTTAAAAGCCCTTGGTGTCAAAGGTTTAAATCTGTTGTATCCGCCCTGCTCTATGTACTCAATGAAGAACACTCCACACTGAGGCTCTATGAATTCAACAGACTTTTTTCTTTAAGTCCTAAAAATGATGCTTAGACTATCTGTCATCATGTTCATCAACCAAACTACAAAGAGTCAGCCAACTCCAAACCATTATTAGGCCTAAAGCAGTTACCATTGCCTGATCACAAATGAAAGTCAGTAATAGTTTATGTACAGTTATTACTTAAACAATTGCATGAAGTAAATTATTTTACAAGACAATATTACAAAGCATATAAAAAAAAAAAAGATCACTGGAATTTAAATATATAGTCTGAATATAATATACAATTTAAAGAAGATTCTGACTAACAGTAAGTAAATTATTAAAGGTGCTGGAACAGTAGTTTTCTGACCTTTTTTTTTTTACTATTGGAATAGATAATAAGGGAGGGAAAGATTTGTACCTGGGGATCACAACATTTTGAGGACAGAGTACAAAAAGAAGAGGGGTTTCCCAGTCTGAATATTCTTCTGGATAAATAAATGAAGGACAAAATCATTTTTCCAAGACCTCATCAGTCAGAAGAAAAACAGCCCGAATACCTTCTTCTACAGCAGGATGTTGAAGGACAAAAGAAAAACTCAGCTGTGGTCTACGTGCTGGATTAATACATGTAGAGGCTTCTTTTCATTTTTTCTCACCTGTTTTTATACTTCTTAGTAACTGGATTTTTGTGCTTAAATTAAGTAAATAAATTATTTCATTTTACCTTATGTGTTTGAGCAATGAAGTCAGGTGAGCTCTCAAAGACCAAGTCATTCCATTCCCACAGTGCAGCAGTCCTTAAACTTCTCCCAGCTGCAGATCTCAACATCAATCTCCTGACAACCCAAACAATGGCTTTTTACTGAGCTCCAGTCCTGGCACTCTAAATGCGGTTTCAGAAAACCCTTTGTAATTGCAGAGTTACCCAGAGTTGATCGGGTGCTCTGGAGAACAGCTTTACACTCATTATCCTAATTCTCAAAAATATGCATTTACACCTTTCCTAGGAGAGGGAAGTTATTACTCCATAATTCCTATTATTAATACATAAAACAGATGCAAACTATGCTTCAAAGGGAGCTGGTTTATCAGCAATTGAGCAGTCAAAATATGCACATTCCCTTTCTTCAACTCTCCTTCAAAGTTGCTCTGGCAATTAGACTAGGTGGGACTTTGTAATTCGTAAGTTCTTCTGGTATGAACAGTTTTCAGGTAAAGTGAAGGCAAATAATAGATGATAAACCAGCTTGTGTTCACAAGGACAAATAAGCAATACTTTCTTAAAACAGAAGAGTGAGGGTTTTTTAGAGTTATGGAACAGATCTCTGAATACGGATTACTTGCTTACCTCTGCTACAATTTACAGCATTTGTCTTAATAATCAACTTAGTTTTTCCTGAATATAGAGAACAATCTCTAAAAGTGCATCCTGCCCTGCCCTCGTTCTTTTAGCTTCTGAAATGATCTGGAGATGATTGACAACAGCAGGATTAACATGCAGTGTGCCCTGGCAGCCAGGAGTGCAAACCACATTTCTGAGTGTATTGAACACAACGCAGCACAGCCAGCTGGTCAGAGGAGGCGATTCTCCTGCTGAGTGTAGTGTTGGTGCAGCCTCACCTTGAGCACTGTGTGCAGTATGGCTTCCAATACAAAAAGGATGGCAAGTTGCTTCAAAGCATCTAGAGAAGGGCAACAAAGTTGGTAACAGGGCTGGAAGGCTGAGGACACCGGGCTTGTCCTGTCTGGAGCTGAGGAGGCCAAGAGGCGGCCTCACCGCTCTCTGTGACCTCCTGAGGAGGGGGCGTGCAGAGGGAGGTGCTGGCCTCACCGATGACAGGACACAAGAGAACAGCACAAAGCTGCACCAGGGGAGGTTCAGACTGGACATGATCAAAAATGTCTTTCCCATGAAGGTGGTCAAACGCTGGAAAAAGCTTCCTAGAGAGGTGGCTGACGCCCTGTGCCTGTCCGTGCTCAGAGACATGTGGATAACATCCTCAGTAATGTGCTGTAAGTTGTGGTTAGCCCTGAAGGGGTCAGGCAGTTCATGATCTCTGAAGGTCCCCTCCGACTGAACTATACTAAACAGCAATAACCACACATAAAATGATAAAGTCTTTAAACAAAAGTAACTATTTTACTTTTGTCTAAGACTGTACTTCTCAGTCTTTCCACAAGGTTTAAAAAACAATTACTGGGGAACATTAATTGCAAGTAGAAGCAAATGAGAAAATCTTTCACTGAAATGAGACAATTCTAAGTCTTGGGCAATTTACATGAGGTAAAATTTAGCTTCAGATTCAACTATTCCTGCGGCACTTAGGGCTGTGCAGCCTAAATATAGGCTTATTTTGTAATTAGCTTGTGATAATTACCTGCCATAGAATAAACACAACCATCTTTGAAAGCGTGGTGGGCAGCTGTCCATAGTGCTCTGTTAAGGAGAGCAGACATAACGGGCAGTGCATGTTCCCTCTGCGGCACTTACAGTCTGTGCTTTTCTAATATAATGAATAACTAGGGGCTTTCTTTCACAACACCAAGCTTTGGAAGTGTACAGTGGCTGGAACTACGCTGTTTTGCATTTATACTAGAAACTTGTGTGTGATCCTAATGGAGCATGTACAGATGCCAAGAGGACAGCATTATGGTGAAAGCCCTCATTATCTTTCCTGGGAAATCAGCAAAACCGGATGCCAGTCTGAAGTACCTGGACACTAATGCACAGAGCACAGTGAACAAACAACGAATTAGATATCCACATGCAGTTGCAGGGCTGATATGTTACAGGGATCACATGGATGTGGTGGAACAGCTCACAGACCTGAAGGTCTGCAAGGTTGCAGGCTCTTTGTGATGGACAAGCTGGGAAGATGGGGAGGGAAGATTGCCCTTTACATGGAAGAGCAGGTGGAATATATGGAGTTGTGCTGGAGAGATGAGCCAGCTGAGCGTTTATGGGTTAGGATCAGTGGGCAGACCAACACTGTCAATTCTGTGGGTGTCTCCTACAGACCACCCAGTCAAGAGAAAGAAGCAGATGAGACCTTCTTCAGACAGCTGGAAGAAGCTTCTTGTTAGCAGGCCCTGGTCCTCATGGGAGACTTTAATGACCCCAAAATCTGCTGGAAGGATAACAGATTTTTTGTAACAGATTTTTTTTGTAATAGATTGTTTGTAACAGCAGGTTACAAACAATCCAGAAGATACCAGCAGTGTTATAACTTCCTAACACAGGTGATCATGAAGCTGATAAGAGGGGGACGCTTTACTGGATCTCATACCAACAACAAAGAACTGGGCAGAGACATGAAGATCAAGGACAGAGTTGGCTGCAATGGAGTTCACTAGATTGTGGAGTTTGGGATCCTGAGAGGAGGGATAAAAGCAAGTATCAGGATCACAACCCTGGACTTTTTGAGAGCAGACTTTAACTTGCTTATGTTCTGGCCTGGAAGAATTCCATGGAAAATGGTCTGAAAAGAAGGGCCCAAGACAGCTATCTTTTTTTGATTCACCCCTCCAAGCTCAAGAACTTTTCTTCCTGAAGAACTCTGCAGGAAGTCAAGCATAGCTGTTAAGAAGCCTGCAGCGATAAACAAGGAGTTTGTGACAAAAGTCAAACACAAAAAAGAAACATACACAAGGTAGAGTCTGGTAAGAGAACATTGGACAAAGTGGACATGCACAAGCCCATGAGACCTGATGGGATGTTCCCATGAACAATGAGCCAATGTCATTATAAGGCTGCTATTGTTCATCTTTGATAGATTCTGGTGATTGGGGGAGCTAGAAGAGGACTGGGGAAAAAAGTGAATATTGCCCCTAAATTCTCTATGGGCAGTAAGGAGTATCTGGAAACCTACAGGTCAGTCAGCCTCACCTTAATCCCTGGGAAAGAAACAGAGCAAATCCACCTGGACGCCATTTTCAAACATAGTAAGAGAAAGAAGATGATCGGGAGTAGTCAGCATGGATTTGTGAAAGGGAAATCATGCCTGACCAGCCCAATTGCCTTCTGCAGTAAAAGGACTGGCTCTGTGGAAAAAAAAAAAAAAAAAAAAAAAAAAAGGAGAGCAGCTGATAGCATTTATCTCAACTTTAGTAAGGCTTTTATCACTCCATACCATAACATCCTCATAAAAAAAACAGTGAAGTACAGACCAGATAAAAGGGAAATTGGGTGGATTGAAAACTGGCCAAACTGCCGTGCTCAAAGGGTTGTTTGTGATCAGTGTCACAAAATCCAGCTGGAGATGAGTCTACAGTAGTGTACCCCAGGGGTCAGTACAGAGTCCAATACTGCTGAATATCTTCATTAATGACCTGGACAGTGGGACGGAGTGTACCCTCAGCAGGGTTGCAGGAGATGTAGAACTGGAAGGAGAAGCTGATACAATAGAATATGTGCTGCCATTCTGAGGGACCTCAGCAAACGGGAGAAATGGACTGACGCACATCTCTTGTTGTTAAGCAAAGAGAAATGCAAAGTCCTGCACCTGGGCAGGAATAATCCCATGCACCAGGACATGCTGGGGGCTAACTGGCTGGAAAGCTGACTGGCAGAAAGAACCTGCAAACCCTGTTGAACAAGTTTTACTTGAGCAAGCAGTGCACCCTTGTTGCAAAGAAGGCCCCGGGTTTCATTAGGAAGAGCATCACCAACAGGTTGAATAAGGTGATTTTCCTCCTCTATTTAGTACTGGTGCAGCCACATCTGGAATCCTGGAATCCATTCTTGCTTGGTAAGAAATCTGGAAGAATGCTTTTCACTTAGCTTTCTATAATAGCAGAAATGTTCTTTAATAATTCAGGAAATCTTTGAATATCCATGCCTATAGTCAATGCAGATCACTAATTATAGCTGGTTGAATGGTTCATTCTTTCATTCTTCTTATTATTTTACATAAATTCTTCCTTACAATATTCTTGAGCAATTTCATTAATGTTTTCCATAATCATCTGTCTTCTTCAAGGAGACAGAACCTAACAGACTATAATTCTTACTGTCATTGTCAAAACTGTTGAGTAGAGTCAGCAATGCTTTGCTCAAATACAACTGCATTGTACAGGGTTTGAAACAATATGATCAAAAAGCAAGAGGGGTGTTACTAGCTCAAATAGCAGAACAAATATGAACCATGTATTTGTTTTTTCTGTTCTTCTGTAACAGAAAGGAACGACGCCTGACCTCCATGAAGATGTGATTAATTACAAACAGCATTTCTGTATGGAAGGCCTAGTTCCCAGTTGCCTAGTTAATGTTGTAGCAAACAATGTTTGGAATTGCTCAGTCAACCATGTGAAGTAATACTTTACATTGGGCAGGGAGCACACAGAACATCAAGCCTATTACTGTCAACTCAAGTACAACTGTAAGACAGTCTACATAGAGCTTTGTCTGAAAAACCTTCCATGGGTACTGGAAAACCTCAATGAATTTGCATCACTGCCAGCAGAAACAGCTGATCTCAGACATTTATATCTGTCAAAGTATTTGTCCTTATGTCAAAACAGCTATTCCTACTCATCATATTTTTCTGATTTACCAGTTCTTTGAATGGCATTGTAACACCTGTTACTCACCTGACTTACTGTAATGCTCAATTAAACAAAGAAAAATGACTGACAGGTACATTGTTTGGGGAAGAGCCACACACAGAGTGGTAGGGTGGCCGTATGACTGATATTCCTTTCAGCAGGCATTTCTCAACTGAGTTTAGTTGTAAAATAACTGGGTGTTTCAGTGTAGGCTATTTATACATCAGATCACATTAATACTCTTGCAGGATGCTAACAATACATTCTTTGTTCTGTTATTCAGTCGAGCTTTCATAGTTCTGCAGTTATGAGCTGAACTCAGAAAGAAAAAAAAAGCCAACAGTCCTTAGGGGAAAAATGTCCAAAGATTAAAACAACCATTGTGTAACACAGTTTGAATTTAAAGAACTTCTGACCTGTAATTGGGACTTCAAGAAACGTTCAAGTGAATGGTACAAATGTTTAAAATACTGCCATCATCTAACCAAGGCTAGCACCTTTGGTTCTCACTAAAGCATACAAGTTGTGTATTTTTTACTATTATTACTTTTATTAAGATTTTGTATTTGTGTTCAATTTTTATCTTTCAGCATGTAAGAGTGATTGAAATAGGAATGTATTGATTTGTTGTAGAGATCCAAATAAAGCTTTCTTTTTCCTGCATGTTCTTTCATGAGCAACACAAGGAGCAAGTATATTTGTATTGCTTTGGCTGCTTAAGTTTGTTTCCATAAACAGTAACTTTACACCATTTGTATTACTATATGACCAAAATTCCAAGGTTTTGCATAGATGGGGGATACAGAACACAGGGGACAAATGTATCTTTTACAATACAAATATTCTCTTCTCTTGTGAGTTAAGAAACAGGTATGAACTTCAAATGCCAGTCTCCACCTGCTATTCATAGTAGGCTTCCTATTGAAGCTATCAGCAGATAATACTCTTTATTATCTGTTGTGTTTTTGTTTTGTTTTTCCTTAGACACATGCTCCAGGTCAGGATATTTTTCTGCCTCCTATAATCAGTCAGGAATTTTACTCAATGTATAAATTAATGCAGAGATGCTTGCCAAGATCTGCATGTGGCCAAAACCTCAGTTCTGACAGCATGAGCTGCTTCTTGTCAAAGTGTGTGGTTAACATGAAATCAGAAAACAGCAACACATATTGTGCCTACATCTACAGTTCTCTCAGTGTATTTTACTTTGGAATAAATGCACATGAAGTAGAACTTTTGATATAACTAATGCAATTCAGACTAACAGGTCAGTTCCAGTGTAGCTAAGTTTCAAATACAGAAAAACTAGAAAAGGTTAACTTTGTAGCGTTTCACAGACCGCAGACTTGGTTCTAAACCCCTACAAATCCACGGTTCTTCCCAAATGCTAGAAATTGTTTTCACACCCCTTTCCATTCCCATACCTTTCAGATTTATCAGGTAGCTGTTCTCATTTTAGTGTATGCCATACTATTTAGATAGATATATAGAGAGATGTAAAATACGTATTTTACTATATATACATTTTTATACATAATGGGTATATACCCATTTTACAGAGCTCAAACCCTTGATTCTAAGAAATAATCCATAACCCACCAGTTCTGCAGTCTCAAAAATAAAATAAAAACACATTTAACAATACTTATTTTTCAACAAAGCATGAGAACAATTTTATATCCCTACTCAGCAAAACTATAGGAAATTTTTTTAACATAATATTTCTGTAGTAGTGACTTCCTCCCTCCATCCCCGAAGGATGAAGCCTGAACTAGATTTCTTAAAATCCTGCCCACATTGAGAGTAATGGACAACCTCAACATACTCAATACTAGGAGGTAAAACCTTGTCAAACACCCTACCTCTGTTTAGCAGTCATCTAAACAAACAAGCATTGGTAAACTGAAACAACTGTGAGATTTCTGCACCTGCTTTGTCTCTCTGTTACTGCAAGCACGTGAAGAAGAGGATTGTTGTATTTAGCACAGTAGTAACAGTTGTAAGAGACACATCAGCAGCTAATTGAGTGTGTTTTATAATAAAGCCCCTTTTCTCCTTATAAAATTGCTTACATAGTCAAAGATGGAATAGATTTTTTTTAGCTTTTAGGTTTTTTAAATCTTACTCCAAAATTAGCTGATGACTAATAGCATCTAGATAGCGCTTTTATCTCTGGATTTCCAAGTGCATATCAACAAATTATCTCCACCATTTACAGACTGCAAAAATGAGACAAACGAGGTAAAAGGTAGATTTGAGAATAAACTGCATAAAGATAGAACTGAGAATAAACTCTGCATGCAATTATCATTTCAGGCTAGTATTTCTTCAGTCATTTATGAAATCTAGTATTTTCCAGACAACAATGGATTACAGAAGCACATGCTCTTCAAAAGGGTTTTTTAGATGACCCTGTTTTAGCACATATAAATTCCCACACATCAATTATGTGTGTATGAAACTAAATTTTTTATGAATATACTTTAAAATGAATCACTGTCATCATAGATATTGGTTTGATAAACCTGAGTTCTTAGAGCATCACCTTTGGGCTATCCCCAGCTGCATGAAGTTTAAAAAGAGCAAGTGCCAGATTTTGCACCTGGGAAGGGGCAATCCTTGCTATAGGGACAGACTGGGGGATGATAGGCTGCGGAAAGGGAACTGGGGGTTCTGGTTGATGACAAGTTGAATACAAACCAGCAGTGTGCCCTGTCAGCTAAAAGGGCCAGCTCTGTACCCTGGGGCGCATCAGGCACAGCACTGCTAGCTGGTCAGGGGAAGGGATTGTCCCGTTCTGCCCTGCGCTGGTGTGGCCTCTCCTTGAGCACTGTTTGCAGTTTTGGGCACCACAGTATAAGAAGGACATAAAGCTGTTTGAAAGTGTCTAAAGGAGGGCTCCGAGGATGGTGAAGGCTCTAGAGGGCAAGATGTTTGAGGAGCAGCTGAGGCCCCTTGGTTTGCTCAGCCCAGAGCAGAGCAGGCTGAGGGGAGGCCTCATGGCGGCCTGCAGCTCCCTCACGAGGGGAGCGGAGGGGCAGGCGCTGAGCTCTGCTCTCTGGGGACAGCGACAGGGCCCGAGGGAACGGCATGGAGCTGGGACAGGGGAGGGTCGGGATGGGTGTTAGGGAAAGGTTCTGCACTGAGAACTGGGACAGGCTCCCCAGGGCAGCTGTCACGGTCCCAAGCCTGACAGAGTTCAAGAAGTGTTTGGACAACGCTCTCAGACACATGGTCTGAGTTTTGGGTGGTCTTTTGGTGACCCAGGAGTTGGACTCGATGATCTTTGAGGGTCCCTGCCAACTTGGGATATTCTATGATTCTATGATCTTCAGTTGGCTAATATCACCTGAAATTGAAAATTCACCTTAGTAGTGAGATTTTGGTTTGGGGTGATTGTTTTGAAAGACTATAATTTGGGTATTGTCACAGCTGAAGTGGCTGCTTTAATTTGCTCACAGATTCTTAATGTCAAAGAAATTTTTTGCTGGTTTATACAGGGAAATATAATATCAATATTGATCACATCAGTTTACCAAATTCTCATCTGAGACTCGAAGAAAAATGGTATGAATAATGGTACAGTACACACTTCAAATCCGATCATGCATGTCATGCGGCATGTCAAGATGAAGAGGTTTGGACACAATAACCCTTTGCCAGTAGCTTTAGTTCCCAGACTCCTTCTTGGCACAAAAATAAAGGCTTTTACGGAAAATAAAAGGATTATAATCTTTATAATTGTGAAGATTGAAAATATACCAGAATATAACAGGATGTTACTGCAAAATATAGTAAAGAAATTGTATCCAACAGACAACCACCCTAACTCTAGAGGTGCCTGACCTTCACAGGTGTTTTGTTTTGTTTTGTTTTGTTTTTCCTTACAGAATTGTAGGGGTTGGAAGGGACCTCAAGAGATCATTGTGTCCAACCCCCCTGCCAAAGCAGGTTCTTTAGAGCAGGCTGCCCAGGTAGGCGTCCAGATGGGCCTTGGATATCTCCAGAGGAGACTCCACAGCCTCCCTGGGCAGCCTGTTCCAGTGCTCCATCACCCTCACCGTGAAGAAGTTCTTTCGCATGCTGGTGCGGAACTTCCTGTGCTCAATTTTGTGGCCATTGCCCCTTGTCCTGTCCCCACAAAGAAGATAAAAAGGATAAATTTCTTTTATCCCAGTGTGCAAGAATCCAGACAACCTCCACACGCTCCTCCTGAGGGAATTGGGTCACCACTTTCTTTTCAAAGAAAGTGTGTCTCCCTTTCACATGATACCGTGCTTGTTTAGAGCACTCATCCAGGAAATGGCAACAGAAATGGCAACAAGAAGTGAAAAACATATCAATTTGCTTCCCCCCCAAAAAAGGGGGGAGGGGGTAGGGGGTGTTGGCGTTCCTACCTATGTGTCCAAGAGTCTTTCTCTCAACCAGAGAACAATGACTGTTTAAGGGACAAAGGCACCTCCACCTGTTCCTGTACAGAGCATAGCTCAGAATCTGCTTGGTGCCTTGCATGTCTCAGGCAAAGGACTTTATACTACGCTTTATACCTCCCACACAAATTCTTAAAATACATTATTATTATTGCTATTTAATCATACCACCTGCTGTCAAATGCACATAGACGAAAGTAAATGTTCTCTTAAGAAATGGTATGGACATGTTCCTTCATGAAAATTTCAGGCTTGTGCATTCTAAATAATTTTAAAATGAAGGGAATAAATATGTTGGTAGTTTGGGCAATTAATTTGGATGTATATAGTTATTGTTTATTAATAAGTGTTGAGTTGCAACTACAAAACTCTGTGGACACCCTCCAACTTTGAGTCTGTGATCATTTCTAATGGCTTCTAGCTAGCTTTCTCTTCATACCAATTTTTATGCAATGTCCTTGATTCAAGGTGAATATTTGGGCAATTAAAACAGTTTTGAACAAATAACAGGTAAAATTAAATATTTATTCTAGTCATGACAATCTTCCTAGGAATTAATTAGGTTGCTGGTAAACAAGTTAACTTGAAAAAAAATCCTGAAACCTGTAAGATTTTTTAAAACTCTTATGATCACAGTGAAGAAGTCGAATATACTGAAATTATTTTTACAAAGCATCAAAAAATGGCTACCACTATATTCAAAAATATACGGGACACAATTTTGTATTCTAAATTTAATTATGAATGTTATTTTATTTGTCTATTATCACTACTGGCCTCATAAAAATTTTGCTAATAAATACTACCATTTAATTTATAACTCTTACTTGAAAGTTGTATAAAATTTACATTATTGAAAAGCAGCTGAAGTTCAGTACTAATGCTGAGAAGTCTTTCATTGTTTTAGTATATTAAGATGCCTTAAAATTAGCATATCAATATTAATGCTATAATCAAATAATTAAAACCTACAATTTTAAAAACAAACAAACAAGCACTGCAAGTCACCTATTACAGAGTCTGTCCCATTATTCAAATTACCAAGTGTATTTTCATAGCTTTTTGAATTAAAATGCAATAGAAAAAAAATGTTTAGAGGTTTCATCTGTCTGGAGGCCTAACAGAGTATTTTCTAGCCCCTGCATATATCAACACCAACTCCATCAGTCATTTCCCAATATAATTAGCAAATAAAAAAAATTTACATGATTATTTCATTTTTCCCAGGACATAATACCACATCAGCTAACCAGCTGTTATAATTTGTTTCAATATTTGTTAGAAAACCTCACAGTACAGGAGCAATGGCTTTCAATTGAAGTACTTCTGGCAAAAATATTCTCAGCAAAAATACTTTCTCCATATTCAAAACCAGTTGTTGATTATTCTATTGTGAGAGAAAGCTGTTGCAGACAAAAATCAATCAAATATGCTAAAATGATGTTAGGAGCCTTGGCATAATACTTTCAAATCATGTATTTTGCCAGTGCATATTTATAATTCATTAGAATGCTTTTTTCCACTTTTTTTTTTTTTCCCTCCAAAGTTTCAATCATCAGCATTAGCAATTGAATGAGGTTTTCTCTGAAGAGCATCTGGTTCATCTGCTATGAATTTCTCTATTAAGAGACATTCCTTAGGAATTTTATCCAAATTATTATTTCTACATGTCTGGCAAACAAGATTGAATATTCTGTCACAGTTTCTTCATTAATATGGAAAATACTGAAACAGAAATAGCTCAGCAATTTGCATCCATGCCTCATGAAATGCATTAAGTGCAGAGCCATACTCCCCTTTGTGTTATGCATCTGCAAAAAAAAAAAAGTTAAAAATTCCTGTTATTGAAAATTTTATTCTTTATGCTCAAAAGTTTAGGCCATGCAGAAAAAACTATGTCATTTCAGCAACAGAAACTTCAATATGTTCCTGCCCATCTCATTGCCAGCAGAGTCACATACTTGTTCTGTTTCTTCTTATTATGTCTCTAAAACTTTTGATCAGGTATTCATGCAAATTGTTTGCCAAAAATGTCCTCACTCAGCCATTGAGAGACAGCAGCTACAAGTTAACTGAGTATTTCACAGCTCAGTAATGTTTATCCGTAACTACTTAACAGATTTTCTCTTTAATGAGCTAACTGCAACCTACTTTTCCAATGTACAAAATCCTGCAGAGTATTTGTGGTGTACGTTGTAATTCTAAAATATGGAGGTTGTAATGTTTATTTCTCATTTTCTCCTCCTTTAGCCAAAATAGCAGCATTTTTTTTTTATACTTAACTCTTATCCTTAACACAAAGCAGTATCTCGAACTTGCAATACAGAAATACAGTTGTGATCATGTAGACAGTGTCAGGAAAAAGCAGATGCAAGAACACAGAGAGCCAGAAATCAGGCGAGATGCCATGCTTGAAACGAGGCTCTTAGAAAATAGCAAAAGAGGAGGGAGGATTCCTGGGAGCCACCTGAGAAACTTGAGGGTAGCTGCTGCCACAGGGTTTTGGGCCCGTGGAAGCTCTGGCAAATGTGGTCAGCTGCCCTTGACCCAGGGTGCCTGGATGGCACCTTGCTTGCACCTGCCCTTGCTTTGGGAGGGTGAGGCACCCACCTTGAAGCTGGCACTACGAGACCTATATGAGAGCCAGGCCAGGAGCACGGCCAGCAGATGCAGCAGTTCATGCAGCAGCTGTGAAGCAGAGGTCCTCATCTGAGTTCTGACCAGCCTAAATGTTCTCAGGTGTGATGGTGATGCACCATAGGTCACATTCCCCAGCAGGGGCACGGGATCCACATGCTGTCCTCCTCAAGGACCCCCATGAGGGCAGAGGAGGAGGACTCCTCACTGCACTACAACAAATTGTTGCAGAACTGTCAGCAACAGGGGTTTTGTTTCCATGACCGTGGAAACCTCTTTGAGGATCATTGTCTGCTTGGAGAGATGGGACAGGTGGTGGTGGATGTAGTAACACTCAAGATACACAGTCAAGTAATTGCATCATCTTGAGCCATCACTTTTAAAAATGTGTCAAATCTAAAAATCAAAAATCTTTTCACTGTTTGAACATAAGTCTGTGCAGAGACCGGGTGTGTACATCCCTGGTGTAACCTGGAAGCCCCAGTTACTGAGTAACACAGTAGCTGTAGAAAGCTTAATTTCAAAAACAAACTACAGGGATATAATGTGAAATGTGCTATGAGATTCATTTTTGTCAATTTCCAGTGGCTTTTTTCTTAGCTCATCATTATGAAAACTTCCTCTACCTTCCAACAGTCATTAGTTTTCTAGTCACAAATCTTCTAAATTGTAAGAAGAATCAGATGAATTAATGTCAAAGAAAATTAAATCACATATTTTATTGTTAACTTGTTAAGGATGAATAGGAATGTGAATTAAAAACAGTGGGTTCCCAAGCCTAGAAGCAACTGCCTTGTCAATATAAAGTGCTTTTATCAGCTTGATGAAGTAGCACTTCTGTACACTGGAGACCACCCAGCCTAGTGAAACACCAGCACTAAGTATTTCAGGAAACTGTGTTAAAATAAGGAACTTTTAAATTATATGGACAAAGAAAGAACTTCCTAAATGATCTCTGCTGTGATGGGTATGCACTGATACGTTCATAGAATGGCACATTTGGTTCCTCCATTCCTGACAAGTATGAACGTACTCTTAAAATTTCTCAACAGGAATGAGAACATACAAAAGATGTCACAGCATCACAGAACAGTTGAAGTTGGCAGGGACCTCTGTAGGTTGCCTGGACCAATTCCCCTGCTCAAGCGGGGACACCTAGAGCAGGTTGCCCAGGACCAGGTCCAGGCGGCTTTTGAAGGTCTCCAAGAAAAAGGTTCCACAACTTCTTTGGGCAACTTCCCTTCAGGTATTTATATACATTGATAGGATGGATCCAGCATTCTCATGAATGATCCAGCATTCACATGGCCGATGAAAAAGTAAACTGTTCAGTTGTGAAATCAAATAGGAGACCAAAGGCTGACTTGCACAGGAACTTGGCATACTAACAAGTAATACCTGTGACATGGAAAAGAATAGATTTGAAGTCTGACGCATAAAAGGCAGAAAAGACAACAAAATCCTACAGATGAGTACCAACAAGGACAAAATTAAGGGGGAAAAAATTCCAAACTCAAAGCAGGCAACAAATGCAGAAAAGTTTAAATACAGAGGGGGCCCAACACTGTTGTAACCAACATCAGGGCTGTAACCTGCTACAGCTAGAGTCTGTTTTCTCTATGGACAAAGTAGGAAAAGTCAAGACATGAGATTGGTATGCCAGTTCCACATATAGAAAAAAAACAACTGCGTTATTACATTGTTAGGTAGTTTCCAAGAAAACTAGTTGTCCAGCTGTAATCTGCATTTGCCTCTCCTGTGAAGTTTTGTGATAAACTTTTCCCTTTCTTTACTCAATAGCCCTCATACATCTTATTAGAGCACTCCAAAGTGACTCATTTTATCCCTGCTTCTTGACTTAGTCAACCCTCTTTGCTATTGAAACTAATTCATTTACATCAGACATAAAAAGACTACTCATCTCTTCAGAAGAGGAGCCACTGGCTAACACAGATGATTTCACTGCAAGACTACTTTTTTCAGATAGGTTTTTTGTTGTTGTTGTTGTTTGTTTGTGAATAATCTAGTCTTGCAATTAAATCAATTTGAGCAGACTCCTGTCGCACTGAGATGCACGGAGCATTAATGGATATTGATAGAGGATTAGGGTCTACAGAAACTACAGAAGAATAAACTTGTGTCATGGAGAATTTCCTAGAAGTTAAATAAGTCAATTACGCACAGCTTTAAAGAGCATTAGTTTATTATCTATTCTCCATGTGTTACCTCAGAAACAGTCTAATTATATACAAAAATTTGGAATGTTGAATAAATGCTGATCGATAAAAACATTTCATAGCTGTTGACAAGGGAAAATTTCTAAAGAAACAAACGAAAACCCCCAAATGATAAAGGTTTGATTCTGTGTGTTGCTTATTGCTATGTTTGTGTCCATAGAATGCTTTCAAGTATATACACATTTTTTAAACTCCAGTCCAAAAAAGTAACTCAAAAATATTTACATAATAAATATGTGGGAGACTTCATCTTTTCATTACATCAGTTGAACTGATTCTTTAATGAACTGTTCAGAATAGAATGAATTAACAGTTTGCATCAACTCACTGCCATGCTGAGTGACTGCTGCTGTTGATGGATTTTTTTTTCCTGTTCAAAATGTAGTTTAAGATGCATTCAAAATGAAAAGTGCTGATATTGTCTCTTCTGCTGAATCCTGGCTGGACTAGTTCAGGAGACATCTTTCTCCCACTCTGCAAAGTCATCTAGCTTGACATGTATTGACCTTTACACACAGACACAGAAGGAACAAACACATATCAATCCATTAAAAACTCCAAAGTTTACTGAGTAAAATCAGTATAATTCATGTTTTATTTCACGGTTAATTTGCTAATTTAACAAAGACAAGCTTTGGCCAACTGTTTCCACAAGAAGTACTAAACTTCTTGCTATAAATCCCCATTACTACAGTTCTACCATAGCGAAACACTTCCTGGTAGAATTGTCATGTGATACGTAAATCTGAAAATTAAGTGACATAATATATTTTAAAACTCTGTTAACATTAAAGCAAAATACAACACGGTACAATTCTTCAGTGATATACTCAAATGTACTGTAAAACGTATACAAAGTCACAATGTACACAAGATCAGTAAAGAATCAGTTCTGCTTTTTGTACTTTCCCTTCCAAAAGATACAGGTTATGTAGAAGACCAAGTTAATTTAGGACTTGTCTGTATGCATTCCCTTTAAAAGGCAGTGTGTGATAAAAATAACATGATTAAAAGTAATGAACATGTGATGTGAACATCATCTTTTTTCAATAAAAAAATAAACAACAACAAAACATCTCAGAAAGGGAACGCTGAAGCCTGCCATTATATAGCTATGTTTCTCATTCTTTTTTTTAAAGATTAACAGCACACAGAAAATAAGTGAATTTTTATCAAAATACAGCACATTTCTGCTAATATATCAAAAAAATTATTTCCTATGTAAATATTACTGAAAATCAACTAAAAAGAATTAAAATATACAAAGAGTTGTTAAAGGGTTTCAATTAAAATTATTAGAACTATACACAGTACAATAAGCAATAGTTAACATCTTTGAAAGAAGTGCAATAATATTTGAGTTCACTTACTTAAGAAGTACTGCCTATTTCTGCTAGCTAAATATTTCCTCTCTTTCAGATCTTTTCCCCAAAACTAAAGGAGGCTGGTGTTTTTGCTAGCTTTATTAAAAGAATTTACTTTTGTACACATGGGTGGAAAAAAGTAACATATCTGTTTCAAACTACCAACTTATATGCAAATAAAAATGAACTGCAATAACTGAATATTGCTCCAATGACAGGCTAATCATTAGCCCTGATTAAAAACAGTTACTGGTCTTCTATGGCACTTTTCCCTGGTCCATAACAACCGTGTATTAATTATCACTGCAGATTATGCAGTCTTTATTCAATTACAAAGGAGAAAGAAAAATAAAGTTAATGTTTCTGGTAAACAAAATTAATACAAGCATAATTGAATATTTTATACAGTAATAAGGAACAAAGGCAGCCTGTGGTAAATCACTATTACATTAATATAGTTAGAAACCCTTTAATGACTCTGAAGTGTCTAGTTCACATTTAATGTTACCTGTAGGAACAGCCCTTTAAGAAACATCATTACGAACTGGTGGGTTGTAAGTACACCCTCCCTTTGCTCTCCATCTCACCACAGCAATTCTCCGTCACTGTTCAAAGTTTCACAAACTTGCTTTGGTTACCTAGCGCCATGTGTATGGTTTCCTTTTTGATTAACAAGGCAATGCAAAGGCCAAACTAAATCAAGATGACTTTCAGAATCCTTCCTGCATCATTTACTTTGTGTGTGTTCAAATGTGTATTACAGGCAACAACCTTAAAAACTGGCCATTTCGGTTTCATTTTAAAAATCTGTAAGGTTAAAATGGAGTACTTTTTATAAAGATAAAAGTATCACCATTTGCACAAAACTGGGGATTTCCACAGCACAGAAAAACCTCTGGGCACATTTCCACAGCACAGTTGAAAAAAATTGTGTATTCAAGAAAACCCAACTAAACATGAATCACACGTGGCAAATGAATATTCAATGACTACATAAGGAACAAATCCTGTAGAATATCACAAATTTGTAATTACAGTCTTCCTAAAAAACACCATTATCTTATATTGCATTTTCTATTGGTAGACGTACATTCCAGAACTAAACACTTTTACTTCTTTCTTGATTCCAGATTTAGATAGCAGATAGCAGTTTTACCTGACCTTTATTCTGTCCAAACAGCACCACCTTCCATCTACCCATTCATCTATACAATGTGCACATATCAAAGCCAACATTTCATATCCCCTGTTCATATCTACAGAAGTGGTTTCAGCAAAACACATTAATATCTGGTGAATAAAAATAAAGGCAATAAACAGCTACAGGACAGACAGCCCTGCCATCTGTCCATTGGCTACAACCTAGGCTTCTCAAAGCCTTGCACAAAGTTTAGTAATGTGTATGAATTATCCAAAAATAAACCTACCATCTGTACAAAACAACAACACAGGTTTGTTCTTGGAGGAGTGATCCTTAGATTGCTATAATGCTTAAAAACAAGTTTTTTCAGCATATGCATTTCCAAAATGATTTCCTGTATGTTCTATACAGTGGTTTATTCCCCTTTGACCACAAGTTCAGTATTTCATTTCCTGTACAAATTTTGATCATAATTCTTTTCAAGTTCCTTTCACATATAAAAATAGGCAAAATATTCAGTTTCCATAAGTCCTTCAATGAATCCTGCTGGCTTTTTCCCCGCTATCCACAGTATTTATGAAGAAACTTCTCGCACAATGATGAGTTCCACCGCATTCTGAAAAGTCTTTAGCAAAGATACTGCTTGTCCATGGTCAATATTTATGAAGCTGTATCCATTAGCCTAAAAAGAAATATCTAGAATTAAGAATGGCAGTCTCATATTTCATGTTAGTTTACTTAAGCTTGAACTAAGTTTTAAATAAAAAAACATCTTATATGAACGCACACAGCAAAACACTGCTGATTCTCAGATTACATTGCTGATGCCGGTAGAACATTTCGGTGTACACTACAAGGAATTAAACAGTTGTGTTAGCCTTGGAAGAATTTTGCCCCAAAGGTACTGAATACATTTGCACATAACCAAAAGAAAAAAAATGAACTTTAAACCATTAGCAGCAGGCATCTATCTTATTCTTCAGTCTGAATATAGCTATGCTAAAAAAAGCAAATGAAGAATAGATGATACATCTCAGTTAAAACACTAGAAATGGCGTTTCTGATAGATAAAGAAGTACTGAAGCCTTGAACAAAAAATATTCATGGGGCATTTTAGGCCCTTTTAGGATTTTCTTCCCCTTGCTCACAGTTCAGACTGGATGCAGCGAACTTTTTTTTTTCTGTTCTGAGCAGAGTCCAGCAGTCAGTCAGGTTGCTCTGTGAGGTTATACAGTCTCTACACATGGATGTTTTTCAGGACCTGACTGGATAAATCCCCACGTAACACATTCCAGTCTCTGAGCTGACTGTTTTCAACAGGATGTTGTGCTTGAGACCTCCTGAGATCACCCCCAGCTGCAATTTTCCTATGACTAAGTACCTTTGTCATTCCTAAAACAGGCTTGGCTTGGCAAACACAGGCAATCCTAAGCAGCCCACAGAAAAGAGGGAAAACATGGCTATGGTTCAACTTCTCAGGGCGTATTGCTGCAAATTCGTATTCAGTCTGTGCAGTAAAATCTTGCCGAATGACAGTTCATTTTGTCCAGTTTGAACTACTGCTGCTGCCAGCTGTGCATCCCACCTTTCTCCCAGAGGTGCTGCCCCTTACACGGTGACAGAGAGGCCAGCTATGGTGTCACCAGAGAGATGACAGAGGTGCCAGCTAAGGACAGTCATGAGCCTTAGCTACTCGTTTTGGAGCTGTGCGTGCTCATCCCATTATCTAATACATGCTGTTGCTACCAGCTGGACTCTTTGTTATAAAGGCAGTAATTTTTAAATCTGTCTAGGGCTGCAAAGGAAGTTTAGTGTACAGTCTGTTCAGAGAGCAGTAAGAGCAGTAACCATTCCAAGCCATTATCTGTACAGAATGTCCTAACCTAGTATGGAACAGTATCTTAAGACTTGCACACAATTATCTAGACACCGGTCATTTCGAGTAACTCTATAAACACTCTCAAACTTGTAATTGTGTAGTAGTAAAAATATTTTTTTATCAGAAGACTAGCTCTGCAACTTAAAGTGTGGCTACAGCACAGCTGAAGTGTCCTGTTAGCCCGTTTCTCTAAAACAGTAAGGCTCATATAATCCCATTGTCTACTTCCTCGACCCTTCCACAAATAACCTGTAAGTTCATTAGACAATTTCATACAAATCTGATACAGAAGTGGTCTGAAAGGTACTAAATTCCTATAGAAAAAGCTACACAGCTGCAGCCCAGAAGCCATGGCTGTTGAAAAAAACTATTCGGGGCTCTCTTGTGGCAGATGGGGTAGCCAGGAGGTATGTGCAGGTATCAGTCATCAAGGAAGCGGCTTCTGCCAGTGCTTGCACTTGTCCAACCCCTGTCAGCTCGGGGAGAGGAAGCAAAGGCTGGCAGGAACTGTAGACTGGGGGCGGGAGGGGCAGGATGCAACAGATGTATGCAGCTGGGGAAAGGAGGGCATGAGGAGCTACTGCTAGTGTTCAGACAACTTATTATTCAGAATACTGCATATGAATGACTACAAATTAAATACCTGAATGATGCTAAAGCCAAATGAACTCACCCATATTCCATATTGAATGACATAAGGACTATTATTACAATCCATGAGGACAATTATCAAAATTATGAAAAATGTTCAGAATTTGAAAAATGATCCAACTGATTAATGCTTCAGCCTGTATCACTTATCCTAATGCTAGGTGGAAGAAAAAAGGATCATTACAGAATACTGATATGCTTCTGGAAAGATACTGGCAATCTACACAAAAATTAACCATTCTACTCTTAGAAAAGAAGCAAATTAAAAATCAACTGATATATTATACATGATAGTTAATTATACGACTACAGTACCTGAATTATTTTATCCCCAGGCTGCAGCAACATAGATGCTGGTCCTTCCGGCTGTACTCTGGTTACAAAGATACCCTTGAAAAAGAGAAGCGTAAAACATTTTTGAAAACTTATTTCATAAAGTATGGTGTAAAGATGTAATTCAAAACATTATTTCAATTTTCCACCCTAAACAGAAGAGAATGCAATACTATTTTATAGGCTTTAGTGGCTGCTGTCCTCTTCTGATGTTAAATCCAGGAAAACTGCCTTTAAAGGAATATTGAAGGGCAAATTCTGATCTGCCTGATGTGTAACTCAAGCCTTTGTTTAATTTGGCAGATGTGTATGTCAAGACGAATTAACAACCACCGGAAATAATGCTGTAGGCTAAATCATATTCTCTTTTCAGAGAATTCCTAAGTGTAAACTCCATGATTCATTACCTCAAATCCGTGGACTGATATCTGGAACACTGTAAGTGACATTCAGTCAGAACAATCCTTTGTGTTGCCATGTGCCTACACAGTGGTCACCTACTACCCTTATTTTTTGTAAATAACTTTTTTCCTCACTTTTCTCCCACCAAGTCCTGGAGTGATTTGTATTTGGAGGATATATATATATGGAGGATATATATATATATATATATTTGTATTTTTTAATCTCCTTTGGTAAACACTGGAAACATTTCCTAATCAGAATGATTTTAAGATACATAACTATAAAATACTCACATCATCTTCAGGTCTGAATGGATTCCCTCTACCACCGACTCCTCCTGATATACTAAATCCAAGTTCAGGATCCTTGTCAATCCTCACTCGAATCTAATTAGTTACAAGCAAAGTTAGAAGTAGCAGCTGAAATTTCCATTCAATTCTACTGTCATGAATTTATTACTATGGAATTTATATGAACAGAAGCTTTTAAAAAGAAAAAAACTCAAAAGCATTTATGACAATTTGAGACGATATTGTATCTCATAATATTAATTCAAACCAAGATTTCAGTACAACAGCATGTTATATCATTGTACATAAGTTTTATCCTAATATCACTGCTATTATAACCATAGTAATCTATGTAGATTTTAAATTCAGAGATATTTAGATATTATGTAAAAGAATTTAATGACCCGAGCAAATGCACATGTTCATATAGAATAATTTGCTCCTCCTATTTCTTTGCTACTTCTAGCTGAATTTTAAATTAAACCTAGCTCCTACTTTCATTCTCAGTTCTACATAACCAACAATGTCTATCCTTTCTCTTGCCAGAGGAGTTGATTAGAAAACAAAATTTTGCACAAAAAGCGGACATACTCATTCTAGCAAAGAAAGACAGAAAGAAAAGCTCTCAGTATTTTCTCAAATAACAAAACAATACAAAGGAAACATCTTATGTGCAAGAGCAGAAAGAAGGTTGCCCACAATGCAAGAAACATTGGTCCAAACAAATAATTGGTTATGAGATTATAACAAATGGTTATGAGAATTTCTTACCCAGTCTTACACTATCTAACGTCTAACTTAAATAAAACTAATTATTATTATCAAGCATGCATCAGATGCTCACACTTTTTTTTTTAAATCCTGACTTTTGTTCACAGCTGTATACTTCTACATTTGCAGATTTTTGAACCATTACAGAGAGCAATGAATAGCTGCAAAGTACTAGAAGTTGTACTGGTACTTTGAGATTTTCAGTTACTCATAAATAACGAGTTGGTGATCAATAAATGTAGTCAAGAAGTAAATTTCTATCTCAGTAAAAAGATGCAAGCGTAAGTTGTTGGTACATCCTCTTAAAAATCTACCACATTTTTCTTTATAACAGACAGATGTCATGCATTCAAATTAGATTTCACTCTTACCTCTTGCTTTACCATTTCATGGCTTTGTCTGGGAGAACACTGTGACTGGGCATAGGGAGGTTGGTGGGCAACTTTCAACATCAAGTAATCAATTAGCTGTTCTCTAGATGGATGTCTTGCAACTGATGACTGAGGAGGGAGATGATGGACTTGGCTGTAGTTTGCCTGAGGTCTTTGAGGCTGGCACATTTGCCCATTTGTCAAAGGTATCTGAATAAAACATGAATACTCTTACTGTCATACATTCTGTAAGTAACAATCCTCAATTCTTCCTTAATCATTTCAATATTTCTCAAGTTTGCTTTTAATTTTAGTAACATTACTAAAACTACTGTTATGAATCATGCACAACTGCACTCAGTTTTCATGAGAGTCATCTGCTCTGACACCATGAGAATAAGTTTTAAAAACAAAAACTTAGTACGTGTGGTAATCTACCAGAGCACACTAGATAAATGCTTTTTTCACTGAGTTACCTAGACTATTATTTTCTGGCAGCATAATTGACAGTACTGGCACGTGGTTGATCTTGGAGATTGCACTTTTATCACGTAAAATTTTCCACAACAATTCCCAGTAGATCATACACAAGATACAAAACCCCACACAACTACGATACAGAAGTTATCTGCTCTCTGAGCATCTTTTGGTGACCACTTCACTCAAAGACCTTCCAAACAAATTCACATATAAGCTCAAGATTTTAATATCAAAACCGTAATGATGGTATTTCCAATAAACGTTATTCTTTTCTTAAGCCATCTGTTACTGATTTGATAGGTATAATCATGGCAGTAAGGTACTCAACTGTAAAGACATGCAATTCACTAACCATTTCACTAAGGATGACGTTGGTCACATTTCTTACTGAAGCCCCAGAGCTACAGGGGGCTCTGCAGCTCCACATTGAGATGGGAAGCCTTTTCTTTCTTCCCACTCTTACGAAGCCTAAATAGTCAGTCATCCCTCTGTAGGATTCCCACACTCCAGAAATGCCACAGTCTTGAGTTGCATATTTTTCTGCCTACGACTGTTATCCCACTAGTTAGAGGATACAAGGATACTAAGATACTCTGTTTTTCAAAGTTATAACTGAAGCATGCAAATTTCAACCTTTAACCATACTAGGTGAATGGACAGAGAGAGCCTATTCTGTTAAGAAGAGTTCCTTTGTCAAAGTGATTCTGAAAAATGGGTATGCATATGTGTGCATATCTTAGGTTATGTACAGGTCAGACATATTCAATTTACAAGATTTTCTACTGTCTTTCCTGAAAATCTAAAGCATGATGGGAAAACTGGTGCATTATCAGAGGTAGAGAGTTTACAGATGCAACATATATCAATAATGATATATCTATATCATTATTCCAATATCTAATGTCTATAGAAATGCAACCAAGAACACAGATTATAAAAAGAAAGTGAATTGCTGCATCATAAGTTACACATACCCACTTAGTTTCACTGCAGTAAGTCCTGCTCATATAGATGATCCTCTGACATGAATACAGAATGCCTTCTATGAATTCTAGTTTACCACTGCAATTTCATCACAGCAGACTTCAAGCTTGTTCTTTAAATGGTTTAATCAGCTTCAATCTGCTTCCCTGATATCATTTGCCATATTCCAATTTCCACTTGCAATTACTTCTTTTTCTGCACATTTTTTCTTTCTAAGCCCTCAATGAAGGAAAATAAAAATTAACCCCCTTTATACAGTTAAAAACTTTGTTTTCCAGAACCAGGATGCTATTTTCCTTATACTACTAAATATCCTTATACTACTAAATACCTGGGTGTAATCCTGTTTTATGTTTCAGAGAAGCCCCAGTTACAACTGCTATCTCAGCATAAGTTTATACAAACAATAATAAATATATCCTATCCATGATATCATGTAGATAATTACCTGCACAGCTACTTTCTTCAGGCTGTCTGGAGGAACATCTTTGAGACTAAGTGTGGCAGACGCATAATTCTGCTTTCCTGAAATGAACACTTCATCTGGACATTGGTCTCCTGGAGTTGAAGCCTGGGGATACTTTACACAGAATGCAACAGTATGAATGTCTTTGTATTATTCAAACAACTAAAAAGTTCTCATAAGATGCCCAAAACAAAACATTTTAAGGGTTTTATTATTCTTTATCTTAAAAAAAAAAAAAAACTAGCACATTCCTTGTATTTATGTAGAAAACAAACCTTAATAGGTAAGATACTATACCCAGAAGATATTGCTGGATATTTACAAAAAACAGCAACTGCAGAGGTGTCTTTGATCACCCGCATATTAAGAAAAGTCAACAGTGAAGATTGCTCATTCAAGGATTTACATGGTTAAAAGTTTTCTGGTGACTTTATCCTGCTCACTATGGGTACCATAGCATCATTCAAGATGCTCAGAGTTAAGGAGTTGTTTCCTCTCATTTTCTTACAAACCAAAGCACTCATTTCCTTGAATGTCTAAAGTATCTTGCAATACAGTTTATATCATTTGTTTGGTAAAAAAAAAAAAAAGCAGCATAACAACATTTTGTTCAATCACTTTCAACACAGGTCAAATTCAGAATGGTAATCTCTGGTTCACAACATGTACAGCAAAACCAGACATTTTTATATTCAATAATATACAAAAAATAATTAGAAAACTCAACCTCATGCCATTAATCTGAAAAACCTTACAATAAGTCAAGGCATATGAAGTAAAAGCAAAGTATTTTAACACCTATTAAAAATCCAGCACAAATCGTATTTTTCGTTGAAAGCACTGTTCATTTCTAGAAGGGTAACTATCAATTTAAAGGGCATCTCTCACATTTTATTCTTTCCCCCTCTATAAATTGCAATAGCCTCCTGTAGGTACTCACTCGAACAACGTGCACACCAGAACCTCTTCCGTCTGCAACACTCAAGGCAACACTACCCTGGCTGCCATGCAGATCCCTAGAGCTGCCATAGTGAAAGCTGCTAACTGCAGCATAATTGGAATTAAAGGACCTAGACAGCATGCTCTGAATAAAGAGGGGACAGATTTAACACAGAGATTAGTGCAGCATGCATAAACCACAAGACATGTTACACATAGACTAATACAGACATATTCCATTGTCATGCAAGATAAAAACCATGCAAGAACAGGACCACTGTGATGTATAAAACACAACTCAGTGAGCCCTACTTAACCTTTATTTACCGTAAATCAGCACGCAATCAACAGTTTACATGCAGAGTTACATGTAAATAAAGTCATTCAAATGTTTGTGTCTGGAAAAAGAACATTGGTGCACAGCTCGTCAAAATTCCTAAGGTTTCAGTCAATTTGCAACATTATCAAGTACATTGTGGGAAGAATAGCTGACAAAGTACACACCTGTGGAAAAACATTTAATTACCAGTTGTTACTATTTTGTCCCATGTTTTCCCTGTTACTGGTACAGTACAAATAATAACTTACATACACACAGAGATCTAACAGTCTGGTTGAGCATTTTCGCTCTTGCAGTGATGGCAATGTCTACAACACATTCTAATAACACTTCATTCAAGAATATGAATATTTAAAGATATTCTAATTCTCATTTAAATTAAAAAAGGAGGCCTGCAAGAAACCTTATGAGCATATCCCTGTGCCACTGTAGGCGACAAAGCATGCCACAAGTTCCAAGAGCACAAGTGATAGTGGCTTGGTCTTGAGCTGCATCACCTTGCAAACCTGACCTCCACAGTATTGGCAAGGTTAATAGAGAGAATGCAGTGGGCATTATTTTCTTGCCACCGTGGACTTTTGTAGTTGCAAGAATGTAACAAAATAAAAAGATGGCACGGAAGAAAAAGCAAATCACACCCATGTCCCACCTTTCAAATGAAGTAATATTAAAACAGTGACATGAACTCACAAAAAAAATGACAATAATACAAGATCCATCATAAAAAAAAAATCAAAACCGAGCAAATTTAAAGTTATTTGTTTTTATAAAGTTTCTAATTTTTCAATTAAAAAAAGAAAAAAGTATCAATAAAAAATATATATATATATAACTAGAAGACTGCAATAATTCTTACAAGAATAAATAGATTTAGGGGTTTGTCTGCTGACTATGCATATAAACCTGATTTTGAGAAGTCTGAGGTCTTGAAGCAGACATTTGCTTTCATACTACTTTATCTTGTGAAACTAAAACAAGTTAATAATCAAAGTCTCATGCCTCTGCATATTCATACTCCTCAGATGTTCTGGTAGCACAGTCATTGGAATCCCCCTTGGAAAACAGTATTTACTGGCAATACATGATATTTCTTGGTCAAGGCTCTTGAATAACCTCTCACACAATGATGTAGTGAGCTTTCTTTATTTTCCTCTTCTATACTTCGACTGTTCTATAGCCAATGGATGTTTCAAGCTTCCAGACAAAACTCCAGAATTTCTTCCCTCTTAGGAGGAGAAAACAGTGTTTGTCCTTAAAGTCTCTCTTTACTAAATGTCAAATGTGAACTTACTGCTCCTCTGAATTTCAGTCCAAACACTCAGTAATGTGGATGCCAGTTTTCTTCAACTCCGTAGTGCCTCAAAGTACCTCCCTACGTTTGTCTACACACTCCACAGTTTTGCATCTGACACCTTATTTGCAAATTCCTTATGGCTTGTTTGCACAATATATACCATTGCAACTGTTCCAAGCTCTACAATATTATATACTACAAAAAGTATATCCTCAGTCTCCAGTGTGTCCCAAAAGTCACTGACACCAGTTTGATGTAGCTGTAGCTCGTAATAATAAATACATTTTTGGTATAGAACAGGAACTAATAATACTCAAATATGTTCAGGGAACAAGACTCTTCACTCTACTTATCTTGGGCTTAACTGCTGACTTAACACGTAAGCCTAAGTACTAGCCTCTTTTTCCTTTTCTTTCCTTTTTTTCTTTTTAAACAGGACTTAGTTGCCAGCTGAAGGTTGAAAACCCTTCACTTGTCATTCTCACCTCAGCTATCTAGATTCCTATAGTTAAATGTAATTGGACAAAGTTTGCTGTAAGTATTCAGGAACACCTGAAATCAATGCTTGAAGCCTTGCTAAATAAAAGCATGTTAGGAAAATAGTGTTGTTTGAAATCTTATAGAAATAAGATACCAGTTTATCCTAAAAAGAGGAACCTAAACATTACAAAACTATTCTCCTTCAGTCATGAGAGAGGGGAAAAAAAAGGGCACAAATCTAGGTTTCTGAACATCCAAAAAATGTATCATTAATAATATACCTATAGCAGAGTTACGTACGGGGTATTACATGCAGTTTAAATGGTACTGGTCAAACATTTGCAGGGTCAAGACTAGTTTATTTTCAAAATGGTCAATAATTTTCTTATTTTGAAAGTGTTATTTATTGATTACTAAACTCCATAAAACATCATTCTAATTCATTGGTGATTCAGTAGTCTGTTCAAAACAGAGAAACAGAAAAAAATCTGAAATCAAAATTTATAACTAATGGGTTCTGAATGCTACTGAATGGGTACCATTCCTTTAATTTATCAGTGTCCAAATATTGTTAAAGCTGTGTTCTTATAAACATTTAAGAACTTAGTTTTATTTGTGCACAGGCCTACTGAAGTTACTTTCCTTGACATATAAAAGGTATTTGCACTTAACTCCTAAAGATATCTATTATTGCAGTTAAAGGATGAGAAATTCCTCTACCACACAGTAAAACATGGGATTCTAGTGTTTTAAACAGACAATATCATCGTTTAATTCCTAAATGAAAACTTTCAACAAGTCTAGAAAGTTATTAATTTACCATCCATATTTATATATATTTACAGCTTATTATGATAGGTGTGGAGCACCTGTCCCATGAAGAAAGACAGAGAGCTGGGGATGTTCAGCATGGGGAAGAAAAGGCTCCGAGAAGACCTCGTTGTGGCCTTTCAATAATTAAAGGGGGCTTATAAAAAAGATGGAGAGGGGCTTTTTACTCAGGCAGATAATGATAGGATGAAGGAGAATAGTTTTAAACTAAAGGAGGGAAGATATTAGAAGGGGAGGCATTTACTCAGAGAGCGGTAAGGCAGTGGCACAGGCTGCCCAGAGAAGCTGTGGGTGCCCCATCCCTGGAGGTGCTCAAGGCCAGGCTGGATGGGGCTTTGGGCAACCTGGTCTGGTGGGAGGTGTCCCTGCCCATGGCAGGGGGGTGGAATAAGATTATCTTTAAGGTTCCTTCCAACCTGAACCATTCTGTGGTTCTATGATTATCATCACATATTATGTAGATAAATTGGCAATTCATGCTTGAAAAGAAGATATGATGAAAAATATTACTGTAGAAACTCACCTGTACACTAAATTTAAGAGGTTTGGCGGTGGGGGAAGGTGGGGTGGGGCAGGGGCAGAATTTGTTGCATACTTTCCAACAGCTTACATATCCAACCACTAGAGAGCAGCTTGACATTTAAATAAACCCTTTTCTCTATCTCAGAATAAAATATGTTTTACATAAAATAAGCCAAATGTTTCTGCAGAATATATGCAGAATATCAACTTATAAATGCTCTTATGACCTATATTCCCTTCCATGCAACCAGATGGATAATTTTAGCTCTTTGGAATATGGGCCCTTACATCCTGTCAAAGGAATGACAGATGCTGGTTAACTTGGCTGGAATCCACTGTTAATCATTATTACAGGACTTAAAACAATCCTATCTCTCTCCTCCTCATGCAAACTAAACTCTTGAATATTTTTTTCACCTGCATCAGGTGAAAAGGTCTAAGAAATAAAAAGAATCAGTCTCTCTAATTTTGCCCAACAAGACAATGTTTATTTCAGCAGGTTGACCCTCTGCTAACTCCCTCCAGTTACTAAATTTTATAGAAACCAAGCAAAACGTTATTTCAGAAGCCTCACTTCCCCCACCCCCACCCCCAAATAATAGTAATAAAAGAACACCATCACCACAACAAAAAAAACCCTCAAGAAGTCAAAACCACCACACATACTGTTTCCTAAGAACTACAGGATAGAAATTAAAAGTGTGATTAATTCAGTAATAGTCTTGGAAGAGTCATAGCAAAGGTAAGACTATTAATCTATAACCCATACTGTTGTGTATAACAACAGGCAAGAACATACGAATTAAATATTCATCATAAGGCTTCATTTTGTATACCTGTTTTTGTCAGAGCTATGTCTTATACTTAAAAAAAGAAATGCCATTATAAATCCATGAAAGTTTTGTCAAAGCAGTTCCCAATAAACGCTTGTTCCTTAAACGAGTTCTGTTAAGTAAATATTGATTTTTTTATTTTTTTTTGACTTCAAAACACTTCAGCAGTCTGGTTCATAGACTAAGCACCCCCATTAAAAAGTTACTTTTTAAGAACAAACGAATACGTGAAACCATTATTTTAGAAGAAGAAACATATAGTGAATTCTTAGAATTTCCACATTATCATATTTGCCAGCTGCCATATAGGATCATATCTGCATTTTTCATAATTTAATAGTTAATCATATCCCAGAGAATATGAAGTAGAGAATTACATACACATTCACTTTTAAATTCATAAAAATCTTAGACTGCTAAGTAAGAGCCACTTTAAAATGCTTCAAGGCCAGAACAAAAGAAACATGCACACAAAAAACAGACTGCTAAGATATGTTAGATAAGATGCATAGCCAAGAACCCAATAGCAGCTATTCCATATCCCTCTAGCAGGAAACAAAAATTAAGGTTTACATAGAAAGCATGAAAGAAAGTATGGACAGATATAAAGTTTAAAGTCAGTGAATCAATTTCCTTTCAGTCAAGGTGACTACACTGCTACAGTACCAGAAAGGATTTCAACCATGCATTAAACATCGTTCCTAACATGTCAGATATAGACAATACAAGAAAGAGATAAAAACAAATTGTGTCGGTGCACCGAACTTCTGTTTCTTGCACTCAAACATTGCTCAAATTTTTCCCTTTCCATTGTTTCATGTAAGATTTGATATATACATCCAGAAGAATGGAAGATGAGACAATACACCTTTAATTAGGATTGGAACACGGTGATGTTTGTGACAGCCTTGTGGGACATAGCGTCCTCCATGCTAGAACACAATACTATGAAAGCCTTAAAATATTTTATGTTCTATGTGACTCAAACTAGACCATAAGAACAGGTGGGGCAGTTGTGCAGACCTCTTTGAAAACAAGAACAAAAGACCCTTTCAATCACTAGCATTTCTGCAACTTAAACAAAACCATACCCAATCCTCCAAATACTTGGATATCCAGAGAAAAAATATAGTTGAAATTATTTTTTTCATCCATCCCTAAATAAATTACTTCACCTATCAACAAGATTGAAATGCTTGGCATAATAATCACAAACGTATGAACTAAGTTCTTTCAAAAGAAATTAAAAAAAAAAAATCCATCTAGCTGCCTAATCAAAATGTATTTTGGCTACTTTACTCACTTCCCCTCCAAGGAAACAGGATCAGGCTAATGATATCCTGCCCAATGTTTAGTGATTTTATAGTTGGTTTAGCTGGACAGCATAACAGAATATACTCTTCCAGTCTCTACCTGAATTCTTTGAAGATATATAATTGTTTAGCTCTACATATCAGCTCAAATTTTTGATAGCATTTAAAGTACATGAAGAATCCTGTTCATCATGTCTAGTTATATCAAAACCTCCTGTGATTTCCTGAAATGAACAAGATTTTTAAGTGTTCTCATCTCACAGCAATAAATATTCATTCAACAATCTGTCAAATATCCAACTTCAAAAGACAACTGGCTTGGAGGCAAATGTATGTTAATTATGGATTTTGAATTCCTCAGAAACTGAAGCTGTAGGCCTATACTTTTAAATAGATTTTACTGATTTTCTTCTCCTTGCTCTTGAAGTGAAGAAGAAACAGGGGGGAAAGGCAGAAGAGAAAGATCAAGAAGGGTAAGGGAATATTTTAGTAGAATATGAATATAATGCTAATAACAGCAATAAAAACTACCTGGCCTAAAAGAGCTGGCCTTGTACTTCAGATGGTCAAGAGGACATTTAATGTATTCTAAAGTAACTGGACTAAGCTGGCAAGTATGATGTAAAATCAAGAGGGACTTTTTTCTTCAGGGTAAAGTTCATTTATGGACTATCATTTGTTTCTCAGATATTCAGCACAAACATCCTTTTTTAGTAGAAGTACAGAAGTATATTTTCACTGGCAATTAAAAGCAGTTCAAAACATATTATTTAACTTATTCCATACCCAGATGACAGAAAGGTAGAAAATTTTAAAAATTATTTTACCTTTTCTAGCTTTTTAGCCTCAATATGTCGCAGCACCTGTTCCCTCCAGTCATGAGGGACTTTACTTTTTCCTGTAGGGTCTAATAAAGAGTGTTCTGAGTTAACCCTTGAATTTGATCTCTTTGAAGGGCTAGTCCGTGAGTAATTAAAGTCACTAACTGACATAGTTCTTTCTGGTATTTCATTCACTGATGGCCGAGCACTCTGTGGTCGCGGTACATTTGGACCATCAATGCTGTATGTCCTGGCAGAAAGAGGTCTCTGTTGCCCTGACATTATTGGTGGAGCTCTTCCCATTGAATGCAAATCTCTGTATGTTAAATAATCCCCTTCAGGAATCTGGGCCCGCCTTGAAGGTCCAGTATCACCAACATTTATAGAAGCTGTAGAAGAAACACTACTCTGTCTTTGAAGAGTGTGTCTGGTTGCTCCAGGGAGCAGTCTATCATTTGGTGGAACAGCCCACATATCTACATGTCTCCCAGACATCCGTTGATGAGTGTTATATGCAGCACTGGCTCGGACATTGTTATGATTAGAGAAATTCATATTGGCAGAATGCTTTACATAGCTGGGGGTTTCTGTGCTGTCAGACCTTAGCAGACGTGAAGGAGGTAAGCTGCTTTGTTCGACTTGGGTGTTTTGTTTCTGGGACCACAAAGTGTCTTTTGCTGTTGCACTGCTGCTGTACTGAATATTATACTGGGGAGTGCAAAACATCTGTGCACCACCTGTCACTGATCCTCTCACTACATTAGCACCTTCAGGATTGTGATTTGAGTCAAACTTGAATGCAGCTTTTGTAGAAGATACTAAATCAGATGATGATGACGACCCAGGAAAAACTTGCAAAGGCTGATCGTACAGAAGGGTAGCAGATTTACTTCGGACTATGTTTTTCCCATCTGCACTACCAGATGCAGATTTTACCACTGAGTTTGCCTGGGGAGATCCATTGTCATTGACAATATCATAGATTTTAAGACCACCAGGGTCCATACTGGTGATGCTGTGAGACTTCATCACAGGACCACTTCTCTGTGGTGACAAGTCTTCAGTGCTCCGTGAAATAGACAGCTCAGCAGAAGAATCACCATCAGCTCTACTGCTTCTCATTAGTTCTTCTTTATTGGGAGACTGTACTGCTTCCTCAGGATGTCCATTTACTTTATTTATAGGATATTTATTTCCATTTTCCAACTGTTCACCTTCTTCTCTTACAATATTGTTCAAAAAGCCCTTTACTGACGCTATTTCCTGCGGTTTTAACCTTTCTACAGGAACTGGCACTGCCTCTTCACTAGCTAGTTTATTGATATTCATATTTATTTGGTCTAACTTGTGAGACTCTTCTGTAGGAGTGCTTAGATCAACACCTTTTCCTATCAGGCCTATTCTTTCTTCAAGGCTTAGTTCATATTCAGACAGATCTGTAACCTTCTCTTGCACATTTATTTTTTCTTCTACTGTAATGCTCAATTCACCTCCATTTTGCAAAAGATTATTCAAATTTTCATCTTCTCGCCTGTAAGAAAAGACAGTTCTTAGAAGAAATACCCAAAGGACCAATATATTCCTTTAAGAAATTTCAGAAAAATTAATTGTAATGTGCACCACAGTCATGCTGTGTACACAATAGAGGACAAAGAGCAATATACAAACAAATTTATTATTTGCTACTTTACCATTATGAAAGTACATTACACAGAGGGCTTACTTCAGCAACTTGGCTTTCTGTCATCAATTACATGATCATGTTATGGTTACTTAAAATGAACAGGAATGATTAAAGACAGCTTAAAACGTCAAAAAGTATGAAGTGAAAGTAATTTAATTAAAAAAAAACACTTCCGAGTTCCATCACAATTCTAGACAGAAGTCTTGTTTTCATTGGCTTTTTTTTTTAAAGGCACATTTTAATTAAACCCACAAGAAGTAGTAAGCTTCAACTCCTTTCATTAAAATTTTCTAAAAGCTACTTAATAATTATGTTAGTAATCACATGGATCTTCAACATTACACAAACAAAAACAGGAGTTTTTAAAATGATATACTGGAAGTATTTAGCAGGGATAACACAAATTAAGAATGAAATTATTATACCTTATTATAAGAAGAAATGGAACCACGTCTTGTATACTAGAATTGGTCTTTGAATTTGTACTAAGTTTTGTGTGTTTTTTTTTTTAAAGCACCATTTCATTAGTCAACATTACTTTAAAACATTACAATTTAGATTATTTAATGAATGATTAATGAATTAAAGGAATGGAAATTGCATATGAAAGATTAAGTAACATTTTGCTATTATACTTGCTCAGTTGTATACAGTATTTTACAAACCTGATCTTGGATAAAACAGCAGCATGTGTTTCTTTGTCTGGAGAGCAGAGAGAAATATCTTGGCTACTATCAGTATTTAAGGAAACAGAATCTGACATTCGAGAAGGAGAGGAACAGTTGCTGTTATTTTGATTGCTATTATGGGTAGCTTCATCTGATAACGAATCAGCATCTTTTGAATCATCTGAAACAAAAAAAAGCCAATTTAGTTATAGATACATACATGTGTTTAATAGCCAGAGTGTTCATGTTAAGGTGTTTAGAAATCATATGTTTTTCTTAGTGACACATTACTGGAAACTAATATATAAGCTATCACCTTCACAAACTTGTTTTTTGTTGTGTGGTTTTTTTTTTTTTAATAAATTCACAGAAGACTGCTTGTAATAGTTCCAATTTTTCTGAAATATTTGGTTCAATGTAAATAGCCCTCCCCTGTTAATGCAATTTAAATTGTTGCTTTATTCCAAGTTTCCTTGGCATAATCTAAGTGTTACATTATGTAATATTTCCCAAACTTATCCAACAAATGATGTTTTTATTTTTGCAGCGACTCCAAAGTTTTCAGTTGTGTGAGTCTATTAGCCACTATGAAAACAAAGTACACTGCTTGACATGCAGAACTTCGAAAGCGCACAGTTGTTGTTTTTGAATATTATATAATTGATAAATAGCTACTTATTACAACAAACAGTCTGGAAAGAACTGGATCGCTAGAACTGTATAGAGTTTTATGAATGTAAAACATACGAAAGAAAAATATTCTTCTGAGCAACTGGAACCCAATGCATTCCCATCCTTCGCAGATCACCTAAGAGTGATCAGAGTTATTTATATCTTTCCATATTTATTCTTGCATAATGTATGCACACTTACATACCACATCCATATAAAAATCATTGATCTGCAGGACTTCAAGCCAGCCATGATTTTGACATGAGCAAACACAATTTGTGCACACAAAGTGCACAAATCAATACATTTAAATTTTTGCTTCAAGAGACAGTTATAGGCACCAAAAGCATAAATTTGTGAATCTAATTTCTAGCTCCAGAGATGAGAAAAGTTTTGACTTACTAACTTTAGCCAGGCATAAAAGTCCAACAACAACACTGATAAACATCAGGTTTTTTTTCACCTCCAGGTAATCCTCAGAAGACTCTTCCAGCTACCTCAGTGCGCTTTTCCTCCATCCTCAAAATCTTTCCCTCTTACATATAGTAGCTAGAAGAGCCTTTTTTTTCCTGGACAAGGACATCACATGAAGCAAAATACAATCTGCTCTTTGACTTAATTTTGTTTTCTCTGAATCTTAGGTCATTCCTTACTCTTAAGGAAACGGTTATCCAGACTCAAATTATCTTCCAGAGAAGTAATATAGAACTTAGCTAACAAAAACAATTCTTATTCTTATTTCCTCTCACCCCAGATCAAAGAGTAAAGTGAGTGTAGAAAGAGTTGACACAAGAGAAGTTTATTCTTAAACCTTAGGAAGAGTGCACAACTTCTTTGAGAAATTTAAACAAGCCCACAAAACCTGGGAGAGGGAGGAAATATGGAATGTTTTCAAGGTAAATACCATTTTCTGCAATCCTCTTTCAACATATTGAGAGTGTTTCAAGCTAACAGTCCCCCAAGCCAGAAAATAGTCCTTTTTCCCTCTGCTTTTATACTGATGACAAAAAAAAAAAAAAAAGAAAATCAGGAGGTCAGTACAGCTTTCTCTACTGTACACTCAAGTATAAGATTCTACAGAATTCTTTTCTGTTTTCATTGCTTAACTAGGCAATTGATCATCTTTCTTTTAACACACAAATTAAAACACCTAATTTAACTAGAAAAACTAGCGATTTTGAGTCAAGGAACTATGAGAACTATTTGCTTTTTAGAGCATCTCACCTTTTTTGCTGTTGCTAAGAGCTACCACTTTTGGTTGATTTATGGAGGTTTCAATCAGTGGTGGTCGCATTTCTGCCATTTTCATCTCTTCATCAGAGGACAGCTCTTCTGACTCCTGTTAAAGGAAAAACAGCTTTATGTTGTGCATTTAACGTAAGAGCTTAACGTAAGAGCTTAAAGGTTAAGTAAATGCTATCTAAACTGTCACACGTTGAACAATAAAGGGGAAGATAAGCAACATCACATAGGTATAACATCGCAACTGTGTAGTGCATTTTGTAGTGCATGTCAATTGATTTTAATAACTTTTTTTCCACTGAATTATCCTAAATCAGCAGTATATACAGACTTGCTTTGTCAGTGATTAACTCTGTGGAAATGCTAATCAAACTGGTGGGTAACTTCAGTTGCAAGAACCTGCTCAGAGCAAGCAGATGAAATATTCTTCCCCTGCTGGAAGAACCTCTGGTTGAGTTTAAGTCAGAAAAGAAACAATCATGATGTCATCATTCAGTAACACGGTAATAGACATTAACATGAAGTGGCACATACAAACTTTAAGTTTCCAGCAACAGATAGGGAAGTATCTATGCTATTGCATTACAACTCCTTCCCCCACCCCACCCCCCCCAGCACTGCCAGTGGAACTAGTAACAAATGATTCCTTTTCTCTCTGCAGTCGCTTTCAATGTGTTGTAAAGCTGCTAATGCCTAACCCCTCCCTTGCTTCCTGCCCGAGGAACTTCACATTTTTTAGAGTAAAGGACATCAATACTTTCAGATTTCCTTAGAAGTTCTCTAGATCTTTAATGCTTTTTATTGCTCTCTTTGGACTCTGTAATTGCTTGACACCTTCATTGAATTTCAGTACTCAAAACTGCACATGTTGCTCTAGCTGAGGTCTTAAATGTCCTACAGAATTTACCTGTTCACTCCTGATAAGACACGTCAATGATGTTTGCTTCTACTCTTTTTCCAGCTGCCTACAATGTTGACTGCCTTTAAGTTACCACTGAACTAGCAAACGCCCCAGACTGATGATCTGGGTATCAGTTCAGCAGAAAACAGCTCAAACTAGGTGATCTTAGGAACAGAGAGTTACGCTGTGAGAAAAGTTTGATTTTAGTTTGCACAGTCTAATTAAAAAAAAAAAGAAAAAAGGAAGTATAGCTTGTGTTTTTATCTTGAAATTTACACCGTGTGTAATTCCAAATGGAAGAGAAGTTATTTAACTTCAAGAACAATAGATGCCGAATAGATTTAGGCTAGGAATCACTAGTTCCTAACCATAAGATGGAGCTCAGTGCACTATATGAAAGAGATTAACTGACACAGTTGCCTGCAACAGGAGCCAGGCAACAGATTCAGTATCCTACTGCCAGGTTTTCAGAAATATTCTGAGGGGAAAAAAAACCTTCCTTCCCTACTGTGAAGATTTCTTTCTAGTAAGCATGCTTCCTCTTAAAAATGCTACAAAACATGTCGCAGATTGCAAAACAAGTCTGTTAATGTCAATTTTTTCTTAAAAGTTTCAGAACATTTAATGTGTAGAACCTTCTAGAGTACCACCGCTTCCATGATACCAACAACCTGATGAGTTCTTTGGACTGCAGTACAGGAGAATAAACCTGAGTGAGAAGTAGCAAACATGGTGTGACAGCCTTCATTAAATAAGTAAATAAAAATCAAATCTATTCCTCTGCAATCAGAACAGAGATCCTCATCACTGCCTCCATCACATTGCCCTTCAGCTTTGGGTGAGACATATAACAAGTGCAATTAATGTTGAAATGAAAAACTTGTATGCATGTAAGGTTTAGATATCTGGACTGAGCTGTAACAAAACTACTAGCAAGTTACTACAAGGACAAAGAATTCAGTATCCCTCACTGACTACATACTGCTGCTGCATTTCCTTAACAGGCCCACAGCCAGCTTCAAAGACATGCTTCCACTGTTAGACAACTAATACAACCGTTCAGAAATTATGTTTTTAAACTAAAAAATAAAATCCAATATTTTCAGAAAGTGGGTAACAGCAAGAACACGTTAAGGGGGGAAAAGAGCCAGCAACAGGCACAACTCCTTGTCACAAAGCCTCTTCAATGTATTATATATGCATGCTCTACTGCTTGCAAAACACAGACAAAAATAATCTGCTTGTGAAACTATGAAAAGAAGCATTTTACAGGTTGTGACTGTCAATTGATTAACTGGGAAGTTCCAAATTTTGTCATAAGTCTGAAACATATTCTAAATAAAAAAAGAATATATGGTTGTTTGTCTACAAAGAGTTCAGAAAGTAGAAGTGTCTGACTTTTATAAGAGGTAAATACAATTCAAGTCATTCATGACAATTTACTACTAAATATAGATGAATACATATTCTTAAACACACCTTCCATTTTTTATTTGCAATGAACGGGTAGTCACTTGGATACACAGGTTTTTGATTGCTCACACTGCTACGACATTTTGACATTTCAGTGACAATTACTATTATGTACCGAAGTACTGAAAGTCAAGTAAAAAAATGGAAAAATCATATTTGAGTCTTTCCACAGCTTGATACTTAAAGTTTTAATCAAGTTTGCTTTATTGTTCTTTACATGCATATATCTTTCATTACGAACTTTTTACTAGGTATTTCAACTTGTACTTCATATAGTGTGAAGTAAAAACAATATTACATTACCAACCCATTTGTACTTACAGCACTTACGGATGGCAATTTTCTGCTTCTGTCAACATAAATTTTTGTCTTTCATAGTAACTAGTTCAATGCAACACCAGCACAATTCTTTGACTGTTATGATATTCATCACAATGCCATACCTCAAGCGTGTCCTCATGGTTGACAATTGTTTTTGTGTTCTGCAAGGTTTTAACAAGTGCAGCCATCTGTGAATTTGCAGTGCAGTGCTCAGCTTCTGGTTCAGTAGGCTTCTGCACAGAGCTTCCGGCTGAATATTGCTTTCTCTCATCAGCTTTGTTCTTTATTGGAACAATTTCTGAAGTCTACAGGATTAAGAACATTTGTAGAAAAAACATCCTGAAAGGTTTTTCAGTATCATATGATTGATACTAAGACTTAGCACTGAATATTTTGGGAAACTATAAAATGGAAAATCTGACCTTTGAAATTATCAAGCGCAAAATACACAAGGTAGAGAGAAATCTCTGTAGATTACTAAATTATATTCCCCACCCTTTTCCAATTGGTTTTACTCCCTTCACTGCTGGGGTCAATTCATACCATTAAACTTCCAGTTAAACAGACTAAAAAAAGGCCAAGAATACGTACAATATCACCTCAGCAGCAAACAGATGCCAAATAGTCCTATCACTTATCACATCAGGCTACATCAACCTCTTAGCCACTTGTGTGCCTTCCCAGCTTATTGTATTAAACCTTCAGTTATAAGGGCAGCAGTAACATTTTTAGAGATAATCCTGATTTTCCTTTTGAAGTTTCACGGATAAAAGAGAATCAGGTAACGACAAGGATGCCATCCTCCAGAAACTGGAGTAAACAGCTTGGCAGCACATCAGCATTTTGTATTTTCCTGAGAATCAAGCCATCTCCTTTGTTCTTAGTGTTAGGGGAAAATTACTACTGCAAAACAGACATTTATTACAGACTTGTTAAGATGATGAAAAGGTAAATTCTGTTCTTTAACTAACACTAAAGCATTAATGTAGAGAAGAAGAATGAAAATGAATCAATGATACTCTAGATATTTGGATGTTCTAGTGAAGTCAAAAGAGAATACTTTATCTAACCTTTACCCCCACATCTTTTACAGAAACTGCCTGGCTTTCCCGTTTTGATTCCTTGGCAACATCTTCGGTAGACTCTTCATCCTTTAGTCTATGTACAATTGTCTGGACAGTTTTGACCATATTCTTCAGTTCATCAGGATATGGAGTTGGATATCTCTTCAGATTGCCTTCCTGTGTAATAAAAGAGCAGGAACGTTCTGAATTTAATTAAATGCCATAATTTAAGTATTAGCTTTCAAACAGGCAATGAATTAGGACAAAACTTTCAGCAGAGAAATGTAGGATTTCCATTTAGCTGAGTCTACCTGGATTAAAAACAATTTTATAAAACCCAGCAAGATTACAAATCACTTTTTTTTTTTAATTTGTCCATCGAATGCAAGCAGGAAGAAACATAACAGATGTAATGTACTTAAAGGAAAATTAGGATTAACCATTTTTTCCCCACTACCCCTCCTCCACAGAAGAACCAGTTCTGTAGTCTCCTAATTACACCCTAAACCAGCTAAGACTTTTTCCCTGGTGCTCCTTTTTAAGTGATCTGAGGGGGAGAAGAGTTTTTCCAGTTAGATACTCTTAAGCTAATAAACAAAGTCCTTCATTGGAGCACCTCTCCTGTGAAGAAAGTCTGAGAGAGCTGGGGCTGTTCAGCCAACAGAAGAGAAGGCTCCAGGGAGACCTCACTGTGACCTTTCAATACTTAGAGGGGTCTTATAAAAAGGATTAGGAAGGACTCTTTACTTGGGTAGATAGTGATAGGACAAGGGGGAATGGTCTTAAACTAAAAAAGGATAGATTTATAGTAGACTTTAGGAGGAAATTCTTCACTGTAAGGATAGTGAGGTACTGGCACAGGTTCCCCAGAGAAGCTGTGGATGCCCCATCCCCAGAAGTGTTCAAGGCCAGGCTGGATGGGGCCTTGGCCAACCTGATCTAGTGGGTGGCGTCCCTGCCTATGGCAGGGGGGTTGGAATTAGATGATCTTTAAGGTCCCTTCCAACCCGAGCCATTCTGTGATTCTATGATTCTATGATTTCTTCAGAAGACCTAAATCTACAGCCAGATGAAGAAAAAGCATGGGACTTGGGAGTGTGGATGGGAGTGATAGGGAGGGAAGCATCCACTGTTTAAAAAAAAAATTAATACTAACCCGAGGTGGTGCCTCTCTCTCATCTTTGTCTTCATCACACTCAAATGCCACCTGAGCACGCTGTTTCCTCTGTTCCTCCCACAGAGATGGATTGAAACTTTCATTGTCAGATATGAACATAACTAAATAAAAAAAAGACTCTTATAAGAATAGGATACATTATACAAAATAAAAATCTTCTTTTTCTTGTATGGCATTGGTGAATTTTTATATGTATACTGGAAAAGGTAAGAGATAGTGATTAGTAAGCTGAAAACTAACTGAGCTCTCACTGCTGTATGAACTTGGCTGTATTTTGATAATAGTAACATCCCTATCTGTAAGGCTAAACACTTCATAGATGCAGCTGTACTCTAGCCTGAACGCTCACATTTGCAAATTTTCAGCATAACTCTCTGCAAAATACTTATATAAATTAATAAAATATGTATTTGTACAAAACAAAGTAAATGATACTTAGATTAATATAAAGTGACTTCAGTGGTATGGTCTTACTATGCACATTTAAGAGAATTCACCTGATTTCACTTAATGATAACGGAAACAGAAAAGTGACTTTCTGACAAGAACTTTCAGTATTACCAATCCTGAAATAAACAAAAAGCTTCTAAAACTTAACACAAAATATAACAGGTATACAAATGTGGAGCTTTACAGAGTATTTCTTGACTAATTTTACAAGAGAAAAAAAATCTTTTGTTTACCCACTGTCTTATTCTAGCATGCTTCTATGCCTTGTGTGACATGGATTAGGTTCTATTTTAGTGTGCAAGTCTAATAAGTCTGCAATCACCACTATATACTAAACTATATACTTCTCTAGAAATGCCAATATTGTTCATATTAAATGTTTCTAGATATTTCTATACCTGAAATAGGAAAATGCTTAATTATAGACATTTATAATATAAAAATATATACAATAGTATACATATATAATACACATATAATTATTTGTTACTCTGTTTATTGGATAAATTTTCTATTTTAACATATCTGAAAATATTCTAATAGACTTCTTTATGCCTGAAATAATTCCTGACATACCCAAAAAAGAATTTTATAAAGAATTATTTTATTTATTTATTTATTTTAATTGAAATTTATAAAAGGTTATCTATTGAACTTTAAACCTTCTGTTTGGCATGACTGTTCAGAAGGAGGTCTTCTGTCAACCTAAGCCAAACAATTGGCCCTTTCTTTGTCTACAGAAAGAAACCCAGCACCTGGGTAAAATAAAATTCAAATGGACATAATGCTTTCAGGAACTACCTTCAACTTCACTGACAACCTCCAAATGATTTTTTTTTTTAACTCTCACGTTCTGTCACAGGGATTGCAGATTCATTATCTGCATTAGAGGGCACTAAAAGTGATGCATAATTTACTGTTTTTGTAGATGTTTTTGATTACTCCTCTCAATGTACTAGACGTTTGTGCCATGGAACATAAAATGTTGCCAATTGAGAGTTTTCAATTATTCCCATTGAGTAACCCCCCTCCCCACACCCACACCCATCCACCCACCCAATCCAAGCATACTCTACTTCATGTATCTCAAAAATAGCCTGACTTCTCTGAAAGAGGTACAAGGTTTTTCCGTTTGCCTGTAGGGGAAGGAAAGTGGAGAAACATACAGACTTTACACTCTTACCCTAACTCCCAGTGGGTTTACTCATGGAATGTTACTCATTTTCCTAACTATTTCACAAGAGTGCAGAAATAACTTTTTGGCAAGGTCTTCATATTCTGTGACTAACCTTTTATAAAACAGTTTGAATTACATGTAAGCAAAAAGCATTTTCCTTTTTTTGTTTGTTTTGTTTTTTATACTTACAATAAGCTACAGAATGCTATAAAACTTTCCAGAGTTATGTACTCAGTAATGGAGTCTGACATTTTGCCAAATAGTCAGTCTAAAGCAGACACCTGGCAAGGAGAATTTCAACCCAAAGCATTAAACTCTGCCCGAATGAAAAAGGATGTCACATTAGGAAGGGGCATCCATCACAGAACATAATCTTACCAGTCTATTCCTCACCTCACTCTTCCTCACATGCACACTTCCAACAGAAACATATTTTCACCTAGAATTTACTAATATGTGGATCATGTGTTTAAACTGCATATCTCATTCATCAGACTTTTCATCACTTAGAGTTTTACTTAAAACTTTTATTTAAGTATTATCAAGTGAAAATCATGTTAGTTGGATTGTCTTCCCATTTTTATTTTCAAAAAGGGAACATTCAGACAGAGTATTTCAGAAATTCTTACCATCCTCAGTCCTTGGTTGCTGGGGGAACATGTAATTAGTAAGAACTGTTTTCTGTGTGTCGGGGTCAGCTTCTTTTTGAAGTGGAATAAGTGGTTTAGACTAAGAAGCAATCAAAGAAGGAACCGTTAAGACAATATACAGATGTAAAAAGTAAATATGATATATGTAATACATCCCATTACTTTGAAAACTGCTCTGCTTTCTATTAAATCATTTATCATTTATTTTACTAAGTTTCCCCAATGGTATATCTGTGGAAGAAACAACATGCTACATATTCAAGTACTAGCTACATATCAAGCACTACCATTCCTGTAAGCCTAAAGTAACAACAACAAAAAATAATCTAAATTGTGTTAAATTAGATTTCTTAACAATGCAGAACTTTGCCAGAACTATGCAAAGCTCTGAAGTAGTGTATGCTCAATGTTGTTTATTTTAGGAGAACAGACAAAATGAAGTCAAGGAATTACTGATGCAGATACACAGTATCACTTCTCATTATATTATGGTTTGCTCTGTACTTGTCAACGCCATTAAAAATAAAGTAAATCATCTGTCTATATATGTTTTCCCCCCAAAAAATTCACCTGATTATCTGATAGCCACATAGCAGTGAGCTGTTGCAGTTTTGTGAAGGTAAATGGCAAATTCTTCAGTCTGTAAATTAGAAGAAGAAAAGTTTATGTAAGCACACTTATCAATACTAAGACTGCTAAGGAACAGTGCTGCATTAGCCTGCAAAAAATGCTTATAATAAACATCTACAGATATTGTTAAATTAATAACTATTCACTGTTGAAAGGTAATAGCACTTAATTTATATTAAAAGTTGTACCTAGAATCTTCTTTTAAATGTGAACTTCTACCCAATTTAGCAAGCAGCTTAAAAAGTGAGACAGGTAACTTGAATTTAACTCAGTTCAGTGATATGAATACTATTGTTAAGACAATCATTATCATGGCATGTAAATCAACTATCTGACTTAAAGTCAGGACTATTTCTTTTTATACTTTAATTTGGATTCTCAGCAATTTTCAATACAAACGTGCTCCAACTAAGAAAAATTAAAAAAAAAAGAAGAAAAAGAAAAGAAAAATTTCACACCTGAAATACTGTTTTTTTTATTTTTCCTAAAAAAAGAAAATGTATGTGAATGGGGTTGCCCTGAATAATAAGAGCTCTGGCATTAATGGAGGTATCAGGCTATGGGTAGAGTACAGAGAAGCAGGATTGGATAACAGGAGGGAGAGCTCAGACTTCTCTCTCCAATATATTTCATTTCTGTGAATTGGCAGTTCCTCAATGAGAAGGGTTTTGCCAGTTTTTAATGACCAGCTCTAATGAAACACAACTCCTTCCCCACTCTCGAGCACACTCAAGTGTTCTACAATATACTGTGATACGGTTTTATGTCCTCCATATGCAATACAGGAAGCTATTAATTTTTACCTAAGAATCAAATAGAAATGTTAAGAAGAGAACAAATTAATTCCCTAGAAAAATGCATGCTAACAACCATGGGTGTATCTAAGCTGTGCATCAATGCAGATGCTTAAGTCATCAAGTATGTGCCTAATTTGAAGAAATACATCTTCATACAATGGACCAATAATAAATAAAATACAACATAGCAACAGTAAAATACATACATTTCGGTCAGCTTATAAACTGTGGGTGAGATATAATGAAAAAGAGCGTGATATATTCATAAAAATAACTCTACTTACATTTGGAGGATAGACATAAGATACAATAAAACATTTGCAATGCTATGGCTCTTTACACTACTTTTACTTAAATTGTGTGTTCACAAACCTATTGTCACTCAGATTGATGACCTTTAATTTCTGCATATCACCCATCTCTTCAGGGAGAAATTCAAGCTTATTAGAATGCAGAAACAACACTGTTACATACTTCCAATTTCCTATCTGGAAAAAAAAAAGAATTAATTCACTTTCACAGCTCTAATATATGAGTTATTATTTTAAAACAACTAGACTGCAGCTATTTTTCCTTGTTAAGTATAATTAGGATTATTCTTATATATTCCTGTTAGTTCCATACAATAGCAACTGAATTATAATTCTTGCTTCAAAAATTTTTCAGATTTAATTTCATTATTTGAAAACTTGTATATTCATAATGTCCTCCTTCACACACACACACGCAAAACCTACTCAAGAATTCTCAACTTGCTAACCAAATAAAATTTGTACAGAAAAGGCAGTTTAATATCCATGAAAATATTTCAGTTTACAGTTTTGTAAGTACAAACATACCTCTGGTGGCAGCTGTGTTAAGAAGTTATGATCTGCAGCAAATGTCCTTATGTTAGAGAGTTGCCCAACAGATGAAGGCAAAGTTTCAATCTCATTGAAACTACAGTCCAGCTCTTCTACTGACACTAACCTGAAAAAAATATTACTCTGCTATACAGGTTAATTCACCCAACATTAATCGGGCACTAAGTTTAAATTACATTAATACCAGTAACAATTACAAATGAAATTCAAAATGAAACTCTGGCACCCAAATGAAATTCAAACCCAAGAAAGTCCTTTACTAGTTGCCTAAATTCTTATCTTTTCTTAATCTCCTTTACATTGTCCTCAGAAGAGAGCTTTCAGTGAAAACAGGAGGGTCAAGGTACTGAAAATTTTCAGAATGAGACAAATCATAGCCAAGCAGTTGCTGAGTGTAAGAATTTACAGTTGGAGACAGTGAACATACAACACATTAACAGTGAAAAAGTATTTTGTAAATTCTGACAACAAAATATAATGTACATTAATCATAATAGGAGAAAATGGATTGCAACAAATATCCTTCATCTGTATAGCACTTAATTCTGAACCAGTTATTTTTACCATCATTTGTGAATATCAACTTGGTAAAAAAAATCTTGCTGATTAAGAAGTAAAAATTCTCCTTAAAATATACAAAACAGATGATTGTGCATGTTCAGATTCACTTTTTACAAGCTTTTTGATACTGGTTCAATGACCTGCAATACTTAACACGGCTACTGCTATGATACTGACAGAAACACTTTGAGGCAGCTGCATGCCTTTGTCAATACATATTTCCTTTCACATTAAATTTTTCTTTTATAGACTGGTGGCTACATTAATGAGTGAGTAACATAGGTCTTGATATCAAATAAAATGTAAAGATCACACATGCCGAAAAACAGAAGATATGAAGTAATTGCTATCAGTTTTATTCAAACACAAATATGCAGAATAAATTAAATCAGGTAGAGAAGCGTACAAACATTCAATACAGAGACCATTTTTACAGACTAACTTGCAGAAAGGCAATGCAATGTTTTATTCCAGTGAAATACATACCCTCCTATGGAGTCTGGCAAATAAATTAACTGGTTTTCATCAATTTTAAGTGTTGTTACCTTCTTCAAGGAACCTGTAGAAAAATGAGTAATTGAGTCAAAAACACATTGGAGATTATTAAATCAAGTTTTGATCTTTAATTAGGGGAAAATCATCTGTATTCCCTGGCATTCCCATAGTGCTACACATCTACTAAAAGTGAGCAGGTGAGTTTACAGAACTCATTTATCAGTTTACCACAAGGCAGTCAGAGGAAATAAGTATCTTTTTTAAAAACAAACAAAAAACTCTGTTACAGTCAGCAATTACTCATCCATTTACAAACTACGGTATAAAATTAAAAATGCTCCAGAACAAATATGAATTTTTATTTAATTTTATTTTATTTAGCTTTATCCAAAACTGGAGCTTTAAATCAATCAAAACTTGGATCTAAAATACCATTTGTGTATTTTCAAGTATTCTGTGTTTAACTTATAACCTTTTTAGAGCTTGAATTAAATGAAAATACAAACCAATAGACTCTGGCAGTTGCTGAAGTGAATTACTGGATAACAATAGGTCTTGTAGGCTTTCACAACCTGAAATACCTTCTTCAACCACTTCAATGTTGTTTTTAGAAACATCCAAGTAGGTCAGTTGTTTCAAAGTGCCTATGAACTAAAAGAAAGAGAAAATGTATTCTAGGAGGTGCAAGTTCAACAACAAAAAAAGCCAGCAGTTTTGACAAACTGTTTCTGAAATATAATGCCACAGGAAAAAGTGAAAACCTAGTTACAATGCTGAAATACAACTTTACGTTGAATACCCAAAACTTATAACGAAATATTTTGGGCTGACACATACAGTTAACATGTTGCTAGAGACACAGGCACTACAGTTATTCTGAAGATCTCTCTGAAGTCAGTCTGCTGTAAATTCAAGTGTTTGATCAATTACCATGGATCAAGTGATAGAAGCCTTAGAACAGAAGAACAGAGGTGCACAGTATAATGTAAGGACATAATCAGACTCATCTAAAGTCTTTTAATGCTTATTTTTTGCATTTTGTGTTAAATTGCATTCTACTTAACCTCAAAAGCAACATGAGTGTACTACTAACCTGTGCTGAAGAACAAAACAAGTATAGCATGTATTACATTTTCATATGAACCAAGAATAAACTTGAAGATTTATACACACTTTATACACACTAGTCTTTAAGATCTTCAGAGGTGAGAAGCAATTGCTTCCAAACATACAGTTTTACTTTTATAATAAAGTAGAAAAGTTTAACATCCACTCAACTCTTCTCAAGGAACTCTTAGCTGAAGTGAGGAAAGGCAGTACAGAAGACTGTTAATCAAGCAAGAAAGCCTCACATCAGATGGTCACTAATGATTTTAACTCTGAAAACAGACCAGCTGCTTCCCAGATTTTAAATACTAGTTTACTAGAACATAAACACAGGTTCACAAGTACTGTAATAATAGGTCATCCTTGACCCCATGTAATTCCAAGAGATGTCAGAAACCTTCATGAAATCAGGAGAATGCTTTATTGGGAATTTGCTATTGTACACGCTGCATGAGGTCCTTAACACTCATTGCTTGTTTTACAGCCTTTACCTGTAAAAAGTCACAGAACATTTACCCTGTATATTCCTGCTTGCTCTCTAACACAAAGTAATTCCTTTTTGGAAAGACTGGGCAGCTCTAAATTTGATACAGGATTTGATCTAGGATTTTCACCCCTTTCCTTATTTGGAACATTATTTTTAGATAACAGAACTTTCAATGAAAGGAAAGCTCTGCTCCCAACTCTGAAGGTCAGTGACAATTTCTAAGTAGGCCAGTAAAGGCTTAAGCAGCACTTAAGATTTTTGGCTTTGAGTAACACTAAAATTATACATCAACTGTAATATACACATATGCTAGCTGACAAAGCAAATACCACTGTAAATTAAAACACTAAATATTTGATATAGTAAAAGGACTTACCCCTGGAATAAGTGTTAGTCTATTACCATCCATCCAAAATTCCTTTAATCCGCTCAATTGTTCAAGTACTTCAGGCTGAAAAGGGAAACATTTTTAAAAATTTCATATAGAAAGTATTGAAATTCAAAAACAACTTCAGTGATTCATATATGACAAATTTAAGTAATGTCTTATTATAGTTGTTATATTCACTTTTTTCATCATGTTATCAAAAAACAGATTAATTTACTTTTTGAAATGCATATATATACTAGATATAAAAAATGTGGTAAGAACTTGATCACAGAACTAAATCTTTACAAAAAGTACTATTTTTACAGGAACTATTATTTTTCAACTGGAACACACAATTGATAAATCTTGTGTATAGTTCTTTCTCCTGGAAAAGGTCTAAAAAACCTTAAATTCCGTCAACTGAGAAGAGCTGGTTTTTCAAATAGTATGAAGTTGACAAGATATTGACTGAGAAAACTAGGAAACAAATTTTAGTTTTCTGGTAGAAAACAAAGCAAAATATAGGCAAAACATTTCATACAATGAAGCACAAGATAAACTCTCATTACAACTTATTATATCTGAGAAAGACCACTTCTTAGGAAAGCATTTGCAGCAAGGATGAGTGGATTTTTACCATTTAAACTTCCTCCTGAGAAAGAAACATAAAACATGTGCTACTGTACCATAACAGCTACAATCAAGTCTGGTTAAATTCAGAACTTAATTTCTTTATGTTGTAAATAGATAATACTGCTCTACAAATTCCTGCAGTCCTGGCTCTAATAATTAATTTTCCAAGAGATGACTTTTTTTTTTTTAATGAGTGAAGACTACATTTTAGACAGATCTTGACCCCCCCCAAAAAGCAGTTCCAACCATTTTTGTACTTTTACAAATGGATTTATGGAAATTATTAATGGAAATGCAGTTAAGTTCTCAGTAGTTGACTTTTCCAGATAAAAGGCTTGGAGAGATGAAGCGATCAGCCAAAAATATATCCAAATAGGTATTTTCAGAGCCTATAATTACTTCCCAGCTCTTATGGCATAACATGGGCCCAAGCATATTAATTTAAGGCTCCCACAGGCGTATCTACATTGTAATGAGCATATGGCATGTACATTTCCTTAAATACACTTCCATATCTAACAAACCACATAGCTAGGTGAGTGTTTGGCCCTTCGTGATCTGTGGCTAATGAAGTACCTGTTGGTAGCACACAGAGGCTTGACTTTATCATATGGTAGGCCAGGATGTTCCACTATACTTCTAACTATTTCAATTCCCTTATACAGAAAAGTACTCGTAGAAGCAGATGGACATTAAATGATTTACAGGTTGCCCAGTGAAGCTGTGGATGCCCCATCCCTGGAGGTGCTCAAGGCCAGGCTGGATGGGGCCTTGAGCAACCTGGTCTGGTGGGAGGTGTCTCTGCCTATGACAGGGGGTTGGAACCGGGTGATCTTTAAGGTCCCTTCCAACACAAACTATTCTGCGATTCTGTGCTTCTATATAGATGTATGTCTGTGACATCAAGAACAAGAAGCACACTGAGCACAACAAAGGAAAAACCTGAACACCTCGATTGTGTTTTGCTGTTTTTTGAACGATATACAAACTTACAACTAAATTAATATAATTTCCCTTGCATCTAAATAGGTTATGCTCGCTAATAAAAGCAAGTCATACACAGCTTACACAAAACTGCTACATTAAATACATGCTAAACAATAACAGTTAGAATTTACTATAAGCCAAATCACTGTGTTTATAATTCACATACATATTACCAATAAACTTTAACTGGCACATTAACCCCAATATACTACAGTGTTCTATTTCAAATTGAGGAAGAATATATAAGCAGAAGAAAATGCACAATTTTGAAAACAAGCTCCATAAAGTAGTATAAGGTATAAGCTTTGTTATCTAGGTAATACTCACCACTTCTGTGAATTCATTACTTCCTAAATCCAGTCTCTCCAGCTGAGTCAGTCTGGACATGGTTCTACAGAGGAAGGGGATTAATAAGAGTTAGATTTAAGAAAATAATGATATCCAGTCTTTCTGTATTCACACAAATATTTTAATCAGTATTGAATAGCGATGTTACACTGTAACTGGACTGATACCTAAATAAAGTTGAATTTTCATCCTGTTACTAGCCGTACATCAATGATCATACTGTGACTGTCACACAAAGAACAGTTTATCTGTAGATTAGTTTACAAAAAAGTTTACAAAAATTAAAGACCATTAGAGTTGTTGAGTTGTCTAAATGATAAAAAAACAACTCAGTGAAATCACTCTTCAACTGCCTCAGCTTTTCACCTACTGTCATAATCACCACAACGTGTTTTCTTCCTAAAACATGTTTTCCTCCTAAAGACAGACCACTTCCTAATGATTAACAAAAACAGACAAGATGACTGCTGCATCATAGTAACAACCAACACTTCCTCCCTTCCAGGCTGCTGACAAAGTTGCTTCAATATGATATGGTCTGGAATCCTAATTATTCCTTTAGTCCCAAAATGGTTCAGATTAAAATTGGATTTCATGACACATCGATACTCTTTAAGCCAACTTACAGCAAAGACTAAATCAATGGCTGACATTGGGTAAGATACCTTCTTTCAAGCTGTGTTTTGACAAAATTTTCTCTTTATGTTTACTGTAGGGACTCCACAGAGAATATCTGCTCAAAATTACTATACGAATAATTAATTCATGCATTATTTCCTTACAAGACAGTGAGTTGTGCTTTTTCTATTCCACTTTAACACATGAGATCGATCACTACACTCCTGAGCGAAAATTTTAGCAACTATCATGAAATTAAAATTTTCCATACACGTGCAATCTACTGGCAATTATTTTTATTTCAAGCTTATAAAAAGGTCTGAGGAAACAATACAAGTTGTCAACATGGTAGTTCCAGGGTTCCCAAACAACAGACTAGATCACCACCAGCAAGCAAGTCACTGCTAAGTGGTTTGCAATTCAGATAGCATCTGCCACTGCATGTGGTGACCTACACAATCAGAACTTTAGTCAACAGCAGTACTACCTAACACTTTTCAAAGGGACTGTGAGTTTCTCGTATGACATTATGTTTCGTATTTATTTGATAATAGCTTTCATTGGAACAGTTAGAATGTAAAAACTTCAAATATAAATGTGTACTTCCTATAAAATTCTGGAAAAGTTAAACATAAGAGCGCCCAAATTGAAAGTTTTTTGTATTACCAGAATATTAAAGTATTAAACACCAAAACATTCAAAGAACACTCTGGGTGAGCACAAGATACTCTATGCAGATGTTCAGTTTCAGTTGTTCTTCAAGTATCTTACATTACGTATTACAGTTGTTCTGAGCACACCTTTCAAAAACTAAATTCTGTTGAAAATTTCTTTACTTGTTGAAAGAAGCAGCCATTTTTACTTCATTGCTCAAGTAGTCACATACACATCCTTTAGAAGACAGCCTTTAATTCACACTACCACTTGCTCAATGAACTAAAGAAAAAAATAAATGAAAAGGCTACCTTCAGAAGAACCTGAGAAACATTCTTCCTCATTTCTCCAAGCTGGTATACAAGATTATCAGTGAACCAGCTGCTAAAATTCATTTTCCAAATTGTAACAAGTTTTTTAAGACCCTCTGAAAGGCTGTGTAAGCTGAATTTCTCAAAGCTTTGAGACTGAACTGACTTTAGCACCATAGCTTGCAAACTAATTTACACCAACATCTCCCTAAAGCACTGCTGAAGGCTCACTTAAATGATCTAGCAGATGATTCTGCATTATTCAAAACTTCATGGGAATCACCATACTCTTTTTTTCTGATGTATTCTGTTTACAAAGCTTCTAGGTATCTACTGTTTTCCAGCTGTTCACTACTATGTGGGCTACTAGTGATAACAGTCCAAAATTTCACTGAAAAACTAAATTTCAGCCTCAAAAAGCAAATTAAAGGAAATCATAGAATAGAATTTGTCAAACCAGTTTTAATAAAGATTATTTGGAAAAAGGTTTATTTTTTAACATTTTATTTGGCAATTCATTTCAACAGTTTTAAGACAGTGTCTTGATTTTTATTTCAACTGAATTTTCATCTGTATTGGGTTTATATGTCAAGATTTTGGTAGCGGGCTTGCTGCAGGGGTGGCATTTGTGAGCAGAGCGCAGCAGCTGCCCCATGTCCGATCAAAGCCAGCTCCAGCTGGCTCCAAAGGCACCTGCTGCTGGCCAGAGCCGAGCCAGGGAGAGACACTGGTTGGGCATCTGGGAGAGTAGATTGAAGAAAGGGGAAAAAAAACTGCTGTGCTACAGCAGCTGGGAGAGAGGAGTGAGAAAGTGTGAGCGAAGCAGCCCCGCAGATCCACAGGTCAGTGCGGCAGGAGGGCAGGAGGTGCTCCAGGCAGGCAGCAGCAGTTCCCCTGCGGCCTGTGCAGAGGCCCCTGGTGCAGCAGGCTGTCCCCCTGCAGCCCACGGGTCCCACACGGAGCAGATCTCCACGCTGCAGCCCGTGGAGGAGCCCCCGGTGGAGCAGGTGGATGTGGCCTGGAGGAGGCTGCGGCCCATGGAGAGCCCCCGCAGGAGCAGGCCCCGGGCCGGAGCTGCAGCCCGTGGAGAGGAGCCCACGCAGGAGCAGGGGGTCTGGGGGGAGCTGCCGCCCGTGGGGGACCCGTGCTGGAGCAGTTTGCTCCTGGGGGATGGACCCCGTGGTACGGAGCCGTGTGGGAGCAGGTCTTGAAGAGCTGCTGCCTGTGGGCAGCCCCCGCAGGCTCAGTTCGGGAAGGACGGCATCCCGTGGGAGGGACCCCACATGGAGCGGGGGCACAGAGTGACCAAGAAGGAGCAGCGGAGACAAAGCGTCAGGGACTGAGACCACAGCCCCAAATCCCTGTTCCCCTGCGCCGCTCGGGGGGGTGGAGGTGGAAGAGGGTGGATGAGAGAAAGTTGTCTTTTATTTGCTTTTAGTTCTTGCTGCTCTAGTCTCTTAGTAACAGGCAGTAAATTACATTAATCTTCCAAACTGAGTCTGTTCTTCCCATGACAATAATTGTTGAGTGATCTCCCTGTCCTTATCTCAACCCTCGAGCCTTTTCCACCGTATTTTCTCCTCCTGTTTGAGAAGGGCGAGTGAGAGAGCAGTTGGGGTGAAGTTTAGCTGCTCACATTGAAAACAAAGGAAAATACAGGCAACACTGACAAAAGGAAAAGAATTTGATCTGGTTTAAGTGAATTTAAACAAAGCTGGCTACAGTATCTTCCTGCAATTTAAGAAGAGTTCAACATGAACTCTTTTCCTTTTTAATGGTTTGGTAAAGAAACAAAAAAAAAATCCAAAACTAATAAACTCTAAGATGCGTGTGATTTTTTTTTCTTCCTCCTGTACACCATTTGACTTTGATGCCAAACTGTCTACACACCTAACATCACCAGATTCTGAGCCTCTAAGCAATAATGCTTTACCTTCACTTTTACATTTAAGAAAAAAATCTCTCACCAAGTGTCCCAGTCTTACCATTTAGAAATATAAGTCTTTCTCAAATATTTTACATAGCATTGGCAGTATAATAAAATAACTTTATTGATTTTGTGGGTTTGTTTTTTTCCAAAACATCCCTAATTTAGCAAATATATCCACTCAACTGTAAAACATACAAACGTGTTTGCAAGAGCAAGGTGTCAATTATTTTCCTCCCTTTCCCCATTGCTTTCCTAATTTATAACACTCACTGGTTTAAGGAAATATTATCATAAAATAGGTATTTGCTTTTCTATATTTTTCATGGAGTAACTATACTTTGAAACAAAATGCACACAAAGCTTCAGATACTCTGAGAATGTTAAAATAACAGAAAAATTTAATTCTAAAGGAAAAGAGGAATTCAGAATTGCAAACAAAAAAATTAGATCACTGAGTTACATTTAATTTTACCTCTATGAATGGGATTGCATAATGCTATGACAAACTAAAAAATCTAATTCCTAATTCATATTACTGAGTTTGCTGTCAAATCAGTTCAACACTAATGGAGCAGATAGTCTGAATTATGCCTCAGATTCTAATGCTGTAAATAGTCAATTTCACTAAGATAAACAAACCCACATATTTCACGTACCATACAAATCAAGAGGTTAGAGTGATAGCGAGGTTGGGCCCTGAATCATCATATTCACCCTATCAAAACCTGTGCTTCTAGAAAAGTTGCTCTTTTTATTCATAATTACACAACAGACAGAAGCTTAAAATTTTCCAGAAGAAAAAAAAACACTTTCCAATTTCATGTTTTAGTATTTGCATTAAGTCACTTTCTCAAAACTTTCAGCTACCTATCAGAAAAATGCATCTAAAATATTCTCAATACGTTTTTGCTTTCCTTTCAGCAGATATATTTTTATTGAGCTGGTTTGCCTTTTAATACTGCCAGTTTTGCAGTCTCTGGATGTGGATAAGCTCCAAGCAAAACGATGCATTTGGCACAAAGCAAGTCTGATTTAGTGTGTTGGCATTAGCTAGCTATTTTGATTAACACTCTTTTGAGTGTTTTATGCTTTAGTGTTAAAAATTATACGCATGTTAATTCAGCAAGAGGGCTAGCTGATTTGGTAGAAGTTTATCCTAATACATCTTTCATTACAAATACAGAAGAAAAATGAAAATATTAAAAAGGAGAATGTGACAGGGATCAGGAAAAAAAAGGAATTATCTAGCAAAAAAATGTTAGTATATACTGCTACATCTTATTATTTTTTTTAAAAAAGTGAAATTTACACACTGTTTAAAACTCTTAAGTATGTTCCTTTCAGAACATATACTCAGGTTTGGAAAACAATGTAAGTTGTAATTTCACATCACTTTCTGTTCTGACATAATAGTTCAACCAGGCCACAGATGAGTTTGTTGGTTAGGTCAACTGCTGCACAGTTGTACCACCCTAAAAGGCTGATTCACCTCTTGTAGACTATGGGCACCACAATAAATTTTTTCTCTGCAGTGTACATCACACAAACAATATATTTTTCTAGTTCCTCACCATAGCAAAATAAGTAATTATGTGTTGAAATTAAAGCAGTCTCCAAAGCTTTAATCTCCCTTAATTGAACCACAAGAGTACCAGAAGAGAATAATAAAGGTGACAGCTCAGCAGGTACTGTAGATCATTAAGGAGGTGCTGCATAGGACATCCTCATGACAGCTGCTGTTCAGTTTTCCAGCAAGGATGAAACCCTAAATACACTGAAGTCAACAAAAAGCTCCCAGCAGCTTCAACAGAAGTGGCATTTAGCCTAAATACATTATAACATTTATTTAAATGCCTCTTATCACTACAAAAAAACAAAAACCTCTCTAAACTACTCTTTTTAAAATATTGCATGTAATTCATGCTATTAGTGTTAATTATGGCAATTAAGGTCAGAGTAATTTTGTAAACAAAATCTGTATTAGCTATGTTTTTTAATTATAGTTACTGTTCCTCAGTCGGGAGTAACTTAATTTACATAGCTACTATCCCAAATTACATCCTTATTTTTTTTCTACTGAAAATTAGTGATATCAGAAAGAAGAAAAGAGCATTTATATCACATGAACGAGTAGAATGCTTCATGCTTTAAAATTATATTCACACTTTCTGATGCTATATATTTTATTCCAGATTTGAGTTTTGGCATTTATACACAGCAGACACCACAGTATGGTATCTCGACAGACAAAAAGGGAATTCCAAGAGAACATACCCCTTGTTCACATCTTAAGCATATACTTTAGTCACTAGGAAAACTGGCTGTGTACTTGAAAGGCTGGCAATTCACATTTCAGCCTACAGCATGCAAATTTCTACTAGCATATGAGCTGAACAGAATGAAAATATTCAATTGTTAGCACCTTCTCTTCTCAACCAAAACATCTGAAACAGTTGTACCATTTGAAACAAGTACCCTTTACCAGTTTCTGCTGCCAGAGGAGGACCTTTTTATTGCACACCTCAACCTGCTCAGGACTCCACAACTGGCTCTTCATAGCCCATCTTTGGAATCTGTTTCTCACTTTACTGACCTTTTATACTTCCACTAACCTACTTAGACCTGCTGGGTCCGAGTCAGAAAAGACAGAGCATTTGCTCACTGAAACGACAGGAACTGCAACACTGCCAGCATGGGCAGGTCTGACGAAATGAGAGTTTGCAAGGAGAAAGATGCTAGATTTTAACTGACAGGTACAGGTTAGAACAAGCGCTATAGTGATTTCCAGAACTATTTTACAATTAAAGAAAATATGGTTGAGATATATGCTTCCACTACATTAAACAAGCCAAATGCATTGTAGAACCTGTATAGCAGACTGTGCAATACAGTAACAGGTTGTTATGTTCTTCAGCAATGAAGTGCTTTAAATGAAAATGCCCACATTCTCCACTCCCGCTCTACTCTGCGCTGGTGCGGCCTCACCTCGAGTACTGTGTGCAGTTCTGGGCACCACAGTACAAAAAGGATGTGAAACTGCTGGAGAGTGTCCAGAGGAGGGCGACGAAGATGGTGAGGGGTCTAGAGAGGAAGACATATGAGGAGCGGCTGAGGGCACTGGGCCTGTTCAGCCTGGAGAAGAGGAGGCTGAGGGGGGACCTCATCGCAGTCTACAACTTCCTCGTGAGGGGGAGTGGAGAGGAAGCGCTGACCTATTCTCTGTTATCACCAGTGATAGGACCCGCGGGAACGGTGTTAAGCTGAGGCAGGGGAAGTTTAGGCTGGACATCACGAAGAGGTTCTTCACTGAGAGGGTGGTCGCACACTGGAACAGGCTCCCCGGGGAAGTAGTCACTGCACCAAGCCTGTCTGAATTTAAGAAGCAATTGGACTGTGCACTGAGTCACATGGTCTAAACTTTTGGGGCGACCTGTGCGGTGCCAGGAGTTGGACTTGATGATCCTTATGGGTCCCTTCCAACTCGGGATATTCTATGATTCTATGAAAAAAAACGTTCACATCATGTGAATCACGCTTCCTCAGTCATTCAGAATAAGCATCTTGAACCCATCACTTGATTTAGAGATAATGATCTTAACTACCAATGTCTTGTTTCAGGTGCTCAGCCATCTGAGATGTACCCAGTCAGGCATCTGTGCACTGACAGAATGTGTGCAAAAAACCTTCAGACACCTTAGAATGATCTTCCTGAATTGCTCACATCCTGACTTAAAAGATCCAGAGGTGGGTCAGAAATCCACAGAGCTGGACATGGACAGAAAACTTCAAGTACAGAAAGGGGTACCAAGAAAAATTCATGCAAACCTCTATAGGAAAACCAACCACTCTGCAAGGGTATCTGATTTCGGCAGTATGAGGAGAAATTCTCTTGAGAAGTTACTTCGGTTACTTAGCTACAAATTATAAGTTGTAATCTACTTTTCCATATGCATTACTCTATTAGTATAACTACAGAAAAAAACCTCCAAAGTACTTTATATAAAGATTCATACATACTTACTTTGGCAATATTTTTAACTGGTTTTCTCTAAGTTCCAATATCTGTAGTTTAGTTAATCTGTAACAGAAAGGCATAACAAATTATCACAATATACTGTATTTTATGACAAAAGCAATCTCCGAACTTATTTATATTGCTAAATTTACATTTCAAAAGAGATCTACAAGTCTGAAATATTTTCTTGTAAGAATGCAAATGTTTCATGCAGAAATCTGCTTGTCAAATTAATTTACTCATTAAGGTTTGGTTTTCAAGAAGCAGCAAACCTTCTTTTCTGCACCTGCTGGAACACAGTTGTTTTCCCTCAACTTACAGATTTTAAAGTATTTCATTGGATTCATTAGGAGTCTATGCCATCCTCGCATATAGAGGTACACACAAAATAAGAAAGGCAGATCAGTCTGCACAAGTTATGATGATGAATTTCTAATACAGGAAATTTATCAGAATATTTCATATGAAAGGACTCATTAGTGGAATACTCGTGGTTTTCCACATGGTAAAAACAGCCTTTACATTCATATTTGATTTCATTCCATATTCTTTTTAGTCAACTTCTTAATCTATTTTGATATTTCTATTAGAGGACACTTTTTTTTTTTTTGACCTTTCTCTGAGTAAATCCTTGGTGCAAGATAAATAACCTCTAAATTCCACACTCAACTGTTAGGCCCAGGTAAGTTCAAAGCAGTCTTGACATTCAAGCAATGTAGCGTCCCCAGCAGATTTTTTTTTGCATTAGTTCAGAAGTGACAAGATTCTTTATTAAGTGAAACGCAGAAACTGAATTTGGTTTAAATATAGACGGGGTTGTAAAGACAAGAATTCTACACGTGACCCATCAACAGGCCTCATACTACACAAAATAGGGCAGTAAGCTCCACGACTGAAAAAGGAGCTCAGTGAACAGACAGACCAGTCTTTCCTGAAGGTGCTGTGCTGAACTGAGTACGCTGTAAGGACGCAGACAAAAACCTTAATTCTTATTAAGCAGTGATAACTATATACGAAGTAAAAATAGAATGCCTGAAAACAATATTTGTTTTTCCTCAAAACAGTCTCTCATTTTTGGATGCATCTGAAAGCAGCGATCTGCCACACCTACGAATAATCTAAGAATATAACAGTCACCTTGAAATATAGCACAGCTCAGCCTACTAGCACAGCATCGCAAGCAATAGCAGCCAGCTGTTAGCTAGTGCTGGAGGGGAACCTCCTCCCCCACAGCTTCCCAGAGAAACAACAACCTTGTAAGGATGCTGAAAGAATACCTTACAGTAGGTAACGCACAAAAGAAATAAATCTCCTCCCCCCCAGATTCATTGCTGACTTTGAATGCTGTCCCCACCTGTGTTAATACTACTGTGGCTGCACAACAAACCTATACCAAAATGGCATTCAAATCCAGTTCAGACAGGCCTACGGGGAACTGTGCAGGCATTCAGATTTACAAAGCACAGGAGACATGATTTTGCCCTACTACTTTAAAAAAGAAAGTGTTTTCCATGTTCTAAAATAGGACAACAAAATAGACTGTTTTCAGAGGAGTATTCTGGAAAGTGTTATGTTTTTCATCTTAACATGAGGTAAAACAAAAAATGTGAAAATAGAACTACTAAAGAAACAAAGCAAGTAGAGGATGTTCCTTAAACTTGCTCAAAAGCTTCTCGAAGCCACTCAGCTCTTTGCTTTGCCTGACTTGAAGGACTTGAAATCCAGCTCATAGTAACATTGCTGCTGTTCATCTAGAACATAATTGGAAAAGACTTCTTAGCCTAAGAATCATCTAGGTTGGAAAAGACTTTCAAGATCAAAGACCAGCTATCAGCTGCACCTACCATGTCTCTTAGAGCCAGACCTCATAAATGCTCCAGGGATTGGGACTCCACCACTTCCTTGGGCAGCTTTCCTTTCTAATGCCTGGCAACCAATACTACAAAGAAATTCTTCCTGATATCCAACCTAAACATCCCTGGCACAACTTGAGACCATTTCCTTGAGTCATCACTTGTCACCTGGGAAAAGAGACCAGAAGACTGACACCCTCCTCACTGCAACATCCTTTCAAGGTAGTTGTGGAAAGCAATGAGGTCTGCCCTCAGCTTTCTGTTCTCCAGACTATGTAACTCCAGTTCCCTCAGTAGCTCCTTTCAACTCCTGTTTTCTAGCCCTTTCACCAGCTTCACCACTGGTGAAACCCTCAGATTTGAATGGTCATTTTGAGTTTGGATTTCTGAACCCAAGAAAAAAACACGTTACACACTTCAAGCGATTAATAGCCTTTCCTAGAAGATACTTCTGTGGCATCTTGTGGCTTGCATAGCACCTAAATTTTGCTCAAAGGGTTCATTGGACATACAGGAAGCATTTTCCCATAATCATTTACCATTTTAATCTGCTTCAGCTTTCTCAATTCCTTGCTTTTGTGCAACCAGGTAAGAGTCTTAGCTAGCAGCTGCTCAGTTTTATTATCAAAGTAATTCTTTTTTTCATACTGAGAAGATACCACACTTGTCCTATGTGTCAATACATGCCCAGGAACTGGGAGCCTTTCCTCACAGCAAAACATTGCAAAACTCAAACCAAGTTCTACAGACTTATTCCTGCATTTTAATCACATTGTCTTATAACTTCTGTTTCCCAAAGCTTTAAATGTTTGTTACCCACTGTAAAGCTCCTCCCTCCCCAGTTCATTGCAGACTTGGACAGATGCAACAGCATGAGGTCTATTACATCTTGACTACTAAAGATTCTCCAAGTATGACAAAGAGAATGAACAATCTTCTTTAGAAAGGAGAAATAATAATCCTTTCTCTTTGGAGATTGCAGATGTTGCTCTTTATAGTTCTAAGGATAAAGTTATCACTTCAACAGCACAACTGTAGCTCTAGGCCTGCTTTGGTATTAGATCATGCCCATTACCAGCACTGATTAGGGCCAGCCCCTGAAAAGGCAAACACTTCAAGAATACAGGAGAACAAGGACAATCCACCCAATGAGACAACAATTCTTCACTCACTAGTAAGAAATCATTTCCCACTACCATCTTTCTGATGCATCCCATGACTTTCAAGTATCTGTGCTCAGATTCTTACTGATTCACAACAAGTCTGTTTCTAAACACTGAACTAAAAATAAAGTAGCACGATCAACTCCAAAACACTTTATTTTGGGAAGGCTTCCGCAATCAAACATTGCCTTAGGCTCCAGTTGGTGTTTTGCTTTGAAGACAGGGAAAACAACTAGTCAGGTTTTAGCTTTTCTTCACAACACATGTATGCAGTCAAACTTCTCAGTTGAAAGCAGTGGAAGCATTCATATGCTAAGCTATACATATGTACACCCACACTTCGTTGACTTTAGCCAGAACCCACTGTATTACAGTTTTCATAAGCCTATTCAATGAAATTAAAAGCGTGTCGTCAGTGATAGAAAGATTCACAGGTTTGTAACCCTGTTTCATGTTCTGTTCTCTCTTCTGCTAACCCTAAGAGCCAAAATGTCTTATTTCTTATGTGTAGAGCAGAGGCTACTGGACAAATATTTTCAGCTTCTCCTGGCTGGGAGATACAGGCTGCGTCTAAACTAGTAATTTTCTTGCAGTAATTAGTAGAAATATTGGCCTGAAGCAGTTGCCATCTCTTCCATTCTGACTGGGAGGGTTAATTCAAGTTTAATGTAATCATACACATCAAATACTTAGCCTAGCTGCTCTTTAAATTGCTGCCGTACACACCCATGCTAAGCATTTGAATTCCTGCAATGGAATTGGAAAAAATGGAGCTTTAATTTGGAGAAGAAATACAGACAGATTAGTTCACCTATATTAAAAGAAAAATAAGTCACAATGGCAGAATATATATTTCCTGTGCCATTCTATCACTAAGATTTGTTGTATTCATAAGAAAGTATTTCATCTCTCGACTGTAAAAACCCGTAACCATTAAATACTTACACAGCACCTAAACACAAAGGTATAGGGGAGTATTATTCAAGTATACCTGAAGTAATGGTCTCAACAAAATTATTGCTGCAATATTTCTATGGAAACAACTTCAGCTACATTATAAAAGTAGTTTATCTTGAGAAAACCTCTATGTGAATACCTTACACGTGGTAAGATGTTCTTCCTAAATCTGATTTAACTACATAATCTGTAAAAATGTAAAATCACTCTTCAACAGCAGTCATTCCTTGGACAGACAGTATAATGTTTGTACATTTCATAGAGAGAAGATCCTGATTTTTAACCTCCTTCACTCTTTATGAATCTTAACTAAAACAGAAAGACAAGAGGACTGAAATACATGCATCCTATAATGGGTTGCATTTTACTTAAGTTTGCAAACTTGCTTAGGTGTAACTATATCAAGTCCCAGTTTGATCATCATCATACATTTATGTAAAACGCTAGCCTGAAGTAGAAACTTCTCAAAGCATCTACTGCTGCAGGTTCCTGAGAAACAAGAGCAGAAGTAATTTCATAGCAAAATCACAATAAAAAGTCTCTGGAAACAATACCCCACTACAGACAACATTATCAGTGCTTTTAAAACAATGCTTAAGATATAACACCTTGCTTATCTTAAAACACCCAACAATAAATAACACCTCTCTTTTAAACCTGTTCAAACATTACCATACAATGAGCTTCGAGTTTAGAATACTCCGCTTATATATTTCTATATCTGAATGTGAATATATATGGTGTATTTAGATACAACATGTATAGTTTTCTTCAGTATACATAAGCAGTTTTCAGACTTCAGCACATTGGCATGAAGGCTAACTCTGGGACCAAGATCAATATTCATGTATTCAAATTACAATTTGGGAATGGAGGAAAAAACACAATCACCCCAGAATTCCAGAGGAACTAGCACACTTGATCACAAGTCTGGTGATTTTTAATAAGTCTAACAGGCTAGACAACTGCAACACCACCGAAGGACAGCGAGTATCTAGTACTCATAAAGGAGGAGAAAAAAGACTGGATAACCTTGACCTCAATAATATGCAAAGTTTGAGCACAAATTTTGAAGCAGAGAATGAAATGGAGATAAATGCAATAAAAAGATGCATGAATATACCAGAAGTAATTTGCATTACAGTTTTCTTTCCTAACCATCAGGCTGAAGATTTCTGAGAGATATTCAAAGATCCATTTTGAGACTATCCTGTTCAATGTTTTCTAACAGAAAAAGACAGGAAAAGTTTGATTAGGCTAAACAGACAGTCACAGTACAATATAGTATTAGAACACTTTAGAGGGAAAAAAACTGTACAACATTAAGGACAGAAAGAATGGAAGAGGGACAGGATGCCACAGTAGCAAATCATGTACTTATTATTTCCTTGTCGAGTCATCAGTCATTTTTAACTGAGCTGTCCAATGCATCAGTTGATCATGTGGGAAAAAACATTCAGCAGCTGCAAAAAGGGCTAGTGGAACACTAGAGTGTAACCACTGACATTTCAAAGAGAAACAAGAAGATAATCATGACATTGTACATGCCATGAAGAGAACTCAATTTGGATCCTAAATATAGCTACAGATGCTGTCATCCTCCATCATTAAAAAAAATAGAAATTCAAACTGAAACTAGTTCCAAGATCTATTAATAAAGGCACAAAGAAAAACCTGTCATATCAGAGGGAAAATGGATTTTGTTTAGTCTATCAGATTGAGAGAGGGATATGGGAACACCACAAAAAAAAAAAACAGGTGAGAGAATGGGGGAAAAAAACACTCCTGAGAGATGACAGCAATTAAACTGTAGAACAGATGAGTATGAGCAGTCAGAGAGAAACTGATGTGGGAAACCACACTTTAAAACTAAGCTGGTGGAACAGAGACCCTGGCACATGAACAGAAAAATCTAACGAGAGTTACTATTCTTAAAAGGTATTATTGCCTGTAGTTACCAGAAAGAGCAGGAAACAAAACTCAATTACTATGCTTTATGCCTTCATGTGTTCTTATGTAGTGAAGAGTAGAAGCTTTAAGAACACATACACAACAACTGAGGCACAGAATTGGAAGAAGGTGAAGGCTTGTCCTGGATGTAAATAACTGACAACACTCAGCAAGTGTTAAAATAATGTTCAGTTCGCCTCAGCAAGCATTAAAGCACTATTTCCCTTCCATATGCACAACAACAAAAAATGAACAGTGATATGAACAGTTACTGCATACTCACAAACATCTGAATTCTAGCTATTTTTACTCTACATTTTCAGACTATATATTTTTTTCAGAATTTTATTTTTTTAATTTTACTGTACTTTACAGGCACAATGAAATTTACAGTTCTTTTATTAAAGAGAGAAGAAACATTTTACATAGAATGTGGTACAGCTGTACAACTATACAACACATGCCTTTAACACTGATGACATTAGAAACAGAGGCCTGTGAAATTAGTTTCTACTTGATGTCCTGAAAATGTATAGAAATAGGCATTATATAGAGAAATAGAGCTGTTAAAACTTAGCACCCTCTGATTTTTTATTTTGATCAGTTCAGACATAACATGATACAAACACTCTCATTGTATGGGCCACGCAGTTTCAGTTCATATGTACTTAGTCCATCATCTCCTATTTTTCAGGAGATGCAGTACACCACAGAGAAATGTGAAATTCTGAAGATCACCTGACCTTCACAGAAACACCAAGAGCTCTATTGGATAGACAGATTTATTCCTGCAGGAAGCACTACAATGGGAGAAAATCCCTCTGCATACAAATGATCTACATGATACAGCGTGGAAGAGGAAACAGAAAGACTTGTCTGAGTTTGAGTCCCAGTTCTATAGAACGTAGCTTATATTAAAAAGACTACCTTAAGGAGAAATAGATGGTGGAAGAAAAAGACAAAAAAATCACAAAGCTTTTAAAAGAAAAAATAAAAATGCCATCAGGACACAGAACAGAAATCCCCCAACTGAAAGAAAATTTCTGTGTGCTAGGTCAGTAAGACAGCAATCCTCTTCCTTCAAGCTCATGTAGTTCTGAGCAGAAATCTAATACATACTTATTTTGTCCCAATGTTGGGATTGTCAGCAAAAGCTTTGTTAAATTTACAGAACTTTAAAAACCAACCAAACAAAAAACTCTTCCACAAAACCTCAACTCTCTTTTACATGATGATCGATCAGTTAAAACAGAAAAGTTCTTTTGAAAGAAATTTTGGGGTTTTATTTTATCTCTAATTTGTTCTAGAGTTCTGTTTTCAAATATCCAACAGTTAACATTTTATCAGATTCATTATTTTCTAATTTATTTCATCTAAAAATTACTTTCCTATAGAATATTTATTCTGTGCAATACAGAATAAATGTACTAGGCAAGCAAACTTACATGAAGTATTTTGAATGACTTCACCATTTGCCTAACAATTAAGCAAGTTACAGCACACTAAGCATTACAGAAGAGGAAGTGACAGTGATGAAGTAAAATGATAGTGAATGAAGTTTTTTGAGATATTTAAGATTAACTTCAAAAACCAACTATGTCAACCTGAAGTGTTCAATTTTATCTGTACTGCCTGGTTGTTTCTGTTTGTTTTTTTGTTTTGTTGGTTTTTTTTGTTTTGTTTTTAACTAAGAAAACATTGCCATTTGGTTAAACTATAAAAAAGAAGAAAAACGTACAATCAATCTTTAAAATGCCAACAAAAAGACAACGCATCTTCCAGAAATTCCTTCTTTAACCTTAATGAAGGCTTTTGAAATGAACACTTTGTTAACTAGAAACTAGCATGATAATTAATATTCCTGCATCATAAACAGCTTTTCTGTTAGCAGAGAGTGTAATGTATCTGGTGCTTTTAGTCATTCATCAGGCAATGACATATAACCGGACAGAGAAGAATAGGCCACTAACTCGTCACAGATGACTAAAACACTAATGGTCATTAAAGGACTGCACCTGTGCTCATCTTTCACTGCACATCTCCTGATCTGCCAAACTTCTGCAGCACTCTATTTGGAGGCTTTTGTGATCTTTTGCAACCTGTGCTGACCTGAACTAGAACTACATAGTCTAAGGCAAATACATTCACGCAGCAATATGCCTTGTTAACTAATAGCCATATTTCCTGAAAGAGAGGTTTGCTGGACATGAGATAGGGCAGCAAAGTGACAAAGACAGCATAAGATAAGTTAACGTAAAAAGTGAAGAGTAGAGGAAAAGCAGAAATTGCTGATCGGCATGGTAAGGACAACAGGACAGACAATTCTCATCTAGGAGTTTTCCTTCTAGCAATAATACCCTTTCACTTTTGTTCCCAAGACTCACTCCATTTTGAAGTGGTAGGGGTTTGGTATGTGTCTCACATTTAAGCTATTATATGGAACAATTTTGCTTAGTCAGTATACCTGAATAAACCATAAATGTTGATGACACTCAAAAATTATATGCATGAAGAAATCTGTGCAACCAAGAGAGGACATGTAGAATTACAAATTCCATTAATTCCTTAACCTGTAATTATCAGACTTATGTTGTAAAAGAAGCAACTGCATAAACATGTTTATTTCTTTGCTTATCATAAGCATTATTTGTCCTGCCTAAACCCCAAATAAAGCAATGGTGATAAAGACTTTTTTTTCTTTAAATAATATGGTATAAATGAATAGGTAATGCACACTTCCTCCCCTCCTCCAGTTCACACTTTGCTTCAGTAGAAGCAGAAACTTCTCTGCATAAATTTAAAATTAAATGTAGATACTAAGTTTCAAATTCAACTTACCTGCCAAAATTGGCTGGCAAAAACTCAAGAAAAGCATCATTCAGGTACAGCTGTGTTAGGTTTAACAGTTGGGAAAATCCATCTGGAAGCCTACAAAGAAATAAAATACCATAGTGCCTTCAACTATACTCAGGGCATTAAGTTATACTTTCTTAAACAACAGTATAGTACTGAAATCCTACATACCAACAGCATTAATAGGTGGTAAAAGAACTTCTACAAGACTGCACTAGATACCTGTACAACCCAAGGTTCGTTTCAAAATTATTTTTAAGTATTGAGGACAATATTTATAGGCAGTAAAAACTACAAACAGCAAACATAGTCTTGCTAAGTATTTGTGATCTCCTGACAGCTACTGTGGAAGAAGCATTCATTAGAGGCGATAAGATAAATTAAAACCCATGCAACACCTTTTTTCCTCCACAGCAGACTTACCTTACATGAAGTTTTTTATCTCTGGCAGTGCTACTTTGTCAAGTTAATTTTGTTACTATAGAAGGTGACAAGTAAATCAATTCACACGGGTTGTTTGAAAACACATGGTAGTAGATTTGGAGTAAAATTAATTAGTTATTAAGAAACAAAACTCTTAACACATTTCTCTACCTTCACAGAGAACTAATGGACCAAAAAAAAGCTAACAAAGCCACATGGAATAATGCAGGATACCTCACATAGCCTATTAACTTGGGCAAAATACGTGACTAACACAGCAATACTCTATCTCAACACAATGAGGCTACAGAAAATACCTCAGGTACCCTCTGTTCCTTGCATCCAGTTACAAGGGTTGGTTCACAAAAATTTGAATGGAGCATGTTTGAGAGTCAGCATTTTTTGCATAAAATCATAAATATCATAAAAGTTACAAACTTACTTTGAAATTGGATTTACACTCGCTTCAACAACAGTCAAGACTTTGCAGTTTTTTATATTTTCTGGAAACTCCTGTATGCCTGCAAAATACAGTGAGAGGGAGGAGAAATGTTAAACTATTAGACTCCAATACAGACATAAAAATGATTAACATAAAACTGCTACACGTAAAAACCTTAATCCGTTTAGAAACCAGTGGACTGATTCTCAAGTGTTTTGTTTTAGATGAGGTTTTTACAAAAGATATACTCTTCTGCAAAATCAATTCCATTACTATTCTATTGCTAGAGCGTTTCATACAGCAACTTCGCAGGCAGTTCAAGAAACAACATGAAAGTCCACTAACAATTCTAACTGATCATTACCAAATATTAGAGAAATTGTAATGTGCCTGAGATCAGGCCCCCAGTCACAAATTTATTTATTTACTTACTGAGGCACTCATAAACATGGTAGAACAAAGTTTCCAACAGAATTTGCTGGTTAAATGCATGGCTTGTACATACAGCTTAAGTGACAAGGCTTAAAACATTAAAGTACAGTATTCGTGGTTCAAAACAGATCTCCCAGGATAGCTTCAAAATATTTGCAAAGAAGGAAAAAATGCTGCAGATATATTTATATGAAAATTAAGATAATAAGGAATCTCCTTTTTTCCAAGATTACCTCCAGAAATGCCAGAGAACGAAATTGCGACCAAAATATCTGCCAAAATTTGTATTTGTCAGAAGCTGACAAAACGCTTCTTGAAAACAGAAAATATGCATACAACATGTCAGTAAGAAATCAGTACTGAATGATTCTGCTACCCAAGCCTTTCACCTCAATCATCACTATACCATAAAAAAAAAAAAAATCTACTATAGTATCACAACTGCATTTACTTTCACAATGTATCCCTAACAAAAGAGCTGTACAAGTACCGGTCTTATTTTAAAGAAACTTTGTTATTTTAAGTTTAGCTGAAAAAAAATTAATATAAATAATTTTAAAGAAACATTAAACTTTTAAATAAACTCATGCAAAATAAACATTCATATTGCAATTTTCCAACTTGGATTAAGAATACACTTTTTTCAAGAAAAATCCATAAGCTACTAGAATAAAGTCAGCATCAATCACCTGTTATTTCAGATAGTACATATTAGCTATTTGTCCTTTAAATGTTTGTAATTGCGTGTGCTTCTAGAACGCTTCATCATGTGCTTGGAGAGGGCAGTGAATCTAAAGAACAAGACCACTAAAAGGGAACTGTACTCTGGTTGCTCTCTATGCTACTATGCCTCCTTTTCCATAAATTAAATTTAAGCAGAAAGTCTAGTGCTGCTGAAGCAGATTTTTAGGTCTTTCTTGACAGGAACCTGTTTTTCATACCAGTGGCTTAAATTTACTTTTGACTTATACCAGGTGTTGTACTCTGATATTGAGTGGGGGAAGGCAAGAAAAAGCACACCAAACCACACATTTAATCCAGGTGTTTAAAAACTTCTTTCAGTATCACAGACCCTTCTGAGAAATAGGTTATTCAGCTCAATGTTAAAAAACAGAAGTGGAGGTGGCCAGGAGGAATTGAACCATAAACTGAAATATATAGCAAGATTTCTGACGCTTCTGGTTTACTACTCTGTGTGCACACATATGTATACATGTACACTTGAAAACAAATACATAGCTTTAGCCATGTAAATTCTGGTGGAGCTGAGAACGGGGTCAACACAGCAGAAGACAGTGGCTACTGACTGAATTCACTTATCACTCTTCAAAACCAAAACTAAATACTTGTAATGTAATGAAGCTCCATTTCTGGAACACAATGATGTTTTCAGGACCAAAGGTAGTTTTACAGAAAGATTAGAAAAGAACCATGGAATGACCAGGGATGTATTTTATCTATAGGTGTCATATAATCTTTGTATTGTAAGAATAACTTTTCCAAGGAATTTAAGAACTTATGATCTTAATTCTTGTTGTATCAAGAAGCCTTTCTGACCAAACAAGTACATCCAAACATACAGATGTAAAGCATCTAACCTGACACACAATCCTGAACCATTGCAGATGCACAAAAATCTAGCACAAGGCCTGTCTAGATAAAGTTAAGGAGTATTTATATAAAGTGGTCTTCTATCATCCAAAAGGCACGTCAAGACCATTTTTTTGCTGATGATACAACATTGTCTTTTTAAAATGAATCATGTCTACAATAATCAACAGTGATCAACGCCGTGTTTCAGACCACTCTATGCCATTAGTTTTGTTGTTTGAATCACAGAGATTTTCTAAGCTCAGTTATTCTGAAAGTTGGGCACACTACTGGCTTTGGCTTGGTCCTTAGATGAAAGATCGCTCTCATCCAACAGGTTAAAATTCACGTTAATATTAATATTTCCACTGCCTATGTCAAGAACTTACGGAAGCACAGAAGTCTCAGATCTCTGATAATTGCCTAGAAAACAAACCACAGCACATCTTCTAGAGAGGACAAAGTCATTGTAAATTTACTGTCAAAAGAACAGCCAAATAAAATATTAGCTATCCAAATACAGACATGTCATATCGGTATGCTTTTGTACATGAGAGGACTCTACAGTAGGCTCGATTGACTATGCCTTAGGCAAGAGGCAACAACAGTTTTAACAACAAATTAACAACAAAAACTAAACTGACATGAGAAAGGTAACAATGAGCCAGTCCGTGAAATTTAATTTTGCTTATTTTTAGAGCCAGGATTGGTATGGTCTTTACCAAACTCACTCAGCACTTCAGTACGGATGAATAGCAGCAGCCATTATATATATTTCATACTGTGAATAATGTATGAATATATATATAAAGTATGAAAATATATGTAATGTTTTCAGTACCGATCCAGAAGATAGGAAAAAATTCAGAGACTGCTCCTCTATATCAAGTGACAGAAAGTAACACTTACTGCCTATACAACAAGCTTCAGACACTCATTTTTCCTCAGTTACATCCCTACTGCACACTTAAAACATGCAGTTACTGTTGGATTAATAATAATCAATTTGATAGCTACTCCCACCCTCCATGAGGATCTGATCAACGAGCACAGCAAATTAAGATCCACATTCTGTTCTAAATCTCACTTTCCTTCAGGGTTTTTTATGGCTTCCTCTATATACTGACTCTGAAGGTTACAGAAGAGGAAGATAAAGCAGATTACTTGGGAGTTATCTAGCCTCTTGCAGCCTTATCCCACTTTCCTTCAGAAGCATCATGTGGTTAGGTTCTTTAACCTGCTATTTCCTATTTTATGTGATAACAACCATCACCCCCATCCCATTTTTGTGCTGTAGTTGATTCACAGATCATGCTTACTGTTTTACAAAAAAAAAAACCAAACTATCACACTTGTGGACTTTGACCATTTGCAGAGCACAGCAAGAGAAAAGACATTAGCTGGTAATCTTTAATTCTAACCACTAGATCCACAAACTGAACTGAGAGCAAAGTTCTTTTTGCAATGCAGTTTCTCACAGAAGTAATATTTATGTAATAGAAGTTAGTATTTATTTTTCCATTTCTTCTACCCCGTTTTCCTAAATTTCCGGCATTTTTAAATTCACTGGCCAATTTCTACCACAAACATGACTTTTTTTTTTTTTTTAAGGGGGGGGCTGGAAGATTGAAAAGGAAAATTTGGCAGTTGAGTAAGGAAGAGAATCTAAAATTATTGTCTGGACTGAGACAAAAGCAGAAAGTATTCATCATTCAGAACTCTATGTAGCAAAAATTCACCAGCTAGCCAGCACAACCTACAGAGTGGTGGTTAATCAGGATCACCAAAACAGCTGCAGCACATGCCCAAATAGGATACCAGAAAGGTCACACAAGGATTGAAGGTCAACAGGCAGAAGTATGTAGGTAATCAACCTCAGTTCTGGATCACAAGGCACAGCTGAAATAAGGAATTTCGCCTGATCTCTACCTCCCCAGAGAGCAATGATTATTTTGGCACAGCTCAATAGAGCAAATGTGCACAAATCTCCCTCTCTTTGTTTAGGCTGGATTAAGGCAATTTTAAGTATAATTGGGGTCTCGCTCACCACCTGGAGTTACACTGATCTCCTCCCCAACACAGCACAATCCTTTCTTATCACCAGGGCCAGCATTACTTACAGAGCAGAAGAGAAAACTGGAACCATCCTTTGCCTCCACTGGAAAATATTTTTCACTCAGAAATATTGGCATTTCCAGTTTTACAGAGAATTGTGCAAGTCAAATCCACCGCTGGCAGAAGCCTTCACTGCAATGGGGTCCAGAGCTGACATCCTAGCATGCTGTTGTTTCAGCCCTGCTGCAGATGGGGGTTTGCTCTGCTGTTCATACTCTAGACATGCGGTCATATTTTTCTTTGCAACTACTAAAACCACTATTCCCAAACTTCTGCTACTCAAACTATTACTGCTAGAGACAACAGTGGCACTGCCTCTAAATCAAGTTCCACCTCTTCTCATGTAGGAGGATTTTAAGCATAGACTTGCCGAAAAAATATATTGTTTCAATTCCTTAAAAGCACAGAGAATCACTAACAAACATAAGACCTGGACAAGCCATATAGGTGATGCCCCCAAAGGAAAGAGTTTACAGCTGAATATCTCAGCTTGTGTGAAACATGAGAAAATATTTTTATTATTTTTTTTTCCTCACCAGAGAGCACCACACCAAAAGGACCTTTTGCTGCACAAGTGGAACTACAGCACTCTGTGCATCCTTCCCATTCTGCATTCTTACATCCCATTCTGCATTCTTACAAGTGTAGAGGGCACAGAGGCAAACATACAGCCTCAGTTTGCATGACTATGAAAGCAACTTCAACTATGTACATTGCTCCCTGAGATAATTTATTCATTCTGGTCTCAAGTTTTGGACAAGCAGCAATTAGGACCTGCCTGAAAGCAGCTCCACCATAAAAAGAACAACTTTTGTTTGCTCTTCCACTCAGTCCTCTGCTTCAGCTGTCCTACCAGCTGAACATGGAAACAAACATGGAAATCAAAATATTTTCAGAGCTCAGGAATACATGCCACAACTGCCCCAAAGAGTACAGAAAAATGTTTGTATATGCTGAGTTTAAATGGAAAACTTAAAATAGTTTCAGTCACAGTCTGTATTCATATATTTATAAAATATGCCTAAATTCAGGATTTCTTCATACCTTTGATATTGAAAACAGATTTTTCATTATTCACAATGTAAGCAGTCTTTAAGACGAATCAATTTGCCGCACACTGCTGACTCAGCCATTGTTGCTTTCATCTTTCCAAAACTCTTACAGAACCCCCTGACCCAGCGGGTTTCAGATCACCCAGGAGCTCAGGTTTCCGTGAGATGCCTGATCAGGCACGAGAGCAGCTGTAACGCCTTCCTGCTCAGAGCTGGAGTCGCAACTGTGCACAATGTTGGCCTCTGTGCACAAGGTGGTACTCAGTACACCAGTATTCTCCAAGCAGCTTAGGAACCTCCAGCTTATTTAGTGAAAGCCTATCCTAAATCAATCATTTCAAGACTAAGCAGCAACTATTGCAAATATATTTTCATCTAGTTTTCAACTCAAAGCTTTTGAAACCTGCTACATGTTGATTTTCAGTTGCTTTTCTTGCCCTCTCATAACGAAGACTGACAATTGCTGTAGCAGTAAACCTCCTAAAATTCCTTGCAAGGTGGTTCTCCTCATACATAAGCATTACAGAATTCATGGCTTTCTGCCTACCTCTTGCTAAAGGCAAAAATATGTAATCTTTGAGATCTCTGGAAGAGCTACCTTTCTCAAGAAGTACAACTCAAAATATAAAACTGTCAAAAATGTAACATCATTACTAGAGTTTCTGTAGATTTAATAAAACTCATATTTTAATACATTTGCTTAGACTTTCTTTACTCTCTCCATTTTGTATAAATAGAAAAGCTCCCTTACTAGAAAAACATTTGTTCTGTAAGGAAATCTCTTACCTAAAAATCTTACAAATATGTTTATTTATTTATTTTTACAAAATTCTGAAAACATTCTCCACTGGATTTCCTTATTTTTGGTTGAAGCAACTTGCTAGACGACTATCTACTTGCAACTGAGCAAGCAGGTTCGCCTCTCCATCTTCACTTTAAAAAGTGCTTTCCTCCAATTCTACACTGTCAAATTTTTGAAGTTTCCTTTAATTATGGTCATTTGCAGGTTTTTAAGCTCCAACTACACTGGCCTGCTTTCTTACATTTAAAAATGGAAAACGGAAGCTGAATCTTCAGTTGGAGGGCTGTTTGGAGGATTTTTGGAAGGGAAACAAAATATTTGTACGGTTCATGTAATGATTAGTGCAAAAATGTCAGTTGAACTAAAAATCTGAGAGGAGCAAGTTAAACAGTGCTTTCACTTAAAAAAAAAAAAAGGAAATACTTCCATAGGGAGACTAAGCTTTTCTAATGATTTCTAAAGAAAAATGTACTCATTAGTTGTGATAACTCTTACAACATAAAACTCTTACAACATAATTAGATTCAGAATAACATACAGTATCAGCAATATATTCAGTGCTTCTTTTTTAATGAAGTGGGTACTTAACTACATACATTTATGTAGCAATAAAATATGTTTACTCACAATTAAGATAAATGGTTCTTTTACAGAGTAAGTGTCCACATGTGGAAAAAACAGCAGCATTGAAATGTAAACTTTTTATAGTATTTACCATCTTTTTTGAAAAAACTAACATTCTATGCTCATGTGCATGCCATACTTAAGAGTTGTCTCTCCTTTTCATCTGCATGCTGCTTTGATCCAATTAGAAGGTTAAGGCAGGTTTAGCATTTCTAAAGTTCATTTTTTGAAAGCACTTTCAAAATTGCAAATTTTATTTTTTTTTATCTGCAAGCTGAAAATCAAATTCTTAAAAGTTCAGATAAGAATGAATCCTATTTTATGCCTCTTGATACTTTTAAGTGAAAGACGTCTCATCACTTTCAACAGTAACTTGCCTGACAACTTGTTAAACCTGATGCACAGAGGAGAATGCAAGGTAACAGTCTCAGCAGTTTAATTTTTATTTTTTGAATTCCTTGTACTCACATGTGCTGGCACAGCTAGGAAAGTTAATCAAGTCACCAGGAGTCCCCTAAGCATTTATCCTCTGATCATTGGGAAGAGGTTAAACTTTTAGGGTAAGACACCTCCAGGTCTGCTCAAGCTATGTTCCTTAATCAATGTAAAAGAGTTTGAGGAGTACCACAGATTGCTAAACGTTTTTTTCTCTGGGAGGGAAAAAAAAAAAAAAAAAAAGGAAAACCAAGAGTGCTGCTTCCTGAAGACAGGACTGACACACTTATTTCCATAAACCTACATGTGCCAAGGCACGGAAAAATTGCCAGATGTGGAATACTAGGAAGGCTGTAAACAGCAGGTTTGTTCATAATGCTGTTTTGGAAGGTTACCAAAACTCACGTGGTTCTGAAATATCTCCATAGCAGGAGTCCCCAGAGTAACCTGAAACCAAAAGGTAGCACACAAAGATGCTTTGCTTTTTCCCTTTTTCCCTTACCACCCAGGGCTGCAAACTCAATGCTGTCTGTCCAGTCACTTTTTGTTGATACACTGTGACTATCAAAGTGCATCACTTTACAAAAATAAGCCTTTACATGCAATACACATTTGGGAGAAAATAAATAAATTAAAAAAGTTACTTATACATTGTTTTTTCTGTGTTATGAAAACGTCTTTGAACCAGGAAGAAATTTGTATAAAACTTATTTCAGAATTTCAACTACATACACTCAGGTTCCACATTCAACACCTTTTTTATGCTTTAACTGTATTGAAATTTCATTTTGTTCACTTCCTCTCCTATACACGGAGATAGTTTTATTCTGCAAAGATGGATCCTATTTAATATCTTTCATATGACAGAAAATATATTTGAGAAAAAACACTAAACACTTGTCTAAAGAACTTTAGATACAATAGCTACATTTAGAATAAATTTAATACATATAATGATGTATTATAACAAAGCTACAGACTCAGTAATCAGAAGCAGATCAATTATATTTTTATTTCACTACCATGGATGATATAAAACTAAGTCCTCCCTTTATCCCCCTCCTTCATATATGGAGAAAAATAGCAAATCTATAGCAAATTATTTTTGTACTCAGGATCTTCCCCTCTTACTTCTCCCTGTGGAAAGTAAAACTTGGATCAATCTCCCTATTAACTATGAATAATTCTCAATTCATTGACAAACCATACCCCTAAATCCACCACAGATGGGCAACATAAGAACTAGACATTCTCCTAAATTCTCGTTTTCCAACTCCCTTACGTCTGGCACACAGTATACTAAAGCTTGTTTGCCAAATCAGCAGATGTTTTTTAAAACACTGAAGAAAACATATTTGATCTAGATTTGCATCTGTTAACAAAAACCTTTAAAATGACTTAAAATAGTACTATTGGCAGTTAGGTTTGTGTTGTTTTTTTTTCCAGTTTGTGTATTTTTCCATGAAAATCCCCTGCAACACAGACTGACATGGTAACATGTTTAAATTTGCCTTAACACTGCAGTGAAAAAGAACCACTCCATAATATACAAGAGACTACTGAAGAGATCTGAATTTCCAAACCACCATGTTTCTTTTGGCCTTATTAGGTATTTTTTGATCTTGTTATTTAATCCTCTAAAGGGCCTAATAACACACAAACTAAAAATTCAATGTTTTCCTCTCACCACCTGTGCGTAGGAAAAAACCAGACTGTCTCAAGACTTCCCACTCAACTAGCTCCACAGGCACAAAGGGTTTCAAAGCACATTTTCAGGTTTCCAGGGAAGACTAATTTCCCTGGCAGACATCTCATCGTATGCCTTAGTCTTTCATATCACTTGCTTCTAGTAACCTGTAAAGTTAACTCTTCCACCCATTTTTATGTAACATCATCATACATTGTACATGAATGCATTCCCCTTCTTTAAAGAAGAGAAATATTTTCATGAGAATTCTTCATATTGTCCAAGAGGACTTGTCTGCATTCCAGAGCCACAAGAAAATGACTGTTCTCTTTAAAAAAAAAAAAAAAAATTCAAGAGGTTAAGAAGCCCTGAAAGTGGCAGATTTAGAGTTTGATTTTTACTGTTTTATTTATTTTTATTTTCCTGTACAACTGCTGATACATGAACAACAGCCACAGATGATTAAAAAATTTGAATTTTTCCTTAGTTTCGTAAAGAAAACACTTCTCTACTTTTGCCTTAAACTCTGTATGTTGCAATTTCTTTTTACAACATAACCTGCTAGGATTGGGTGAAAGACATCTCTTCATGCTTTATCCAATCCAGGATGCAATTTTTCTGGTATAGGAACACAGTTCGTTTATTTAAATACCATTTATTCAAGTATCATTTTATCTTCACAAATAGGATGCCATCAAGCTTCCATGTAAAAGCTCTAAAGTTGAAGTATACCTGGAAAGAAGTAATGGGTCCTTTGATATTGAGGGCTTACGATAGCCTTGGGAATCAGATTAAATTGCCATAAAAATACAACGGAAGTCCTCACTACTTAAAAAATAATAATAAAAAAAAGAATTTATTGCCTCATTCCAAGACTAAAGGCAGAGTTAAAAATTAACTCTTACTGCACACATAGCAGCAGATTGATATTTTAGATTACATCTATATCATGGACTCTTCAGCAGCCATGAATATATTGCAAACCAAACGGTTGTACAAAGACTTGTGTGTGCTCAAGGACACACAGCTGCTACCAGCTTGTTCTCTGTAACTGAGCATACACCTCAAAACACACATCAAGGACTAGATAAATTGACAGAGAAGTAGTCAAATGAAGACTACTGGATAAAAGTTGCACCCTGTCTGGCTCACTAACAAAAGGTGCTGGATGCTGGAAACATACAGCGGAAATGTGCATGTGTCCTGGCTTTCTGCACTTCACTAAACCTTCTCTAGGCTTCTGTTTAGCCACTGTTGTAGACAGGACACTAGATGAAGTCAACCTTTGTTCTGATTAAATATAGCTGCTTTTAAATACCCTCATCTACACATCTGCCATACTTCTGTCTTATAATTTTATATAGTATGTATAAGAAATTAGACGTTTAAATATGAAAGCAAGGCAAGACATTTTTATGAGCTATTGAAACATCATCAATACTTCATTCTTAGACTATTTTGTATAGCATTTATAGCAAAAATTTCTGCTATTTTGATTTTCACCTATATGTCAAAACAAACGCACACACAAATAAATATATATGTACGTTGTTCTGCTTAGAAACCTGGAGAAGTCTCCTGTGCTATAGCCCTCCCTCTGCCCTAAATAAGCTGGCTGAAGAGCCAGACACTGCAATTTATAAAGTAGCCTGACTGCATTTCAAAATTGGAGCTTTTAAAAACATCTTTATTTGCCACAACCACAGCAACCTCACAAAAAAAAAAAAGATTATTCTAGAGTTTGGCGCCTCTCACCATCCTTCACAAAAACTGGTCATTCATTCCCAGTATTTTCTTTGATAAATCAAGAAAAAGCATCTCCTGTGCTTCCCACAAAACCCACCATTTCCACACTATATTGTTTCAGGATCTCACAAAGAAAAGTCCTGGAAAAGTCCTAGCTGATTCACCAGAGGGCCACGCTGCCATCCAGAAGGACTCTGACAGACTGAAGAGGAGGGCTGACAAGAATCTCATGAAAATCAAGGAGAAGTGCAGAGGCCTGCACCAGGACAGGCTGGAGGCCACCCAGCTGGGAAGCAGCCCTGCAGGAAGGGACCTGGGGGTCCTGGTGGGCACCAAGCTGAACGTGAGCCAGCAAGGTGCCCTGGCAGCTAAGAAGGCTGATGGCATTCTTGGCTGCATCAGGCAAAGCATCACCAGCAGGTCAGGAGAGGTGACCCTGTCCCGCTACTCAGCGCTGGTGACACCGCAGCACCTGGAGTGCTGTGTCTGGTTCTGGGTTCCCGGTACAAGACAGACCTGGACATACTGGAAACAGTCCAGCAGAGGGCTACAAAATTGTCCAAGGGACTGGAACATCCCTCCTATGGGGAGAGGCTGAGAGCTGCGACTGTTCAGCCTGGAGCAGGCGAGGCTCAGGGGGATCTTGTCAGTGTGTATAAATACCAGAAGGGAGGGTGCAAAGAGGACTGAGCCAGGCTCTTCCCAGTGGTGGCCAGTGCCAGGACAGACGGCAACGGGCACAAAACAGAACACAGGAGGTTCCAGCCAAACATCCGGCAGCACTTCCTCGCTGTGCAGGTGACGGAGCACTGGCACTGGTTGCCCAGAGAGGCTGTGCAGCCTCCAGCTTTGGAGATCTTTGAAAGTCACCTGGATGTGGTCTTGGGCCACGTTGCTCTGAGTGTCCCTGCTGAGCAGCGGTTGGACCAAAAGGCCTCCAGAGGGCCCTTCCAACCATTCTGGGATTCTGAAGTCTAGCAAAAACTTATATATTTTTTTCTACTATGAATGAACATCAGAGCCATCATGGACTATGGGGAAATTGAGCTGTAAAGTCTTACCAAATGAAATAAAAGAAAATAGGTTTGCAGCTGTTGAGAGAAACATGTTAAATGCTTGCAACAGTGGACCAGGAAAGAGAAGGAAAAGGCACTTAAGTCAACAAACTGAGACATCAAATAATATCTCATTTATTAGAAACAATAATAAACAACCTGTTAGTACTTCAGCCAACAGGGACCCTGATTTGTTTTCTTGGAATTTTAAAGAGCTTTCAGGAATGGTGTTAGACGACACATCCCAAGTGAAGAAGCATGTGACCTGAAGACTATTTTTGATGTGCAACACTGAGCAGCAAGCTATCTGAACTGATAAGATTGAGAACAGGCTCATGATAATTGTTTAAATTAGTGTGCTATTGTTTCTCTAAAAGGTGTCAAAAACAACAGGAGGAAAAAAAACCACACCTAAAACACAGAGCTGCACAGTTTATAGGGATGACATATCTTTCAGCCACTGCCTCTTTAAACTCTTTATATGCCTCAAAGTAACTAGTGTTCTTTCAGCAGCTCTTTTAATACTTAGCTAAAGGTTACACCGCTTTGGATGGACAGCTAACTCTCTAGATAGTAAGTGACCAGCTGCCTATTTATGTACATAAACTAAGGAATTTGCCAACCCTAGAGCTCAAAAACCCTTTTACTGCTTTCAAATCATATTCATCAAGAACTTGTACTGGAAACACTTAATCCTTTTAACACCCAGAAAAGGACAAAAGGATGATTCTTTCTTAGTTGTTTGTCATTATGAAAGTTTAAGGACAGTGTTCTTTAAGAAAGGCTATTAATCCACTTGTACCAGGAACAGAGCAGTAACAATCAGATCAATTTATTACACTAAATGCTGCGTTCATTATGCAGAAATAATGAAGTAACAGTATAAGTAGAGACTGGGCTACAACGGATAATAAAGGAGAATGCCAACACCTCAACAATAGGAATACTTTCACAATAAAGCAGAACTTACTTAATTTTGTAGTTGTAATTAGCTAGCTGTCCAAATAAAACAATGAATTTGATATGATAAAATCTTATGTAATTCATGTAAAATTTATGTCATTCTTATTTCCAAATATAATTTCAAGGAAAGGTCTTCTAACTTCAGTTTGAATTACCAAGGCAAGATTATCACATTCTCACTAATTAGAATGATTGAGCTTTTTTTTTTTTAAATAAACCACCTGATAACACAATATAAATTATTTCAACTTCCTCACATTTGAACAGATATGCCATCTTGCCGAAACAGTACCATCAAAAAACCCAACCATATATACGATACATGGCTGACATTTCATAATTTACAAAAGGCTCTGACTCACACAGAATGAAAGTCAGTCACATAAGCTAGTCATTGTCCATATTCACTTTTTATCCCCATGCAACAGAGGTTACCATCCCCAGATCAGGATAGCAAAGCAGCTGAGTCCTACTACAATTTTCAGACAGATCATTAAAACAAACTAAAAGCAATTACCAAAAAAAAAGAAAAAAGAATCCAGTAAAATTTTGAAAGTTGTGACCTCTCTTCAGTATAGTGAAGAATGAGAAAAGCCACTAAAAGTAATAACTTTGAAGAATGGCATTTTTGAGAGAATACAGAAACATTTTACACTATTATTTTTCAGTAATGAATCTTAAAATTATAAACCAATCCATTCGACAGATGTAATCAAAAACAAAAAACACAGACCGTTAAAGAGTATCTTCTATGTTTAGCAGTGATTTAAGGTCATAATTTAAGATGTATTAGATGTACAGCTTCTGAAAATTATACTTATATTGGTATCTTTGTACAGTCAATGGTGATTTGCCTTTTAGCTACCCCAATATAATAAGTGAAGTAACTTACCATTCTTGCTGACATCCAGTTCCCTGAGATTAATGAGATTTGCAATGGATGCTGGCAATGCGGTTAGATCATTGTCTGGCAAACTCAACTTGTGCAGCGACTGACAGTTAAAAAGTTGCTATTGAAACAAAGAAAAAAGTGAAGAGCAACTTTCTCTTAGTTTCTTCTATATAGCTTTTGTTTTTAATCCCTTTAAACTTCTGACCTCACAGCTTGAAGGCCAGAGTCTTTGACTACAGGCACTTTAACTATTTTTTCCCCAAACCTGACCAAGTTTACAATGTACTTTTTCTGCTTTCCTAAGCAAACAGCCACAGCAAGCTGACAGCTGTGCTTAATACTTCCTACAAATTCCTTCCAGTGTCTCAAATTGTGACCTTACAAACAGTTCTGAAAACTTCACAAAAGCTTTTTCTAACATAAGCGTGCCATGTGGTACCCCAGAGTTTCTTCAAAAGAAACAAATAAAAAATGAACAAATCCATTTTTAAAAGTCAAATAGTTCCGGAACACAGCATTTGTGTAGGCATTGATGTTCTCTAAAATAACTACATTTTAATCCATTTTACCTTACAATGAGTTTTATTTCCCTTCCATACTTCCTAGCTCAAGTACTCCAAAAGCCAACAAAATAATGAGAACTAATGAAAGTCTGATATAAGGAAAATCTGTATAACAACTTCTGTATCTAGTAATTGTAATTAGCATCAAATATTAGCTCAGAGCCAGATCTCTTCCTATATGAAAGGTGCCTTCACATTCTTATCCAGAAGCTTTACAATTTGACAAAATATGACAACAGTAGTGGCACAGAAGAGAAAAACTTAAGACTCATCCCTAAAAACAGTAATCTGGACTCCTGGAATCATAATTTTTCCTAATTAGTCAGGTGAAAAGGAACTGCAAGATCCCTAAGGGAAGAAAATAAAAAGAGTGGGACAGTTCTGCAGGATAACTTTGTAGCTGTTTCTTCTGTTTTTGTATTTTAATATTTGCAGATTCAGTAATTAAGTAGATCACCATCACCGGTAGTAAGCACCAGAAATCATATTACTAGAGAGTGTTTTACTACAGAACTCCAGCTTCTTCCAGCAAAGCAAGTGGGAAAACTAAAACTGCTACAGTTTGAGCTTTTCAGCTCAAATATACGCTGTGTTACTTGGAATAGACAGTGCACCTTTTCAGACATGACTTGGCCACACACAGCGAAAACATTCCAAATACCCAGTTACTTTTGAAACTGATACTAAATACCAGTATTTCAGGTAAAGCTAAATCCTTCTCTAGCACCTTTCTCAGTGTACTTTGCTCATACTGTATCCTCAGCTCAATTAGGTCAACTTAATTGAGAAGCCCCACTGCAAGAACCAATTTTTAAAGTATACTGGAAAGTATACTACTGGATTGAGGATGATTTAAAAAAAAGCAGCAAAACAAAAATGACTGACAGATCATTTTGGGTATCAGGTTGACAACAGAGACCAAAAACAGTTCTGCCATAATATACAAAGGGCAGCAAACTGCAAAACTGTAATAAGAACACAGCACCAGGGACAAACGGAAAGGGAAGAGTGTGAATTTCTTAACCAGGCTTCAGAAAGCTAGAGACAGCCTAACACGTACTTCACCCTTCTTCTGAGAGGATGGCTTAATTAGAAGCCTGTTTCAGAATTGAAACACTAAATAAACTTAGGTTAGGGAGAAGGTATACAAAGCTTGAAACTCTCACTCCAAATCTGCTAGGATTGTTTCAAACTTTACAGGCCTTCTCTTACCAATCTTCTATGGATAGTTTTAAGATTACAATTTCTATAAAATAATTAAATGAAATTTTAATGTGTCTTTACTACTCCCTAATTTCTTGACTTGTTTCTTTTACAGTATTTGAATTTGCATTTTCTTTTGAAAATTGGAAAGGTAGCAAAAAAAAAAAGCAACCAAAATGACATAAAAGCTGAAAAGAATGCTTAACTAATCAAAATTGAGACTACAAAAATAGCCAAAACTATGACTCTTCTGGTCTAAAACTCCAACATGAATTCCTTTTATCACTACAGTACAGTCCCTCTTCTTCTTTTAAGACTACAAAAAGAATATTTATTATAAAGAATTATCAGTTTGCGAAGATCTTTCCTTAATTGAAATCTTAAGATTTCAAAAATAAATCAGAAATTTAATGCAGGAAGATCTCAGAAGACTTTTTTTTCCCCATTAAGGAAGGTATTTTATTCTGTTTTTCTAATCATTCACTTTTACTCTTTTAATAAAGAAAAATAAGAGACAAGATTGAAGTTCTAAAATCAGCTGAAAAAGTCTAAAGGCTGATAAAAGGTCCTTAAAAGCAAATTTAAAATCTACCGTGCCTAAGTCTAGAATAAAGGAACACCTTTATTAGAACAAAACAGTAGAAGCTCCAAACTAAGTTAGCTTCACTGGAATCCAGGGCTTTTGATGAATAGCAAACTTACTACCCTGAAACTGCTTTATTTCCTTATTAATTTCATCTATCTTTCACAAAATCCAATCAGCAAAGCCTCATGTGGTTTTGACAAACATACAAAAAACTTCACAGAGCATTCCACAATCATCCTGTGTAACAGGATGATTTGCACACAATTGGGACAAAACAATTTTAAATATTTAGTACTTAACCTGACTTCACCAAGACAGGATCTAGTAATGGAAATAAATCTGTTGTAATGACCACTTTGTACTTCTTGAAAGTCTCACTGGAACTAAATCTCACTCTTTCCTCTAGTATACTGTTCATTCAGCACACATTTTGTCTTCAGATTTCAGAACTAGCAATGAATATTAATTCCTATAAAAAAGATGTAATCAAAGTGGCATTCCAGCTCTCTATAGTGTTTGAGCTTAAGTAATCTGAGATACTTCACAAAGTCTCTCCAGTCAAAGAAAAAAGCAAGGACTTCAAGTGAATACTTTGGACTCTAGCTGTCTTTCGTGGGCACAGAGATCTGAATAAAACATTAATCTTGCTTCTTCTAATCTTCATGTATTATCAGAGATTCAAAATAATGCAGCGATTTGTTGAGTAGTGTTAGTCAGTTTAAACAGACACTGCCACAGAAATAAATTAGCCTGCCTCTTCTACTTTGCACCAGCTAGCTTCTCCTCTTGGGCTGGATCAGTTGTTTAAGCAGTTTCACCCCAAGGCAGCACAGGGAACTGGTCCAGCTGAAATACATAAATATTCTTTCTACCAAGACTGCCTGTCCCAGGACCAAACTTTATTTCAAAGTATTTGGCAAACTGCGGCCTAAAAGCTGAAGTGGGAAGCTAGACGCTATCAGCGTCTACCATTGCTGATGAAGTAACGAAATTAATAAATGTAACAAAAAGGAAAACCGTGCAACATACCTTTGGAAGCTCTTCAATCTGATTAGCATCTAAGTAGAGTTCTTCCAAGGTCTTCTCAAAAGTAAAAATCTCCTTAGGTACCTGTTCCAGGCTGCAGTGAGAATAATCAAGTGTGGTAACTGTTTCCTCCTCTCCACGCAGGCAGCGGCATGGCACCAGCCGCACAAACAAATTCCGCTTCGTTGTCATTTTCAGGCACTGCAAGACAGAAATCGCTAAGCTTAGAGAAAAACAACCAGACAAGTGCAGAAACTTAAGTGGGCAGCTTCTCAGACTTCTCCTGGCTGCTAAATAGTTAAAGAAAGAAGTGTATACATACGTGTGTGTATAGGTACGGGAGGGTAGGGAGAATGTCTTTATTTTCTTCTAAACATAACAGAATGCAACGGCATTAAATATGGTTGAAACGCCTACAGACACCAATGGATGAAGCCAAAATTTAGCCTGGAACTTGTCAACTGCCAACATAGCCCAACATCACACAGAAGCAGAGAATTTTGAAACAGCACTTCTTAAATGTCAATCATGTTTCTACAACCTTGCTTAATATAATTAAATCAACCCTTCACAGAGAACTAAAAGTTAGCTATAGAAAAGCTACACTTTTTTTTTGTGTACCTTAATTTCAAATCCCTCATTTAAAGGCAGAATTTTACACAAGTAGCCAGCATGGTTTCCACCAAATGTTCTGCCTATTTATTTAAAAGAAAAGGTTTCTAAGTACCCAGATAAAGCACTTCCTTCAATTTTTTGCAATTTCAATCAGTATAGAAAACTTCAACTCATCTTGCTGTGCATGCTGGAACTAACGAAACTCATTTTGCTATGGAAACCTATCTTTTTCCCTCTAACTTACCTCATTGCTATAACAGTCTCTCTATTCTCCGTGGCTTCTACATATTCCTACTCAGCAGGAGATGGCAAATCTGAATTGTACAAACTGGCTAGCTGATTAGTGACTGTGTACACTCGCCAAGTTCTGCCTCTTTTCTCCTCAGCGGGAGCATAAGTTTAGGTTTCTTTCCTCTAATTAGCAAACAATTTTCACAAAATTCAGAAGAAATCTTCAAAATGTCACCTCACTTTCAGGTTTGGCTGAAATCAGATGACAGACTCGATTTTTCAGGAAAGACCAACATGTACAGACAGATAGACGTGATGGTGTAAGCTTCATTTCCTCAGGAAATGGGTCTAAAAATATAAAATTTTCCAAAACAGAGATGAAAACTTGTTTTCTCAAACCGCCAACACCCCAAATTAAAATATGCATTTTTTTTCTTTAAACTCCATTTTTTGGAACTGCACAAGTCACATTTCATCTTCTAGGTTAGTGACAGAAAGCTTTCTTCTCCAAGTGCAAAAAAAGTCTTTCAGACACATCTAGCAGACTGCACTTTAACATACAGACAGTTTGGTTAGCCAACAGTAATAGAGGAATACAGTAAAATATCCTGGCCACTGTGCAGGATGAAGTCAGAGACTGCAGAACCCCTGTTCTTGCTAAAACAAGGTAATACATTTAGATTTTCCTACAAGCAGCCAGCTTGCCAAATACTTCAGCTTAATTTATATGACAACAGAGTGGGGGGGCTGCTGCATTTTGGTATTTTCACTAAATATAAGTGCAGTTCACCACTCAGGCTGGATACAGACAGATGATCGTACCACCCATTAAAAGGATAGAAGACAACTCTTGATCAGATGGTGGGATGTCGAGACTTCCCCTTTTTAACAATACTTCAAGGTTGCTAGGATTGTGTTACACTGTTGATCGTGCAACTAAAGACTTGACACTCCATAAAACCCCATCCCTGCTGTTTAAAGAAAAAGATTTAAAAATAAAAATATGTAGCCGCGTTCCAATGCAAATAGCTCAGAGGCTGCAAATTCATTGCTGGGGATTCCCGCAGAAGGAGAGTCAGCAAGGGGAACAGCGTAACCTCCTCCTGCTTCTCCCACAGGAACGGGCTCCAGCATGGCACAGCCCGATGCCAAAGGCGCTACCGGGGCAGATGTGCTCACCGGGCCAGAGCTACCCCTGCGCCTTCCTTCTCCAGGGCTCAGAGGCTGCAAATGCGGACACGAGAGGAAACCCACTGCCAACATTTACAAACAAAAAAGCCTTTAACTGAAAGGAAATACGATCTCACTTTGTTCCGGATTATTTCACAGGTCTACACAGCTGTGGACAAACTTCAGAAAGAAGCACCAGCAGCAGCCTCCTCAAACAGGATTACCAACAGAAGAACACGTGCCTTGCAAACAGCAAGAACTGGGAGCAGAGACGGTACCAGTGAGCTGGTCACCAGAAGTCCGGCACGCCCACATCGAACTAGCTACAGCCATCAGTAACTTTGCTTCATACAGTCACTTCAACTGCTGAAAATTTGGTTTACAGAACAAGAGTTAACCATACGGTTCATATAAATATATAAATAACTTTTTTTTTCACTTAACTTAAACTTCAATGTTAGCAGCCAACAGAAGGAAAAAATAGGGTCTTGGTACAGTTATTTTACTTCATGAGGGAGTAGGAGGAAAAAGACACCACTCTATAATCAGAATAGATAGGAAACAAGTTCCACAATAACTACACAAACTGGGACAAAGAAAAATGTTATCTATTTACCCGCCTATATCCTGATGGTAATGATGACTGTGCAGACAGGTTTTCCTCTAGGGTTTCAGCGGTGGCAAAGGCTAATTATTCCATCAAGTCTCAGATTTGTGAGACAAATCAAGCATTTTATGATACATGAGGAAAAGAAATGGGAGTGTCTAACCAGTATGGTCAGAACCAGAGGGAGAACATAAAGATGTTTTGCTGTGAAACTGTACACAACTTATTTACTATAACCCATGCCAAGGCTTCATCTTATTTTTTCTGCTTTATATCTGTTTATCTAGATAGATATCAGTTCATACACTCTACCCAGTTTGAGACTGTGGCCACTTTAATGGTTCAGGAGAAAGAAGCAAGCCCAAACAGATAGATCAAAGGGTGTCCCCTTCTCATTCAACACTTAAAATTCAACATCTAAAAATATATATTTTTTTGAAAAAAATCAACTCTCTAACCTTGAAATTGAGGGTTCTCAGCATTCAGAAACATGTTCTCCCTCCCCCAACTGCTCAAACAACGCAAGAAACAGCCATTACTGGCCTCTGATTTAGTTACATCTATCAACCCTCCACTGCAACAAACAAAAAAAACTACTAACAAAGTTAACATTGTACTGATGTAAATGAAACACAGCACAGAAACAACACATGAAACTATACTGTCTGTGCAGGCATATAAAGACAGTCTATGTTTAAAAGCTTTGCATAGATAAAAGGTTTTACCGGGAGGAAGGAGGAAAGGAAAAAAAAAAATCACACTTCCAACAATTACCCTAACATATACAATTATATTGCCTAACATCTCTCTTTCTACAGAACATGCTGTACAAGGAACCATTCAGCAAAATTTTATAATGAAGTTCTTTGTTTTGTTGCAATTTGTAGTTTGCCTATTAAATCTATATGTAAATTCCTACCATAAGTTTTCATCTCAGTACTTTCTCTTGGGGTGGGGGGGTGAAATCTTTCTTATTTCCCACAACAGTATATTCTTGGAGATGTGTCTTCCAAAGAGATGCATTTTCAAAATACAACACATGCTGTATTTATTCTTACAGCATCATCACAAAAACTCTAGATATGCAAGTAAACTCGCAAGATAGCCAGTACTTAGGAAGGAAAAGATGTTGGAAGGAAAAAATTGGTAAAAAAAATTTGCTGTAAGTTGTTTGATGGCATTTGGAAAAAAAAAAAAACAACAGTAGGATAGGTTACTGATAACAGCAATTTAAAAGATGTGCAGGATTTCTTTTGAAAAAAACTCTGCTTCTCAAGCAAACAGTATGAGGAAACTAAGTATCACATATTTTAATTCAGTTTAAAAAAAATTAAATGGAACGGCATGGTAGCCACAAAGGCATAGAACAACCAACTCTTGCTCAATTCTGCAATCTTTTTCTCCAAAAAGCGTAACAAAGTTTGCAATATAGTTCTTGTTAGGAGGCTGCTAAAATAACCAAAATCCGAAAGACAGTATTTTATATCCACATCTGAATAAGTTTTGCCTGAAAATTAAAAAAAAAATTACCACTTCTCAGTTTTGAAGCCATGCCCAAACTGCATACAGAGAACAATTTCTTTAAATAAATAAAATTGTAAGTTACTGTTGCTCATTGAATTTTACTCATTTGTGTTCCTACCATTTTTGCATGTACTTATTGCATTAAAAAATAAAATGAAGAAAGTTGTTTCTCTTTTTCTAGTAGTTTACCGTACTATGAAATTAATACAACTAATGTATCAATATTTCCAGTTTAAAGAGTGAAGCTGTAACTCCCCCATAGTAATGTATTTCCAGAAATTAGCTCACCTTGTTACCCTTGAAGCATGCCATCACAAAAAGAGAACCAAAGCAGCGAAGTCTAACAAAGAGAGCAACTAGTTTCAGCTGCTTTGCCATTTTCAGAAAAGATCATTTACCTTATTTTGCTTTCCCATTGTATTTGAATCAATAAAATTATAAGAGGTGCTATCAAAACACCATTTAATTTTGTGATGCAAAAATAAGAGCAACCAAAATAAATTATAAAGTCAAATCACATCTTAATAGCATCCATCATTTAAAATCTTCTATGCACTTGCAGTACACCTAAGACTTTGAAGGCTGCTTGAATTAGTCTTTAAGTCTCATCAACCTTGTTAAATAGAGACTGAATTTCAGCAGTGACACTTGCTAATAAACAGTGAAGGAACAACTGGAAAATACTGCGTAATTAATACAATATCCAGACAAGATTACTGGAGAATCTAGGGCAAAGCAAACGCTGTAATTCTGGCAAATCTACACTGTAACAGCAGTGGGTTGAATGCATAAATGGTGAGACATCTTCATTGAACAGAATAAAATCAGTGGAAGCAGAAAAGCAACGCATTGGTTTGAAAGACCATGATCAATGAAAGAAAACAAGACCAACAGCAGGCTTGGATACACACTACAAACTAGTAACTCAGACACTCAGGGAGCGTGTCAGCCAGTGGAGCATCATGCTTTCCTGGAGCTCCTCAGCAATTCCCCGCACACTCCCGTCATCCGAGTGTCCGGCAGCCCAACAGCACCAGCACACCACAGGACATGTTTGTTTAAACACGTCTGGCTGTGTTTTGATAAACATTTTAAAACACACACACACAGAGTTAGCATGTTGCTTTGAGAATTCCGAATTCATGCTTGTTACAAGTAGAATCTAAATTCACAGTAATTTTGTTCCTAATCCCTGTTAATTGGCATTAAAAGCAATAGTTTTGCTGTGCCATTAGGTGCTGAAATTTCCTGTCTGATGCTAACAGGATGTGGCCGCTCATGCTGTAAGCTGGTGAAAGGAGCCTCCCCCCCCAGCCTCTCTGTAGGGTGTTTACCAGTTACATCAGCAGCAGAGCTGAAAATGAAACCAGCCATCAGATGTTTATAGGGAAAGGCAAGAACAACTCGACTCAAAAATATCTGCTCAGGTTCCTTCTAGCCCAGTCCATTATCTACAAATGAGCACAGAACTACAGAGCGGAGGATATGTAAACACCGGAAAGGAAAAAACCGGGGGGGGCAGGCAGTGGCAGCACGCACAGCAGCCTGATAGACTCAGGATGGCTTATCCGGCCAACTGACAGAAGCCCCAACAAATTATTACTGAAACAGAATTATGAAGAAAAAAATCTTGTTGTTTGTATATTTTTTATGAATCCTGTTTACTCCACTAAACAAAACACAACAAAAAATCGTCACTTCTACACTAGCAAATTAGTAAAAAACAAAGCTTCTGGTACTAGCAACCAAAACATGAATTGGTTTGTCTTTAGAAATGTTACAGGCTTTTCTCATCCTGAGGCAGCAACACGCACAACACATGCCCAGATATAGGCTCACTGCTTGATGTTAAAAGAGGCTCTATTGTGTCAACTCCCAGCACAACTTTTCTCTCCTAACAACGAATCTCTTCCAGCCAACAAGAGCTCTAGCCCTCAAGAATTCGGGTAAACTGTAAACATCTTCATACTGTAAGGAACTGGGAACACCCTCAGCTCTTACAGGAAAGTAAAGAGCCAGGGTCTGGGCAGGGGACGGTTTGGCTCAGGCATCCCCCAAAAGCACCCCCTCCTCTCACAGCGGGGAGGGGACGGCGAGATTCCAGTGCAACCCGCAAACCCTGACCTGCGCATCTGCTCCACAGCAACCCTTCTTGTTCTCTTCGTGAGAGGAAAGCATGGCTCTGGAGCCTGATGGGCTCTGACAAGAAACTGAAACATCAAAAGAAAGGGTGTACTGTGAGGAGACTGCCTCTTGTTAAATGCCACTGGCATGCTCTGGTTGTGGTTTCAAAACCTCATTTGGTGACAACACCAGGTTAAGGTATTTTCACTTCCTCTTGCCTCCCATCTGTGCTATTTCTTTCCATCTCTTCTAGGAAAAAAAAAAAGATTTTTTTTTCAAAATCAGCCTGTTTTTGTCATTTGCTTCATTGAACAAAACCAGCAAACACTCAAGCAAATGACAAACCCATGAAACAAAGTTCTGCAGTAGGGGGAGAGAACAAGCAATAGCAAAAAGACTTATAAAAAGTTTTTTTGGAACCATTTCACCATTTTAATGTGAAGCTACAGTCTGAGTCTCCTTGCTCCTGATATGAAAACAATGTTCAACTGCATTCACGGCTGCATGTCCTCACAAAGGCAGGGAACACCAAACACACACTGTACTTGCTTGCATACAGCATTCAGAGCAAATGAAATAAAAGGCATTACTCATGAAACAACAATGGTGAATGGTAACAACAGGAGGAGGAACATGACAGTAAATACAGTATAACAACAACCACTTGTTAAACGTAAAAATGAGGGATGCTTATCACTTCTTTTTTGTTATTAAAGAAAATAAAGGAACAGAGAGGGCAGAAATCAGTTTTGTGATTACTGATTCAACAGCTACAAGGATACAAACAAAATCAGTGATTTGCTAAAATACAAAAGCTAGTAATAAAACTCAAAGCTTCTCTTGGAGTTAACTACTTTCCAAGTTCTCAATGACTGTATTTTAAAACCAAACCAACATAAAAAATAAAACCCACACAGCACAACACAAAATGTACACCCAACTCCAAAGGGCAGCACAGCAAGAATTTCAGGTAACTCTCAGAAGATCAATGCCAAGTGTGAATTCTGCAGACATTTGCTGAAATCTTGTTTCTTTCATTTTTTGGAGTAAATTCTAATGACTTCAATTTACTGTTTTTATTTGTTTGGAACATTTATTTCTGCTTAATTATGTAAATGTAAAAAAAAAGGTATTAATATAACAAAGCAGTCAACACTTGACCTTTTTATGTCAAAAGCTTAACAATGATAAAAACAGATCCAACTTCATAAAAATAAAACAACCTAACTATATTTTTAAACTGAGAAAAGAAGCAAGAAAACTCTTGACAAATACTTGCATAATAAGAATATATTCTGCTTTAAGCACAGCCTTTAACTGAGTCAGTACTCTGCTATATTCCTAGACCAATGCATCAGTAAGGCACAGGTATAAAAGAATACAGACCTATAATTTAAGGCAAGATGCATTACAGAAACAACCTTAAAAAACAGAACAAGGAAAATTACAGGTTAAGCTTAGAGTAAAAAATAAATAAATCAGAATATATTCAGATACCTAAACGATTGTAATTTTAACTTTTTGTATGAACACTAACTCATTAAGCAGACAAGTACATAGAATGTTTATTGCACTTGTGCCATCGAATTGCTGTCACCTGAAAAAGTTATTATATCCTACACCCCAGGTAGTTTTAAGTTCTCACATATTTCATTTTGTGTTTTTTTCCCATGCCAGCCCTAGAAACTAACTTCCATCTGAACAGTCAAACTATCCAAGTGAGTCGTTCATCTGAAGAATGGCCTCTAATTGTATACCACTAACAATGTTGCTGAAATTAGCAATAGATCCAAGCTACATTTCTGACGTTTGACTTGATTGCATATTCTTTGGGTATTTGTAGTGTTACTAAGAACATTAAGAGGAACAAATTGATTTTAAAAACCACTTTGAGTTTCATCCATTTCTCCTCAAATCAAAAAAGCTATACAAATTCAAGGATATCTACTATCATAACCTGAAGGATGAAGAAAACTCTAGCGCCTCACAGCCTTGTGAAACATTCAAAAACACAAGATTTTTTAAAGCCATGATATCAGTGTTTCAACACTGAGGTTTACAAATGGATCTTCTTCACAACATGGAACACACATGGTTCTTGAATGTACATTCTTGTTTTTGAATGCATATTCTTGAATTTATAACATATATATGTAGAAATAGGAAATAGACTCATTTATTCCACTAGTATATTAAAGAGAACTCCATCCTCCATTTGCCACTTTCTCCCATTTTGTTTAAACACACAATGCAAATAAATACAGCTGCTGTACAGCTACTGCAGTGCTGTACAGCTAGTAATCACAGATACTTGGTACAGCTAGCTGTACTAAGATATCTCAGAACCACTTTGGTTTCAAAATCCACTAATTACTACATTAAATAACTCAATTTTCCTTCATTGTTGATGTGGAAAAGATCCACAGAAACAAACAGAACAAATTCCTGACTTTCTATACAAAGAAAACAATGAAAATTAAATACACAGAGCAAACAGACTAAGAGATTGTAAGCCTGCTGGAAGAGGTATAAAACCATATTAAACCGCTTATGCTTCTGGTTTAGTCCTTTGAGAGATTATGTCTGGATCTACTGTACGAGTAAATGCTGTGTATCACATACTGTCAACATCTATTCAAGCAAAGAGGAAGAGATGCTGTCTTAATTCCTCCGTTTATAACAACAGTCGAAAGAGATGAAACAGCATATGGGAAGGAAAAGGGAAAAGGCACTGCAAGTCACTTGCCCATGGGAAGCAGCGATCCTTATGGAGTGGTAAGCACAGCTGAGGCAGCGCAGCAACAGCAATTTCTTAGCTCAGCAGAGAATGTCAAAGCACAGGAAGCATACAGCACTGTAGACTACACAAAAAGCAGGAAAAAACGAGATAGAAGCATGTGCACAGTCTCCTTAAGTTATGCATTGTCTGTAGCAATGCCAGATAAAATTCGGGTTTTGTATGTTTAAAATTGGTATTTCATAGTAAGTTCCATAATTACAGGCACTGGAGTGTCAATATTTATTCCCATTTCCATGATCCGAGCAGCACTATTAATAAAATCAAAGCAGATGGAAGCTGCTGTCATACATTGGTGGAGGGAGGGGGCGGGGGAAGGGGGAAGGTTGTTTTTTGTTTGGTTGGTTTGGGGGAGGGGAAGGGCAGCACTCTGCAGACATTCATACAGAAGTTCTGAAGACAAAATATTCTGTTGGGTATTCTTTTTATTGATGTGAAATACTTGCAGCTAGCCACCCTTAAAATATTAGGCAAGAATCAACTTAGTGCCATCTACACTGGCATCATTTAAAGAAGAAAGAAACTGATTCTGAACACGTCTCCTTTCCAGAGCTTTGAACAAAATAAATGAACTGTATTTGACTTAATTTTAATACTCTCAAGTATAATATCTATGTAAAGAATGTTAATATACCAAGAAGAGAGAAATTATATGATACAATATTATCCCATGCAAACCAGAAAAATGGATGGTAAGAGGCCCAACAAGTAAACAAAGCATTTTTTTCAAGCATTGTTTATCCATTTTTAGGGGGAAAATGTGCTCATCTTTTCTAAGAACTAAATAAATTTATTTTAAAAAGCAGTATAAAATGCTAATGCTTCACAAACCAAAACATTTAATAATGGACTTTAACCTTCAAAACAAAATTACTCTCCTGCCGCTTAGCTTCCTTTATATTCTCTTTTCTATATATACACTCACACATACATACATACGCATAAGCACACAATACCATGTAAATAAGCATAATTCACTTGGCTCTTAAACCCATACTTGTAACAAACAAAAAATTTCATTCAGAACAAGAGCTCATGCAGAGTAAAGTACAAGTGCTTAGGAGGTGATTATTATGGTGTATGAATAAAGAACAGGATCTATGTTTTAATGTTTTGTGTAGTGTAAAAGAAAGAAAAATATGGTACTTACCACTGTGTTACTTTCTTCTCCCTGCTGCTTCTTCCCTGAGCTTTCAAAGCCAACATTCTGTTTAAAACAAAGGTACAAAAATTTTAGTCACACCTACCCATACCAGATAAGCACAAACTGATATCTCATTGTATTGTACATTTATTTTGCTTTCAGATTTGTTTGTTTAAAAAAAAAAGTTGAATGTTTGTGAATTGTAGTTCAGAGACTACTATAGTACTATTACAGCAGTTCAGAATCTACTATAGTGCTACTAATAGTTCAGAGAACTTGAGATACTATCTCAAAATAGTAAAAGTATCAACTTTTGGGGAAAAACTATTTTGTGCAATATATAGTAGAGAATATCATTGCTTTTTTTGTTTTAATTTTGACTTTATATTTTACCTACAAAGTTGTTTCATTTCTTCTCTACATTTAATTGCTGTATTTATTGAATTGCTTACATCAGATATCTCTTAGACAATTCTGAAGAAAGTTAACAAAATACACGAGAAATCAATGGAACATGAGAAATCCACACTTCTCCCACACCATTAATTTTAGATTATTTCTTTATGAAGTTGCAACACGTTTAATAAGGCACAGCAGATAGCTAATGCTATCTTCACTAAATTAGAACAATTATAAACAAAAACACATTCAGCACATTCGACTGAACATACTCAAAATTACAGGCTAGAGCTATGCAAAGAATAAATTCGGCCTAAAAATACAGATGGAAGTAGAACATCTCTTAGGGGGATTAAATATCAGCATAGATAAACAGATCACCTAACTGAACATGAAGTAATGTACAGCTAACGAGCTGAGTCTGGTAGAGTTTCATTTGTCAAATTTGTAGTACCTAGAAAAAAATAAATCGTGGGGAGCACAGGTAGTAGCCTCATTTAAGGGATTCACCCATAAATGGATCTACAACTTACTTATTTCCAATAAACAGCTGAATCAACCCATTATAAAAAGCATCATAAATGTGTCCCCAAAAAAATCCTAAAACAGGTTTAAAAATCAAAATTGTTCCAGGAGAAATGAAAGTTACAGTGTCTAGAGTAAGCAGCAAGCAGCAGCACAATCACAGAACGATTAACTCATAGGAAATGGGATCAACACAACAAGATTTTGCTCTAACCAGCTTTCACACATTACTTGCCCTGTTCCTCACTCAACAGTCACTGGTGCCATTTAGTGCATTTGTGCCACATGGATTCCAATGCACTATACTGGATAAATACATTCATTTATTCTCAATAGAAGGATTACCAGGATATGCAAATAGCAAGGCAAAAAGAACAATATTGGTGAAAGTAATATTAAAGCCTCAAGTCTACTGAGTTTCCTGATCAAAAAACATCTATCAGTTTAGCCAGCATCAGAAATATGTAACAGCTGCACTCAAGACAATTAAAAAGATCGAGAAAGAAAGCAGGGACCAAAACAGATTGTGAAACCTGGGACCCTAGAAGAGAGCCTATGTCAAACAGTCACAACTGCATGCTTCTCTCCTTTTCATAATGCTTTGCTCCTACTGAAAAACTAATCTTTGCAAATTTATTTAGAGGCACTGTACACAAAGCTCTCAAGTGGAAGAAATGCAGGTTTGCAGCAGCTCTACTAAAATAAACAGAATTAATCCTGAGAAAACTGCAGTGCAGGCCTGGATCTGACAGTAAGACCATCAGGTGATTGTGCCTCTGAAAAGAAAAAGGCAAAATGTCCAGACTTCACAGGCAGAGCATTCAGACTAGAAAAATGATCAAAGAAATAACTTGCTCCATAATCATCACAAAATCAATAAACAAAGAGAGATTACTCTTGCATCATTTCCTGACACCTGTTAGGCTGTCTCTCTTGAAATGCCCAAGAGAATATATTCCAGTGGTAGGGAGCCACTACCAAGTCATGAAATGTTCGCGGACTTCAAAACCAAGCACAAGGAACTCATCCAATTCCAACTGTCCCAAGAAGGTAATACAGAAACTGGGATGTGTGCGCATGGTAGGAGGAATACACACCAAGTCGCTTTGCTTTAAAGATGAAGAAACTACAGAGTGAGCAAAACACAGCAGTTACAGAATCAGATGAGAACAATGAGCTCACTGCAAACAACGTTATCCTAACGTCACTTGAATCAAACTAAATCAGATAAACTTGTGCCTGAATCAGAAGAGAATGGCCAAGAGAGTGCTGTAACTACAACTGCAAGTGCTGTTGAATCTCCGTAAGCAGGAACTCTCTAGGCTTTTACAGTCCAGGTCCATTTTACAGAAAAGTGCAATAAATTCCCAATGAAAACAGTCATGGATATTCTGAGGAGCCCAGGGTAACCACACACCAGGATCTCAACTAGCTCTCTTTCTTAGTCACTTTGCTACTTATTTTGCAGATAATGGTAACAGTGGCTTTAGATGACTAGTGATAAATTACCTTATGGTAAAAACACCTTGTAAAGTTGTATTTAACCCTCCTCCGGCATGTTGTATCAACCACAGCAGATTGATCTGTCAGGTTCCTCTAACCAAGTCACTGCATAAGAGTAGTAGCACTACGCTTAATGTACTGGCAGAACTATCATGTGTTCTTCCTCTTCCTACCCTTCCTTGTGTGTAATAATTCAACCAGTATTAGAAAATGTTTGCCAGATGGGACTGCTGTTCTGCTTCAGCGCAGCTCTTCTTGCCACCACATTGTGTTCTGCATGCTGCTCACATCACTGGTTTTAGTAAAGTGAGCCCAGCAGCTGTGTTTATATGTTTCTTTCTTACTACGACTTTCACATGAACACATTTCACCTTAAATCCTCAGTATGCTTTGAATTTCTTCAATTGCTTATTGGAAGACTTTGAATGGATATTGATATACCCAGAACACCATGGGCAAACTTACACACAACGGATCAGGACACAGGGTAATACTTTAGAGTCAGCTGAATGGCAATGAATAACTCATAAGCAGTTTTTACTTTCTCACACTTGCTGGGAGAAAAGAAGAGAGGGGGAGGAGGGAGGTAATCACAATGTTACACTTTTCATCTAAGGCAGAGTTGAAAAGAAATAGCTTAATTGCTTGCTTCAGACACATTTCAGGCAACCTTTCAGCCCATGGCAATCATCTTCCATTTAAAATAGTCAAAACAGTAAAAAAGGTGAATTATTTCTTTAAATAATTCCAGAAGAGTATCACAGAAGCAGGAGTATCTATATGGTCCTTAAACATCCATTCACGTTCAATGACAAAGACAATATGTTTAGCTAAAAAGAAAAAGACAATATGTTTAGCTAAAAAGAATTCAGATTTATCAAGATTATCCATAGCACAGACATATATTGAGCAGGTAAATCCCACACTCTAACACTAGTATCCACCTTGTAAAAATAGGAACACTTTTAGGGCAATGACAGTAGTTACACTGTTTTCCTTTGAAAAGGGAAACTTTGAACAGGAACCAGGAAGATGAGGGGTTTCAAATGAGACCACAGAAGTGCAACTCTGTGCACAATTAGTACCACTGTCCTCAGTGAAGCAGGTTTTGCCCAAACAAGGATACCAATAACCAAATAATAAGAGAAAGAAAAAAAAAAGTCTGGTAACTTCTATGTGCTACCACACTGCATTTCTCTATACCAACAACAATAATCTCAGAAAGAAAAAAAATCTAGATCATTTCTAGGACTTGACCATATTATGATCCAAATCATGCCAGAGAAGGGTAAACTTTGATGATTATGGACTACATTGTGTCACATTAAAACCAGCAGAATATTTTTAGTAAACATCGGGAGAGTATGTAGCAATACAGACAACTATTTCACATACACCAATAATAAAGAAGTTTTATTGCCACTGGTTACTGGCAAGATTCCTAATCAGTCACAACTTGCTAGATTGGTGTGAAATCTGTGCCTTATAGTGAGTTAGATTTCAAAAAAGAGTAACATATGCTTTGATTGAGAAAATGTAAGATAAACATAGCTGGCAAAATATTTATCTCTACGCAGCATACCTTTTGACATCAAACAGACAGACGTTTCACACTTGTAGCAGGAAGGTCTGCAGGCCATTTTTTTTAGTTGATCTCAGACTGCTGTACTGGAGAAGAGGGAGGGGCGAGAGGAAGGGAGGACGAGGGAGACACAAAGGTCTCAGAGACCATTCTCAAGAAAAGTCTATCTTGTTTTTCCTGGAAGCAGACGTTGTCACTCTGTCTCACTGTTTATCATTACTTGGGCGTTTGAACCGGCGCCAGACATTCAGAGCAAAGTAAAGAAGCAACCTCGCTGAGCGGATTGCCTCTCTGACAAAAACCTAAAAAGCTGCAGAAGCTGTGCTATCTGGCTTGTGTGGAGAGTCTATGATGTTAATTTTGATACGCTGCCTTAAGCGGCAAGAGACTGACCTGCTTAGGAATTGTAACCTCCTTGTACCAATGGTGTCACTGCTGTTGACAGCCAGAATCCTTCAACACAGGAAAGAGGACAGCTGATGGCACGTTCTCAGTGGGTACACTAAGATTCGCATTTGCTTTCAGCGTGCCCCAGAATAACCTGTATTTGGCAACACTGCTGGTGTTCTGCAGAGGACATACGTTTGTGAAGTGTTCTGCCAAGGGATGTGGGGTATGCCCATCAACAGCAATGGAATAGAAGAGGAACTGTTATAGGTCCATGACTGGCTGAATTGCTATGATTTACATTTTAATATTAGAGTTGGTTCTGCCAGGACAACTACAGTTCTGTAAGAGATATTTTTTAATTATCTTAAAACTGAATTAAATGCCCAGCACCTAGCATAATGAAAATGTGTTCATTACTTACAGTACCATAACAGCACTTTTGGAAAAGATGGTTAAGAAAATACATTCATACCCGCAAGTATGCGGACAAATGAGATCTGCTAGATTTTGTTGTTGATTGCTTTCTCTTAAGTAAGCTAATCAAAGGGTCTCCAAACAGATTTCCAAAGCCAAAAAATAAAATTTGACCTCAACTTAAAGAAACAAACAAGCAACCCCGCTATTTTCAAGTTATTTCTCACACCGCTGTGGATATAGATGCAAAACCCCTCCTAAATTTTAAGTGCACAGTGTGGTTCTGCAACAAAATATACCTATGCCTAGATTTATAAAAATTTTCACGAGTTCAAAGTCCCCCTTTACAGTAATGCAATTAGCGATGAAGTAAGTATTGCTGAGTTTAATCTCAGCAGTGAAAAACTGCTATAATGCACATGCACGAGAAGGGAAGAGTTTTTCAGTTCTTATAACTGCAAGGACCCTTTCTTACATCAAAGATGCCTGTTCCTCAAAGCATAAGTCTCACAGGTATGCTCTGAAAAATTCCTCTATAATAAGGACTACATACAATGTTGCTATTCAGTATAAACAATTGCATCTACGACACCAACAAAAGGCCTAGCTGTTACAGATAGGCAGCCGTACTGTGACTTAATTACATTTAAACCCAATATTCCCTCTAATAGAGGCAAGATACAGCACAATTTTTCACTGCCCTGAGTAGTTAGAATCGCAGAATAATGGAGGGTGGACAGGCCCCTTCCATGTCATGCAGTCCAACCCACTAACGCTATTACAACAGGGCTAATTTCAACATTAGATCCAACATCAAAGTCAAAAGTTACTTTGAGTTCAGGTCCATGTCAATATGTAAATAGTAAGGTCAGCTGGCTTATTTGAAATCATTTCCAGTGGAGAAAGTTAAGATACAGTACTTTTCATAAACAGCCTTGCCTCCATTCTAGCGTAATTATCTAGTTGATGTTATTGCTATCCAAAATACCATTTTTCACGTCTTACTAAGGCAGCTGAATTATCATGGATTGATTCAATCTTTTATGAATTTATGATGTACAATGCATCATCTCTCCACAATTCCAGTATCCTTTCCTTCAATGAAAAGGAAAATATCAGGAACATCCCTTCACAGAACCAAGATGTTTTATATCACTGGACAGAAAATAAATTAGAGAAATCACTATTTAATTGGAAATTATTACTACTTTACTGGAGCAGACAAATACATTCACCAAAGAGAGAGTATTCACGGACTTGTGAATTATTACTTTCTGTAAACCAAGGTTGCTCTTCACTAAATCTGAGGAGGATTAAATTACTCCAATATGCTGTCAGCAATTCTGCTTAGGCTTTACTGATGTTCACTCGTTTTGTTACTGTAATGCTATTGCATTAGCTCAAATAACCAGAGACAAGGCCAGGAATTAAGAATTAGAAAACAGAGACATGATGCTGTGATTTTACACTCTAAACTTAATACCAATGATTTTTAGCAAGGTTTTTAAACAAGTATCTAGAATATTAATAAGGCTGACATCCTTAAACACTGTACTCATTTAATATGTCTTTTTATACAAAATAAACAGGTTTACCAATCTGTTTTCACAACAATTTATTACTTGTCTTTGTAGTACACAATATAGTAGTATCTGAACTTTAAAAAAAATAAATTAAAAAACAAGGAAAGAAAGAAAGAAAAAGAAAACTGAGAAACAAACCAAGCACAACAGAAAACCATGTGAGGCCATCAATCAAGATGACAAAGCTTTTGGGACCTTGGTCTCGCAGGCCCTGCCTAGTGACCACCAAACCAGCAGGTCTCAGAATAGCTACAGTTGCATCCCATGTACCATAAAAATTATTTACCAAGTCACTTCTATAAGGGACTTTTGAGCTAGCTCCCTGGCTGGCAGTGAGTAACTCTGCATGCTACACCAGCTAGCCTAGTTAAACCCTGGGAACTCATACTGCTAGTGGTAGCACAAAGAATCCAACTCAACTCAGTCTAGGAACTAAAAAGAAAGAACAAAAAAAAAAAAAAGAAACACATTCCATGTAAGTTATGATTACTGCTACCCAACCTTCAACCATTTCAAATATTTCCATTGCAGCTACAGAAATGCCAACAACTTCAGAGGACTGGATGTACCTACTTCACATCAGGAGGCCAATTAGCAGCACAAAATTTGGCAAGAGCACTCAGGATAACAAGAGGGGTTACAAATCCATGAGGAAACTATTTAGACCTGGTGCCCTCACCCTTCACACCTATGTCACCCCCATCCTTTTCACCTTTCTCCCCCTCTCATTCTTAAAAGTCTCCCATCAGCACATGCAACCTAGACAATGACAGATATAGATGGTCAAATTGATGATGGGAAAGAAGAAAGCAAAAAATTTAGGAAACAAATGACTAAGAGAATAGGAATACTTAAGAGACTGAATATACTTATTTATTCAGTAGTAAGATTTGTTATTAAAAATGTGAAGCAGTCACTGAGCCACACTAAACTCCACGAGAACACGTAGTACTCTCTAAACCATTTCATCTACATTTATTTGGCAATTTGTATGACGTTATTACCATGACCCTTGTCTTGTTTTCACCCACTGCCCTTTATCACACAACCCCTCTTCCCTCCTCTACTTCATGCCGCCCACATACTGTTTACATTTTTTACATTCAGTATTATTAAATACTGAAGTACTCTGGGGAGGGACATATCTAAGTTTATTTGCACAGTACTTAAGAAACAGGGCGCCGTGTTTTATAGTGAGCATGGGCGTGTGTAAAGTGGTGGTGGCACCCAACACCCACACCTCTGTGAGCAAGGAGTAATCGTCTGGGTATTGCATCAAGCAGATGCTGACTCACTAATATCGATAACCTGCTGGCTGCTTTGTATGAGTAAGATGGAAGTAATCTAGATACTGAAGTGAATACGACTACCAAGCATGAAAGAAAGAGAAATTAAGGAATAAGAACCTTCGGAAAAGACTTTGTGCTCTTCATTTAACTGTATACTGAGTTTTCCAACAGCAATTAGTGAAGCAATCAAACAAGCCCCAGGATGAGTCACCCATCTGAATGACCAAAAGACTATCACAGAGTGAGCACAACTGCCCTAAAAATTGGATCACCTAGACTGAAGTACTCTTAAGTGCAGGTTTCCAACACCCAAGATGAATAACCTACTGCTTACATCCCATTAATTAGAGCTATAAAGGTGGTACAGATCCCTCCATTTTAGACCTATAACCAGAGTACTTCCTGCATCAGGTGGATACCTTGCCACTTATGCCGCAGCTTATACAGAAAATTGGATCCAAGAACTCTTTCAGCTTATTAAAATACAGAAGACTGTGGACAGGTGCAGCAGCAGAAACAGACACAGAATTCAGACTACAAATTTTACAGACTGTGAATGATAGTGACACATTAAACACATGAATTTGTCTTGTGCCTATGGCCTTTTATTGCTACTGCCAGCCAGGAAATGGTGCAACAGTTTGAGCTGCTGTTAACTGAATACTCTGAGGCTTTACATTTAAAATAGTTTGAGGTACTATTACCTGAACAGTCCAAGGCTTTTTAAACTCATCAAATTGTGCATAAAATACACTGGACTAAATTGTTAGAACCAAAAGTCACCTAGTAGTTGCCTGAAATGAGGTTAGAAAATACATATTAGGAACTTGAATCATTTACTTCCCTATATGTGGCATTTCCCATATTTCAGAAACACAATTTTATAGCATAATAGAGATTTCAAATTAAAATTCTTTAAATAATAGAAAGTATCAGCAAGCAGTTGCTATAATTGTATCCTTAATAATAGCTCTCACTTTACCAGCCAAGCCATTGTTAGGGTATGTAAATTCCTGAGTTCCCTTTCCTTCCAGGGCAGAGGTGAGTGGTGCTTGTTGAGTAACACTGAAATCTATTTTTAGATGTCATTTCCCCCCACCACACACACACACACACGTAAAGGCATAACTTTCCAATTAACAATTGCGATTATGAACCTTTTACTTCCTTCTGCATTTATTTTGTTCCTCACTATTTTACAAAGTTCATTTAGGAGACATCATTGACCGGTTTGATTATAGATACAAATAGCAAGCTAAAATCTTGCTTGCAAAATTGCTTAACATGCTAAGAGGGAAACTAACTTCAACTGTGCCTCATATACACAAAATGATACAAAAATATTAGGGTGTTATTGTTTGTTTGGGTGAGTTAAAGAAAAAAGAACTGTTAAGACACTTTCTACAGCTTCAACCATCGATTACTGGGCACATCAATTCACTGATGTAATAATATTTCAACAACTCATCCCACATCCACATTATGAAGATCCACTATACAGAGTTCTTCATAAACAATAACAAAGGAAGAAACCTGGAAGAATAAAAAAGACTTCTATATTCAAAACAGAAATCAGATAGTAGAGCAGGAACAAAGCAGAATCACAGAAAGATGAAATTTTTAAAAAATGCACTGATGTGGTGAATTAAAACTTTTTATTAAGTTGTGAACAATTGAACAGGTGTCTTCCTGGAAGCTGAAGTTTCCTGTTTGAACTGGTATTAAATTCATAACTAACCACAACAGCTACTGATCATGAATAACCATACACAACATCATACCAAAATGTATTTTTACTCTGTTACACTTCACACAGGCATGTGCCATCTGCCACTGAGGTATGATCTGTTTTTCTCTGACATTATCACATTACCCTTGAAAAGGCTAATGCTGCTGCTTAATCTCATGGTTTGAGCCAATTTATACAGACTAAGCTTTGGCTTGTTGTCCGATCTCCTCAATATCTGCCTGAGAATCAATGATGAAAAGCGCAGATTGTCACTTTTTACCATATAATGTAAAGGCACCCTCATTACAAAGAGAATCCACAGTCAGGTAAAAACTATTCTAGAAGAGAGAGGTTTTACACATGGAATGGAACCATACAATCCTCTCCTAACATGCGGAAACAAACCAGGACCAACAGTTCATTAAGGTAATAAAAGTGTCTATCATTTGAAGTGATATGGCTACTGTAATTAATCCCCAGCTCTCAAGAAAGTTTAAGGAAATGAATATGCTGAATTGAAGTAACCGCAAAATCCTCCTAGTTTCTCCTGTATTAAAAAATTACTGTCCAGACTGAAATTGAAATAGCCAATAAAGAGATAGCTTTTGATTCTGAAAAAGCAAGAATAATTGTTATTTAAAACTCAGGTAGGAGATGACAGTGTCTGGAAAAGAACAGGATATGAGTTTGCTGTGTTCCCTCTAATAATGAGGTTACAGTGAGGGTTGTTTTGCCTCAGTTCCTAATGGCTTTTTATTAAACTTGATCTAAACCAACGCAGCATAAGTATAACACGCAGAAACTGCTGCTTGTACACAGCTGAAAATCACCAGTAGGTTTCGCCTCAATCTTAATCTTTCTCATTGTTTGGAGTGTCTTCTTGGAGAAATATACTGTCTGAAGGAATATGACCCTCACATGTTAATAGAAGTGGTACCAGCCAACAAGCCCTGAAATGCATTTTGAAGATTGTATTTATGCATCTTCTCAAACATTCTTTTATTGCTGTTGCCTATTTCAGTTCACAGTAACTCCCAGTAATATATGAAATGAGTTATTAGAGCTGATAGCCAAACATTATTTTTTTTATTTTAAATACCCACAGCTCAATTCTCACTTCTAAGTGAAGAAGGAAACAGGATGTGTGCTCTAAAAACAACCTGACGTTTGTTTAACCTAATCTCATAGCAATTCTCTTGAACGTTCTCCAACAAGACAGTATATGTTTTCGCCAAAAAAATTTAAGTCTGCATAGCAATAAAACAAATCACTTGTTTAACTGCAGATTACTGCACTCTAACTTTTTAAAGAGAAAAACACACATTCACTAAACTGCATTAAATGGCATTCCTATGCAATATTCCATCTAGCAATAAGACACTGCATCTAAACTTCAACTGTTCCAACAGGTTCATTTTTAACATATCAGTCATCAGCTAGCAGCTGAAAAAGCACTACATTTCTTTCTAGCAGGGAAAAATCTCAGTATTAAAGCTCAGTAGTGAGATTAATGGACTAATTCCATTCTAGATACCAGCTTTCATTTTAATGCCATTAAGGGATCAGAACTGAGACAGACTGATAATGTCACGGAAAAAAAAAAATTCAATGCATTTATAATGCATATGCTCTAAGACCAAACACATAGTCCAGTTTTCCCGTAAAACTACACAGATATAGAAAATAATGCATTTGAAGTTAGCAACAGTCTGGTGCTTATACCAATGAGAGACTGAGCCGAGAATAAATGCTAACAGCATGATCTATAAAAACAGACACCAGAATAAGCACTAGCAGTTAGATAGCTGTGGTGCTATTATCACTTCAGTTATAAAGAAAACATCTGAACAGCTTCAATGAGACCTGGCAGGCCAGTGACTAAACCAAAAACATCAAACACAAAGACAAATCTTAAATAATCTATCTAACGCTAATTAAGACTAATGAATCTTAATTCATTAAGGTACTGGCCTGGGTACTCACTCCCCACATAAGCCACATCTCTATCTCCACTCAGTCAGTTACTGTTTTAAATATATATTTAAGGAAAGCTACAGCTAAGATGCTTCAAACAGCGTGCAATTTAAGAGGAACCTTCATGCTCAGAGGTATTGGAATAAAAATGAAAATAAGAAAAGACATATAAAAATGGGAAAACAAAAAAATGGTTGGTTTTCTAATATGTCTCCTATCAGTCCAAGGTTTCTCAGAGACCTTGTAGTACTCTGCAGATGACCATTCCAACCAATGAAAAAAGTTCTAAATAAAAGTGAGAGCCCCAAAAGCATCATCTCTTCCATCTATCCCACTTCCTCATCCAACCCACTGTGTTTTCATGTACTGTTGGTTTACCCATTTCCCTCCACTCTTCTGCTTGTTCCTCTTTTTCAGTACATCCTTTCCAACTCTGAGTTGCTATCTCATGTCTAACATGACAGTATCCCTGATGCTCTTCCATTTCACGAGAAAGCTTCAGATGATGAGCACCTCTGGGGATTGCTTACTTAAATTCAGTGTGAATAAACCAAGGCTTGATCTTAACCACCATCACCAACAACTGTTCTTATCACAACCTTCAATTACTTCTGTGGAAATAAGCACTATTCAGCCCACTACTCTGACCCACATCCTTGAGTTCCTGTAGTCACATTTCTCTTTAAGTCACACGTAAACTAAAAGAAGGAAGATTTGGACTAGATGTTAGTAGGAAATTTTTCACCCAGAGGGTGGTGAGGCACTGGCACAGGCTGCCCAGAGAAGCTGTGGATGCCCCATCCCTGGAGGTGCTCAAGGCCAGGCTGGATGGGGCTTTGGGCAACCTGGTCTGGTGGGAGGTGTCCCTGCCCATGGCAGGGGGGTGGAACTGGGTGATCTTTAAGGTCCCTTCCAACCCAAACCACTCTATAATTCTGTGACTCTCCCCTACCCCATACATCCAAAACAGAACCTTTCATACATGAACTTGTACCACTTACTACAAAAATCATTTCTAGGACACTCCTTGACTATGTTGCTGTTCTAAGTATCCTTCTTTTCATTTTCCTTATCTCTTTTAGAGAGATAAGCAGCTTCCTTTCACTTTTTTTCCCCTCTAAACTATCATCTCATTTACAGTCAGGAGAAAAACTTCTAATCACTCAATAAAGTTAGCTTCCCTCACCATCAATTTTTCAAAACAACATCCATACAATTCATTCACATGAATTACAATACAGTGAATTCCTTCTTCTTCTTCCTTGTCTCTCACCATCACAAAAACACTTAAAAATAAAGTTCTGACAATCACCAGGCTACTGATGTGCAAATATCATTGCTCATCAAGCTAACTAATACTTCCCCTCCACCCCATCATGTGCTCCTCTAACCATCTAGGTCACCTTAACCTGTCCTGGAAGACATACAACCTGTTTTCCACCCAACACTCATGTTGAATCATGATAGGTGATTCCAGTTTGTTTACTGAAACTCCTTTGGGTTACATCATCACAAAGGGCAATCTCACTGTTTGGAAAAAAAAGTATTTTAGCCCTCTGAAAAATATTAAAATGCATTACACGCATTAAATTTGTGAAAACATATGCATAATAAAACCAACAGAATTAGACTGGTACAATCTTCTAAGCTTTCTAGCTAGAAAATATAAAATGGAGACCTTTACCCGGTCTTTCTCTCTACTCTCTCAAGAAATAGCAAGTGAAATAAAGTTTGGTAAGAACAAAATCCAAGAAAATAAATACACCATGTCCTGTCTGCTGTCCTATGCAACATGGAAGTGAACAAACTATGGGAATCACCCCACAATTCTACCTTGGTATGTGTTGAGAACAATGATGGAAAACAGTAGTTAAGCAATTTCCTTGACATCTGAAAGAAAGTTTTTTTCTTCATGCTCTGAATATCTAAATTACAGCTGTAGAAGTTACCTCCACACTTTCAGAGAGTTTTGTCTCTGGATTAGAGAGGAGGAATTTCATCTCTTGAATGAATGTGAACATATTTATAACTGGGAACTGAGATATAAAATGAGAATGAAATAATTCTTACTTGAAACTTGTATTTCAGCCCAAAAGGTAGGGAAGGAATGAAGGATAACCAGCAGCCATAGAAGCATCCAACCTGAAATAATAATCTGAGTTCTAAATAGTCTGGCCATAGCAAAAAACTGCCAGAGGCTTCTTCATCTAGCCATGGATGAGAGTCAGATGAAGCAGTTTCACGTCCTCAAATGGCAACAGTGACATACAAAAGACGAACAGTGCCTCATTCTCACATATGCAAATAGTTCAAAGGGAGAGAGGAAGGAGCACTAGAAGAAAGTATTATTTTACATGATACACTAGGGAAGTCATGAATCCTCCAGCCTAAAAATAGGCTGAAACAATTAATTATAGGATTGTAGTGAGTGATTAAAAAATTTAAAAAGTAAGCCACCTGTCTGTTGAACAAGCTTACAAAGTAGTCAGATTTAAGTTTGATCATCACGTTCTGGATTTTCTCAGTTATGAAACAGTTTCCTGTTTTGCCAAGTAACAAACATATCTGTTAAGGATAGTAGAAACAAAGGGTTGGTATCTTATCGCATTCTCAAGCACCTTGGTGGCCCTAACACAAGCATCCAAGACTTCCTGCATCCTTCACTTTCTGCAGTCTTCAGCTTTTAACCCGTAACTCATTGCTGTATTTTTTTTCCTTCATTTAATTAACAGATGGACACTTTACACTACTACATTACTGTGTTTTACTACATACTTAGAAAACAACAAATTTAAAACATCCGTAACTGATTTCCCTTTAAAACTGGAGTAGAAAAGGAATTTCTATACAGATGATTTGGCTGAATGGCTTCCAAGTGGTCTCTTTGAAAAGGAACAAATAAATGCTGCTGATTAAACTTTGCATTTATTACATACAATCAAAATCAATTCATAGTCATTTATACTTCATCAAACACAAAAAAGGTTTTAAATTACACAACTGGTTACTTGGCTCCTTTCAGTATCAGATGCTTCTCTGAATCCCTCTACACTGACTTCTAAGAATATTCCATCCATCATCTTTTAAAACGTACACTTTAGTATTAGCGACCACCTGCACATAAAAATCAAGTTTCCTGTACTTTCTGAGTTCATCGTCCTGTACAGGGCTGCAATTCAGTGACCTGTAGCAAGCAGCAGCTAGCTAGTTATCCTCTGGCTTACCAAAGAGAATACTGATTAACAAGTATGATTTTTTTCCACCTCTCAAAAGTACGAAATAACGTTATTTTAATCAAAGTCGCACTGTCTATCCTTTCCCCTCACTTCATTCAAATAGCTGCCAATAATTTAATAAGCACAATCTAACACATCACTGTCCAAACCAAGGGCCAGTGATATTAAAAAGAGTAAGCATAAGCTTTTCCCCCCCTCTTTTCTTTTTTTTGAACTGAGTGCCTAGCCCTTTTTTCTATAAAGATCCTTAGAATAGGACTCATCAGTCCTTGATGACCTGCATTTTCAGAATCTTTTTTTTTTTTTTGCATTAAAGCTTTACTTGTATGCATTTTACTAACTATTCTTTTTGCCTTTTCTCTGTAATGAAAGTTCATTTCAAATTTATTCTCTTCTGAGAAAAATCCATCAAGTCTTTTTGGCCTAAAACCAAGCTAATATTTCATAATAAGAAAACCCATCACTTTTAGCTAAGACATTTAGCACGCTTTTATCATCTCCTTTGTCCTCATTGCCTCATCACTACTAGAAGAAATATATGAAGATCACCTGCACCTCCAGAAACATGGGACACCTCCCTTTTGTCCATTTATACATCACAGCCTTCCAATCGTCCTGGTGTAAAATCCTCCAGAGGACAGTCAGCCTGTCTTGGGACAGCTAAAAGTCTATGGACACACTCAACAAGCAGGCAGCCAGTCAGGACTGGCCTGACAGTTTGGACTTCAAGACACTGTCCATTTAATGATACTGAAATATGCAGGCTGACAACTTGGTGGTGACTGGATATTCGTAAATACACAGCACTCTTCCTATACTACTAGTCCTCTAGAAATCAAAGGCAATTCCTTCTTCCTGCTTGCTGTGTACAAACCTTCTTTGGCCTGAACTAGTTACAAACTAGCTAGCAAACTAGCCTACTTCATTTTCCACTCCTCTTCAGTGATAGCCAGTATTTCTCATACTGACATAGAGTTTTATAACACGTCTGTCTGTGCACCACAGCTGTAGGACCCTGTAGACATCAGGGTACTGGAAGAAATCCGCACTTCATATAAATTTATATGAATATATTTGTGAAATTTTACAATTTATATTTCACATAAAAAGAGAGTATTTTGGCAGAAAAACTACAGCACATCCATTACAACCCCCCCCTCCCAGTTGTTTATGGAAGTAAAGCATTTTATTACATTTTTCTGTTTCACCATCATCTCTTCCCATTAGCAGGAAAACATACTTTCATTTCCTAACTGATACAATTACATCATTAAGAAAAAAATCCACAGGGAAAAAGGAGTAAACAGCCTGTGAGTGACAGTGAAGCTGCATCTTAACTGAAAAAGTGCACATTGTGACATTCCTCAACCAGCAAAGTGTGTAGTCCAAGAACTTCAAGGACAACTGTCAAAATGAAGTTTGCTTGCATAAATTATTAGCACTTTAATTCTATCCCCACCAAACAAGCTGGAAAAGGAGAGGAAAGAGGAAGTGGAAGCTAGAATGTGCGATGTTATTCAAATAAATTAGAAGTATTCTCTGTATAGTTTTCGTCTGAAACCACCACACATAGTTAAGGCACTATATAATAAGCTTTTTTTATTTGCTAGTTGCTAAACTGACAAATAGATCCTAGAACTGTTTATGTAATCCAAGGGGAGTGTTTCCTAATACCTAGCATTAGCACAGAATCAAACATATTTGCCTACAATCAGGATGAATGTGGTTCCCTTAGAGTATCCTTTTCTGGCAACATGGCCATCAGAAAGCTTATCACACAAGCCAACCCTCTGATAACCTAATCTTGTTTTAGGCAGACTCTGTTAGCAGTGCACGCATTTTAGGAGACAAACTAACTGCCATCCTTCATAAATCCTCAACATTTGGCAAGACAGCCTAAAATATTTTAGTACTGATCACTCACGAGCCAGAGAATCGTGTCACCTATCAGGACAGTTCGTCTGTAGCTCTTCTGCTTTACAGGGAACAACAGGCTGACAGAACGATGGGCTCCCAACACGCTTCGCCAAGACAAAACATGCCTTGGGCTGACTGGATTAACCTTCGTAGCTGAACCACCTGAGATATGTTTGAAGAGGTGCTTCAAGACAAAACCTGTCCGTAAAACCAAGAAGGGGGAAATTTCAGCCCGTGCTTATTGCTACAAGCAGAAGTGAATCAGCGAGTCAAGAGGGCTCACAGTATGTACGCAAACCAGAGCTTATATAAGAAGTCTGGAACATGTCCAAAAACGATTGAAATACAGGAACCACAGGAATACTGAAGGGATAGAGTACAGTGGCTCCACTTTAGTCAGTGCTGTTTGCTTTATTCAGGTGGAAGTCATGATGTCAAGACAATGAAATGCAATTTTCCTTAGGTGACTAATTACACACAGCTTCAGAAACTACATACTTAACTATAGTCAAAGGACCAAATATAAAATATTACTCCCCTGCAAATGAAGTTGAAGTACTCTATACAAGAAAAGATTTCAGTGACTTGTCAAATTTATCTACTAGGTAGAGTAGAATTGCAAAAGGGGAAAAAAAAAGAGCCGACAAATTTTAGCATTTAATATTTGTTCTTAAATTTTGTTTAATCTGTCTCAGCTATATACAAGTAAGACCTTATTTACACTCACCATGTATTTCAGTACCTGTAAATACATATTAATAAGGTAGCTTTATGATAGACCTAAGCATTTAGCAGTATACTAATTGTGGATTTAGCAGCATGGCAAATTATGGCATCTTTCCCAGAAACAGTACAAAACTTTGAGAAGAAGCTGAAGAACACACACTCAGTTGGAAGCACGAAGCCTCTATCTGAAACAGAGAGGCTTACTAGGTTTCTAATGATACCTACAGTAAATGCTTCATCATGATATGTTTTAGAAATCAACTATTTAAAATCTTCTTGCAGCCACAAATCTATTGCAAAGCTAGCATTTGCCTCCCAGCCCTGTTCTTTTTAGCTAGCCCAGATTTCCTACACCCAGTGAAGGCTCATTAGTCAAGTGTGCCAGTGAACCAACTGTTAAGAGTAAACAGAGGGCAATACATAAAAGTAAACAAAAGTAAAGCAACAAAAAATAAACTATAGATTAACCATCCCATTTGAATTATTTAAAATTTAAGCATTCCAATGCCAGAACAAGCAGATCTGCATTGAAACTACAATTATAAAACAAGAATCTAATTCAACATAAAAATATTCTTAACACTAAAACATCTGTATCAGTCTGTTCTTTTATGCATATTAGGACAAGTAATTGAACAAAATGAATAGCGTAACAAAGGAAAGGACCATCTTTAAATCGAAGCTGTGAAATAGTGCCTGAACTTCCCACTTTGTTAATGTTAGCTTGGTAGTAAACAGGAGAGTAATAATAGCTTATTGAAGTCTCACTAGCCAGAGAACTGCAAAAGAAATCTCAGAAGTATAACTGAGAAATATGGCACTTGCAATTATCTGTAACCAAAGATGTATAGAAACAATAATTCTGAAGTGCTCACATAGAGTATCAGGTATTTTAGGTATTTAAGGTTTTGCTTCCCAAAAGATAACATCTGCTCAAAACAAAAATTCTTTCCTTTTTCTAACCTTTATTTAAAAAGCACTCTTTCCCCACAAACCATTTTTCAAAATGAAGTTCCAACAACCATACTTTTTTTTCCCATGACGGTTCCTAATTTAAATCTCACATGGGACCTGAACATCCAAGCACATCATTTTTACAATACTACCAATACTTAAAACAGTGTTTTTGCTATAAAAATATTTCCTCTCCAACAAGTCAAGCATTTTCTGTGGATAGCTGCAAATATTTGAGTGTATCCTACCTACATATTTGAGTCAGAACAAAAGACTGAGAGAACAGGGTGAAAAGTGTGTTTTGTTCAATGGCCTTGATTAGGACTAAGACAATGATTCCTACTGCAATATACTAAGATCAAAATATACTGTGATCTATTAAAGATTTCTGCAACACTTCAACCGGGCAGACATTTACGAAAAAAATTCCTCATCATTTTATTTATGTTGTCTCTTCAATTCTTTATGAGTAGCTAATTACATCTGTTGTTGAATTATGTGATTAGAAAGAATTCTAACCAAACAAAAAAAACCCTTCAGTTTTAGCCCCCAAAATACATGTCACTAACAACTTTATGTAAACAAGCCTACAAAACTAAAAACGTACATGCCTGTAACTGCAAAGGAAAAAAAAAATCATATTAATCTCTCTACGGCTAGGATGCCATAACAGGGCAGAAGTGTTTTTTGGTAGTGGTGGCAGTTTTTTTTTTCCTGAGCCATCTGAATACACCGCCATAAAATGTGTAACTACTTTGTAGTTTAGACAACATTTTAAATAAACAAATAACGCAGAAAATTAAAGGAGAAGCAATGGAAGCCAGATTGCCTACACACAAGTGCTCACACAGAGCCAACAGGAACATGTTACACTCAGATACATAAAACACGTTCTGTGATTCAACAGAACCATTACACGGCAGAGAATATCCCTTGTGCTTCTTGCCAGAAAGCAACCACAGTCGTCAGTTCTCACGCATCATCCCTACAAGCTACTGTACAAATTCAGCAATTAAAACAAAGTATATCGTAGAGTAGCTAGAACAGTAAGTGCAGTCAAAACATTTCCTTCCCTTTACCTCCTTCAACGTATCTGGGCGGTCACCTACCCGAATCAGTCCACCACTGCCAATTCACACCATAGGAGTCTGAATCAGTTTCTGAACTCGGATCACAGAATCACCAGGATGCAGCACGGAGTTTTCTAAACCATCCAGCTCATGAAACTGTGAAAAACAATTAAGAAACATTTTCAAGATGACAGGTATAAATGATTTTATACAAAATATAAAGCAGCTTCAAATCCACACATTAACTTTGCTTTAACATCAGAATTAAACACAAAGACACCAAAGTGCTAATATGTGATATACCACAAGAACCATTGTACAATTACTTATTTTTGTCCTCTGCCAAATCTCAAAGTAATACAAACAGATAAAGCAGTGTGCCAAAACACAAAAAAGGTAAAAATGATTATCATTTCCTCCTTTCATTCCGGCAAAAACCAAAACATATGCATTGCTAGCAAGCTTAAATTCAAAACAACTTCCTTGGTTATTTGTATGGATGGATTTTTAATGTAATTATCAGGTTAACAAAATTCAATCAAAACCTGTAAGTTACGTGCAGAACCTAAACTAGACGACTTCCTCTTAAAATGCTAGTATTCTGGCAAAGCTGAAGCACACTCGGCGAGAATCTATACCACCCACACTGTCACAACTACTCCCACAGCCCTTATGGGGAAATACAACTCCTAGCAACAGATGAGGCTTTAAAAAAGCTGCAATTATTTTAATTGGACCTGCCAGCTGCCTTTCATTTAGCTTAACATGAGATTTTATTCAAAGTCTGCAGCCACAGCCATTGGCAAGGTAGTTGCTTACAAGTAGTTGGACCTATTTCTGAACAGCTTATCCTGCCTGGAGAGCTTTTGTGGCCTATTGCCATATACTCTATATGTTGAGGACACAAAGTTTTATTATGTGGTCCTGGCCAGTAACATGGAATAATGTACTAAGTCCAAGGTGTATATGGAACACACCCATTGCCTCATCTTGATGACATTTGTTGGGGCCAGTTCAAATAAGGTGACAAAACACAGAAGGACGATTTTGTCATCTGCTTTCAAAACAGCAAAGGCATCCCACACCAAAAAAACATCTAACACATTTAGGTAGGTTGATAAGTGGAGTCTTTCTCAAAAGAAAATGATTTTTCAGGTCAGATCCTTACTAACGTATTATTTCCATAAAGCATTCAATACACAGACACAAAACTGAATTTCATGATTCCTAAAATTTCTAACACAAGCCATTATTAAAATAACTGCTTCTGCCACTTTCAGAACACTTATGGTGATTTAGCAAACTCTAAAACCTCTGTACTGATGTAACTATTTAACAGATAATTGGCGTTTCAGCCACCTTCTCCAAGACACTGATGTTATCAGCTGCCCATGATCTTACAGCCAGCACAGCTAGAAACCCTGAAGGATCCAGGGGTTCCAGTTCCATAACCATATTGTTAATTCGAAAGCTTGGTTGAAAAAAAAAAAAAAAATATATATATATATATGTATATATATAGTGTGTGTGTGTGTGTGTGTATTATGGTGGGTCTGGAACTTTCCTTCTTGTTTTTTCCTACTGCCTTTCTACCTACAGCCAGGATTTTTGTATGACTAAAAATACTAACGAGAGTATTGTATTAAATCAAGTTCATATCTGAACAATATCTGGATCTACAAAGATGGAAACAGCTTTCTTGGCTCTTAACTAAAAAGATCAGAGTAATGTCCTCTCCCTTGTCTTGCTGTCTTCCACAGAAGGTTAAAATTTCAGTTCAACTGGAGATTTATGTAGCATCCTTCAAGATGGGGCAGTGGACTATTGAACATGCAGACTCCATTACATGCCCAAGTTTGTGACTGCCTCTGTCAAGTCTTGAATTCTGTGGTACCCCCATCAGTGCTTCAGTCACCAGCTCTTTCACTATATCCCAAGTAGCAAGCACACAGTAACTGTAGGGCCACATAACCTATGACCAATTGCACAGATCAATACATGAAAGATTGCTATCTAAGCGTTACCTAAGGACTGGAACACTCTTCCATCCACCCTTCTCCTCCCACTGCTGACAAATAAGACACTGTAACACAACTCCAGAAGAAAGACATCAGTTTAACCCCACTGTCAATAACAATGTATTCCCTCTGACCTTTAACCACCTTCTTGCTACTGAGATTGACTCAGTATTTCATTTTTTTTTTTTCCTTACTAAAAACTTGAGTAGTCTGGTATACATGCTACAAATGCTCATTGCTGAGCTAGTCCCCAAAAGTTAAGGGAAAATATGCGTTTCACCAATCTTTACAAGAAATATCCTGCTCAGGCACTTCCCCCAATTTAAGTTTTTTCCTAAAATGTAACTTAGAAATTAAATATCTACAGCTAATCCTAGCTAATCCTTTTTCATTATCACATACTTCCATCTTTAATTAAAGCACATGCTGCCCAATTAACACCAAGAACTGATTCCAACTCAAAGCCCTGATGGGCAGGTCACTTTATGAAAAAGTACCCATTTTACATTTGAGCTAAACTCATTTCAGAAGAGTTATGAGCAACCAGAGCTCTTCAAAACTAGACAAGTTTGCGCTGTTGAGTGCACAAAACCATCCCTTGCGGACAACATCTGAGAGAGAATGAGTATTTTTGTAGGTGCAAAGCCCAGTATGAGAACACTCAACTTGGATTTTCGTCTACCACCACGTGAAAATTATGCTGCATTTCAAAAAAAGTTGTGAATTAAAAACCATAAGAAAATTTGTTGTACTTCACTTCTGGTCCTCTGCTACTGTTGTTGCTTTTCTCAACAGCTCTATGACATGAAAGATGAGGGTCTGACTAGCTATGCGAAGTTCTGTACAAGTATTTTCAGAAAGAAGGTGGGGTTAGTACTGTTATCAGGCACTTAAGACTTTGGAAGAACATACCCTGGAGCCCAGGCTTAAATCAGTAGTAATGGGAAGTTCATAAACCAAGTCCGTCTACCACTTTGAATAAACTTACTGGAGAAAGACGACAGATCCAATATCATAGTAGACGCTACTTATTTCATTACACAAAGCCAAGAAGCATCAGCACACCACTCAAAGCAATACAGACACAATTACTGAGAGCAGGAAGCAATCAGAATGATCACTTAAAGTCGCAAAATTCCTTAGAAATACTCCATTAATCAAGTTTTAATAGGCTCAGAAAGACTCAAAGATATTTGATAGTCAGTTCTACTGCATCAGTGGATCTATGTATAAAAAGTAGCATTTTGCTTTCACCAAGAACAAAAAAAAAATTAAAAATTAAAAATTAAATAACATTCTATTACATGATTTTCCCCTTTCTATTTCCTTCATCTACCACAACAAAGGAAAAAACATACTTAGATTTCTTTAAGCATAGTTCAGCTGAACCCATAGTTCAAAATAAGGGAAAAATAAAAGAAAAATATGAATTTATGAATTAATTCATTAACATAATTACTAGAAGTGCACATACAAAATCAATAATTTAGCAGCTACATTAATGCAGTTGGATATGAACAGAATAAACAAAATAAATCTTCTCTACAAGTACTTTCTGAAAGCAACTAAATACTTTCTGTATCAGATTCTTTTTGTCAAATGGGGATAATGGAGGATGCATATAATTACAGATAACACACAACACCCAAATTAGTTATTCTGTATCACAAGAATTTGTTTTGACATATTCATTCCTCGTTCAATCAAAAAATCAGTAAGAAGAGTTAAAACATCTTTGACTACTATCCTTCAAAATATTAATAGGTAACTTAGTTATACAGAAATCCACCTTGCTGAAAGGTAAGCAATTGACAGGAAAATACATCAAAGGTTCTATGTGAGCATAGGTACTTGCCACTGAATAGCTGAACGAGCTGTTTTTCACACAGCCTGAACAAGGTAAATTTGACATTGGATCCTAGTTTCTTCTCTAGACGAAGATGGCAGGAGAGGAAGGAAACCCTGCTCAACAGTGCACGTTATCTCACTCAGCTCAGCTTCACCACCGGCTATAATTTCAGCACACGACTCAATTCCTATCCATGTATCAAGACTGATACCAGAAAATTAATGATCTTAGCAGAGACAAAGTCATTTCCGTTTCAGATGTTAAAGTAAGGGATGTTAAAGTATCCCTTTTTTCCCTTATTTTTAGGTAGATAATTTTATATATATATATATATGTCTATATTATACATATATATACACATATATAATATAGGCATATATATAACTAAAAACAATGTCCAACTTGTACTCTAGTCATACAGCAGAACAGATGTTAAAATACATATGTAATTGTCTCTTAGGAACCTTTTCTGCCCAGCATTAAGACAAGATACACTGAAACTACAATCTAGTCCTTCAAAAGTGGAGTCATGCCATTCTAAATCTTCCCCAAAAGACACACAACTATCTCTAGGGAGTGAGAGTGACAGAGAGAATTACTACTTCATGTTTTAAAGTGGGGAAAAAAAAGCAAAGACATAACTTTAAAAACAGAAAAAGTGAACACACTTCATAACATTTGCACCGAATATTCACTCAGAGGACATGTGTGGAGAACATGAACGTGAAGTTATGCCAATATGAGATATGCATGCCCTCAGGTTGACAGTCATTTCCAATTTACCACGCTCTAGATTCTTACTACAGATAGACTATCACAAATGAAGTATACACATGACAAAAATATGGAAAACGGCACGATCGTTTCATGCTTATTTGCAAGGTCAATAGATGCTTCGTATTTTTAATTCCTAACTAGACAGTGACTGCATATTTTTTAATTGAATTGCAGTAAGTTTTAACTTGGGGGCTGGGGGGAAGACCACACCTTTATTGATCTTTCTTTCACAAGATGAAGTTTCAGTCCCAGAGAACTTAGTATCATCACAACAATTCCTCTCAAGTATGCAAAATATCACCATTAGGAAACTACTGTAAGGGAAGAATTCACTGACTCCAGATTGTGCTTTGGTTAATTCTTGTACTGCACAATTTGAAAGGAAAAAAAAAAAATCTGCTCAAATATAACATTCCAAACAGCTTGGGATTCCATATGTTCTAAGGAGCTTCATTTCAAGCTCCTGTTCTGAGGAGCACAGAGGTAAGACTGATAGGCCTGTAGTTCCCCAAGTCTTCCTTTTTTCCTTTCTTAAAAATGGGAGTTGTATGTCCCCTTTTTAGTCACTGTAACTTCACTAGACTACCATGACTTCTCAAATGACAGACGGTAGCTTAGACAGGAATCTGCCAGTTCCCTCGGATGCACCTTATTAGGTTCATGGACTTGTGCACCTTCAGGTTCCTTAGATGGTCTCAAAGCTTCTTCTCCTACAGTCGTCAGTTCTTCATTCTCCTGGTCCCTGCCTTTGGATTCTGTGACTTAGGCAGTACGGCTAGAACAGTTCCCAGTGAAGACAGAAGCAAAAGGTATTGAGTACCTCAGTCTTCATAAAGTTCCAGGTAACTAGGTCTCCTGTTTCACTCACTGAGGGATGGGGGCATGTATACAGGTTCTTTCTCCTTCCTTCACTGTCCTGTGTACTTGAAGTAACTCTTTTTTACATCTCTAGCCAAGTTCAGCTCCAATTGCGCCTTGGCTTTCCTAGTTCTGTACCTGCTCTCCTACATCCCCATAACCCTCCCAGGACGTACATGCTTGCTTCCACTGCCTATACATTTTGGTTTTGTGCTTTAGTTTGGCAAAGAGGTCTTGACTTAGCCAAACTTGACTCCTGTGTTCCCTGCCCAACTTCTTAAATGTCAGGATTCAGAGCTCTTGGGCCCTAAGATAAATATCTTTAAATTTCTCCCACCTCTCATTCATTCCGTATCTCTGAGCGCAGTTTCCCAAGGGATCCTATGCACCAGTGCCCTAAACAACTGAAAGTTTGCCTTTCTGAGGCTTAGGGTCATGATTCTACTCTTTGCCTGTCCTGCATCCCTCAGAATTGGGAATTCTACCAGGGCATGATCACTGACTGCATTTCAGGCTACCTCCAGTCCTGACCTCTCCATTAAGTTCTTCAGCACTGGTGAGCAACAGGTCCAGCAGCACATCTCCTCTGGTTGGGCTATTTTGCAGATTGAAGAGCAGGATGTACAGACAACTACCAGCATGAGAAACAGCTTCTTAGCTGCTTAAGGATGTTTTCAAAACTATCCATTTGACCCATTACTATTCAAGTAAGCAACACACAACAAAGCGTCTGTTTCAAAAGTAATTGTTGCTAATACTAGTACAGATGAAAATGGAAAACTACACAAAACTCAACTGAAATGCTTCCCATTCATCCAAAAAAATGCACTGTAAGGAAGAGAGATATGAACTCAGATCTCAAAGAAAGAATTTTACTTGAGACTATATGAAAAGGGATACTTTTCCCCCTTCCATTAGAAAAGAACAAAAACTCACTAGTGCTTTTCCACATTACTCCCACTCTAATCTCCCTACAGAAACAGAGAGAAGCACAGTACTAGAGTCTTAATAAGCCATTATCAAAGCAAGAAAAATCTTTTTGTCTACCTCGCATGCATCAATGCTACTTCGTCTCAGCTGTATGTGCTTGGCCCTTCGCAGAGAGATGAAAGATCAGAAGTTTTGTAACCTACAATTCATGACTGCAGGACAGCCAAGTGAGACTACTATAGCATACATGCCCCATGCCACAGTCACAAAGTACTTTCACACCAGGACAGGCAGTTTCCCCAAAGATTTTAGAATTAAGAAGCTATAATCATGTTGCACCTTTAATCCCTCCATGAATGAAGATGGATATACTCTAGTAATCTGAGATGAAAAAGTAAAATAAAATAATTATCATTGACAAATACTTCTAATAGAATCATTCCACCAGTGATAATGCCTAATGTTTCAACTTGTTTAATTATCATACTGACATACCCATCAGTTCCCCATTCACACTGACATTTAGGTATAACTTGAAAGCAGAGCATGCCATGTTCAAACACTGTTCAGCTATGGATTTCAATCAAGAGGTTCCTCCGGATGACTAAAACAAAATAATAAAAAAATCAAGCCATCAGAAATCCCTAGAAAGTAAAGAAACTAGCTTAAATACGTCTTGACAACAAGTAGTCAAGAAGGTAGCTTTGAGGAAAAAAAGGACTTGATGACCTCAGCAATGAGGAACTGAACAGGTCTCTAGTCCTCCTGAGTGTTTTTCTAATTCCACTTCTTACCATAGCTAGTTATTTCCCTAACACCACAGCAATTACAACCTACTTCACAGAGATCATCTGTCCCATTACTTTCTGGATAATAATTCTGGAAATTAACTAAAAGCTATATATTTTCAGGCCTATTCCTAGAAGTCGAAGTATCTTCAGCTCTGTGAAAGATAAACATCAAATTCCAAGCCTACTACCGAAGTCTATAAAGTCAACCTTCATGTGCCAAAAAAGCAGGAAAGATAGGAGGTGGTACATTTGAAATCTGCTCCAAAAAAGCTTAAATGTTAAGTATTGCAATTTTTAACAGGATTCAGTCTTATACGGGAGGATTACTGAGGAACAAATCAGACATAAATTCAGAGGAAAAAAAGCAAAATTTATACTTTTCTGTGATTGAGTAAAAGTATATTCTAAACCAGCAACTAGAACTCAAAAAGCAAGTCAAGTCACACTGAACTTAAACCAAACTACAGACCGGTAAAGGAAGACCAAGCCTTACTTTTCCTACTCACGTCTGCCTTCTGTTAAATCTAGGGTTTGCACAACCAGCACAAGAAGGAGGACCCAGGGAACTACAGGCCAGTCAGCCTTACCTCGATCCCTGGGAAGGTGATGGAGCAGCTAATCTTGGAAACCGTTTCTAGTCACATGAAGAAGAAAATCATTATGAGTAGTCAGCATGGATTCACCAAGGGGAAGTCACGCCTGACCAACCTGATAAGCTTCTATAATGAAATCACCAGCCTGATGGATGAAGGGGGAACATTGGATGTTGTCTTCCTGAACTTCAGTAAGGCCTTTGACGCTCTTCCCCGTAAGATCCTCACAGAGAAGATGCTGAATTACGGACTGGGTGAGCAGACCATGAGGTGGATCAAAAACTGGCTCAATGGCCAGACCCAGAGGGTAGTGGTTAGTGGTGCAAAGTCTATTTGAAGAGGTATGCAGAAAAGGGGAAGAGTTAACCATGCCAAATCTCAGTCCTGCAGATACTCCAAGCAACCAGAAGAAGTGAAGACATTCAGTAAGGTCAGCAAACAGTTATGGTCTGGGTAACGATATGTCAGCAGTTATTGTTCTACATTTGAAGTTCAGAACCGAAAGAAGTGTCTACAGGATGTGGTCTTAACTGAAAGACAACCTTGCAAGCGCTGCACATACTTTTGCAACAAAAAGTCAATTTTTTAACCTACAAAACAATACATTTATTAGAGGCTTGAGTGAATGGAACTACACCACACAGAAGAGACCATCATCCCCACCACAGTAAGTTGTTTTTTAGGTTGTTTTCACATTTATGTTCATTTAACTAAAAAAAAAACAAAAAACAAAAAAAAAAAACCTCTTAAATCTTAAATCCAAAAGTAACCAATGCAAGGTGTCTCATCAAGAAATGTTCGTGGTTAAGAGCTGCAGCTTGTCAGTTGGAGTGGGCTAGTTATAATACTAAGATTAAAACAATCTTGTAGAAAGTTCTTTAATGAATATCAACTTGTAATTCAAAAATTTTCTTTTTTTGTTTTAATATTAAACAAGTCTGTAAACAGAAAATAAGAGACATGAAATACACAATGGGGCCACTGCTGAGATATGGCACTGATCTAGATCCATCTCTCATCTGCCCCACTACTCTTAAATAAACGGTAGATTCACATGATCAACCTCAAACATCCTATTGCATCAGAAGCTGCCACTCTATAGCAGATAATGCCCCTTACTTAGAGCAGAATGCACACTATTTCTCATGTTTAGAAGAAAAAAATATTTATCTCATATGACGTCCTTCAACTACTGTGAATCTTCAGTGATTTGGATGTAAAGCAAGTCTAATAGTTTGTATGGATGAAACCAGTATCTGCAGAGCACACAAGCTTCTATTCTGCATTAGAAGGAAAGCATACCTGACAGCAAATACTGATAGTAAAAAATGGAAAAAGCATTTTTCTTTTTTTTTTTTGTCCTTAAAAAAGAAAAATGGTGTTGTCTTCTGGCCTGCTCATAAGTCAACTTTATCAGTGTGTTGGAGAGCCTAAACAGAAGGGACACTTTCTGAAAGAAACCACAAGAAAGGATGAAACAAAGTGTAACAACCAAGATGCTTTTAAAAGTCACATCAATATGTCATGGTTAATTAAATCACTGAGTAGACTTAAGCTGCAAAGTGCCTTTCAAAGAATAAAATACGTATTAAGACAACTGTTTAATGGACAAAGAAAGAGAGACTGGATATATTTAAAAAAGTTGTTCCTACAATGCTATTAATAGCACAAAAATGCTAGTAGAAAATCTGCAAGGAACTCCAAAGGAAAAAAACAAGTCAGTGGGTTCCATAGCCTTATTTACCTATTAAAACCAAAAATGATAAGGGCTTTGATGAGAATTCAAGTTCTTAAAACACAAAAGGACAGAAGTAAAACATGGACCTAATGGGACACTTCTTCATGCCACTTTTTCTGGTACTTTCTATGATTTAATAGCTACAGGACAGAGCTGTTGCCACTGTTAAGTGGGAGAAGAGTAGACAGTGGAATGCATCATGCTTGAGCAGCTCAGGCCTTCCTTTGGCTCAGGTGAGGTGGATCAAGACACAAACAGACAACTGAAGAAGTTCTTTTGGACTGTATACCTCATCTCAGCACATGAACACTTCCTTGGTAACATCATTATCGTAGAACAGCTGAAGACTTCAGGCAGCAGGAAAGAAGAATTTAAACCATATAAAGAACCACCAGCATTTCCTCTTTCAACCAAGAAAACAGGATTACTAGCCTTGCACTCTACCTCAAGTCTGAGCTATTAATCCCCCACACAAACAAAAAAGAACACAGAAACTATGGCCCCTGCTACAGCCATGGTTCAGATGAAGATACCTCATTATTAAATGTTTGATTTTTTAAAAAATTCATGCCTTCCTCAGCTAGAAAAAGAAAATATCTGCCCTCATTCTATCTTTTTTCAGGGTGTTACCACTTTTTACACAAGACAGGAGAACACTGAGAACATTATGCAAGATAATTCACTGAGGTTAATTTTTAACTGTATGTCTAATCATAATGATAGAAGAGAAAAAAAAAAAGACATACATTCAGAAAGGACAAACAAATTTGCTTTAAAGATACTAATTTCATTCCTCCGAGTTGGTTTAAGAGAGCTATAAAATGAAGGTTTTCAAATCACTTTAGATTAGAAGAAAAATCTATGCATAAAGTTACAATTAGAAACTGAATCAAAGTGACTACCACCTTCTTTGCAAACAAGGAAGTAATATGCAACAAAACACTCTCCACCCCACAGTTGTTTCTCTGTCACAATAAAATCTTCCAATATTTGGAGATATTCATTGAAAATGTTTCCAATTTTGCCCTGAGAACTTGCTGGAATTGCAGTTGGGATAGAAACAAAAATAAAAATAAACTGTGAAGGATGTTAACAAACCTGTCCTTCTACCTGCAATATCAAGCAAATATATAGAGCTCTCTTAGGGATGTAAATAAAGAAAAACATAAGTTGCCAGCCTAAATAAATAAATATAAATTAAAAAAAAAGGGAAAAAGTCCTGCATGCTTGCACACACCTAGATATCCAAGGAAGGAAATACAGTACTTTTTTTCCATATACACTACCCCTATTGATAGCCTCACTGTTTCAGTTTCAGTATATAACATATGCTAATCAAAATAAAAAGCAAGCTATAGAGAAACAAACAGTAGTGAAAATGCCAAAAGCTTATGAAAGCAATTAATATTGAATACTATCTTCAATACTTAAAACACAAAGTCCCTTTAACCCCTTAATTTGAGGGCTAGGGGAACAGATTTGAAAAACATAGCTGCCACATTCTGTTTCGCACGAGCGTGGTATTTTTATTCATTTGACATATGTTGCTTCCTGAATGGATTTAATATATTTTGGCATTCCAGAACAAAACTGCTCTCATGGTGTTTGGCACTTCATGTACAATGTAACCAGGAAACCACTCCTTAGACTATGCAGCCATCTGCAGCAGATAGCAACGGTTTTTAAACAGGCAAGCTGCACTGTTGTAAATATGCAGTACTTCAATACACAAGAAAAGTTCTCATCTGTGAAGTAGACTTTCCATCTAATTGCCTGCAGATAAATTCAGGCAATGCATAACACTTCAGCACAAACTAAAGGAGAGAGGGAGAGAGAAGGAGACAGACAGAGAGAGAAACTCTTATCAGAAGATTCCTAGCGAGAATTTCTTTCCTACACTCTGTTGTCTATATACTAAAACAAACCAAAAGCTGATGTCCTGCTTTGCACGCACCATCCCCCCCAACAATGTAATTGCCAGAATTCCTAGCTAAAATTAGGATGATCAAACAACAAAGGTCATAATAACATAGTGGGCCCCAAACAACAGGAGACTTTAAAAAACTGAGAAATCAAAGGTTGGGAACATGGGAGGAGGAACCACCGCACTCAGTACCTTGGAGCTAGCAACAAAATCGATAAGCTGACCAGAAAAACTGCTGCACCAAATCTAGACAGGTCACACAACTCAGTCTGTGGTGAGAGTAACACGAGTGGAATCACACTCACAGAACAGAGCTGAAAAGACAGAGTGCATGTGGATGTGTGTCTTCAACGCCCACTGCGGACTGCTCTACTTCAAAAAAATAAATCCTACCAAAAATACAGGTATAGGTGCATCCTGACACACAGAATACTGTGTAGTACCCTAATGAAAGTTACAGCTTAAAGAAACAGAATATACAGCTGGACTTCCATTTTGCTTTAGAATTCTTCCCCCTTAAAGAATATTTGTCTTTGTTTTGCTACCCACCTTGACAAGTTCATCTGTTTTTTGGCTTTTGCATCTGCTTAGTATGAAATGCAGTACTAACAACAGCAAGCTTCCGTTTACAGTGAAGCTTTTTAAAAATAACTTTCCTTAAACGCATCTTTTTCACTGTTACAATACGAAGCAGCCACTACCTATTTCATTAATGAGTAAAAGTCTCAAAAAAAATACATTTTCCAGATTCCAAGCACCTTTTCCCTCTGATTTACACAATGATTATGACATGTAGGAGCTCAACATCACTCTCAGCAGTTTTAGAAGTCATTGTCTTAAACAAATAAAGGAATGTCTAATGAGGGCTTATGTAAAAGATAGAGAGCAACGTTTTGCTCAATCAGATAATGACAGGACAAGGGGGAATGGAGCACAGGAACAGGTTGCCCAGAGAGGTTGTGGAGTCTCCTTCTCCAGAGATATTCAAAACCCGCTTGGGTGCCATCCTGCTCAACGTGCTTTGGGTGATCCTGCTTGGCGGGGGGGTTGGACCAGATGATCTTCAGAGGTCCCTTCCAACCTCAACCTACCTGTGATTCTGTAAACTGAAAGAGGGGAGATTTAGATCAGAGGTCAGGAGGAAATTCTTCACTCAGAGGGTGGTGAGGCACTGGCACAGGTTGCCCAGAGAAGCTGTGGGTGCCCCATCCCTGGAAGTGCTCAAGACCAGGTCAGATGGGACTTTGGGCAACCTGGTCTAGTGGGTGGCATCCCTGCCTATGGCAGGGGGGTTGGAGTTAGATGATCTTTAAGGCCTCTTCCAACCTGAGCCATTCTATGATTCTATCTATGTTTTTCTTTTACATTGATTCATCTGTAAATCTTCATCCATCCCAATTAGTAGTTCATAATTGTGATATACAAGAATCGCTCCTCTTTGCCTGAACCTTGGTTTTCTAACTACAAGACTTCACATCTCTCATGCAGCTAAGCACCAATATTTTGTCCCGTATTTATTCAGCTTTAATCTCACAATATGTATTTGATTTTTGCCAATTTATAGCCTTCTTCCACTCCTAACACAGTAATAGTGCAAAAGGCATTAACTTATTTTTCTTTTCAGATAGTGTTGTGTTCCTCTGTGCCAACGGACTATGATTAAAGGAGAAAAAAAAAAACACAACTGTTATGTTAGTTTTATTTTAATGCATCAGGCATTCTGGAGATCAGATAAGCAACTGTTACAACAAAATTAATGGAAGAACATTCTTAAATGTTTTCTTCTTAATACCTAAAAGTATTTTTGCCTCTTTAGATAGAGAAAAAATGATAGCTTAAAGGTTATAACAAAAAAAAAAAATGTTGGGAATTTAGACAATTATTTTGAAGGACAAGTTCTCTAAAAGCTCTATTATCAACATAGATAATAATTTGCTAAAGTCAAGAAAGTTTCTCACCTGACAGGAGGTTTAAGTAGAATTAAGATTCTTCCTTCCCATCACAGTGCAAATTATAGCTTAAAAACTGAATTCAGAATGGATTTAATAATAACTCAGCTTAAAGCGTTACTTAACCTCCTGAAATCCTGTGCTTTTTTGCAGGAGGAAGAAAAAAGTTGCAGCACTTTATTATGACACTATTGAAGTGGTGCTTATTTGCTATTAACATGTCAACTACTACTCCTCAGACCAGGAAAACTGAATAGCACAATGCAGGTATTTCAAGAAATTTCCTAACTGTGTTTTCAAATAGTTCGAATTGTCCAACAGGTACTTCCCCATCAGACCTTTGAAAGATTAAAAACAAGTTAATACAAGTTTTGGGAAAATTAATGGCATTCTGATTTTAGGGTTATTCCTCAATAGAGATTTCATATTCACAAGCTGAAATTTAACACTTATCAATGTTTAACACAAAAGGAATAACTGGTGATCTATGAACCTAAAATGAGCAAATATATAATAGAATTCAACAGAAATAGGCAGGGACTCTCTCCATCTGGTGAGATGGAACAGAGTGCACTGTTTTCAGAAATCTAAGTAACAATCTATTCGTTCTTGACCAGTTGTGGGTTTTATTTGTTTGTTTTTTTAATGCAGATGTAAGAGAGAAGTAAGAATGGTATCTGGAAGAAAGTAGTGATTAAAGTTGTATTTCTCTTCCATCCCATAACACTTTCCTTTAACTTTTTCCATTGACAGGGCCACGGTCTTTCCCATGGGGGGGTCACAGCCTGCTACTGCAAAACCAGTTCAGTATCATTAATGTCATGAAAGGCTACAGGACGCTGGAAATCCTGACAATACCTCTCCTTCCTTTTTACCAGCACTGAACAGGAAAACCCCATGAAAACGTTTGCCCGCTCTACCGCCTTTCTCTAGTAACAGCAGAACTGCAAAAAAACACGCAACAATGTCATGATCCTTGGCACCTCTGCTTTGTTCAGTAAAGCAAGACAAAATAAGTGCTCCTTGAAAAGACAAGGACATCACCCAGATAAAAACAAATGGAAAAGTATTTTTTTTCTCTCATTTAAGTCTATTAAAGTCTATTTTATGTCTACCTTACTTTTCTGTTATTTGTATTGTTTACCTTTTTTTTTTTAATGAAACTTCTGGTAAGAGATCTGAAGCACGGCAGTAAGATTAACACACTGGAAAAACAGGATTTTCTAATAGGCACAGAAAAGTCCCTCCCACACAAAACATTGTTCAGGAAAAAAAAAGACTCCTAAAAAAAAAGACGCAAACAAGACACACTATAGTTAAACAATAGTATAGTGGAACTGCAAAGCTCCAATAGTTTCTCTCTCCCATACCAGTATTTCTGATCTTATCTACCAGATTCAGAGCCAGATGGCTTGCCAAATTCAGAGGTTTGATTGATTCCCCCTGCCTGCCACATTCCCAGACAGGACGGGAACCCACAGGTTTAACCATCTTCTTCTCTTCTTCTGACTTACAGTTGAGACCTGAAACTATTTTTAACCTAGTTTGTCATAGCTTTCTAATATCTACATGTGAACCAAAGTGACCTTAAAGTAAAATCTTGTGTTTGTTCCAAACATCAACTAGCGTTCCTCATTCAATTCCCTTTGCTTGTAGTTCTTCCTCAGAAGATCTACTAAAGAATTCGTGAATATTCTCCATTACTTAGGATAAAACATCCTATGTAAGTTCAGTAAAGCACTACTGAAATAAATGGTATAAAGTCTGGATATGAATCAGAGATACGAGTTTTTGAATTTTCTCCCTCACTGATGAAATGTATTGCCAAGTCAGACAAAAAAAAAAATAAAATAGAGAGTACCTCAGAATTTAAATGACCTGCAGCTCCAGGGTTAACATCACATATGATTATGTGACCAGAAGAAGCCCAAAATGAGTATGTTCTCCTAAAAAGAACTCACTACCAAGCTGACATTCAGATCACCACAGAATAATTTGCCTCTTCAAACAAATGTACCAGCAGCAGGCTGTGGGTGCATATTAACAGCTGTCTGCACATCCACGGCCTCCCTCAGGTGCACCATGCATTAGGCCGAGTGGAATCTAAGTCAATTCAATACCTGCATGTTATACTCCATATGTGCATGGAAAACCAGTAGTTACACAGCATTTAAGGCAGGGAGGACTTCAGATTTCTCTGCTGCCATACTTTCAGTTTACTTTTACTGAAAATACAGGCCTCAATCTTGTAAATACTTATGTAGCCAAGCTTTTTGTTTGCTTTATCCATAAGCACACAGATTATTAAGCATAACATTTCCACAGAGGAAAGAAAGTATGATTTACATTAATATTGTTATTTAAGAGTTCTCTGATACCCCATGTCAAATATCAGCCTCCATCATATCTTCAGGGCTATCTGTAAGTGAAGACAGAAGACCTGCAGTAATTTGACCAAATTACTGACAATTGGCTTCATCTTTTAAAATATCACCTCTTCCCTCTATAAGATTAATTCCAAGATCACTACAGATGCACGGAGAAAGCAGAAGCTCTCATAAGGTTTCCTAGCAGCCTACCAGAATCCTTGCCGATGAACCTAGAAACACTTTCTACCATCCAAACACTTAAAATTTTTGCTAAACCTGCAACTGACGTTCACAGGCTTCTGGCACTGTATTTCAGACATTGCTCAGAAGTACTGATGCAACTATGCTCTCTCCCTTCCTTCTTAGGCAGCTTTTGAAGTTTTGAAAGATAAGTACTGAAAAGCTCCAAGGACAAGGAGAGCAAGGAAGGCTGAAGAAATACGTTCTGTAACTGTAGTAAACTCAGACCCCACATCTATGGGACAAAGGACTATGGAAGAACATGAAACGTGTCTTCCAGAAGTGTCTAGGAAGACCAAGTTCCCCCTATAGCTGCTACAGAAACTTCCCATGCCAACTAGATTAAAAAAATTGATGAGAATGCTCCAAAGGCTGCAACTCACAGCACAGTACCTCAGAGGTCAAGACAGACACCATTTTTTCAACCAACCTTCTAAACATACCTTTAACAAACTAACAGAAATTCAGATATTTTGAATTCAGTGTTAATAACTGAACTTATCCCACCAAGGAGAACAAGTTCCCATCCACTTCCAAGGGAGAATCCAAATTAGAATTGTACTAGAAATTTTTCATTCAAGTACTTGTAACTTTTATAAAGACTATAAACCTCTTCAGAGCTTCTTCTACTCCTAAAGCTAGCCCCAGACAGCTGGCACAAGACGTAGTCACTGAGCACTACCAGCTCACAGGAAGACAACTACACTCCAAGCTTACGCTTCAGAGGTAGAATTTTAACTTCAAGAGAACATAATGCTCAACATTTGAAACACGTATTCCCTTACTACCTGTTCCCAGAAAGGAAATTCTACTCATGCAGCTGCAACCTCCCCACTGGAAGCGTGTGATAATCCCTAACAGTCTAACCTACAACAGTCAAACAGGCATGACCCAAGTCGTGAATCTGTGTCTATTCCATCCCAGCAAGCTTTGTGACAGGGCCACAAGGCAAGAAGTGCAGCACCACACATACTGAGCCACACAAACTTGGAGAATTCACCATGCTTAGAAGACTTTCGTTTGTTTGTTTGAAAGGGCAGTCCATGCACCTAGTGAATTCTGGATGGATCACTCTGAGGACAGTCACCTAAAATTTCTTCCAGTTACTATTCTCATGATTTAAGTAAGAGAATCAGAAAGAGTAAGTTTGTCTGTAGTAGTTGTTTCCCTTAACACATAATAAAGCTTTACGCCTGCACAATTCACTTACACAAAAGCATGGAACAAAAGTTTGAGAAAAGTTTATTAACAAAAGAAGCAAGGACTCATAATATCAGATATTTGAAAATTGAGAAACCATGCAACAGTTGTACTTTTTGAATCATTTACCATTTTTCATGTAGCTTTGCTCTTACAAGAACAGAAGTTGTATTTACTATCTTCATCAATCCTTAAGGTCTAGACTGGGCCTAATCATCGGATCGATAAAAATCTGGGGAAGAAAAAGTGTTCTTCCTCCTTTGTTCACCAACAAAGTTGTGTACAGAAATTGATACCTAACATTGTCTTGGCCCTAATGTACAGGAATGGTGACCTAATAGTGTCTAATAGGATAGAAGAGTAAGATCATCCGATTAATTACCTGAAGAAGTGGATAAACAGGGGAGAAGAGGGTGTACTATCCTAATCTAACAGCTTTCAAATGCAAGCAGATCTAGAGGCATTGGTACCTTCTGACAGTATTACAACTTCCAGGACAGCCAGCAGCAGAGATGGTTCATATTGTCCTCAGACTCTGCTTAATCATCACTTGTTGCTCCTGTGCATAATGATTGCTTAGTATCAGGGATCTACAAATTAGTTCCAGATACAGAAAGAACTAATCTACTTTTCAACTTAAACTACCCTAGGGAAACTAGTCACAGGGGTGATGTTTTCCAACATAAACACACCTCCATTTCAGCCTGAATGAAACCAAACAAAGAGGTTTGTTTAGCTTTATTTCTCAATTATGCAAATCATGATGTATTGTTAAAGTTAGAAGGTGTGATTTAGTGTTGAAACACCATGCTTCAGTACCATCTTTAAGGGAAGTACAGATGAAACTAAGAGTAATAAACCAAGTATATGTATTGAAATTTAAGTAACAGGAAAAAAAAAAACCCTTAAAACGAGCAGGTAACTGATGAGGAAGAATGGCAGAAAAAGCAGAATTATCCCAAGATCACTATATAATAAAAAATACTAACAATCATAGCAATATTCACTGCTCCCATTTTTCTTATATATATAGGCAGAAGATCATAGAACGGTTTGGTTTGGAAGCCACCTTAAAGATCACCTTGTTCCAACCCCCTGCCATGGGCAGGGACACCTCCCACCAGACCAGGTTGCCCAAAGCCCCATCCAGCCTGGCCTTGAGCACCTCCAGGGACGGGGCACCCACAGCTTCTCTGGGCAGCCTGTGCCAGGGCCTCACCACCCCCTGAGTGAAGAATTTCTTCCTTACGTCTAATCTACATCTCTCCTCTTTTAGTTTAAAGCCATTCCCCCTTGTCCTATCACTCCACTCCCTGACCAAAAGCCCCTCCCCAGCTTTCCTGCAGGCCCCCTTTAGGTACTGGAAGGCTGCTGACAGCAGCCTTCCTATAATTCCATCCCAGACAGACCCAGCACAAAGGTCTCCCTGGAGCCTTCTCTTCTCCAGGCTGAACAGCCCCAACTCTCTCAGCCTCTCTTCATGGAAGAGCTGTTGCAGCACTCTGATCATCCTTGTGGCCCCTCTCTGGACTTGTTCTAATACATGCATGTCCTTCTTGTGCCGGGAGCCCCGGAGCTGAACACAGCTCTCCAAGTAGTGTCTCACAAGAGCAGAGCAGAGGGGCAGAATCACCTCCCTCGATCTGCGGGCCACGCTTCTTTTGATGTAGCCCAGGGTACGGCTAGCTTACTGGGCTGTAAGTGAACAAGGCTGGCTCAAGCTGAGTTTTTCATCAACCAACACACCCAAGTCCATCTCCTCAACTCAGCATTCTCATTCTCAAAATTCAGTATTTACAAGGTTTTACTCACTACATGTGAACAGTGAATTTTTAATCAGAAATGAAGGTTGTATTTCAATAAAGTCTTCTTTTCACAACCAAAATTTCCCTAAAAAAAAAAAAAAACACAAAAAACCACCCAGTCAATCATGCCACCTCCGCAGCTGTACACTGCAGTGGCACACTGCAGCTGCTCCCCAAGAGAAGAGAAACAGTAAAGACTGGGGGAAACCCATGTCTGAAGCCTGGACAAGCCTTCACATTCTACCCCACCAAAAAAACACTTTGTGTCCAAAACTGAACCAGAGTCTGCCATGCGAGTATCCACCGAACCCTCCACAAGTTACCCCCAAAACGAGTAAAAAGATATTCCCTGTGCATTCAAAACATGAGGCAAGAGTCCCAAAATCAGTTAAACTTTTAAAGGTTGTAGAAAGGCAGTCTTTACCTCAAAAGTGTGCATGGACTTCACAGATGTTCTAAAGACACTAGCAGTTTAACAGTATAGCAATTTGATAATATTTACACTTTTATTATACAAAATTACACACTTTATAAACTTGAAAAATAAAGAATTAAGTTATTTATGAACTGTTTACTAAATGTGATAAACACATCAGTTCAGTGTTTTCGCTCTGATGTGAAAAGTGTTGCCTGACATACTGTTTCAGTTACTCAAAAGCTGACAAAGGTAAAATAGTGATGTCTCTAAATCTTCACTTTCCAAATAATTCACATTAACTACCTATACTGACTGTCATCATCATCACTTGTGTGCTCACAAAAGTGCAATTTTCATATCCGTTAAAGAGTAACTTTCCTGTCATCCTGACTGGTTACTCATTCGGAAGAGGTCAGATCTGTAATTCCTCTACGTGGAGTAACGTCAGACTCTCCTTTAGCAGATCAGGTTATCCCACAGGGAGAACCTACTGAAAAGACAACATACCAAACATTTGATCTTTACGTAACATTTTCCCTAGAAGATTTTCCTTTTTGTTTGGAAGCAGGAAGAACAAAAACAGAACAACAACTGAAAAAAAAAAAAAGCAGACAGGCAATGATTCATTACACCCCTACAGGAAAGCTGAGTTGAAGAATCCTGCTCCCATCCCCTTCTATTTCTAGAACATGCTGCTAACATGGGAAGTTTAACGCGTGTTACGTACGTGCACGCCTTCCCTTAGTTTGGATCCTCCAAGCATGGCTCTCCACACGTACGGCTGCAGACTCGGACAAACTTCACTGAGGACAAATCGTAACTCCTACGTTACACCACCAGCTTAATACCCTAGGCAATTTCCGTTCAGTAATACTTTCTCTGTGGAGTCCCCTCATCAATTCAAATCAGTGTGATGTGAAAATGGATATCCTACAGAACACCACATCTGTATCACATATCATATACCGTGCAGCTTGTTAGCGACTAATCTATTGACAAGACTGTTGAAACAAGATACAAGTGGTCCTCACAACAGTCACATTCCATAGCATGCCTTTTGCCGTAACTTCTACCTCTGTCATTGTAAGCATACCTACTTAAAATTATCAATGTTTACATGAGCTTAATGTAATTCACAAGCACAGAACAGCCAGGTAAAAAGAACATTTCCCCAAGCCATCATCACGTACCTATGAAAGCTTTGTTCCAAACAACATCGGCTACCACGTGTGTACTTGCATCATTTTATTCACAATACAAATACCAATGTCAGCCCGATTTAGTTGAGATGGTTGATCTCAAGAAAGAATACACTCCTTCATAACTTCTAAACTATGTTAATGACATGAATGGCATTCTATGATATAACCACTAGCTGTAAGCAGTACTGAATTACACTTTCATCATTAAAAAGGGCCTTATCCATAGCTACCATGGTGACAAAACACTAGTGTAAAAAGTTGTGGCTCCACTACAAGGATCTATTCTTCTACATGGCATTGAAAAATATCAAGTGCATCATGAGAAACACAAAAGGTCTGAAAAGAAACTAAATTGCATCCATTAGAACATAGTGGTTTACAACTAAATTTGTCATGCATTGCTACAATTTCTCCCTCCCCCCCACGGAATCTCAAGTCATTATTGGGACTGAAACACTGCTTTGGAAAGTGACCGTTCTTTGTAAAAGGATTACTCTATTTAGGCTTCATTGCTTTTCTGCCAAGCATCAGCCATATAAGGAAGCTGAAGTTCACTGCCATCTATTTTGTTCGGGCCTTTCAGATGCCTAAGAATAACCTTTCTACTGCCTAGAAAGGTAAGTCCATAAATTGCAAGCCAAATCATTTACTTGTTATCAGCCACAGAAGCCACTTTAGGTCAGCTACACGTAAAGATTTTTCCTCACGCTGTATCAAACAGAGTTGGATTGATAACTTTTTTTCTCACATACTTGGTGCTGTTAAATAACTACATATATCGCAGCTTTAAAAATTTTTCAGAAAATTGACTTTGTCCAATTCTTACATACACCAACACATCTCAGAGACTTCAGAGGCTGAACCACGAACATCCTATCTGACAAATACGCTGGTTTTGAGTTCGTCAAACAGGAACAACAATTTAAATAAGCAAGCAGAGAGCCATGGCTTCTAGCTCATTTTAAGCGTTCACCATCACGAAGGGACTAACCAATAATTGCCTCTTTGAGGCATGTGAAATGAATTTGTGGTGAGCAATACTGCTTTCGCTAAATGCACCTAGTCGGCCGGTATAACAGAACCCAGCACCAGCAGCACAAAAACCTTACACCAAAACTTTGCAATTAGCTTCCCCTCCTGCAGCTTCACACGGGACTATTCTCAAAAGATTATAAAGGAGAAAGCGGCCAGCAGAAAATAAACACGGCTACGTTAACTCGGAAGTTCAACGGCACGTACTTTTAAGAAGTCAGATCGCTAGCAAGCTTTTCTTCTTTTAAATGGGGGGGGGGGGGGGTCCCTCAAGATAAACCCGGGCAAAGATCAAAACACAGCAGCACAGACCTTCCCTATACAAGCTGAAAAATATGCAGTCAAACCCGTCATCTTGGGGACAGAGAAGGGGCGGAGGGGAGGAAGAGAGTTGGCGGCAGCCGTCGAGGGGGAAAAACTGAGGCAGGCTTTACCGAGGGCACATCGTTACGACGAAATTTAAGAGCTATTTATTTTCAGGAGGACGGGCCAGAGGCTAGCCGATCCCCCAGAAAACAAGGTGAAAGGCAGGGAGCGCCGAGCCTGGGGATCTGCCGGTGAAATAAGACGGGATTACCTCCTTCGGGACTTTCTCATTTCCCGAGAACTTAATTAGCTGGCAGGGCTCGGTTTCGCAGGGAAGGACTTGGAGCAGCAGCCGCGGAGCCGAGCGGTTTCAGTTCAATACCTTCCTCCGGCCGAACAAAGAAACTTCTGTGCCCGAGGAGCTTAAAAACTTTCCATCTCCCCAGGTCCCCTCCCCGAGCCCCCAGGAACACAGCCGCCGCCTCCGCGCCGACAGCCCCTCGCCGAGAGGGGCACAAAGGGCTGCCGAACGACGCGAGGCGGTAAAACGCAGGGAAAATAAATAAATAAATAAATAAAAGGCCAAAAAACAGGATATAAAAACGAAGCGTGAACTCCTTCCTTTCTCCCCACCCCCCTCCGGCAGCAGGGGAAGGATCGCGGCTCTGCCGCTGCCCCCCCCCCCCCCCCCCCCCCGGCCCTCCCCGTGTCACTCACCTCCTCTGCCGGGTCCAGCGGGCAGCGCTTTCTCCCGACCCCCCGGGGAAACGTCTTAAATCCCACCGACTGCCCCGCTCCTTCGGGAGGGGAGAGAAGGGGGAGGAGAGAGGGGAGATTAAAAAAAAAAGAGAGAGAGAGAGGGGAAAAAATAAAAAAAAAGATGCAACAGCTTTCGGCGAGGACGGGGGCGGTGTGCGTGAGCGCGGGGGGAGGCGGCCGAGCCGAGCCGAGCCGAGCCGAGCCGGGCAGAGCCGAGGAGAGCCGATCTCAGCCGAGCCGAGCCGGGCTCCTCCCGGCGGCGGCTCCGGGCTGTGCCCCGCGGTCCCCGCCCCGCACAGAGGGCGTCCCCCGGTCCCCGTCCCCCTGTGTGCCCCCCCCCTCCGGTGCCCCTCACCCCGCCGCCAAGGGCACGAGGGGCGCGGGACGCCCTCTCGCTCCGTGCCGCCCTCCCTCCTCACCTGCCCGCCCGCCGCCGCCGCCCTCTCCCCGCCTCCTCTCGCACACTTCCCCCTGCTCCCCGCGCTCTCCGCCTCCCCCCCGCCCGCCCCGGCGACGACGGCGGCGGCGGCGGCGCCCCGGGGCGGGATGGACGGGTGGATGGACGGACGGATGGGTGGATGGGGACACACGGACAACGGGAGCGGGGCGTACGAGGGCGGGAGGCCACCGCCGCCCAGGCCCAGGCCCAGGCCCAGGCCCAGGCCGGGGCCGTGCGGGAGCTGCGGGAGCGCCCCCACTGGCGGCGGCGGGAGGGGAGGGTGCGGGGGGAGGGGATGCGCAGCGCCGCCGCCACCGCCGCCGGGCCCCAGCCGGTGCGGGGCCGAGCGCGGCAGGCGACGGCGCGGCCAATCCCCGGCCAGAAGGGTTGTGAGGGACGGGCCCCGCAGCCAATGGCGCCCCGCGGGGGGCGGGAGCGCGCTGTGGAGGAATGGGCTGAGGTGGGGGCGGGGGGGCCGCTCGCCTCGCTGCCCGCTGGGCGGCCGGTGGGGCGTTGTGGAGGTGGGTGCTGGCCGAAAAATGGGGTAAAATGCTAAAAAGTGGCGTTTTACACGAGCCGCCGGCCAGCAGCAGGGAGTGGCGTGTCAGCTCGGTGCCAGCCTGAAGTGAAAAGCCCCCTGAACCCCACCAGCCCCCGAATCCAACGCTCCTTCCTCGGGGTCGGCGGCTGCCTCCCTCGGCTCCTGACGGGGCTTTGGGCGAAAATGCCTCAGCCCCGAGCACCGAAACAGGGCTGGGCTGGGCTGTGTGTGCCCACTGCATTTAACACTGCTGTTACTTCCTTCAAAGTTACTGCCTGTGTGCGGGAGCCGTGTGTTGGAGTCACTGGGTTGTACCCAGATACAGCAAATAGGCGTGCCTTTCCGTGAGGGCAGCAACACTCGCTGCTTCTTTGCTGTTCCGTGAATCTTCCATCTTTACATACAGCCCTCCTCGGGGACTGCAGCTGTGCCTAGGTCTAAATAATTAAACTGAATTAAATATAGCCATCAGAGCTGGTAAAAATACATCTTTATACATACATACATATATATATGTATATATATACACTCCAATAAATATATATTCCAAAACTTCCTTTTATTATTTTTTTGTTGTTGTTGCTCGGGTAAGCTATTTTTTTCAAATAACTCAGCTTTGGTCTCAGGCCAAGCATGAGAGCTTCCGTCCCCAAAGTTCAAAGCACTGACAACAAATTTAGAGTTTCTCACTGTAAGGCGCTACAGCGCTGCTTTTAAGAAAGTTGCTAGTATTTTGTCTCATGAACTCATGATCATTCCTGTCGAACGACCAATAATGCATCCCGATCGTGATTAATACAAGTGCCTTTCTGCCACAGATGTCCTCCATCATGAACTCTACAAGGCACCTGTGTTACGCATGAGGTTATTGTAACTGTTTTTGGTGTGAAATTGTTCTTTGGCAAAGTTAACTGCAAATTGCCTAATGCATTTATTAATGCAGCTGGGTAACAGATGGGTGTGGGAAATTTATAGCAACTATTGTTCCCATGATGGATCTACTGTAATTGTAACGTTAGTTTCAATGTAAGACGCCATTTCACTTACAGTTTTAGCCATCAAAAATAAAAGCCTAGCCAAAGATTACTGAAACTATAGATAGCAAGACCACAGCTCCTGAAGACATATTACATGGACAAGATACAACTAACTATCTGTGCAAATTCAGAGAATACCATGAGTTATCCCAGGGATTTAAAAGTGCTATAAATATCAAGACAGTATTTAGATTACAGCTTCAACAGAGTCCCCAGCAACATTAATTCCCAGAGTTGTTATCCCAGTTACCATATAATTACAGATTAAGTGCACAAAGTACAAAATATAGAGTTACTTAATGAGTCTTTCAAGTGAGACTATGCAAGTGATCCCAGTGATAGTTTAAACAAATTCTTTACACGCAATTTCACATTAGACACCAAGCCCAAACTTCTTTCATTCAAATTCCTCTTTTTACATTTGAACAGCAACATGAGTAGATATAAAGCTAAACTGAAAGAACGATTAGTGAAACAGCCCCATCTGAATTTGTCTCTTTTGAGAGTTCAAATGGTCTAAACAACATATGTAGTGGTTCAGAGTAACTGTTTTATTGCTGTTTTTCCCTATTCTTACTAATACTTGTTACATCCATGCCTTTCAGCTTTTATGAGTTAGATTGAAAGGCCTCCAAGTTAAACGTTTCTTCTCAATAAATGTTTGGGTACCGACTTGAACAGTGGATTTTAGCTTGATTTGAATTGTGGCTTCTGGACATTATTGCAATATTAAATAACTACATAATAATTACTGGAAGTGATAATTGCCTGAAAGATATAACAGAGATTAAGTAATAATTTCTATAAAAAGTGTGTATCGAAGTTTTGTCATTTATTTTGGACACCCCATAATTTAAATTTGCCCGTGATCTATTCAGGGTGCCTTAGTGTAACAGATTCTGATTGATCTGATTCACAAATGGCTTGTACCACATTTATGCTGGTGAAGTCAACAAAAAACTGGTTCAATTCAGAGGCAGTTAAGGCTCAGAAATATATTGTTACAACTTCCTAAATGTGTAATACCTATCTCATATATTTAAAGAGAAGCTAAATGAATGATCTCTGCTCAGTTTAACATTGAAACAATACAAAATTTACATTAATTAAATACTGCATTATGCCATAGAAAGAGGCTTTCTTTATATTCGGTTCCAAGATTTTTCAAATAGTAAAATCAAATGTATTGTGTGACTAAGTTTTGGAGTACTATGCAAGTAGCGATAGAAAACCTTTTTAACACCACAACCTATTTTGTATATACTGTGTTCCAGAAATGGTTAGGAATGTTTTAGAGTTATTTTTAAACATTTTATTGTGACTTTTTGTTTGTATTTCTCTTCCTTGGTTACCATGGGTGAGCTCCTGAACTGTGACTTAGGAACACTTGGCACTGCGTTTCGCGAGGAGGAGAAAAGACAAAAAGGTGATGTTAAAGCACCTTTACTCTTCCCTGATTTGGACTGCTTTGCTCCTGGACAGTCTCCTTAACAGTGACTTTAAGCTATGCTGCAGCCTCTTAGCCTAAAGCCTGTTTTGACAGCTGATGCCTTCGCATAAATCTTGTGCTGGTCAAAACAAATGGAAAGGAATGAAAGCTGCGGCTATGCCATGTGAGGACATGGACTTCTGTGGATCATAGCCATCAATCCCTTGCTAACAAGCTCCTGCAGAGCCGTTTCTGGACACGCTAATGACAAAGAGTTAAACGTGAAGTTGTCAAAAAAAGCAACTTATGAATTTGCTTAAAATGAGCTATTTGCTCAGTGTTTTACCTTCGCACCCTTGCCATCTGTCCTCGGTAAGTTTCGTGGATCAAAAAAGGGTAACAATTAATGCTGCTGAGGATATTTGTGTCCTGATTCTAATCATACCTGAAATAGCTTTTCTATAGGAAATCAACTATGCTAGCTCTGTAGTAGCTCCATGTGACAGTTTTATGATAGTTAATATTGCTCTGCATCCTGTAGGAAAACCAGCATTCCTCTCTCTACATTGGTAGGAAAGAAGAATTTCTGTGGCAAGTTCATTTAAAATTTAACATGGTGTTTTTAAGCTAATGAACACCCATGAGAATGAACTCTATAGTAATGAGTTGGATAATAGGTGATGCATAACTAGACGTTGTAAATGTATCACAGATATCACTACAGAAATATTCTATATTGGCACATTTATGATAATGATACTTATCATGCTAAGCAATTAATAACTCCAGGTTTCTGTAACCGTAGGATGAATTGCATTTATTTTACATCCTGTGGCTTCCTTATCCCTATTCTGACCTTTAGTTGTTCTTGTGTGTGGCTAACATTGACAATCCAAGCCTCTTAGTTTTTAGCATATGTGCACAATAAGTAAAAATTTTATTTTGGGGGAAAATAATGACTTTTTTCAGAATATGTTAAAACAATTGTGGATTTTTTTTCATCATGTAAGATATTTTTAACTGCAATCAGGAGTCAGTTTGTTTTCCCCACCTCACTGCCTTACAAACTCTTCAAATCACTTTCTTCAGTTTTTTCCCTTTCTACTCTCCACCTGAAAAATACAAATGGCATAGTTCTAAGTGCTAAGAAATGTCCTCTTTTCAGTATTGTATTCCTTCTCCTTCAAGCAAACAAAATATAAAACATTGTCTTTGTTTGACTAGCATAACTGAAAACAATTACAGACTTTTTCATTTTTGTATGGGAAGAATGGTTTTAGAGCAGTTTTTTTGAATCTAAAATAAACATTTTTTTTCAGTTATATCAGTCCTGAGTTCTAAGGCATGATATTTGCAAACAATAAAACTAAAGTAACATTTTAAGTGTTTTAATTCACAGGTTTCATCTTCTACTTTCCTTCATCAAAAGGAAATTTTAATACAAGTCTTACCTGGCAGATATGACTAATATGCTACATCACTAACAAAAATACTGACTTTCCAGGCCACAAAGGTGAAAAAGTTGTGTGTTAACTCATTTCCATGCCTGCAAACAAGCAAAAGCTCTCAACAGAGAAAGTGGCTTTACCAAGTGCTTTGAGAAGAGCACTTTAGCCTAGAGCTGTAATTACTCTTTAATATGATCTCTATAAATAATATCTTTAAAATATCGTGCTTTGTTGAACAAAGGTTGAGAAAGTGCATAGATTGATTATCCACGCTATTAGCAAATAGTAGAGATTACATTTGAGCATCGTGACAGCAGCAACTCAACGTATTTTCATGACCGTTTTTCATAGTGTTGTAATTAGACAGTGTGCATTGAGATTAAACCCACAGCTTTGGTGAGAAGATGCCCCCTTGAATTTGCACAGAAAAACAAATTTAATTGAGGAAAAAAAAATAGACATATGTTATCATTGGCGAGACAAATCCATTTAAATCCTTATGCAGGTGTCACAGAAACCTTTCGATTCATGGAAAAACATTCAGTGTAAACTATAGCTGTTGCAATGAAGCCCTTAGGGCACTGCTTTCCAACCTTTTTATAGTTGTTTGTCTTTACCTGAAATTAAACTTTATTAAAATTAAAATTAAAATTAAAAGTTTATCTAACTTTTGTGTATTTTGAGAGGGCAGTTGTGATGCTGTCGCTATTTTGCTATAGTACAAGTGAGGCAAATTTCGTAGACAAGGTAATAATCTTTAATTAGAAGAACTGATAGAACTGGAGAAAACAAACAAGCTTGTGGACTTGACTGACATCCATTAATTAGATCTGACAAGTAGCAAAATCCAAACAAAATACAAGTTAGATGTGATTGTTCATAGTATAATAAAACATTTTACTCAATTAAACCATGGGAGAGAGAACAGTTGCTAACATGAATGTACAGGGATGAATCAGCAAGAAAATGGTAAGCTTTAGAGACAATGTCACTACTGAGTCCACAATTTGTTTATCCATTGTTAAGAATTTAGTTCCCAGGATCATTTTTTGAAAATGATTTGTAGGTCCCCTGTGAGGATCTGGACTGTGCAAGGGATGGAATTTATTTTTTATTTAAAAAATATTCTCGTATCATTTGCTGTGTTTTGTCTTTAATCAGTTATCTCTCTGAGTTCATTGTAACAAATAATGGTCAATTAGTTTCATACACATAATTCTCATGAGGGTATTTGATGTGCTTGATGTAATATAGCACGTTTTAAAAAGGGGATAAACAAGACCAATGGAAATTCTTTTGGGTACTGGCATCAATTATGTTAAATATGTTGGTATTCATGAGTTTTGCATTTGCTGTGCTGGCAAGATTTGGTTCTGATGGGTGCTTGTTAGTAGAGGGGAAATTTGCTTTGGATTAGGAGTTTAACAGTGGAAGTATTGTTTGAAAAGGGAGGTGGAAAAGGGCTCCAGGAAGAATTCTTCAAGGACGTTTGTTAGTAGGTGCTGTAATTATTTAACAATTTTCTATACACATACCGGCATCAAAACATATGTAATAGGCAGGAACATGCTGTCAGTTAGGGTTTCCTTTTTGCATTGTTAGGTTCATAGATGGTATTCTGTTGTCTAATTCAAAAGCATAGCCTGTGCCTTGCAGAGCATTTTTAAAAGACTTTTTTCTACTGTGTTTTGCATGGTGGCTGATTTTGTGAAGAGTGTGTTGATTTGTGGTTTCCTATACAGGGTAATTTGTACTGTCATTTTTTTCGTCAGCCATGTTATCTAGAAAGATGACGTTCATATGCTAGTACAGGACGAGTATTAAATACTGAATTTGCAGCAGAAATCTGTGGAGAAATTCAGGTGATAAAGATGTGTGTATTTTAGGGACAGATTAAGTTTGGTGGCACAGCTATCTCAAACACCTTCCCATTAGTAGTTCATGAACAAATTGGCATATTGGTATGAGGGAGACATTTTCATAGACGTTTTCTCCTGCTAACTCTGAAAAAAAAAATAGGAAATTTCCAGGATATGGTTGTGTTCTTTTCCATGACACATCTATACTTACTATATAGGTAATTTGCCTGCAGTTTGGCTGTGTATTTATGTTTCAATACAATTATTAATAAGTAGATTTCTGCATATATATATATGTATCATAAATCTGCTATAGCCTAAATCTGAAAAATGCTAGATGAGATATGTGTGTATATAAATCATGTACACCAATATGGCATATATATGCACAAATATTTAAGTGATAAGCATTTGCCCTTCTAATGTAAAACCGCTGTAGTATAAGGTTAATTATTCTTTAGTTTCAGGGCAAATAATTGTCAATAAAAATGTATGGGCATGAAAGGTATAGGAATCATAGAATCACAGAATGGCTCAGGTTGGAAGGGACCTTAAAGACCACCCAATTCCAACCCCCTGCCATGGGCAGGGACACCTCCCACCAGACCAGGTTGCCCAAAGCCCCATCCAGCCTGGCCTTGAGCACTTCCAGGGATGGGGCATCCACAGCTTCTCTGGGCAGCCTGTGCCAGTGCCTCACCACCCTCTGAGTGAAGAATTTCCTCCTAATACCTAACCTAAACCTACCCTCTTTTAGTCACACGTAACTTTGCAAAACATGAGTGATATCCCAGAAAGTTAGGTAATTTAACAGGCATGATACTTCCAGGGAGATTTAAAATATAAGGATCTACTTTTCCAAATACAGGGGCATTATTTTTCACGTGAATAAGCTTGTTGCCTTCAGTGTGACTGTTAACTTAAACAGAGGTGTGCACCACACTCTAGATTTGTGACCTAAGGGCTTGTTTACACTGAGTCAGAAAAGTACATTAAATCTACATACACTGAAACAACTTAATTTCATGTGATCCAGTTCCTGTGCACTCAAGCTGTTGAAATAACATAAAGCCTGTATACTTATTTGAAGCTCATGAAATGGGACACGTAATGTTTTGCTAACCTTCACATGGTGCCTTCCCACCCTTCCCAAGCTGTGAATACCTCATCAGAGTCAGGAAGGTAAGTTGTAACTAAAAACAGCTTTTCTGTTAACTTTCTGAGGTGGTCTTAGGTGTTTTTCCTGCAAAGCCAACAGCACTTTAGCAGCATGTAAATTGTTTAGGAAACACAGGGAAATTATGGGAATTTAGTAATGCTTAAATAAGAAGCACAAGCCCCTGTTAGCTACTGTGATTTTGAATAACCAAGCTTCACTGGAAACTTGAAGCTTTTCTTTAGGGAATAAAAGTGGAATTTAAAATGCCAGAACTACTGTTTTACATCTCTCTGGTCCCTCATACCAACATGGAAATCTATGCCTTCCCAGCTATATGCGACCACGCTTCCAGAGGTTAGTCTGCTTCTGTTCCATCGTGTACAGGAAACATCCTCATTGTCACTCACTATTCAATATTGAAAGCATTTCCATTTGATGGATTACAATCATCAGCATGATGCTACAAAAATTAGTAAGGACAGATGGGGTGTTTTAAAGATGAAAGACTGTTGGATGTATTAGTTTCAGAAAGCAAACAATCATCTGAGGCTTCTTACCACCCTTTCTGTCACAATACCTCCCCCCCAAAAAATATGCAAACCATTCTTTTCCTGTGAATTCTGTTTTCCCATAATGTTTGCATGAAGAAGGAAATCATCTGGAGTGCAGTGTTGCATTGTCTCCTATTTATGGGACTGCAATTAAAAGGGGAGTGTTTAACCACTACTGAATACTGAAGACCTTCCTCTCCTCTTGGAGCTGAATGAAGTAGTTTATCTACTGACCTTAAGAGAAGGACCGGCCTTTGAAAGATGAAGAATAGAGTGATAAACAGAGGTGCATTGATCTCGGGTGAAGGATGCTGCCTTGGGAAAAGGAAAGTAAGTCCAGGCAGACCGTGGTGGAATGAGTGGGATAAAAGGCCAGTTCTACCACATCCAAATATCATGCAGATGCCCCAGCAGTTGTTTTACTTTCTTATGTATGACGTAGATAAAAGGACTAGCAAATTCCAGTCATGCTGTCTGTATATGCAGGCTTCTGGAAAAGAAGAAAAAGCAGATGTTAGTTCTCTTGTAAAGGAGGGATCAGCACTCCGAACATTGTGGGAGTGATTCCTTAGGAAAGAAATGTAAGTAAAAAGTCAGTTAAGAAGGCTACAAGGTAGGGAGGAGCTGCTGACATTGAGAAGTAATTCTTAGGAAGTAAAACCTGTTAGTGGCTGCAGAGGAAATGGATGTGAACAGTTAGTATGTTTGATGTATGGCTGGGAAGAGATGAAGGAGATAAGTGAAAATAAATATCAAATGGAGCAAAAGGACATCCAGTGGTCTTCTTGAAGTCTTGGGAGAACAAAGGAGCAGTTGAAAAAGGAAATGAAAGGAGGTGAACTAATATTGTAGCACAGGGACTGTGAACGTACAGGCACTCTGCAAAATCATTCAGCAGCGTAAGCCAGGAAATGCAATTAAGGTGAACTCCACGCTAGGCAGAAAGCTGCCATGTCCACTTTCTGGCTGTAATGGCAGCAGTCATGCAACCCCTTCATCAAGTAGTCTGGCTCCCTTTTCAAGGTAGATTAATGTTTTCCTCTTATGACATTATTGAAGAGCAGAAGTGCTGGTCTGATGGAAAAGGAGGTAAAGATAAATAAAGGAGAGGGAGAAGGGAAAAGTCATTAAGTCTGTGTATGAGGAAGACCACAAAGGAGAGGGAGTTTACGAAATGAAGGAACAGAGAGAAGGGAAAAGTAAGGAGAGAACAGAAGAGATGGAGAGGTAATAACTAGCACATCACTCCAAAAAGAAAACCCCAGACCTATGCAAATATCCTACTCCACTTAATGAAATAAATGCATACATAAAATCAAGTCTTTGGACTTCTGGCAGAAGATTGAAATGAGATTTCAGTACTTCCCCATTTTTGGCCTGACATTGCTCTGTCAGAGCCTTGAGGTTGTTTACAGCCACTTGAGGATTAAAGGCTGAAAATGTATTAGAGACTTGTGAATAAAAGGCTGGGACCTAAGTCCAATAAAAGTATTTTGGCGTTTCATTCCGCTTGTTCTAGGGGAAGTAAAATTCCTAAATACTTCTTCTGATGTGGGCTGGATTTCTTATTCATAGAAGGGACAGTCGCAATGAAAGTCCTAGAAGTCTGCTAATTTATCCCACTTAATAATTCTCATCACAGCTGCAGGGAGAGCCAATTGTCCAGTGCCGTAGTGCAGCAAACACAACCTACCTAAGTTAATGATACTTTACTTAAAGATAAGTAAGATATACTCATATACTATTGCTTTCATAATCAAGTGCCCAGTTTAAAGAATTAAACTGGAATATATTTCAGTTGTTCTCTCATGCTTGAAATTAATTAGCCAGGTGTTAAGTATAATTTCTGTTTGCTGAAAGTGTAAAGCTGAGGCAATCAGATGAATCATTTGGCACACAATCTTATTTCTCTATGTAACTTGCAGCCTTGTAAGGGACTGAAGTACTAAACTGTAAATATATAGAGATACATGTATTTTTTTATGGTTTGCACACCTTTTGCATTTGGCATTACTTAACTACTGAATAATTAAAAAATGACTCAGTTCATGTGAGCTTTGCTGTCTTTTTTTTTTTTAATTAATTGGTTGTGTTTAAAGAAGTCTAAAAAAGAGTGGAAATATTCCTTTATGTTTGAAATTTTGGCAAACCCAGTTTGTTCATTTTTTATGGAACATTTTCATAAATATTGAAACTGACAGTGTTAAACCTTTTTTAAAGAGAAGTATCTTTTTGAAAGAGGCCGCTAATGCTACATACCATTGTAAAATCCATCGTCTATGCTTAGTCTGTGATATACTACTACTGCTTGCTGAACTTTGCTGATCAAAATATTAAAAGTTGACAAGTCACAGTGCAGTTATAAAACAACCTGAAACAGTCCATATTTGTTTTATATAAATTTCCATTTCCATTGGTAGAAATTTACGTCATATAAACCTAAATTAAAATGAATTCCTAGTGCTTTGGGGGAATAATACACAGAAATCCTTTCCTGTTTCCCTCCCTGACACTGGCATTTTTGCATAGATGTCAGATTTCAGTTACAAAAGAACAAAGTAAACACAGCAGTGAAAAAATTAGCTTGATTTAATCACACAAATATAGTCTGTCTGTCCCTTTCAATTTTCCTATAACATACCACCGTTATTTTTCATGTGGGACATACCACGGTAAAAAAAAAATAAAAAAAAAATCATTGTATCTGTGTATTTTATACAATACAGAAAACTGTCTTAAGTAAAAACATTGAGTTTCTAAGGCTCTGTGGCCGTGTGAATTCAATCTGCTGTTTATTTCCAGCATACATTATTATTTTACAGAAAGAGAAAGAGAAAGTTTTGCATGTGTCATGTGCTTATAGAAAACAGTTACTGCCTTGCAGCAGATTGATGGTGTAGGGAAAAGGAGCAAATGCAGAAGTTTAAAAACTACCATATCTGGTGAACATACTAGAACAAAGGTCAAAGATGAACTTTTATTGTATGTCCACATTTATTTCTCTAAAAAAATGTTCTCAAAAGAAGCTCTAAAAATGGCAGCCAGATCTCATTAAAAACAACCATCCCTCCAACTCAGATAACTTCATATGGAAAAGGTGACAGACTAGCCTACTCTCTGAACAAAGTAAAATCATCAGAAGATTCTCTTATTTCCAAAATTCCAGTTAAAAATGTTATCAGTTATGAAAAAGTTCACTATTATGCATATTACATTAGTGTTCATCCAGAAAACCCCAAACAATTATGACTTTACTATTGTTAGCTTAACTTTTCATAACAAATATGAGATTTTAAAAGTTTTATCTTACGTTTCCCAGAATTTAAGATTTTGTTTCAAAAAAGGTATGCTGGATTTTCTCATTTAAACCATGCTCTTGAGATTCTGAGAGAACCCATTAGTGCTGAGAATTTCCTGCTGACATAGATCTCAAATTAAATTAAAAAATTATAGTAATAAGCATCTATGCAATAAATAATATGAATCTCTAAACCCTATTACTAGTTGGCAAAAGGTAGACTCATTTAGGTCTGTTACTGAAAATGGATATTTAGATTTTAACAAGCTGATTTTCTTTAGGCTAGGATGGAGAAGGAATGTGCTTTTTTAGTGCAATGACGCTAAGGATAATGCAGTGCAAGTATAATTGCATTTGCTTAGAGTTCATTTGTGTGGTGCATTTTGACTGTAAAATGCCAGGTAGTCATTCAGAAGTTAGGGTGCTACATGATATGTTGAAAAGAGCCAGAAGCAATTCATTAATTCCATTCTATTTGTTTGTCTTGTTACCCAAGCCCCAGCACTATTTTCTCCAGTAAAAGATTTTTTTCTAGATGCATATAGCATTTGAACAACATTTTATCACCAATAATCATCAATAAGTCCTTCATGGTGGCTAAAATACAGGCTTGTGGCATGTATGTTAATGCAACTTAGGTAACGTGGCAAGAACAGGAATTCCTCTTTTGATCATCAGAAGAAAGAAAGCAGAATATACACTTAAATTTGTGTGTAATTGCAAGAAATCTGATTTCATAGGTTATTCATAAAAAAGTGTTTAGGACACAGGAAGGCAGGTTTAACATTACGATAAACAGGCAGAGTCCTGTTCCAAACCTTAAATCTATACAGCAGTCATTCCATGTATCACCTGTGACAAATATTGTAAGGAATAGCATTGTTACGCTGCAGCATTACCGCAGATTTAATTGAGACACTAGAATATTTTTCTCAATCATTCAGCTCCACTGAAATACTAAAAGTTCACTTGCAAATACATTTTAACATTTATTGGCTTGAGAAAAAATATCTATTAATGCTTTACTACTACGTTTAGACTTCGGTTCAGGAGGGATTGGAGCACGAAGGTAGATAGGTCACCATTATGTTTATTGCTCCTTTGTCTTTGTGCAGTGAGATTTTTTTTTGCATTTTTTTCCAAATCTGTTTTTCTGCTTTATTAACTGCTGCGTATTACTGTATAGTTTCCACCATTACCTATATCAGTGATGCTAGACTTGGCCTCCAGGAGCAAACAGCAGAGTTTTGCAAAGGTCTTAGAAGCTAAGCAAACGGCATGGATAAACACCCAGGATCACTGACCATGTTCTATCCGTGTCAGACATGGATACAGCTTTGTGCAACTACTCATACTGTAAATCAATCAAAACCTCAGATTAATTTTTAGTATGCTTAAAATTCCCCTTCATCCCAGTCCTGGGTCTTCTTTGATCTTTGAAACATCATTAATGTCACTGGTGTATTTTGTTGGTTTTGAGGAGAAAAAGACCTTAAGGGAAGTGTGTGCTAGAAGTGAGCAATAAATAAGCAAACAACCAATCATATAAGCAGAACAGTCTGCACATAAGTAAAATGGGCTGAACTGAAGTAGCTAATGAAACTCCTGAGCACGTTGATGTTTTGTTTTCCTAAAATACTCAAGAGTATGCGATTTTTCCATAATCAAACCGGTAAACACATATTTTTAGTGCTCTGCCTCCTACCTGTTGTTTGCCACCTTCAGTTATTAAACATTCTCATTGTAGGAATTTATTGAAATAATTCTTTTCTGTATATCCATGTGCTAGAGAATTTCAGAAACATATTTTAACTTCTTTTAATCCAATAGATATGAATAACAGCATTCCCACTGAACTTTGGTTCTGGCACGTGTTCTAAAAATCTTCCATTTTTAAATGACTTATATATTTAAAATAACTAAGGCTTTTCTCCCCATTTTTCATGTGTAATTTTCCAAGCAGAGAGAATTTAACAAGTGGACTGAAAACAAACAAACAAAAAAGTCTGGCAGTAAGGCATGTTTAGTCCAGAACACAATACAGAATTGTCAGACAAATATGCAGGGTAATTTAAGATTCAGTGCTAATACCATTTATAACAATGGTTTGGAAAAGAAGAAAAGAAATTTTGTGCCAACAGTTTATCCAGTCATGCAGAATCAAAGTCTCCCCATGCAAATAGTTCTATAACGAGCATAATGAGGCAAGACTTTAAAGGTATATATGCTTTATCAGAAAAGCTGGCATCAGAAATCTTGGCTACAGTAGCAGGATCTGCATACTTTATTCTCTGCCGACTCACACTTTTCAAAGCTAAAACTCCCTGTGAAAAGAAGGGGGAGCTTTTCCAACCCCCAGCACAGGCAGGGTTTATACAAAAGGCGTTGCAACAGCCAGGGCAGCCTCTCGGTTCTGGGCCTAGGGGCAGACGTGAGTGTCGCCGGGGTGTTGCAGCACCCAAGGCCTCCACCATCACAGGGCCGGGACCACCAGGCCCATCTTCTGCCCACTCCCAGCACAGGCCGCAAGGTTTCACCCCAACCCTGACCAAGGCCTGGGCAGCAGCACGGCAGACCAGGGACACCTGCCCCTGTCCTTAGCCAGCAGGCAGGGACTGGCATGAAGCAGCCCGAGGGCAGTGCTGGTGCTTGACAGCCCCTCCGCCAGAGCCCTGTCCTGCGAGGTACAGAGCCATGTGCTGAGGTAGGATAATCCGCAAATCTGTCAAATCTTTTCTGGGAGAAAGTGCATTTCGAAGGTGGTCTAGATGTTGTATATTCCTGATTTTGACCTACAGAGAATTTCATGTAGACAAATTATAAACACCAGGGAAAAAATAATGGAATAATACACTCTAAGTGTGAGATCAAGCAACTAAAAATGGATTTTGAAATCCAAGGGAAAGTGGAAGTTCCTTACACTGGAAAGATGTTAACACTGGGAGACGGCCACTAATCATCAGTACAGCTCTGTGTTCCCTCATCCTCATTGCCTGAGTTTTGCTTTAAATGCAAGTCATGCTAATAAGCTAAATGATCCAGCAATGCAGTACAGAGCTGAGGTAGGACAGATTATTCTCACTACTTAATTTTACTGGATAGCATGGATGTTCTTCAGTGTGACAAATACTGATGGGGGTGCAGATCCAGTCCGACAAACATGTTGAAGACATTTTTTCTACAGCTCATATTCTTAACATGCAAGTTTCAAGCAAACCCATTGCGATTAGGTCATTTTTTTCTCCCCTCTCTCCTCAGGGCTGTGCTATGCAATCCTGGCAGCTTCTGGACACAGCCGCTGATGTACTCAAAAACTGGTGTCTAGAGCTGAGACGAGGCACTCTGAGACCACGTCAGGCCCACAGGGGCTTTTAAGGAGACACTAGAGGGACACATGGACAAAGCTGCTGTCATGGCACGTACTGGATTTAAATCTGACATGACCAAACCTCTCGTAGTCCCCACCTCATGCTGAGCACACATCCAGGCACACCGATAGGGGACGATTACTTTTGGTCCCACCAAGGGTATGGAAGTAGCCATGGCAGGATGTGTCCCCACCTTCAGGCCAGGCAACCAGAAAAGCACGCTGTCATATGAAGTTACAGGTACCCACACACCATGTTCTGGGGCCGCAAGGGGAACAATGTGGGGATTTGTTAGCCCTGGCAGCTCTGTCTGTATGGGAAGGAAGGAGCCACCCACTCAAAGACAAACATGCACTGTGACCAGCCAGAACCTGGTCTTTGAGGGGCCACTCTGTTGCTCCATCCTCAGCAGACCCAAAAAAATATAGAAGATGCAGGTATATGTGAGAATATTGTACAGAAGAAAGAAATGGGTCTCTTGGGAATGGTGGTGACAGGAAGGAGTAGGGGGACCACCTCTACTGTAAGAGAATCTAGTGAAAGCTTGTGGCTGTTTTTCTGTGGGAGATCAGCTAAAGACTGTTGGGTTCTGGTCTTCTTTGCCAAAGATATATTTTAAGCATAGCGTTTGTCTGTGACCTTTTCTTTCCCCAAGACAATTCATTATTTTGGCTCGCCTTCATCAAGTACTGCTTGTGTGTAAAGCAATCCTTCACATAGACAGGTCGTAAACGTCAGGGAAGTTTATAATAGAAATCCTGAGACTAGCATCAGTGCCCAATGCCAGCAACTGCTCTGCAGCGCTGCCTGCACCCAGCCCTTTGTAAGAAACCCATCTGAGTAAAACCATTGCTTAAGGAAAATACACCTGTTCTGGCTCTCAGCGGTGTCTAGAACAAAAACAGAGCTGTTGATCAGGACAAACTGCTGTTGCTGATGCCATTAAGCAGAAGAATTCACGAGGGCAGGAGTGTGTGTTTAAGTACCAGGACACCTGCTCCTTCACGGAACAAGTTATTCTAATTATGAAAGTATTCATAATGTCACGGAAGCTATTAAAAATAAAAGACGAGTCAGTAGTATGACCTTCAGCCTCACAAATGACACATGGCTGTATCTGTACAAACAAGGTGGCATTTCCAGAGGTGTTTTTACATTTTGCCGTCAGAGGTGTTTTGTTGGTTTTTTTTGAATAAATGTATGTGCAGAATGAAATCCAAATGTTTTACAGTTCCAGGCAATTCAGTGTAATTTAGTTGGAGGGGAGGGGGCTGATGTTACTAAAATCTCTCTCAATCTTGTTCTCAGAGTGAAAGGATAATCTTGTTAATTCACTGACCTAGGGTTCAGCAGCTCTGAACTCTGCATCCCCGTCTGCCACAGACTAAATCCCTCCAGCTTTGGGTCCTACCTAATCTGGGGCAGGGAACCTCCCTTATTCGGTATTTGTAGTGCAGCAGCACTCCCTACGCCATTGTAATACAAATAATAGATACTGTAGCGTAAGAGGAACCTGTCAAAGTCGTTGAACTCTCCTTGGTCTTGTGCCAACACCTGACGAAACCCTGCAGGAAACGTAGCTGACAGAAGCCGCTTGGTTACCCAGCGCAGCGTCAGGCTGCAGCAGCAAGCCCAGTCCAAGCATCGCTTCTGCTGGTGGTGCTGCCTGGTGGCCTCTGCGGTGTGACCAGCAGAGTGTGGCTGGCCTCGGGGGACAGAAATAGTAGTACCTTTGGTCCGAGGAACGTGATGAACGAGTCCTCCAGAGTTGCTGGCTGATAGCAACATTGCTGTGCTGCTCCCCTCCTCCCTTCCGAAGGCCACGGGCAAACCACAAACTGCATACACCTAGCAGGGAAACGAGAAGAGATAAATCAAACAAAAAGGCAGTTCAGCTTGATAAACCGGATATGTTTCCACACTTGCAGGCTCGTGACATCTAAACATTATGGTAATAGCTTACTGGCAGAACTGCAAAAATAGGATCACACACTCTTTCTTTGGCCATTCAAAACTATCCAGCCTGGCACAGCCCTTGCATGGACTTTGGCATGCCACCTGCCTTCCAAAAGCCTTTAATGATGCAGTTCATTGCTCAGGGGTAGGTAAGGGCACAACACGGCTGTGTTTTGCTGTTTTCTTCCCTGTAAAGCAGCTACAGGCCTATGAGAAAGAAATATTTTGCCAGTTCAGCATGCCAATAAGAACAGGTGGTTGCACAGCTTCCTCTAAAAGGTACAAAATGCCATGCATCCAAGGAGGCAAGAAGGGAAGAAAAAGGATTCTGTGAGAATGAACTCATGGACAGAAGCAGCTCAGGTTTTGTCAACAGCACACAACAGCTCCAGGGCCTCATTACTGGAGGTACAAATGAATGCAAATACAAACAGGGGAATCACGTTTCACTGGGGTACCAGCTGCAGTGTGGGCAGAGCAGGATCTCACTCATTTGTGATCGGTCTAGATAGCATTTATTGGTGTGTGTCTGTGAAGGGAACTTACACATGAGTGCCAGTGTAAGGAAATTGTTCTCTGAAGTGCTGAACTCAGCGTCACGTGCTAAGAAGAGGTCTTACCTTCTCCCATCCCCCTGGCCCATAAGCTTTTCCACCTCACTAAAGCACATCTTTGTTTGCTTTTCATGCTCTTCTCTCTCCACTCCATCCTGTGTTACCACCACTTTCCATCAGCCTCCCCTACTTCTAAGTAAGAGTTCTGCTTTTGAACACAAAGACTTAGAGTCGAGTCTGTCAAATTAACAAATACTCTGCACAAAAGTTTCAGGTGTCAGTCAAACCAGACCAGTCATCCATTTCTCCAACCCAACTGTATGCAAGCTTGTTTTGTTAGACACTGTGTCTCCAGACTGTAATTGTTTTCCTTCTCCATAGAAGACAACTGAAGAATAGCAGAATATATTATTTATATTTATTATATAGCCTTATATATTATACTCATATTTATATATTATTATATAGTCAGAAAAGCTTTTCTTTCAGATTTCATTTTCAGATCATTTTTGTTTTCTGTGTAACCCAATTAAGGTAAACATCCTTAACTCTGCTATTTCTTTATGTAGATATTTTTAAGTATGCTATCCCTGGTTTACCCGAGACACTGGGTCCGAAAGCTCTGCTAAATTTCTCTGTGAGGGAAAATTGGATGACAGCCATCTGTGAGGATGTAAAATAACATCATGCGCTCTCATTTACCCTGCTTGTTTTCCAACTGCAGAGAGCTTTCTGAGTTTTTGGGAGATGGAGCATCAGGATCTGCAGCTGGCCTGCTCGGATGCAGAGTAGACTTTTGTCTTTGCAGTTGTGGAGATTTATAAAGAATCAGTTTTCCCATGTTTTGTTTCCCAGGAAAAAAGGAAAAAGAAACAACTCTGTAAAGCATTATGGCCAAAACAACCAAGGGAGAAACCTCCTCTGCTGTAGCTGAACTCCTACAGAGCTGGAGCGTTTGTCAGACAGACATGCCCTGCCTGACAAAGCAGTCTGCAGCTAATGTGCAACCACACAGAAAGCACAGGAGTAGCCTCTAACTCTGTGTGTAAGGGATTTAGCAAAATAACAAGAAGCCAAACGAGGACAAGAGGATGGCACAAGATGTCTTAGCCTAATACTGTTGCCTCCATGTACACAGGCTATCAAACTTTGATGCTCAATAACATGGTTTGTTTCACTGAGAGGAAGGAGCCAAGGAAAGCAGGCTGGCTCTATAGCATAACATCCTGCAAACAAGAGTGTGTCTTTCCCTTTCCCATACAGGGACTAGCTGTGGTTAGTAACTATGTAACTTGTCAGTAAAATAGGAAGAGCCCTGCATGAAGGCTTTTATCCACAATTCTTCCTCCTTCTCCTGTCCCCACATTTGCTAGACAGCCCAAGGTTCCTGTTTTTTCTCACGACCCATCACTTGAGCTTTATCCCTTGCTAGTATGCTAAGGATTTTGCTGGGCAGAGGACATCATAACTCACAGTCTTGACATAATTCTTAGCTTGGAAAAGTCCTCTGAATTTAAATCAATCTTTTTTCTTTTTTTTTTTTATTCCTGAAATTAGGAAAGATAAAACACACCCATACATTAACTACAATTAATTTTAGATATGTAGAGTTACAAAAGTGATGCTGTGTCATTAAAGTAAAGCCAAGACTAAAAGGAAATAAATATAATGAATGCAAATATTTAAGGTCCTACATTCTGACATAAGTGCCTGATTTTAAAAGCTGATGACCATCCAGTTCCTCCTTAAATTCTCATACACCCTTTTTCTTTTTTTTCTTTTTTTTTTCTGTTGTTTTTTTTTTTTTTTTTATCTGTGATTCATCTATTGTTCTTATTTACTTCTTTTGAATAAACAGGATAGATATCATCTTACTGTGCATAGCAGACTTGCTTAAGAGTGAAATTTAATATCAATTGCACAACTGAATAAGCTTAATTTAGATCAAACAAAAAGAAATGTAATAAGTAGCAAATAACTTTCTTTTAAAAGTGTACCAGTGCTAATCACAGGGAAAAAAAATATTTCTAGATGTTAATATTTCTAGAAAAATGGAAAAGGAATCAGTGTTGCAGAATCCTTGTGATCCTTATTTCATTATGATACCGTATTTTTAACACACCCTATAAAGGTACTTGTTTGCAAAGCCAAAACTTTTTGCTCACATTGTTGGTGTGCTCTTGTTGGAGCTTGTTTTGAGCTCTGAAGCTCACCCAGGCAGAAAGTAGAATACCTTATGATTTTCTCTTGCTTATGACTAAAATCAGATCAGAAGTTCCATTGCAGTGCACAGAAACGTCAGGGAGAGCTCTGGTTCTGCCTGGCACATGAATAATGAGTCTCCACAATCTGAAGTCATGTCAGTTTCATAAAGAAAACATAAACAATTTGTATTTACAATATGTGGGGGGAAAAAAAAACACATCTGCACACTAAAAGCTTAAATACCTAGGAATTTGCTGCAGCTGATGGTGGCTGAAATAAGTTTAACACTGACAGTAGGTCAATGACAGAACAGTCCAGATACAGTCTGTTTACAATTTCAGACACGCTTGAAGCACTAGTGGGAATTTCTTTTTTGAAATTTGCCTAGCAGACAAGGCCCAAGCGTCAGGAAGTGGCAGAGCTGTTGTTCTCAGCCCAAGAGGCTGCAGAAAAAAAAAATAGTTGCTGAGTCAGACAGAATTTCCCCTGAGGACTCTGGCTGCAGCCCAGCCTTTAGAAGACCTGCCAGCTCACCTAAGGGTAAAATCAAAGCTTTAGAAAAGCCTGTACAGCTCACAAAGAGATAATCTCTTTATTTTATTTTTTTTTATATATATATATATATATAAAGTTAGTAGCCACATTTCTTCTGTGGCAAAGAAATATCTCGAGTCTTGTAAAATCCATAAGTGCAGTTTGTATAATGTCTTCCCAACCTCAGCCACCGCTGGCATAGCCAAGAGCTCCGAGCTGCTGAATGCTGCTGTACCTGCTCCTGTTACCATGGAAATGGACATTGGCAAAAGTAGGATAAGAGCTTTAAAGTAATTACCAATATAATTAGCATTTTAACCTCTTAGGAGATTAGCTCCCCCCAAACCCCCCCAGCTAGTGAATCTGTTCAATTCGGACTCATCAGTATAGCGATTAGTGTCTGGAGGGAAGTCAGCGGAGATGATCAATGTTGGAATGACACAAGAAAGGGGAGCATTGTTGGAGCTGTGAAACAGCGGATTCTTGTGGCCTTCTTTGCTTATTACTAATAAGAAACTCTTCTCTTTTGCTGTGAGTCACTGTTCCAGTTTCACCCTTAATTAATTCAGAGTCGAAAGAAAGGGCACTAACGTGAAGAGAAGCTCCCAGTGATGGCTCAATAAAGTTTGCAGAAGGAACTGAAGAGGGGGAAGGGAGAGGAGTCATTATGGCAACAAGTCTCAGGACACTCGAGAGGAAGAAACCTGAAAAGACACGCTGCACAGCGGCCACGCTCTTACATCTTAAGTGCCAGCGTTTTCCTTATGATGCTGCAATTGTCTCAACGAAATGCATCAAGCAATGAAATGCTCGCCCGAGCAGCGCTGCCCGGCCATCACGCTCACCAGGAACCTCTCACCCAAGCAGGAAGTGCACCCGTTCGCGTGCTGTGATCTGCACCAGCTTCTACAGCTTTTCAACAGCCAACAAAGGTCTCTCACGTTTCCCAGCAACATCTCCTTTACCGACAGAGAAGTTAGAAGGGAATTTTAATTTCTGATACATAATTTCACGCTTTGCTAGAAACACAATAGCCTGCGTGTCTTCAGGTTGGATGCAAAACTCACCTTCAGAGGCCAGTGAAGTGATTGCATAATTATCCCTGCTTCCAACAGCGTTAACATTTGGCCGGATACAACCTGACAGGTTTTTGCTATGGTTGGTTAGCAGAAAGAAGATGCACTTTTGGAAGAAACTGATGAATTTTCTGAAGAAATCTGGGGGAAGATAGCGTCCACAATTTTGTAACAGTGTTCTTGGTTTACTAGTGGATTTTAACAGTCTAAACACATATCAAAACATAATAAAAATGATATTAATTTCTTCTGTTCATCTCTTATTATTCTTTCAGGGCCTCATGAGACTGTGAGCTGCAAATAGGCAGGGCTGGGCTGCAGAGCTGATCTCCAGTGAGCCCCATCTGAAGCAATGCTGTGTCCTTGGGGACGTCCTCTGTGTAAGTGAAAGGTCCTATGCACCAGAGCATCAGTCCCTGCCTGTTCCCTCTGGATCCTCTCCTTCCTTCAGTGCTCTCACACAGCCTGACCACTGCACAGCAGAGCAAATAAGGCTCCTTTGTGCCTCCCACCCCCCATCAAAACGTAGCAAGATTCAACAGCACTAGGTGCTCTTTCACTCTGTTACCTAACTGTTGTTTTTCACTTCAAGCTGCGTTGTTGCACAGCTGTTTCTCATGTACCTGGATTTTCAGGACCCTTTAAGATGACAAGTAATGTTCTGGGAGAGGTAGAAAGTTGCTTCTGTTGCTTGTTCATTGCAGGAATTTCTCTTAGAGATGCTGGAATCCAAAGGGTTCATTTTACTCATAGTTTTTGTTATTCTTTGTAGAAACACTGTTGGAAGATTATATCATCCAGATGCATTTGTCATAGTCTGTCTCCCTGTCTACTGCTCTTAAGTGCTTGCAAATGAACGTGAGGGTTAGGCTAAGTTCTCCCATTAAAAGCAAAACATTGCAGTGGGTGGAATACTTCCCTGCTTTCACAACGATGACATAGACGTAACTGGCTGGGCAGCTTCATTCCAGTAGAGAGCCCTTGAGACACATGCACACTTGAGACACACACAATTTTTCCTAGCTCATTTCAGAGAAGGCCAAGGGTTTTCTCCCACAAAGGTAGGTAGGGGCAAGCATGGTGGAGACCATCCAAGCAGGGTGCTGAAGGGAATGGTCATACCACCCGACTCCAGCAGTAGGTAATGTAGCTGAGGACTGTGCTTTTCTCTTGCGCTTGGTTTGGATAATTTCCAAAATGATGCTATCTGCTCCAAATGTGCTGAGAAGCTTCCAAGATTCCTGGGCTCTGTAGCTGCTACCCTGAGCCCTCCTGAATAGCTCTCATTCCCCAGGAAAAAAAGATGGCCAAAGCTCCCAGCAACGGCTTTACTTCCTTCTAAGCTGACTGCCAAATTTCTTCACTAGCTGGTTTAAAAAAGTTAAACACATGCAAAAAACAAATATACACACACACAAAAAAAACCACTGATGTTTGCGTCAACCGTGTAACTGTCTTAAGCATAAGAGGGTCACAGCTGATACAGCCATGGTGCGTTTTGTAGGCCAGCAGAGCTGCACCAGACTGAGTTCCAAGGCAAGCACTCAAAGAGTTAGGAGGTGTTATAATTAAGGTACATAAGGTTAGGAGGTGCATAATTACGTTAAACCATAATTACACCCACTGGTGTATGTCCTTGACGATATAGTCTTCAATTACATGACCACCTCCTTTCTTCTTTTCCCTATGGGATCTTCGCCTGTGTCAGGACTGTCCCCCTGGCACAGTGCTGCAGCATTGCCCAAGTGGCCATGAAACATCCTGCTGAGGACACTGGAAAATGCAGCAGCATACTCTGTCCAGGACAATAAGCCTCTGTGTGAAGTTAGACTCGAGACAGAGGTGTCTGAGGTATGAGAAGTCAGAGTTCCCCAACTCAAACTATTCTCATGCAGATTTGCAAACAATTACAGATCTGTATGTCTGGCTTGTGTATTAAAGCCTATATTTATAAATCTCTGCTGATATGCAGCATCTTTATGAGCTGCTTTCTTAACTATATGATAAGAAGCAACTTACCAGGACTGAACCTTTTCACACAAAAAGGCCTTACCCAGCTTCTACTTCTGTGGTAAAATTCTCATTGACTAACATGGGAGCAGGATCATGCCTCTGGTACCCCTTTCTGTGCCCTCCTCCTCCATCTTCCACCCACCCCAGCTCCAACAAAGCATTGTTCAGTTCAGCCAAGCCTACAAGAAACGCTCTTCAAGGGTTGTTTCTCAATTCATATCACAAATACATGCATATAGCATGACAGAATGAAAGGCTGTTGCTTATGCTAAAAAAGTGAGCTGTTTTTTCAGACCTTCCTGGTAAATCTTCATGTGCATACTGAAGAGCTGAACGGAACACTCATCTTTTACACTCACATGTCAGCACCATGAAGAAATATTTACATTGTGAGCAGCAAATAGCAACCCTTCCTAATTGGTGCTTATTAACATCTCCATACTTTTGAAGCATTGTAAAATCATAGTTTCAGTGATACTTTTGAAATAACTAATGCAATAGCAATACATAAATTTAGCTATTAATAATCATAGGCTGTCTGAAATGAGCGTAAATAATCTATATGATAATTACACTGGTGGTACTAAAGTGCAGTCCCAAATGACAAGCTAACCTAAGTCTGATTTTTAAAAAGATACCATTAAAATATATATCTCTTTATCATGTAAAACTAGATGACTAAATCATGAAGTTTGGTCTATAATGTAAGTGTACTTGAAAATTCAAGATTTAATATCTGAGCGAAGCATATGAAGACCTTGTTTTGGTTTACTTAGCTGTACAACTTTCTAGCTTCTGCAATCAGAAGAAACGAAAAATAAATTTAAAATATGCATGTCTAACAGACAAATGCACTGTATGCAAAAGTGCTATAGACTTACTAAGGGAGTCCAAAGAAGAAGAGACCACAGGTTTCAGGATTAATTTATTTATAACTTGCTGTGACCAGCCTGGGAAACCACTCCATCCAATATCTCAGTGAGGGTACTTGCCTCCCTGCAGCATGCCACTTGGCATTCTTGTTCAGCACCACGAGCTCCACCAAAAAAATCTTAGCAAGACTTTTGGCAGCAGGAATGGAACTACTTTTGCCTTCCTTTAATCACACTGGACAACCCAGGTCTGTTATGACTCAGTGTCCCTGGAACAACTGGAGAAGGTTATCTGATATATCATATTACACCAGGATAAATAAAATTAAAGATCTTATATATCTGGAAACAAAACAAGCCTTCCAATAAAGTTGTCTCCACCTCCACCCTTCCAAAGCAATAAACATTTTTAACCTTATCCTCTTATACATCCTGCTTATAAACACACACAAACTTAACTTTTCACACTAATATCTGATTTACTCTAGTTCATAGTCCTGCTGATATCATTTCATGTTTCCACTTTCAAAAGTTAAACATCATGGTATCAGATTTTATTACCAATGAAGGATTAACTCTGAAGTTAAAGATTATAATCACCTTCCTGTTTACTCCTATAATTACTACACAGTCAAGTGTCATTCTACTTTTAGTTTCAACACGTCTTGCAATGAAGTACGCACTGTTGTCATTTGGTAAGCTGCTTTCCTGCCCATGGCATTACTCCTTTCTTAGTCGGAGACATCTGTATCTGCATCCGTCAGCCCGACATCCTTCTACCCAGGTCTGCAAGTGTTATGTGTAGAGGAGAAGCCACAAGGATACCTAGCACATTTTTGTTGCAGCAGCAGCAGCCCTGTCAATAGTTGTTCTCACCAAGAGTTGCCAGCTCTGCCTTCGTCGTGTTATGTTGTGGGTTTGCTTCTGGGAGACAGTTGTTACCTCGATCAATCTGTAAGCATACAATTGTTCAAAATAATTGCCTTGGCAGCTTCCCTAACTGAGAAAGGGTATCTGTATGTCTTTCAAGTTTATGTTTTACAGCACTTCACACAGTGTGAGATTTCAGGTGTAATTGAGAAACCAGAGGTAGTCCTAATATGCATCAATTAGATAATGTGACGGACAAGGTAAATGTGGCCATTATATGAAAACACTATATTTTCTCTTTTTAAAGTTAACCACTGAGTTACCTTAGAAGACATTTAAATATTTGATGATCCTCACAGTTCATTTATCCTGCTAACCCAAGCTGACTAGACAGCTCATGTAACATAGCTCCACTGACTTGTAGCAGAGCTATGTCAATGAATCTCAGCTGATGATTAATTCCATACAATAGTCATCTGAAAACATATCTTATGCATATCACAGTAAAATTAATCTCTAAATTTGAATGTTCTATTAAACCTCCACTTTTTATGGAAAGGGATATTTCTGTAAGCATTGCAGTAGTAATATAATTTATTAAAAAGTAATAATTTTCTTCAGTAAGATTTCAGTTAGATGTCTGAGGGAATTTTTCAGCAGGTCTTACCATTGACCAAAATCTAAATGATACAAAACTATCTAATGAAATAGATGTTGTAAAAAAAAAAAATCTGTTTAAATTCAGAGCTTTGACATTAAAATATTTAAATATTTATATATCTATGTATAAATATTTATATTGTATATTATAATATTTATTATAAATATTGGTATAAATATTTATACCAAGAAACTCTTTTTCCACCTACTTTTATAAATTATAATCTTACCCTTACAAGTTACTCTCCTCATGCGGTACATTACAGGTTGGGCCTGCAGACCTGCCTGCAATTTAGGTTGCCCAGCACTTCCTATTATAATAGCCTGCTTTCAATTGCTTTTAAATTTGTCAAACTATAACTGTTTGAGCTGAAAGTTTCCATGCTGAATCTACTCCTTGGTCTGCTTTGTTGAGGAAAACTTCAGCTGAATAATTTTTTTGTGTTTAAAGTATATAATACCTTATCCTTGATTTTGTATTTCAATAATTAAAAACATTTGGCACCCATGCTTAAGAGCAAAAATTCGAAATTTGGCAGATACTTTTGTTTTCAAATGTCTTTTTGTTTTCAAATGTCCTTTTTTTTATTCTCATGAAAATACACTTACATTCACCTGGACTATATACCTATAGGAACATGCAGTTCAGTAAAACTTGCTGCAGGTATCTAGCTTAAGACCTCCGAAATCCCTTGAAAGGCTTGAATCTCCCACAGCTCCTACAGTAGACTCAACTGCAAATAAAGCCATTTTGTCCCAAGCAAGGGTGCCTTTGGGCCTCAGCCACAGGGCTGAAGTTGGGCAGACTATAACAACAGCTAGTAACCAGCTCAGGCTACAGCAAGATAAACCGGCAGGACTGTAGAAGCGCAGTTTGTCCCTCGTCTGCTCTCAGCAACCCACTTCCTGGCAAGAGATAAGGCGGTGGGAGGGAGGGGGCCCCCCGATTCTAGCACAGGGGGAACAGACTGTGAGGGGACTGACTGAACAATTTTTTCTAGACCTTAAATCTAAGACACAAACAGTAGATTGTAAGCTACAGTAAATTGTTGCACATAAATCAGTGTTGTAGAAAAAAAAATAATCCAGATAGTATCTTGTTATTTCCTTTATGTTCTCAATGGACTGTGCATGTATAATTAAAAACAAAATGTACTTTGTGCCCTGTGCTTCCTAGTGTAACTTAATCATCGTGTCCTTGTGAAATGTATTTGAACCAGATATTATTTTCTTCCCTGCCAGGGACAATTTTTTTCTCCAAAACTGATGTTCTGTTCTTTCACAGGCAACTGCAACAGCACCAGCACCAAATATCCGTGAAGGTAATAGCATTAGCTTCCGTATTGTTCAGCATAAAGCACCCCAACTCTTATAACCTAAGCTCATCAGTCTCTTTGTTATTAGAAAATTCAGTGCCAAAAGCAATGAATTACAAGGCTTACAAATCAAGGCTCTTTTAATCAGCAAAGCATTTTCACAAGCTCTCTCAAAGTAAAGGTGGACTTGAAAACTTGTTGGGTTGTGTGTTCAATCAAGCAGAGAGTGTGCAAAAATAATTATTTTCACAGCAATTCATTCTGGGCCTCTTTGGTCACCAAAACTCTATTAGTCAACCCCAAAGAATCTAAAAATATTGCTACTTACCCCATATGAAAATTACTCTAGTATTTTATATGCCTGTATATTTAATAGATACTAAATGCTGACTCAATTTCATAATTTTGAATATACAATATCTGATGCATTTATATTAGTGACTTGTGTCAAAGTTATAGCTTTACAGTTCTTTCAATGAAAAGAGGTTTTATCACCATGTTACAGATTTCTCCCTACTCATATTCTTATCTCCTGCACCCATACAAAACATCTTCCACTTTCCTGGCTGAACATTATTCCTCTGTTTTTCCAAATTAAGTCATTTGCAGCACTTGAATAGGGTTTCCCTATAGAAAATGGAAATGTCATTATTCCCAGTAAGTATGGCATACGGAGGTAGGCATCCTTTGTTACTTTTTCAGATCTGACAGACTTGTTGTTTGATGCTCACCACAATACTTACCTTCTTTCTTACATATAAAAAAGGATATTGTTCTTCATTCTAGAAAATGCTTTAAGACAAAAAAAAAAGTTCAATAAGAGGAGGAAAAAAAATATAAAATTTCTCAGGCAAATTACCACAGCTTGATTTTCCAGCTTTCTAAACAACTTCTCTTGTTGAGCTCAATAGTTCCTCTTTCTTCGAAAATCAACTTTTCTTAAATAACTAACCTTGGGCTTTGTATTTTAACATGTAACAATGTAGCCATAAAATGCTGCTAATAAATACAACTTACACATACAGGAGTTATACTTCGTACTCGAGGTTAGAAAGTCACGAGGTTATTTAGATTTATTCCCTCCTTTTCTGTCCATGGAATGGACAAAGTACTTAAAAACACAAAATACATTTCAAGGTGGAAATAGCTGCAACATGGGTGAAGAAGCTTTGCACAGGCACAACTGTTAAACTACAAGGCACAGCCAGAACTAATGAAAAGGCATCAGGGAAACTTGTAACCTCTGTGCTCAACCTGGACTTGCAATTTAAGACGTTTCAGGTTCTCTAATGACAATAGGATTGAAAGTGAATACAAAAGTGTTACTTTAAACTACTCTCTATTCTGAAGGCTGTTTTACATGTATTAAAGACATATCAAAAGAATCATATATTATTCAAAGGTGTGCTGTTGCTTACACTGAGGTATCAGTTTGCAAGAGATGTACAGAAAGTTTTCAAACACAGAAAGAAACACATTACTGATAAAACTACATACAAAAAACCAAGTGTAATTATAAGTCATGAACAAAATGAATTTCCATCAGGACTTGCAAACTCAGTGTCATCCCTAGACAATGAGAGAGTTGAAAACCAGCCACTTTAGACTTCATCCATGCTTTTACAGAGTACTCTGTTACTGAAAAAAAATGTGGTTTGGTTCTTGAGAGCCATCCTAGACCAGAAGTTCCTCCTTCAGGTTAAGGAGTGCTGTCTGATTTCTTCAGTAGAGTAAATATGTACACAGAAAACAACCTGAAGGAAAACACAAACATGACACATCAGTGTGCCCAGCTGGTCAAGAAGGCCAATATCATCCTGGCCCGCATCAGAAATAGTGTGGTCAGCAGGGCTAGGGAAGTGATTTGTCCCTCGGTACTCAGCCCTGGTGAGACCACACCTCAAATATTGTGTTCTGTTTTGGGCCCCTCACTACAAGAAGGAGACTGAGTTGCTGTCATGTTCAGAGAAGAGCAACAAAACTGGTGAAGGGCCCAGAAAATAAGACTTATGAGGAATGGCTGAGGGAACTGGGCTTGTTTAGTCTGGAGTAAAGGAGGCTGAGGGAAGACCTCATTGCTCTCTACAGCTACCTGAAAGAAAGTTGTGGGGAGCTGGGCATCAGTTTCTTTTCTCAGGTGTCAAAAGACAGGACACAAGGAAACAGCCTCTTGTTGTGGCAGGGGAGGTTTAGACTGGATATCAGGAAGAATTTATTCATGGAAAGCGTGGTTAGGCATTGCAACAGACTACCCAGGGAAGCAGTGGAGTCACCACCCCTACGCATATGTAAGAGATGTGTGGATGTGGCACTGAGGGTCATGGTTTAATGGTGGAATTGGTAGTGTTAGGTGATGGTTGGAATTGATGACCCTAATGGTCTTTCCCAACCTAAATGATTCTGTGATTCTAAAGAAGATGATGATTTACCAGTGAATCAAAAGAACTTCATGTATGGCTGTTGCTTATATGCAGATTCACACTTGGTAAATCCTTGCTTTGCTCACTAAGTTCCATAAGAAACAGGCGAGGAAACTTTTAAGAAACTTTGCCCAGTTAAAAATCCTGTTTGTAACAATAACTTTTCCACCTTCTAAAGAGAAAAATACTGCCTTTTTAGAACCATAGAATCATTTTCATTTAGGTTGGAAAATACCTTTAAGATCATCAAATCCAACCATTAACCTAGCGCTGCCAAGTCTACCACTAAACCACGTCTCTAAGCACATCTACACGTCTTTTGAATATCTCCAAGTATGGTGAAACCTTGTCTTCAACAAGAAATTTTAGTATAGTTTTAACCTTTGTCATGTGGAAAATGACTTATCTGCTCAGTTTTCTTACAAAAGCCGTGAAGTCTCACATTTACTTATTTAAAGTTCTTCCCTCGATTTAAAAGTACATTGTCCATTTGCCTTTGCTTTCTGTAAATGGCTTAGAAGGCTGGAACTCCTCAGCAGTGAATTACATTGTGTATTTTTACAACTCTGCCTTATGGAAACATCCATCCAACAAACTTTTTTTTGAGTAGAATAAGATTTATGGAATCGCAGAGTTTTAAGAAAAAGGCCCAGGAGATCAATCTGATTTTTATTTCACCAGCCATTCCATTTCTCCCAGTTACTCTGAATGAAGTCTAATACATTGTGTTTGGTGAAAGCATATCTCCTAGAACAGCTTTTATTTGTCTAGATGTGAAGACATCAAAAGCTGATAACTCTACCAATTTTCTGAACAGTTTGTTCCGTTAGTCCCTTTCATTGTTAAAAATGCTGTTATTTTCTCTTTCAGATGACTGGCCTCAGCTTCCATCTGACATTCTTTGACTAAAGAACCTTTTAACATATAATGACAATACCTACAGACTATAATTAAGTCTTCACAGAATCTTTTGCCTTTTTTTTTTTTCTTCCCTAAGCTGAAAATATAAAGCTTTTAAAAGTTTCTCTTTAAAAAAGTTTTCTCAGCCTGTCAGGTAAGTTTTGTGGTTCTTTTCTGCTCTTTCTCCAGTTTCCACTCTGGACCAAACAGCAGGTTGATCTCATACAGTATCTCATCTCTAGCAGTAGCTAAAAGCAGATGCCTTAGAAGAGTATGAATAGGGCTGCTGTATATGCTATTCTTCTGATTTTCATCTGTGCTTTGCAGGGACTTCCTGATCAATCTGATCAAGAATTGCTCCCTGAGAACAGTTAGATACTTCTTAATCCATTTTACATACTGATACTGTATCATGTTACTCCAGACAAAAACATATAGCACTAAATCAAATACCCCTTACCTAAATCTCACTACAGTCACCTTCATCAGGCTTGTAGTGAGAACAACTTGTTTTTTGTAACATCACTTGCACTCTGTTAATGACACTCATGGTTTATTTCTTCAGCAACAGAATTATATTAATTCTCTCCAACTGTTTTGCTGAGAACAGATTTCAGGGTGTGTGGCCAATAGTCACCCCTCTGCTTTTTTTGAACACTGGAACTCATCAGCACTGTTCTAGAACAATGCCATATGCCTGGTATCCCAAGATTAACAGCCCTGGGAAAAAATCTGCCCCCACCAATTCTCATAGGTTGTAGAGTGCAAGTTACTCAATCCTACTAATCTGAAGATGTTTATTCTGAGTAGGTGTTGCTTAATATCCTTCTCTCTTAATAATGGACTGGAAAGTACCCCGTTGTTCTCATATGATATGATTACAACATGTTGCTTCTTTGTAAATGCAGAAGAGAAACAGTAAATAAATAAATAAAAAGTTATTTTTTGGTCATTAGCAGTATTGGCATCTCCATCTATTAAAGGTCAGACACACAAATGGGATTTATTAGAAATAATATATTCTACATCTTATTGACTATAATCCTTTACAGTTATTTTTCTTGATGGTCTTAGTTTTCTTTAACATTTTTAACACTTTACAATTCCTCATTTTAGAGCTGTTTCCTACTCCTGATCCCACTTCTGTTTTGTTTATTTTTAATTGCTGTTTTTGCTGGTGAACAGATTGGTTCTTAAAAAGAGAACAGTTCTAAGTTTTGAAATATTATGGCTAATTACATTTTAAAGACATACCACTTCTCATTCACAATTTTTCTTCCAAATAATTTTACTCACTAGCCTGCTTAGCAGTGATATATTCAGCTATTTTAATCCATTAGGAATATAGTGCAAGCAAGTATTGGTTGATTCTATCCTCTGTTAATCAATACTGAATAAAATTAGGTCATGATTATTGGTTTCTAGGCAACCACTAACTTCCAATTCATTTAATTAATTCATTTATCTTTATCTATGCTAGTTATGCTCAAACAGATTGACTGCTGTTTGGTACCAGGTTTTGTATATCATCTGTACTATTTACAATGGCTATTGATGATTAGCTATACGAGACTTCCAACATAGGCCCTGCAATCTGAACTTTTCCCATAACATCACAGTTCTTCCTTCTTCCATGGCAAACTATAATTTAAAGTATATTCATGAATAAAATACCGGTGAAACAAAAAATCTCCAGATGTCAGGAAGAAGCACAAGCACTCAAGCAACAAGATGATGCATAATTTCATGTTCTTTGGCATGCAAATAAAAATATAAGAAATTTATTCAGAGACAAATATGAGCATGTCTTGTTTCCAAATCACAAAACAACAAAAAGCAATCGATAGTCTTTTATAAATCAGCGTACATTAAGCTATATGCCCTTTTCATGAAATCTTCCCAACATTCACCCCAACCCCTTCATAGCTATTGTCAGAACACCCTGCTCCAACTTCATCCTTCAACCTACTGCATTCCTTCCTTTTCCTTCAACATGTAGAATCATATCACAGAATCGTTTGGTTTGGAAGGGACCTTAAAAATCACCCAGTTCCATTCTCTGCCCAGCCTGTGTTTGTGCTTGGGATTGCCCTGACCCAGGTGCAGGACCTTGCACTTGGCCTTGTTGAATCTGATGAGGTTCACGCAGGCCCACCTCTCAGGCCTGCCCAGGTCCCTCTGGATGGCATCCCTTCCCTCCAGTGTGTTGACTGCACCACACAGCTTGGTGTCGTCGGCAAACTTGCTGAGGGTGCACTCAATCCCACACTGTCCATGTCATCAACAAAGATGTTAAACAGTGCTGGTCCCAGTACTGACTCCCTCCTCTCTGCCCTCTGGATCCAAAACTGCACCGTTTCATGGTCACCGCAGCCAGGGTTGCCCTTGAGTTTCACATTCCCCATCAGCCTATCCTTGTTGGTGGGAATGAGGTGCAGCATAGCACCTCTGCCCAGCGCTACCTAAACCCACCCAGTAATTGATTCAATCCTCAACACCCCAACGCATTTAACTCCCACTCAGCACATTATCAGCTGCCAGCTGTCCTTTCTGCTCCTTATGCAACCAGGTCTACACTTCTAGAAAATTCCTCCAGGAGTCTCCACATAAGCCACGTACCACCCCCACCTCCTCCCACCTCTAAAGGTATTTGGAAATAATTTCATTTTTCGGAGTGAAAGCAAAGATCTTGACTTTGTGATTCATTTCTTGTTGCAGTAATTTTACTTCTCCCATACTAAATGTCTACAGCCTTCAGAAATAGTCACTGCCTGATTATCCATTAAAACATGATTTAACAAAATTGTTTGTCAAGCAAGATCAGCAGTTGAGTGACCTCAATTACTGATTAAAATGAGTATGTTGTTATATTAATAGCATGCAACACAGAGCTCTCCAGATATGAAAACCGATTGTAGTGGCTCAAGTGATAGAGTCAATACTCCATATCTACAAAGACTCCCTCAATATATTCTTTATTAAGTCAGCATAATAACCAACAGCCGCTGTAGCTCAGAGAGCAAAATTTAAACTTTTTCTCCAGATTCTTTTTACAACGTGGCTTGCAAGCAATCCTAAATCAGCCCTCATGCTGCATCTATATCAGATGACCAGCAGCAGGGATGGTGAGGCCACCACCTAGCCACCTTGTGACCCAGTTGCATGGCCAGCCTATTCTATCTTTTGCAGTGAAAAACCAAAGTGGGAAAGCCATTACCTGTTAATTGGCTCTTTAGTGCTTACCACAACTCTCTCCTGTGTCTCCCATTTCACTCTTTCACTTTCATTTGAAGCTTCTGTTGCCAAGTCAATTTGAATTGATGACAAAGGAAAAAATAATTATAAATAAAATGAAATTCTAAAGGATACATTACTAACTTGAAAATGCAGCTGCTTTTTAGACTAACATTTTAAGTTGCTTTTTTATTACAGTGAATACTTCAAGTTGAGTTGGAATTAACACAGGCTTTTCATATTTTGAAATTGAATTCAATGGAAGCATGAGACCAGTAATTCTGAAACAAGCTGGTTTTTTTTTGTTTTTAATTTTCCAGATACCTATATCCTTGTGTGTTTGAACATATGTAATTGTTTCTGTGCAGTGTTAAAGGGATTAACGAATGTTTCTAAAACAGAAGATTGAGATCATATTTTCTGTTTTCTTTGGGGATTTTACGTCACACACTGGGAATAGTGTCAGAATAAGCTGTTTCATATACAGAAAAAAATCCTTGAGTACAATGGAGAGATGCAAAACTAGAAAAGAGGTCTTTATCCTGGTTATCTCTTCCATTCCAAGATCAGGTCTGTACAATGTGAACTTGAATTTGATTTACAAGGCTCTCAAAAGGCAATATAAAAATTAGCAGACTAGCTTGATACATTACCACATTAAGACGTTCCAGAAACATTTCAGAACATTACACATTTGCTTTCCTGAGTGCAGTTTTAGCCGTAAGACAATCTACCTTAATTATCACCTGATGCAGGGCTTTGGAGCTGGCTTCTATAAAACCAAATTGCAGAAAATTGTGTTCTTTGGGCCAAGTACAGATCATACCACACATACTTGTGGGGCACAATGTAGTTTTAGTTTTTCTTTTCTGTACACAAATATCTGGCTGATGCTACTGTGTATCTGTACAATCATGCATGTGTTTCCACATACATGTAGGAGCAGATATTTTCCTCATAGCTTCTATGTACTTTGTTAAACACACACTCTAAAGAACGGAAAAATAAACAAGTCAAATTACCACCAAATCAACATCAGTACTGTTCTGTATTTAGCTTTTAAACGTTATCTTAACTTTTAAATGTTAGCACTACATATTTTTGCTTATAATTACTGCATTTGCAATTATCTATTTTACATGAGACTGCTGGTTTATGCAGAGAAAGGTCTCCCTCATGTGGAAGTCAGTTTGGCAGCTCCAAAGAAATACCATGCCTTGTGTCTTAATAAAAATTCTGTTGCTTAGATTTGCAGATCATGTTTGGATAGTATCTCTAAACAACTTCTTACATTTTAGTTCATTGGAACTATCGTTAAAGGGTGAATGGAAAAAAAAAGATGACAGGATTTGCAATAATTTTAAAAGCTTGTTTAAAAATAAAGTAAAATACTTCCAAATGCATTCCGACTGTAAAGAAAATTCATATAGGCTAAATTTACAGGTTTTATGATCTTGCACCCACCAGTTTCTTTAGCTTTCCTCTATAGCTGTTCTGAATACTGTTCAAGAGGTTCTCATATATGTGATTTTCATGTATCACTTTTCCTTGACACTGCAGAACTGGAGTCTAAAACTGAAACTGATTATGAGAGTTAGAACTGACTTAATTATGTGCTTTGGTGAAACTACAAAATTAGTATGTTTTGGCTAAAAACTTCTGTGTTTCTTCACATCCATAACTAGTGTGGTTCAGAAATAAGTCCTGTCAAATATTCCATCTTGGAACAAAAAATAAGTAGAAACCAATGAAGTTCTTTTGCTTTTCTCAGCTTAAATGCTTTAAAAGAAAAACACAAAAAAGTTTCAAGTGAACATTAACAACTGTTGTTATTTTTCTCAAACACATAGATTTGACCTAAAGTGAATGCTTTCAGTTTTCTTTTGCTAGAAAAAAGAGGAAGGAGTCTTTTGAGCTTACCAGGCATATTTTCTTACTTTGTGTTTGAACAAATAAATAAAATACCAACCATGTTTACAGCTATGAATCAAATGTCTAAAATATATTAGCTAGTAACCAAAGTTAAAGTTTGATCATAAAAAATGTTGCAATACCAAACCCAAAGTAAGGTATTACATCTAAAGACAAGAAAAGTGCAGTTCAACTAGCAATTTTGTTTTAGTGGTGTAAGAATTGGCATGATCTTGCAGAAAAACTTCAAAATAATTCCTCGATTGCTTTCCCACTCCCATAGCTGAAACCATCAAATCTATGAAGTTGTTTTGTAGCACTTCTGCATGCCAGACTGGAAAGGCCGAATAAGAAAATCTTGTGTTGACTTTTACCGTTCCCACTGGGGACACAACTTTCCCTATACATATCTCAAAAATTTTCACAAACCAACCAAAACCATTATAATTGCTATAGTATATAACTTTTTAGTGCCAGTGATGGTATAGCTGGGAAAACAAAGATATAACAAAGATCTGATTTGAGATCATCAACAAAAAATAAAAAGCAGTGGGAGAACTGACAAGGTCATATTCTGAATGGTTATCCTCTATGTAGCTCAGATTATAGTTGGCTTTTTTTTTTAAGTCATACTATATAAATTTATAAATAATACAAGAATTTAGCATGCATCAGAATGAAATGTAAAAGTAGTACACAAGTATGTCTGCTGTAAAGCTGTCTGGCACAGGCTCTCAGTCTTGAAATTTTTCATAAAGCTAGACTGAACCCAAATCATGATGAAATCAAACACAGTTCCACTCCATCCAAAACATTTGTGAGCCATAAATACAAGAGAATAACACAGAATATAAATTAATGTTTTTTTTTTTTTTATTGCTGGTAGTGTTCTTTTTATCCCCAGTTTTGAAATTCAATCACAAGACAGTTTAAGTGCATCTATTAAAAGAGAAACAAGGCATCAAATCCCCATGCTGATTAGCATTATCTCACATTAATTCCAGAAAAAAATTACCATCCAAATTTCTCAGCTTCAGCACATCTCAGAATTATTTTTTTTCCCTGTTGTGTTGAATTTTGTAGTCCTGTGCAATTTAAAAATCACATTTTTATTTATACATTTAAAAATCATGAAAAAGCAACCCGATTTGCCTAAAGTGATACATAGTTAAGATGTGAAACACACTGACATTTCCAGCTCATTCCATACTTATATGCCATTACAGAGAAACCATAATTTTACTGAACACATAGTCCCTTACTCAACAGGAAAGCTCTCTGGCTTGGTTTACGATCCAAGAAATTTTGAAGCATATCCATCCCATCCAAAGATCCTCCAGGTTTCAAAATAAGATTTCTGTATTTCATTCCAGCCTGATAAAAGGTAAAGCAGAATGTTAGTATTTCTTATCTTGTAAACTGCCATTTTTCTGTATCTGTTGTGTATGTAAAAGTCTGAACATGTCTTCTCTTTCCAGATTTTCTTAGTACCAAAACAGAATATACCACAAATATAACTTAGATCTGCTGGAAGAACTCAAGACAGGAGAAATTTAGCCTATTCCCTAGGAAATCCTTTTTCTTGTGGTTTTACACTGTTCTAGAAGTTAAAATCACACAACTTGCCAAAGTTCTGGAAGACATTCTTCAAGGGCATAACATGACTGACCGGCAGGCAAAGAGAACCTAACATTCATTCTCTATTAACTGATGATTTCTCTTTCTTTAATCTCTATTTCAAGAACAGAGATGATACTTCAGAGACAAATAAACATAACACTGAGGAATAACATGGCACATATAAACATTTTATGTGCATAGCAATATATAATATATATATACATATATATAAGCACATAGAATTTCCCTGTTAAAATATATTAAAGTAATGGGAACTTTACTTACATTTTCAGTAAGAAACATTATTACTTCAGAAGGAAAAGATTCCTTTAAAAGGAATGATCTAAAAGCTTCTGAGACAGCAGTAAATTCAGACATTCTTAACAAGAAGTCATCTTTTGAAGAAAGTATCTGGAGAATTTGGGGCCTCGGACATAAGAATCCATGAGAAAAACGTATTTTTTCATGTAAAAGTCCTAGATACTCTTAATATTGAAGAAAACAATGTTCTTCCTTTCAGTCACTGTATACACACACATATACTTCCCCCACACGTCAAAGCTATGAGATTAGAGGACTACACTGTTTCCTGATTGCTACTGTAAAAACAGTAAAAAGCATAGGTCTTTTTAACTGACAGACTTCCATAACTTAACTGCATTACTAATCACATTGCCTGAGAGTACACATGGAAAAAAATAAAATAAAAAAGATAATACGTCACTGAACATTGCTAATATTTTGGTATTTGTGTTTGTTTCCTGAACATTAGCAGAATGGAATATATTGTTCCTTTTAGTTTAAAAGTGTTATTTGAGTAAATGTGATTCTTTGCTGTTGTGTCTCCGGTAAGCAGAATTCTCAATTCTAGAGAGACCAGAGATAATTTCAGATAACGTGCAAGAACTGAGGAGTATGACAATTAACAATGCTAAAGTTAAGTGTTTGTTGAAGAATTGTTATAGATACAGTCACTTAAACTAGTTTCTATAACTGTTGCTCAAAACAGGAAGAGACGTTTATTCTAACAGGAAGAGGTAAGCCAAATTTCTAAGAGTGAGTGCTCGTCATAATACCGTAACTGTTTTCCTTTCCTGCTGTTCTAAAAACTAGTCTAAATCTAGATAAAATGAAATACAACTACAAAAATCTTACTGGTGTCTAGCATTTGTTTACATAAGATTGTCTGTCCCATCCTGTGGAACTGTATTACACTTACATTGAATGCAAGTATAAGTAACAAGTTAAAAGAGAACCAATTTAAGAAGATGGTATTGTTCTGAAAAGGGAGGGCAAATCTCCAGAGATCCTTCTGAAGTTATGTGAACACCCAAGCAAAGTGTGTGTGCATGCATGTAAGAGAGGGAGCAAGACATACACGTGTGGCCATGCTTTTATTTATGAGTGAGACCCTTCCAATCAAATAAGCAGGAGTGCTTATTGTCACATGCGCGTTATAAATCCCTAGCACTTCAAAATCAACCTTGACAACCTTTAGTCATCTCTCCTCCCAAACTCTTCAGTTTTCTTCCTGTCTTCATAAAACCTCTCTTTCCACAGTCCTTACTCACCTAATCACTGCCAGAGTTTTCTGGCCTCTACCCCATCTCTCCTCTTGGGACGTCTTTGTCCAGCTCACAGTCTAATTCTATTTTCTTTCTCCACCCTCTAGAGGGAGAGACATTTCTAGAAGTACTGGTTGCTGTGATTAGGAAAGGAAGGAATCAAAGCAAATTCCAGAGAGGAATAGGGAAGCTGAGTACTTTCTACTCTCTCCTTTACTTCTCTCGTATGTACATTTACTGAAGGGAAGAACTAGTGCTGGCTGCTGAATCCAGAAGACAGGTAAGGGAGGCAGGAAAACCAGAAGGTCTTTGCCATAACAGAGATGCAGCATCTTCAGTCACAAGTCTAATACTATGCCTGAAAAATAAAAAAGATTGCCAGAATTGGCAGGACAACTAATCACATTATTAGCTGTCCTTCCTTCATGCCAAAGGCAGAAAAGGCTGAAGAATTACAAAACAGTAAAAAAAAAGCCCAGTAAATCTAAAACCCATCAATGATTCCAAAGTCATTTGGGAGAAAAACTAAGGAGGAAAAAAATTGTGAGTTATGCTGTGCTGTGAAAGAGAGGCATAACTTCAATTTTCTAAATAATTGCTATATAAAAATACCACACACTTGAGGCACCATTCATGGAAATAGAGCACTATTATCATACAGCTTGCATAGCAGAAGAATATGCATCTGTACTTACAATGAAGAAGTATGTTTTTTCTTTTTGACATTAAAGAAGTATGTGTCAATCAATGCAATGCAATGTCTTAAAAGTCATAAAAAAATACGACCCTGTATAATAACTGTATTAAAATCCAAGTTCTCTCCGAAATTTCAATGATGTTCAAAAGCAATTATTACTATAACACTTTTTTCTGTTGATCTGAACTTGATGGTGTACTGGGTCGGGCTGGGATGTTAACTTTCCCTGCAGCAGCCCATACAGTGCTGTGCTCTGCACTTGTAGCTAGAACAGCAGGGGTACCACACCAGTGTTGTGTCTGCTGCTGAGCAGTGCTGGCACTGCATCAGGACTCTCTCTAACCCTTCTAGGGGGCGGGCAAAAAGTGAGAAAGGAACATCACCAGGGCAGCTGACCTAAACCAACCAAAGGGATATTCCATACCATATGATGTCACACTCAGCAACAAAAGGTGGAAAAAGGAAGACGAGGGGAGGGGTGGGCTCTCATTGTGAAAATGTCTGTCCTCCCCCTGAACACCGGCTACATGTGTTGAGGCCCTGCTTCAAGGACGTGGTCAAGCATCGCTCATTTGTGGGAAGTAGAGAGTAATTTCTTTCCTCTGCACTTCCACATAGCCTTTACTTGTTTTGTTTAGTTTTCCCCTTCCCCCTCCCTTTTCCCCTTTCCCTTTTTTTTTCCTCCTTTAGTTAAATTGTTAATTGTTTAGTTAAATTGTTTAGTTAAATTGTTTAATTAATAATAATCTTTTCTTAATAATTATTTATTTTTTCCTTTAATTAAATCATCCTTATCTCAACCCGTGAGTTGTTCTTTCCTTTACTTCTTCCCCTCCTCATCTAAGGAGGGGGAGTGAGAGAGCGGTTGTGGTGTTCAGCTGCCTAGCACGGTAAAACCACCACAGATGGGTACAGTAGAAGTACTTGAGATGTTATCCTAATGGATCATAATTGTAATAAATTGTGGCTTTAGACAAGAATAACAAGAGTCTTCAGTAAATAAGAGTCTTTTAGTAGAAAGTATTTACCATGTACCTTTGGATTCATTATGCCTTCTTGCTTAAAGCAGCTGTAAAAGATGTCCATGGAAAACACTTCACTCCACAGATATCCATAGTACTGGCCATCATAACCACCAGCCAGATGTCCAAAAGTAGCTGGCATGTTTGTGCCTTGAAAAGTAGATTCACATTAATTAATTTAAATAAAATGCAGTCACTTTTTTGATGTACAAAGTGCATCAACTTTAAGAAGAAATTAATAAGGAATTTTTATCAACTAATTTGAAACTTCTAATATAGAGAGTCTGAGTACACCTCTAGAAATACTGCCATATTCTGGTATTAAAAAGGAAATTTTATTTCAATTTAGTTGCACACCCAACACATCAGAACATCTAATGTGATATTCACACCATGCCACTCTAAAATATAACCTGAGAAAGTATAGCTTTGTATTTACCTTCATCTTCCTTCAGAAGAGATCATTAAGATCAGACCAAGTTTCAAAGTAATTATTTCAGCTTCATAAAGTACAATCAACAAACAACTTCTTTTACAAACAACAACTTGGTGGTTTGTTGGTTTTTGTTTGTTTGTTTGTTTTGTTTTGTTTTGTATGCCAAGCATTATTGGGAAAGGAAAGCATGTTTAAATAAAGCATTAGGACATGCTGTACAGAAGTTTCATACTGATATACCTGGAGTTGCGGGAATTCCCAGAATCTCTATACAGTATTTGGCATATTCATCTGCTGGGTCAAGAGATGGCTTTGTGTGGAGTGCCTGGTCGACCTTGCTCAAAACAATTTGACGGAGGGTTAAATGACCTAATTGAATAAGAATATTCGATTATCTAACGTCAAAGTAGCTGGAGTTTCTTTAGCACCTTTCGTTCAAAGATCTCAACATACATTCTAAATTATTAGAATTTTAACTATAAAACATTTCCATCTGAATGCTTCAGTTAAAAAAAATAGATATTTTTAGTAAAGGAATTGTCATTACAAACTCCATATTTTCAAATGTTACTTTCCTTACAGATCAAGAACTAATTCAAGCAGGTACTTTAAAAGCAAATTTCAGTATTTAAAATTGTGTTCTTAGCAGTCTTCAATTTCAGTATACCATTTCATTCAGGGCTTGCACAGATGATGGCAAGTATATCTAAGGACATTAACTAAGACACCTCAAAGAGTAGCAAGAACTGCTGCTGCTTTAGGCTCTGCTATTTTGAAGAAGCTAAAAGATATGAACCTCCTCCCAGACAAAATTCTCATGCAGCTACAGTGCCTGTACGAGACGGAAAGACAGGCACTTCTTGTTCAGGATAGGGAAGCAGTGCCTTGATGACATATCTTGTACCACAAACGGAGGGCCATGATTTCAGGGGAGCCCTCATTACAGGGACAGAGTGGTAAGAATGACAATGAGATGATGGCAATGACATTGGATTATGGTCTTGATTTGGAGATAGAGGTAAGGTGGTATGAGATGTAGAAACAGAAGAGAATGAGAACCTTGGTTTGGGAAGGCAACGTGCCTACTGGGAAGGTGGGGACCATAGACTGGATGGATTCTGAATGAAGTGTTCTGGATTCAGAAGTTCAGAGGCTGTTTGAGCAATGAAAGGCCACAGTGCTTTTGTACGGGATATGTTACACATGTTGAGTATACTTGCAAGCAACTTTCATGTCTGTCAAGTCTCATGTGCAAGTGAAATGTAAAATATACATGCAGAAAATCTGATACTTCTGTATTAATGCACAGTGTCTGCCCTGGGAAAATGAAAAATGGAAAAACAATGGAAACCCAAAATATTGAGTAAGAGAATTTGCTGGGTAAGAAAAAGTCACATGGACAAAAACATACAGATATTTTAGTCCTTTGGATAGCCTGGAAAACCAGAGCTGCTGCTGTTCCTGCATACAGTGGTATCTGTCATCATAGCTTTTATTAATGGTTGTACCCAAGCAAATAAAACCAGAAATTATTAATCCAAAGAACTTTTTGAAGTACTCACTTAATTCTTATTGGCACTGACAGTGATAGCTTACACACAGAAAAAAAGTAACTGGTTTGTTACGTTTTACAGAGGATATTGTCTTAAATTTCCCACCAGTTTTTTTAATTATATATTTTTATACATATACTAGGTGAGAGAAAAGGGAGAGATACCTGTATTTGCCAGTCTAGAGGCAGCAAGTTTCTCAAGGAGAGCATCTGCAACATGGCTCTCATCTTTATAATGTCTTGACATTTGTTGTAGTGGTTCTTTTTCCCACACCCAGTTCTCAAACATTTGTGAAGGTACTTCTACAAAGTCTGTTTCCACATTAGTTCCACTAAACCTTGCAAAATCAGTCTGAAAGGAAAAGCCGTTGTATTAAATGAAATCAGAAACCAGGGTTTCTAGAATAATATAAACTTTCAGAGACTGAAATTGAAGTGTTAATCACAGGAAAAGGAATAATTTCATTTTAAAAAATGGTATTTAAAGAAAGGAGGGCATAAATTCATATACAAGACTACTAAAAAGCAACAAAATAGATTATTCAGTAGTTATTTACTGCATTCTCTGTTATTGATTCTCTACTTCAATTTTCTTAGTATTACTCATTTCACTTCTTAGGTTTTGACAGAAGTACAAATGTTTTCATGCTGAATTATGACAATGACATAATTTGTAAATTGTTAAAGAACTGTGTTATATTACCCCAAAGTAGAAAATAAACTCCAATTATACCCTTGTAAAATTGTTTATTGTATTACAGTCTAATGTACTCATTCAAAGATTTTACTTGAGCAACTTTTCCTTTTAAGCTTTTTCCTAACAACTGTCTTCATTCATAAGGCATATATAGTTAACTTATTGCAGTTTTTGAGTCAGTAATTCATGGCCAGAAATAAATGAACTCTAGCAGCTTTAGTCATGAAAGGTCTCCAAATCTGACACTTATTTACTGACAGAAGAATCTTCATTCTGAAAGCCAAGCACATTAGAGCTTTTTAATTTATTTTATTTCACTTTACTGTTGTCAATCATTTCATGTTTAAAGCACACACCAGATATTAATTTTAAAGAAAGGTTTTATGCAGTTAAACATCTTCATAAAAATATGTTCTAAACCCAAAATATTCCTAAAAAAAAGATAGTCACTTTTGAAAGACACATGCTCAAATACCAACAGAAATTATTTTGTCTCGCTCTCGACTTGTAATAACTCTATCTCCTCTTGCCAACCCAATTTTTCCTTTTCAGCAACATTCTAATAAAACACTCCAAGTGCTAAAAGAAAAAAAGAACTCTCAGTTTCTCAACTGCACTCTCAAGGGGTGTACATATTCCACTGGGGAATAGATGCCCACAAGAGGAGTGGCTTTAGAACTTATTTTCTTGCAGGGCTACCAAAAAAGGCATGTATAATGTAGGGCATACATTGAACTGATGGCTCTGTCACATGCGTATCATCTCACGTCTTCAGAAGAACAGCAGAAAAGAAGAAAAACATTTGCCTTCATTTAAACTTCCTGGTTACTCCAATCCATTGTTGTAACAGGATGGCCCTTCTTCCTGTATCTGCTGAATAGCAGCTATGAAAAAAGCTAGGAACCATCAGATAGAAATAAATGGTGATAGAAGTGGATAGATTAAAGGCAGGAGTGCAAGAGTTTGTTGGACACCAGATACCTTCATTTACCCATATGTAACCATACCATGCTAATAAAAAAATATTTGACTCAGGCTCTTGATTAGCTCTTTTTCTAACACCATAAAAAGATCCATCCCTGCCCTGATATCTCACTTTCTAGCAGACCCCAACACATCAGAAGGAGTAATGTCCTCCAAAAGCTGACCTTTATCAGATGCTCACAGATTCCCACTCAGCCAGATCCCCCTTTACCCTTTAAAAGTCAAGTTTTAACATGCTTAAACAAATAAGCATATGAAACAAGATACCGCTTTGTACATGCAAATCCCAGAGGACAGGATGTTCAAATGTGGGACTGAGAAGATATCTGCAGGTGTTTATACTAGTCCATTAAATGATTTACATAAAATACAACAGAAGCAAGCACAGTAGCGGCACACACACAAGGCAGCACAGCAGCGAGAGACACAATCAAAAAAAAAAAGCCTCGCTGGGTTATGTGGAATTCCATAGCAAGTGGAGTAATACATATGCATTTGAGTTGTTGGATGGGTTGCCAAGAAGGGGCTCTGCAATACCCAGGCATCTCCTTGTTAGCTACCAAAATTTTGCACTAGTGTTGAACATGTCTCATTTATAAACATCTTCCGGGCAGTCAAAAAGAAAGAATTGGTTTAATTTCTCAATTTCTGAGCTGAGAAACAACTGTCTTTGAGTGAGGATGATCATGTTTTCCTCAAATTCCTACTTTCAATATGATGCAAAAATATTTATAGCTACTTGTTCCTCAGTTTGCTTGAGCACCACTTGTTTCGTTCTAGATTTAATATAGGGATTTTTATATATCTGTTTCTTTATTTTGCAGTCCTAGGCTCTGGAATTGAGGTCATAAATTAAAATTTAATGTGTACTGTATTCCTCTGATTTTTTGATTTGGTACTACTTTATAAAGACCACTGCAACACTACACAGTTTGGATTTGGTGGATAATGACGTGAATTGGTGAATGAACACAAGAGACTTGCCTCTCTCTCCGAAACATAACATTTTCATTAGGCCTACAAAAAATTCAACATTTAAAATTGAATCTGACAGATGCAAGTAAAAATGAAACCAGGTATTTTATAACTTTATTTGCATCTTGATGCAGAATCTGCTGACTAGCTTCACTTAATTCCGGTCACAGTGAGAATGCTGACTGTCACATGGGGGAGCAGAAAATATAATAGCTCAGGCAAGAATTGCTTATGCTTTTGAAAGGAAGAATGATAACTTTCAAGAGTACTAAATGCAAAAGTGCTGGAGTTAAGGGCATAACTACACAGATTCACAAATCATTTACACTCTTGGGGACAGCATGCTTTTTGTTTCTAATATCTAGCATGCTAGTAGGAGTAACAGAAAGTCATCTGACAGCTGTAGTAACACAAGTCACCACCAAGTACCCGCTTTATTTTTTGGATGGATCTATCTACTTGTCATTGGTACCCTCATGTTGCATACGCAAAGGTATACATTCTTCTAGAAATGTTTTTCAAAAGTTATATTCACTGCTGTAGTTTTAAATGGAAATTTAAAAAAAAAGGTCACTTTAAAAAAATAACCAAAAAATGCACATACAGTTTACTAAAATAGAAACCACCAAAATAAACTTATACCTTGCTTAGAGACAGTGCAGAAAGAAGGAAGGCTTATACTGGAACTGAATCACCACTGACCTGTGCGCATATCTGATGCATTACATGACCAAATTCATGGAAGTAAGTCTTTACTTCATCATGTCGCAGCAATGATGGGCGATCTAATGCTGGTTTTGTGAAGTTGGTTACCAGAGCAGCTACAGACATCATTCTGCTTCCATCAGAGAGAAGACAGCCAGGTTGAAGACCAAAGCATGCTGCATGTCCATACTTTCCTTCTCTGTACAAGAAAATATATCAGAAAATATCTGGAAATCACAAGTCTGCTCACCAGAATGGAATGGCCTATTCAGGAACAATGACAATGAGCTGGTGTCTCTTTAAAGCTTTACGTGAAAAAATTGTGTCTTTTCATTAGGATGATCATATAAAAGTTGGCTTATGACTTCTAAGAGTAACTAAGCTTAAGATCCTGTTAAGAACGTAAGGGGGAAAAAACTTAAGTGTTTAAATCACACTAGTTTAAGATTCCCAGCAGCACTTACAAGAATCTGATTTTTACTCAAATGCTGGAAGAATACACACTTTAGACACCAATTCTATTTTAAACTAGTCACAAACTCTTTAACAGAGAGGACTATGTTCTATCCTCTGAAGCAATAACTTCTCTTTCATTACAGAAGACAAAAGAATACAGTTTACTGTATCTTCAGTGTGATCCAAGTTTAAATAAGACTGATTTTGAAACTTCTGCCGTAAACCTAAGTGGTTAATGGGGTAGTGAAGGCAGAAAAGTCTTATTAACAAATGTCTTCAGAAATTCACGATATGCATAAAGGGGAGAACAGAAAAACAAGTGAAGAAGAAAACCCATGCCTATTTTTAATGTACCAATTTATGTACTACTGTATTCACTCACCTAATGTTCTTTACCCAGAGAAGCCTTAAATCAACTTATATTAAAAAATGACATTTAAAAATTGCTGAAAAATAATTAAAAAACAGTGAGAAATAGTCAAAAAATAATACCTAAGAATAAATCTTGTCCAATTATCCTAGTCTCCTAATCTCTTATGAACAGAAATGATGCTGTGAACAGCTAAAGAAGAGCTACAGTGATCAAGCTGGAAGTACATTTCAAGGTGTGCTCAACAGGAATCTGTTCTTGGTCCTGAGCTATTTGACGCTTTCGTTAGCAGTCTGAAGGCAGAACTGGCTACAAAATATGCATATAAAGTTTAAAGAGGAGCTGGGAGAAACTTAAATGCTTGGCAGATAGGAGTATAACTGATCTGAACAGACTAAAGTAATAGTTCAGCATAAATGAAAAATCAAACATGGTATTACAGTTGGGAATGAGAAAAGTCCATGAAGGAAAAAAGGAAAAATGATGAACTGACTAGTCAGTAATACTACAGAAGATGAACAAAGTTGTAATGCAAAAAAAAAAAAAAAGAAGTAAACGATCTGAAAACAGTCCAAAACAGTCCAGAGGACAACTTTATGAACACAGTAATAGCCTTACCAGTGGGACAAATATTTACTTCCAAATGCATTTAATTTCACCTACACCAGTAACCCACTAAGTTGAATTCCATTTTAAGCACATACATAAAACACTAGGTGATAATTACCTGGGGTAGAGGTCCAAATAGAACTGCCCTAACATTTCTCCTGTTGAGTTGTCCTTTACTGTATAAAGAGTAACACTGTCGTGCCAAACATGGGCACTTTCTACTCGCTCAAATACAAGTCCAAGCAGATTCTGGTAAATATTCAGTAAGCCTTCTGTAACAGCCTCAACTGGGAAATATTCTTTCAGCTTCTCTTGATCTATAGAGTACTTCAGCTCTTCTGTTTTGTTCATATAATAATGAAGATCCCATGCATTGATTCTTCCATCATAATCAAAGTTTCTTTCTTTACACTCCTTTTTCTTCAAATCTAGAATGAATTCTCTTTCCTTCTCAACCAATGGCTTTAGCTTTTTACTCAAATCATCTGAAAAAAAGATTGCCTTTGAATCAACTTGTGCATTCCTTACCATAATGTATATTCCTGCAAAACAGACTCAGGTTTATACAGTATAACTTTAAGCACATGCCCTAAACGTGCATTATAGAGTTTTCTATTTGTTGATTAACAAACAGCAAGCAAGCTGCTTTCTTGTCTTAATGAGTTTTAGTGCAGGCATGTTATAAATAATACACAAATCTGCATAGGCCTAGCAGTACTGTGAAGGGTTTGGGGAAATTTTAGACTTATTCAAAGATACCAGAAATGGAAAGAAACACTTGACACATTTGCCAGAAACCTTGTGTTTTACCTCATGTAATCTCAGTTCTCTTGATGTGTTTCTGCAGAAGCAGCTAAAGACTACAACTACTATTAGTTACTGAAGCGTAACACAAAATTCAAACACTATTTTTTCACGGACTTTTCAAAATGGATTCTGACCTATTTCTAGCTAAGGTCCTATTAAAAAGCAAGAGACCAAAGAGTTCTTGCCTATATGATAGCTAGCTACTCTCCTACCAAGTATCAGTTTTATCCAATATAGCTTCTCTTGGACAAGAAAGAGTCATAGCACTATGAAAGCAATATATTTAATATAAAATTATTAAGCTAATTGAAGCTCTCATACAGTACAATCTATATTTATGTTATTCGTAGCATTTCTGGACTACCGAACACTTTTCCTTAAGAATTCGGGTTAATGGCCACTATTGGTATATAGAGAGTAAAATTTAGGTATTGCCTCTCCTATTTCTAGAAAGGCTCTAAAGCGCTAAATGCATTTACATGATTGATAAATACTAACAGTTTGCAGCTCAAATTATGCTAAATTCAGAATATGTCATAAGACAGAATGTTTTTCCTCCTAGCCATAAGATCAGCTTATGAACATTGATTGAAAACACGAATATGAGCCAACTAGGAAAGGTGCCCTCCTAGATCTGTTGCTGGAGAACAGAGAGGGTCTTGTGGGAGACGTGGCAATTGGTGGCCGTCTCAGTCATAGTGACCATGAAGTGGTTGAGTTTAGAATTTTATGGTGACAGAAGGAAAACTGTCACCAAAACTTCAGCCCTGGATATGGGGAAAGCAGACTTCAGGCTGCTCAGGGAACTAGTCAGCAAGGTCCCCTGGGAAACTGCTTTTGAAGGCATTGGCATCCATCAGCGCTGGTCAATCTTTAAGCACAGCCTCCTAAAAGCACAAGATCAGGCGATTCCAAAATATGGGAAGTCAGGCAAGCAGGGCAGAAGGCCAGCCTGGCTGACCAGGGAACTTCTACTGGAGCTTAGGCGAAAAAAGAAAGTGTACGGCTACTGGAAGGAGGGTCAGGCGACAAGGAAGGAATACAGGGATGCTGTTCATGTTTGTAGGGAGAAAATTCGTGTGGCCAAAGCCCAACTAGAGTTGAAGCTGGCCATGTCTGTGGGAGACAATAAAAAAGTTTTTTTTAGATATGTGAACAGAAAAAGGAGAACCAAAGAAAACACAGGTCCGCTACTAGATGGGGAGGGTCTCCTCACAGACAATGACATAGGCAAAACAGAAACGTTTAACGCCTTCTTTGCCTCTGTTTTCAACACTGATGATGGGCTTCGGGACCCAGGGTACCCTGAGCTGGAGGGCCATGATGGTGGGAATGACAAACTCCCAACCGACCTTTAACATGTGTGGGATTTGCTGCTCCACTTGGATCCATACAAGTCCATGGGTCCGGATGGGATTCATCCCAGGGTGGTTAAAGAGCTGGCTGGCGTCATCGCGGGACCTCTCTCAATTATTTTTCAATGATCTTGGGAATCTGGAGAGGTCCCATTGGACTGGAAGCTGGCAAATGTTGCGCCAATTTTCAAGAAGGGTGAGAAAGAAGACCCTACCAATTACAGGCGTGTCAGTCTCACGTCAGTGCCTGGTAAAATTATGGAGAGGATGATCCTTGAAGTTATTGAAGCGCACCTGGGGGACAATGCAGTCATTGGTCCCAGCCAACATGGGTTCATGAGGGGTAGGTCTTGTCTAACAAAATTGATTTCTTTTTATGATAAGATCACCCACCTAGTCCATCAAGGGAAACCAGCTGATGGGATCTTTTTGGACTTCAGCAAAGCTGGTGACACAGTTTCCCATAGGATCCTACTGGACAAAATGTCCAGCATACAGCTAAACAAAAGCATCATACGATGGGTGAGCAACTGGCTGACGGACAGGGCTCAAAGGGTTGTGGTAAATGGGGCCACATCTGGCTGGAGGATGGTCACTAGTGGGGTTCCTTAAGGCTCCATTTTAGGGCCAGTCCTCTTCAATGTTTTTATAAACGATTTGGATGTAGGACTGGGAGGTGTTTTGAGCAAATCTGCCGACGACACCAAACTTGGAGGAGTTGTGGACTCAGATGAGGGTGGAAAGGCTTTGCAGAGAGATCTGGACAGATTGGAGAGCTGGCCGATCACCAACCGCATGAAGTTTAACAAAAGCAAGTGCCGGGTCCTGCACCTGGGACTGGGCAACCCCGGCTATACGTACAGACCGGGCGACGAGACGCTGGAGAGCAGCCCCGCAGAGAGGGATCTGGGGGTTGTGGTTGACAGCAAGTTGAATATGAGCTAGTGGTGTGCCCTGGCAGCCAGGAGGGCCAACCTTACCCTGGGATGCGTCAAGCACGGCATTGCTAGTCGGTCGAGGGAAGGGATTGTCCCGCTCTACTCTGCGCTGATGCGGCCTCACCTCGAGTACGGTGTGCAGTTCTGGGCACCACAGTACAAAAAGGACATGAAACTGTTGGAGAGTGTCCAGAGGAGGGCGACGAAGATGGTGAAGGGCCTAGAGGGGAAGACATATGAGGAGCGGCTGAGGTCACTGGGCCTGTTCAGCCAGGAGAAGAGGAGGCTGAGGGGGGACCTCATCGCAGTCTACAACTCCTCGCGAGGGGCAGTGGAGAGGCAGGTGACCTATTCTCCGTAAACATCAGTGATAGGACCCACAGGAACAGTGTTAAGCTGAGGCAGGGGAAGTTTAGGCTGGACATCAGGAAGAGGTTCTTCACTGAGAGGGTGGTCGCACACTGGAACAGGCTCCCCAGTGAAGTAGTCACTGCACCAAGCCCGTCTGAATTTAAGAAGCAATTGGACTGTGCACTTAGTCACATGGTCTAAACTTTTGGGCAGACCTGTGCGGTGCCAGGAGTTGGACTTGATGATCCTTATGGGTCCCTTCCAACTCGGGATATTATTTGATTCTATGATTCTATGATAATATATATGAACAAAGCACAGCAAACCATGCTGTTATGCTTGTATCTGAATATATATCAAAAAAGCTAAATTAAAGATGACAATTAATTTGATGGACATTCTACCTCTACCACAGTAACCAGGAAACACAATATTTTTGAATAGAAATATTCATGATCTTGTAATAAGTTAAAGTTACAACAATAACTACTAAATTTTGAAGTGTGTCAGCTTCCAAACAAATAATTAAAAAAAATACTACATACGTCCATTTAGAATTACAAAAACATAGCAGAAAGAGTTCAAAATATTTTCACTGCACTTAAAAAAGAAGTGATTTTAACAATTATAAATCAAAACTAAGCATAGGTTCATTGACAAATATGCAGATAATTGGTATTGATAAATATGGAGCTGAACTCACACAATAACATGAGAAATGTGACAGAATTACAGGTAAAGGAACAGGTGCATTTAAACCTCTTTATTGTTGTATAAACACACAGGAAAACAAAAAACAATACCACCAAACACTTTATTGCTGTACTAAATAATTTTGGGGCCGCTGATTTATACAATATATAAATACAATCCTCTTCACCAAAAGGACTAACTGGTGTTAGGACACATTAACAAAGGAACACATACTATTCTGTGAAACTGTATAATTCTGGAGTGCAGAGGTTAACTCTGTGCACAAAATGGGCCCACTGAAGTGAACAGGATAACTATACATATCTGTGCCATTAAAATTTTCAAAATATATCAGGTTTCAAATAGAATTGCAGTAAAGGGCTTTTGTCTTCAAAGAAATCAAGACACTGCAGATATATAATTTTTTATACAGCTCATGGAAGCTGCATCATCATATACTTGAATCTTTTATTATACTTAATGCAGTTATATCAGTGGACAGAAAGAGACACTAAGGCTACATAGGCACAAAAAAATGCAGCTAACCTAAGGTAATGAAAAGCTGCAAATGTTATGCAGCCTCTTGAACTGAGAGAATATGCTTAGGCTGCACATGTTATTCTGGTTCCAAACTAGGATAACTGCATTTGGGGGCAGGGAAAGACACTACAGTTTGCCTATACTGACTGTCACAAAGAAGATGTTTTCAGATTTTTATTTTATGCTTCCCTGTCTTGGGGCAATTCTATTTGTACAGCTATGGCCAGAACAGAGGCAACAGGGAGTTCCTTTTCCACCTAAATATGACAGACACTATGACGAATTATTTATTTAAATTATCTTGGCTGAGGAGCCATGTTGCCATTCCAAATATAAGAGTATTGTTTATAAATAAGAACAAACCTAAGAAAGTTGTTACGTTATCTGTGCTCTTCGCAGTGTTTACCTCCAGGACAAAGTTGGCATGTGTATTATAACCAAGCAGTTCTGCTACTTTTGCCCTTAGTGGAAGCAATTGCTGAAGAATTTTTGTGTTCTCCTAAAAAAGAAAGGAGGCAAGTTTGTGAAGTGAAACCAAGAAAACTATCTTATTGAATGACTGTATGAAAAATACTTGTAACCATAAGGAACAGCACACATTTACAATGACACTTTGAGACATAAATATAGAATATCATAAGTTTAGCTAGATCTTTGTAATTTTTTTTAGTCACAACACTTAACTGCAAGCAGCTAGATGTCCAGTTTTCTAGTCAATCTGAGTCATTACATTCCTTACTATAATTAATCTGTTTCAATTAATCAAACAATATACCATTTCTTCTGAGCGTAACAAACCTTTGACTGTTGCAAAGAGTTTATTTTCTTTATCAACCATTTAAATGTAAAAGATAACAGGGACAAAATGCTTAATTGCTTGTTAGTGGTTAAGACAGACTGCAAAGCCATTGTGCTATCTTCAAACCTTGTTTGCAAATTTCCCTCTTTTGCCATTCTGACAATAGCAGTCAGAGAAAAGGATCTGAAACACAAAAGCCCCAGGCACTGACCTAGATAAGGTGGAGGATCTCTGAGAGGCTTAAAACGTAATTGTGTTAATTTCCATTTCTAGAAAAGCGAGATTTCTCAGAAAAAAAAAAAAAGGAAGAAAACTTTTTTTCAGGGTACATATAATTGACTAGGTTTGAAGATTCTCCCACGGTTATAACAGCATATCCCTTTAATTCTGCTGACTTACAGCGTTCAGTTCTTGGTACCATTTTATCTTATCTTGTGCTCTTCACATTTCCCAGCATTTCAAGTACAAAAGCACAAATCTGCCTTTATTCTCTAATGGTTGGTACAATTGCCTGCTAAATGACAGTTCTTCTATCCTTTCTAGCCTTTTCATTATTTTTGTACCTATCTGGGTGCCAAGCAGGTATCATCAGTATCAAATGAATTATTTGTGAAATTATTTCTTTTTTCTATAAGGTACGTTACTAGCTATTTTTCAGATAACTAAATGAATCTTGTATAAAAATTAGAAATTTTTAACATCTAGTTAAAGATGTCCTCAAGATGCTGTGCATTCATTTTATATTTAATCACTTGCATTTCATAATTAAAACATATGCTCAAATAAACACTGTTATTCTGAAGAATAGGAAGTAGTATAGAAGCCATACTCAGCCAGCCTTCTCTGGGAAGAAAGTGCCAGCAAGTAGTTACAGAACACTGTAGGAAAGTGTGGCAGGTTGCCAAAATCCTACTTCTATTAACAGCACCACTGATATTTTAAGATACATACATAGGCACACAACTTCCTCTTTAGACATCAGAATAAACTGGAGCAAGGAAATATTACAGATCATACTGGTAAGTTTTCATTTCATAGCGCTAGACAAAATACAGAGCTCAAATCTAACATCTGAATGCCCAGCTCCATTTTTCAGCTCTGTCATTACCCTGCAGAAAAGTCAATTTATGATGTACCTCTTTGCATCTGGTGTTAAAGGCAGATTCCATTTTTCTCCTGGTTTCTGAAATGCAGCACTTCTTCATAACAGGAAAATAGTGGGGATACTTTAAAGTAACTTTGTATTTGTCTTCCTCAGTCTTCTCTAAACTGTTAATAAAGTCATCAGGAAGGCCTTCTATAGAATACAATTTAATAAACAATGTTTACTAGAATTAACTAGACCACTCCCTTGTCTGTTACATTATTGTATTTGTTCTGCCTGCATCGGAAATACAACACTTCTTTTTGCTAACAATTTTTAAATAATGTTATTTGCTAATGATTGCTAAGCCAAGCAAAACACATTTTGAAACACTTTATTGGTGAAGAAAATAGAAATAAATGTAAGGCTACCAGACAAGAATAGATTAAAATTTTAAAAGAAAAAAAAATCATGTTATTAAAGTACATCTTATGCTATGCCCTCCAGAAACTGAATCCCTAAATCCTCTGTCACATGAAAAATGTGACATTGAATATTAGATATTTCTTCACCCAGAGGGTGGTGAGGCACTGGAACAAGTTGCCCAGAGAAGCTGTGGACACCCCATCCCTGGAAGTGCTCAAGGCCAGGCTGGATGGGGCTTTGGGCAACCTGGTCTGGTGGGAGGCGTCCCTGCCCAGGGCAGGGACTTGTTATTGGGAGATCTTTAAGGTATCTTCCAACACAAACCATTCTGTGATTCTATGACCTCTAGATCAGTTTAAATCACTTAAGTGCCTTAATTTCTTGCATGACAAAAAACTTTTTCAAATAATTTTAATGAAATAATACCCAGTGGGGTATTACGATAGTGGAGAACTGAGAAAAGAAGCAGTGATGAGTAATGGTATGGAAAAGACAGTAAGGCAGATATGTTCACTTCATGCAAGGCAAAACACTTCAGGAAGCACAAGTCTATGAAGAAATCTTAAACACTTGCAAAGAGTAATTTTAAGCTTACTTTGGGGAAGAATTAAAAAAGAAACAGAAAAGACTGGAATACAGCCAGAATTTCATTTGATATTTCAGTGGACCAAAAAAAAATTGCTCAAGTAAAACTGGAAGGCTGAAGAAATGGAACGAACACGCATGGTACTCACCAAGTTCTTCCTTAGAAAATACAAGATATGTGTTTTCCTCATTCAGGTTCTTGTTAAAGTCTATACACAGCTCGCTCAACTTTTTCTTCATTGTCTTTATTTCCTGTATTGGGTATAAACTTAACTTAGTGGGAAAAAAAAATCAATTGACAATTACCACCCTCCATATGAACAGAATTTAATTTTTCTAGTTATCTAGAAAGATATTGTAGACTACTGTAGACTGGTAGAAAACTAGTCTATATAACTAAAAAATCTTCTACATCTTTTTTTCTAGATTTTTTTTTTCTTCTAGATTGCTCTACTAGTCTACAGTGAGTACTAGCATTGGCCAAATAATACACTGCAGGTAGTATCATACTTCACTCTCCCTCAGGCTCAGTTTTACCTTTATTTTGGTCTTGAGCAATCCTGTTGCCAATGAATCCTAGGTTGGGTATGTTGCTCTAACAACATCTCAGATTTCTTTTCAACTCTGAGAGGACTGAGCATGTAAACAAGTTCACTGAGCAGAATGTGCTAACATTCAATTATTTTATTTAATTTGAAATTTTAAGTGTAAAGAAAACCTCTAAAATCACTGAGAATCAAAGGACTAAAAATGGATGCAACTTGTTGAAAAGCACTTATTTGAATGGAGTACAGATATGACAAAAAAGAGAATAGCCATACAAGACAAAAGTATTCCAAATCCTTTTTAAAAATGCTGATATTGACCTACCTGAACTATCTTTTAACGTATTTTATAGCACGACTCTACCTCTTACAGGTAAGTTCACATGAACATAGTAATCAACACTAACAAGAACAGACAACAAATGAAAAATTTGGCATCATTAGTCAAGATTTTACTTAAATGTAGCTCAACTATTATCTCCTTATAAAGTATTTAAAAATTCCTTCAAAGATATTGGTTGCCATTTAAGTAATGCAAATACACACTAAATAATATTCCTACTAACACTAGAATGTGAATTAAGAATGATTATTTTCAGCAAAGAAGGAAGTCTATCCAAGAGTCACAAATCTAGATTGTTACATAACATCAGCTTGGAATTTAAAGAAAATTACACCAGCATCTCAAATGCTGACAATTTTAATTCATCATTTTCAGAAGAGACAAGTGCTTTTATACACTCGAGTAAATCCTCCCTTAATGGGGTCAAGATTCTTAGTACTCCCTCTAAATTACCTCATTTTTTTAGTCAAAATGCAAAACCCTTGGACTCATTTTACACCAATGGTTGATATTTGAAATTAAAATAGCTGTGTCTTCTCTTCCAGACAGACATCTGGAGTAAAACAAAACAAAACAAAAAAGCTTAAAAGTGGTGATGCATTCCAATTCTATCTACTGAGTACAGTCAGAGTCTAACAAACTAATTTTGAAGACTTAAAATGATGGAAGTTTAAAGGATGGATATGGAACTAAGAACAGTTAAGATTAGAGTGGTTATTATGCAGGTCCAAAGACACAAAGTTCAAATATATGCTTAGCACACAATCATAATTTTACCCCTTCAACAATTTGTCCCCGTTACTTTATAAACTAAGAAATATATTTACATTCTGCACTTCTTTAGGAAGATGGAGTCCATTTCTTTTTCCCACTTGAACTGATTTTTCTAGATACCGTTTTGTTTCAGGCTTTACATTTTCAAGATCACAGGTTTGCTGAAATGACAATATAGGATAATTTAATTTACAACACAGTGAGAGAAACATTAAGCATTAGAAGGGTCTGAACAGAGTTCTTTAGAACACCACCACAAAAACACTACAACATCCCAGACTTTAGTGTGAAGGATGTTCCAAAAAGTTACCCTATAGTATTCTCACACTGACGTAGCAAGGTTTTAAAACAATTTTCTTTTATTAAATTTCTCAGTCAGAAGCAAGAACCGGAGGCGTGTTCTCTGTACACTTTACTTTACCGAAGTAGCAAATTTAGATGTTGTCGTAATAGCAAGCCCTTTTAGTTATTAGTGCCCTGCACTTAAACTCTTTTGTAGAAGTAGCTCTCTTATATATCATTAAATAGAAGAAATCAGTGCCTTACGGTAATATTAAACTTCAAAACTTGAAGGGATTTTAAAAAATCAAGATTTAATGTATTTAGGGCTCACTGAAGGTTATCAAATAGCATAAAATTCAAGCTTTTGGATCTTCCTCTTTCAGAACAAAGCAATCGGTGGCAACAAATAACACAATAGCTATATGTCAGGTTATGCCATTATGAAGATTCTCGAATGGTCATTTTCTAAATCAACCAACAAGAACAAAGCAAGCAAAGAGACAACATCCTGCTTGTAACAGAACATGAACCAATAATGTGAGGGTCTTCCTGGAAGGTGACAAAGGAATAACTACGTAATTCAGAAAATTGTGATTTTTGTCACAAATCGTGATTTTATTGTATTATTTTATTTTACATTATAATTTTATCTTCCACCATCTAAAAATGAACATTTTAACAAGGTATAATTTATAGTACTTGTTAAAAAGAACATATTCAAGATCATCTTTAAAGTAGCAAGCTGGTGGAATTAGTTCTGACTTGTCTTAACAACCCTCTTGTCAGCTTACCTACCTACAATTAATTCTTGACTACCATCTCTGAAAAGTAAGGACGTTGAAACATGCAAATTTTATGAAAGAGTTACACAACTGTGTGCAAGTGTCAACTAATGATCTGCAAATTACCTCTCTTACTTTACGAGAAAAATAAGAGAGGAACCCACTACATCTAGAAGTGTCAATGCTGTGATATTGAGCAGAAAAATGTTTGATATTTGTAATAATTAGAATTTTCGCATGTTGTTTTTTTAATAGACAACCCATAATTCCAGGTGTTTGTTGTTTTGATTTGTTTTGGTTTTAGCAAAGACTAGTGTGATAGAGAAAGCAAGATTTTACCACGGTATAAGTGAAAAATGCAGATACTGTTCTCTACATTAACATTTAAATTGTGCTAACCATGCTGAAGGCTCAGAAATTAAATGCATAAGGAAAAAAAAACCATGGAGCAGTCTAATCTCCGTAAAAAGATACTGCTTTTATTATAGTAATGATTAAAGACAGAGGATTGTGAAAAGTTTCACTGAGTTATGCAGGCCTTACGAGGGATTTCTCAGCCTCAACATCAGAAATGTTTGAAAAATGGAACTGACACACTACTGAAAATCTCCTGGCCTGAAATCAACAGAATTTTAAGGCAGGAAGAAGGAATTCACAAATACTAATTTTAAGGCCTTACAGACAGTGAATATTGGCTCCTTTTAAAGCTAGGAAAGAGAAATACATTATGTTGGGAAAAAGGAAGTCAAAACTAAATTAGTGTTCTTCATCCTTCTCTTGGTGACTACATCTCTCTCTCCCATACACTTCACCAGACATCAGTTGTAAATAGCTTCTATTTTAACGATAGCCTTTGTGAAGTTTATTTCCAGCATAGACATGATTAAGTCAAGAATAGTTCACATTCAGAAAGACCTGTCAGGTCTATAAGCACTCACAAGCACCAAGGAACCAAGTGTGCTCTGCAGACATCTCTGAACTTCTGCATGGTCAGGATGCTCTCTAAGTCCAATGTTTCTTTGATGAACAACCTCTAAGTTTGCTATTTTTCTGCTAATTTTAAATATACTACACATGAAATTTTGGAGTTTTCCAGAAGTATTAAAATGGTCATCACCAATGATGTTATACGCCATCTCATATTTGTTTTGAACAAGCATGCTACCCTATTCCATGAAGAAATTTTCACGCAGAATAAGAAACAGAACCAACTTAGAATATTGTGAACAAAAACTGCAGCAGCTGTTTACATCAGACTGTTTCCTGAGGGTGTGTGGGTGGAGAAGATTGGCAACATTCTTAAGCATGCCTCTGCTAGCCAACATGTGCAGATGTTAGGTGTAAGAAAATTTAAAAGGATAGTTTCACTACCAAATTCACCTTTATTCCAGGTTTTGGATGCCAAAATTAGTTTTCTAAAGGGTAAGATCCAGGGCATACTTGACAACACAAATTGCAGAAATTTTGCAGAAATCCTTCCCCTTACTTGTGGGGAACAGAAAAAGGCTAGATTATTTTCACTTTTTTAAAGATAAACACAAAAACCTCACACATCTTCCACCATCAACACTACTTAAATAAAGTGGAACTTAGGATGAATCATAAACATAAAGTTTGAAAAAGAACTTATGAAAGTTTGGTCCTTACTGAAGGGAACAAAGACATCCCGGATATCACAAAGATTTGGCACATTTAGTCATCTGTTAGTGGATTGACTGCAGTATAAATAACATGGGAATGTGAGGGGCCTCATAATCCTCACTGCATTTTAACCTGGCCCCTGTAGAGTACCATGAAACTGAATTCACACAAAGAATTCAGAACTATTCATTTCAGAACTATTATATCCTCATTGAGGTGATGAAATGCATGATTTAGCCAAAACGTTTTTACTGGCTTCTTTAAAATGATAACATGATTTCAGCAAAACATTCTGTTTGTTGAAGTCCCTTTTTTTCTCCTCTCCAGGAACCTGACTTTTCAATGCAGAGTTTCTAACGGGAGAAAGTGTTAGAAGTTTAGCAAAAACTAACAAGAGCTTTGTATTGGTATTTGGAAATAGTAAGAGTTGATCAGTCCAGCACTGTTGGCAATTTCACATCTGTTCTACAACGAAAATGTTACTACTTTTACAGTTATTATGAAGTTGATATATGCTCTTATCTTAGTGCAGGTCGCATTTCTAGAACATTAATTGAACACTAAACATGCTCACATGCTGCAGTTAAACCAAGTAAAATCTCAAAAACATTAATTGGAGATTTAAGCAATAATTGTAACTGTTACAAAAGTAAAATATTGCTTCAAAGGAAAACGAAGAAGGAAAGCTTCAAATGAAAAAGATATAAAAAAAATAGAAACTAATGCTAGTTATTAATAGCAATTATCTTCAGTAGCTACTATCAGAAGTACCTGTAAATTAAAATTAGATGGATACACTGATATTATCCCCAAATGTGTCCTATACTGGGGGGGTGAGAAAATCACAAAAAATAATAAATACATATTAAGCCATGTAATTAATAGCAACTGGTTGGGGGTAGGGAACCCAAGTCTGAACTTAAGGCACTATCTGTGCCTTAAGCATCATAAGGTCCTCAAAATGGGGCTATGAAATACCTACATACACACTTAAACAACAGTACTCAGTTAGAGGAAAACACTTGAAAATACGCCTAGAAAACACAGCAAAAGAAAACAATGCTACTGAAAGGCACTTTAATAAGGTGTTGCTAATATTATTTTTGTTCATGGTTTACACTGGAAAAAGCACAAACAATGACTTCAAGAAATAGGGCTCCAAGGTATCACTAGCATCATGAAAAGCTGAACTTTTCATGATGCTAGTGATACCTTGGAGCCCAAACTACAAAATAAACAGTACAAATGAAGAATACAAGATGCATGGAGATGATCAATTAGAAGGGTAACAACAGATACTCAAAGGGATAGAAACTAGTTCAACAGTATCTTTTGACTTAGTTTTACTTTGAGGCTTAAGCATCATATAAGGAGGAAGCTACTATGGGGTTGCCTATAATTAGCAGATCAAAAGAGAGAACTTCAGAGGTCACTCCCTGTTACATGTTCTCAATAACTTTTATAACTTAAAACTCAATTTTAAAATTCTCAATAACTTAACATAGTTTTGGATACAAATTCAAAAGCAGTATAAGTTAATCTAAATACATTGCTATATAGCCTCTTCCTCCCTACTAGGTGATGCTTTGGGCAAACCAGCCCATGGGGATTAGCCAACAGAAAACAGTTCCTTTTATTTTTCTTGACGAGTTTCCTTCTGTGGGTTTAGCTTCCTGAACCAGTTCATTGGAAATTTAGACAAATCTGCTGCAATGGAGAGAGAATGAAACACACACCTAAAGATGAGAGGCAAAGAGTGGGAACACCAAGTTATATTGACTCAAGTTTTTATGGTATGGGAACAGTTGAAACAAAGAGAGTGATGGGGACCTTCAAAAGCATTGTGCATATTAACTTCTTTAGATAAAAGTTTTTCACTTTATATAACAGCTTTTCAACTATTTTAGATAAATAGCTTTTTCATCTATTTTATCTACATTTCTACAAGTTATGCAGATATCATTGTGATTTACCTGCAAATAAACGATCTTCTGAAATACATCGTCTCTCATGCTCATCTCCACATCGAAATTAGAAAGCTTTTTGTCAGCTTCTGTACTTGCTAAGCGTACCTCTTTGTCCGGTGAGACGTGCTGGGGAAAATCCAACATGCTTCTTTCCACTGTTTAAATAAAAGGCAATGAACACTTACACAGAAGGCTAGAGACATCACAGATAAAGAACTTCCACTCTCTTATGATATTTATAGAAGATACAAGAAAAAACGTACCCAAAGCAAGCTGACAATCAGATCAGGCTTGAAGCAAATAAAGTGTAATAATAATGTAATGCAAATAATGTAAAAATGAATGGGTGAAGGAACAAAACTGCGTACCATTATGGCAAATAAACATTTGACAGAAACCATCTATTACCGAAGTCTAATTATCTTACCTTCATACTTCTACAAAGTCCATTGAAGGGTATACTAATATGATATGTGATTTTTGGAAGATGTACCATTTGTAAGTGAAGACTGACATTTTTTCATAGCTGGCACAAATGCTTCTATGTTAGTATTTAAAGTGAAATACTCTGATTCTTCCAAACATGCCCATCTGTCCTGAAGTTATTTTTACATTGGTATGAGAGAATAGTGTAAAATCCCCAATTCTTACATATGTTTAAGGAAAAATAATCTGGTAACCACAAGAGATGTTATGTATTCTGAACTTCTAGAGATCATAAGCTAATACAACATTTTATAGAATATTTTTCTGAGATTAAGTAAAACCTTACTTATTAAACAAATATTGCAACTTTGTAATGAATAGAAGCACTAAACAGAAATGAATTGTTATGACTAACTGAATTAACTTAGTTAAAAACTAATTATCCCCCCATCCTCTTGAAAAAACATGTTTTAGAGTAACAATAGCCTAGGACAATTTGCTGTAAAGCTTTTTAATTTTATTTACTCTGAAGTTGTTTATGAAGCCCTGAGATATTCTCAGCTCTTTAGAAACCTCTGGAATGCAAGCTTGGGCATATGGCTCTTCTTAAAAACCACTGGAAACTCTTTTTCCCCCTCCTGTCCTTCTGCCAAGGTGGTTCAAAACAACGAACTGAGTTTTAGCAGCTTCCAAGTAAAATCTAAGGCCTGCTGTCATATGTGCTTCTTCAGATCATGAGTTTCAGTTACTGGAGTAAGACTGTTTTTCATGTACCTGTGAAAGGGATACACAGGACTTAAAAATCCAGGTTCCTGATGGAATCCTCGCTGTGGTAATATATCCTTATCATATGCCATGAGGTATTTCACAGGTAAGTCCTGGTAATTTTGCATACACCTTCGATGATTGGCACTACAAGTTAGATATGACCCACTTTTGCAATGGCATGTAGAGTAGAAAGTACGTTGTGGAAGATGCAAGTCTCAATGGCTATGCTTAGAGGCTAATGGCCACTATTTTCTGAATCAAACAGATTTGCCTTTTAATTTAATTTAAAGCATAGAAATTTATAATGTGGTGAAAAGGCATACAATAATTGTACCAAATACACTGGTACAACTAAAACTGAATCTGACAGGAAGCTGTTTGAATCAAGATTACTCAGTCTTTTTGCCAGCATTGATTTCAGTCAATGAATTTGATATGCCCAAACAGTAATTCTAAGTGATGTAAAAGCCACAGACTAATATTACAGTGCAATCGTTTGTGCTGCAAGCTGCTCTTTTTTGCTAAGTGAAGACTAAGCTCCAAGCCAAGGTGCCTGTTTTCAGCACTTCTGTTGCTGCAGCAGATTTTCTGAGAGGATTTAAGAGAACCTGACATTTTATTACACAGACTACTTTGGGGATGCCATGCAGCCACCACACGATCCATCACCTTTTCTCCACTAAGACCATATCAATCTTTCCACGGCTCTAATTGAATTGTTTGTTTCAGTCTGATTATACAGCCTTTGAGAAAGGCGCTGCTTACAAGCTTCAATGTAATACCTATCCCATGGACACTCTATACTGTTGCACTCTGTCCCCTAGTGGTTGTACTCAGTTTGAAAATAAAATACAACTGCGCAGAGCTTAACATGCAAAAAATAAAACAGGTGACCACTGCAGTTCTCTGGAGTCATCAAAAAGATCAGCAACATAGTTTTTCTAATCCTTATTTTTGCCTCTAGATTAAAGTAGCAGAACTTCATAGCTGATCATGTTACACACTGCAGAGAGATCCTGAAAAATGACTATGACTGGAGGACCCTTAAGAGATGAGACTTCTACACATTCTACACAAGGACAGCTGAGATCTGAACTGTAAGCCAGAACTATCTTTCCTCATAGTTTCTTCATGTGCAGATGGAATGCACTATGGAGAGAATCAATGAAAGTATGCACTAACCTGCATATTCTACCTCTATATCTGCCAAGGCCCGTACAGTATTTTCATGTGTTACTTCTTCAATATCAAGCATCCCAACGCTGTCATATACATGCTTTGTCTTCCTGATTAGTTCTTCAGTTCTTGATCTAATTTGCTCTGGTGAGAGGTCCCATCTCAAAAGGTTTCGGCCTGATGCGATGTATGAAGAAGCCTTGAGCTGGCTAGTGATTTCTGCTCCTAATGTCATTCTCAACACAAGCCGTGGCCCAATGGACCTGAAATGAGAAAAAAGATCTTTATATAGGAAGACTCTAGTTGAAGATGTAGTTTATAGTAAACATCAGAAAAGCAGTTGACCTTTAATAATCACAGAATGTTTTCATTCAAGAAAGAACAAAGTCTTTTTTAGAGCCATGTATTTCTTGCACAGCGGGACTACATATAGCCAACACCCTTATCATTTAAGTTTAATTTTAGATAAATCAGAGGTTTGTCTTCTACCTTTATCCACCTAGAGGATGAACAAGTGCCATCTAATATGTTTGTAGACAGAGATAAAAATTTTGGTATAGAAATAATAAAAATATAGAAATATAAAATAGACAGGTTCAGTTACTACTCAATCTTCTATGAAAAACAGAATTTCAGTTACTGAAGCTCTACAGAGACAATCAGTATTTGCATTTTTGAAATTAGGAATAAAACCCACACAGTGATTTGTAGATTATGAAGACCAAGGGCTGCAAATATGTATACAACTAGATGAAAAAAAAAGTAATTTGTTTGTGCTCACTTAACAAACAATTTTATATTTATATTGGATGTCTGCCCCATAATCAGCCATGGGAGGGAAACTTCTAGTTGCTATTCTGTTGAAAATTTATTCTCTTAATTGTCATGGATTTTATATAGATAGCTTCACTTTAGTGCAAGAATTTACATACTATTGAGCTGATTATATAAATCAAGTATATTTCAGCTTTAGCTAGCAGAAAAGTTCACATACATAACTCATCGTAAGTGTGCAGTGCAATTCCTGGCTGCCTTTTTACTAATTTTTGTGACAATACTAAGAACATGTACCTAGGAGCAATGAATCCAAATCAAAGTTAAGAAGACACTGACTTTGAAATACTGACTCCCACACTCCCACCTCCCTGGCCCAGAAAAGCAACACTCAGCTTTGTTGTATGAAGGAGATATTTAGAGTTAGGCAGCTGACTGAAATTGGGCTAATGAAAACCCATGGTCAACAACATATTAATCTTTAGAACACAGTAATATCTCAGTTATGTATGAATTATTTGCTGAGAGATATTACAACTTTACAGTAATTAAAAACTTGCATTCATGGAGTAAAGCGCTGCGGTGTTTAGTATCAACATACACCTTCAGAAAAGCAACAAGGAGATTCTAGACCTTCGAGCTACTAAGGTCAGCTCTGGCAGGCAGAGACTATCTGCCTCCACATTTCATTCATATTATATATATATATACACACATATATATATATATATATATATAGTTACAGTAATAATGACAATGATTTTCAACCATAACTAAAGAAATATAAGAAAACACAGAGAGAGCTCACTACTAAAAGGAATGCTTACTTTACACTGTTTTATATAAAATACCTTTTCCTGTTAACACCAGTCATTGTGCATGAACTCATTTTATTGCAAAACCAGTCTGGTATGTGCATAAGTGCTCAAATAGGTTTTGGCATACAATACAGGGAGCATACATAAAAGGACAGGCAATTTTAGCCTGAAGGAAAAACAAAGCACAAGAGTGAAGTGCTAACAATCTGAGAGGAGCCGCACTCAGAGCTTGTATTTGAAGGCAAGACTTTTAATAAAAAGTCTTGTTGGTCTTTAACAGGAATTTTCTAGATATAGCCTAGCCAAAATTATTTTCATACAGGACATAAATGAAAGACAACATTCCTATCTTTATGTTGAGATTTTATTTCCCTTGTTACTACAGTTTCTTCAAATCCTCCCACACCAATGTAGACAAGACGCTTACTTTTCACTTCTACCAGCATACAGAAGTATCAGTGTCCAGCATATTGACAATTTAACTCTGAAAATGAAGCCTGAATAAAGAATATTCTTTCCATCTCTGCTTTCTCTCTCCAGTATGAATTCAGATGTGACATGACTGAATTACTAGCTCCACCACCAGACTACTGCAACTTGGAATCTCATTTAGAAGACTCTGATAGATCAAACTGCTTTCGTAAAAGCAAAAGGGTATGTAATAGCATTCTCAGAATGCGATAGTCTCTCATTCTCCCAAAATACTGAATTCTATCCTGAATCTACAAATCTATTAAAGAATAGTACTTAATTAAGTCCGCTTCCCACTGGACTGTGCTATATCTAGTCTTTCACACATCACAAGTGCAGCTCTGGCACAACCTCATGGGTGCTGAAGGGGAATCTCCATAAAAGTAGTTTCAAGGCTCTGAACTCTAACTCCCTCCCCCCTGCCAGAAAATATCATAAAGAATATAAAATGTGCCAAATTAAGGTCAAACTAGAAGTGGAACAGAATCAAAGGAAAACAATAAATCCAAAAGCATAGAAGTTGACAATTAAGCTAAAGTGCAGATATTCTTCTTTAAAGAGAACTTACAGATTTCTATAATTCATTACCTTCACACAGACATGAAGAAAATGCAGCTCTGCCACTGACCAACAACATATTATCATAAACAATCATGAAAATAATCACAGCAACAACAGATTACATTAACTTCAGCTGTCAAAAAAGTATAATTAATAAAGTTGGACAAATTTAATTAATAAAGGGTCCCTAATTGCTGCAGAGCACTCCTTTTAAGCACCAAAAAAGATGAGACCACCTGATTTTCTCAGTATATTGGCTAGCTGCATTAAGGAATACACATACAAAATTGATAGCTTCATAAACAATTGCCATGAATGCCATCAAGTGATTGACTGTATCTGTTAGAGACAGCTAAACATGGAACAAAACCAGCTTTGTTTTGCAATGCTGACACCTTGTCTTCTCCTGCTGATACAATGAAGAAGTCATTCATATAGATTAACAAAGCCAGCATAAACTCAGAAGGACCTGCAAGTCTTTCCATCTGACCAAGTGAATGGAGGCTTTCAAAAACAGTAACATAACATTTCAAGTAAAAACCATCAGGACATGCAACAATAACATGAAACTTCAAATAAACATATAAAAACACCTGCCGTTACCTTCCTACTAGTTGAGCAGACTCACATGAGATTAATGAAAAACAAAATGCAACTAAAGTATACACACAGGTGAAAACTCAGTCTTGCTATGTCTTTCAGTGGATTAGTATTTCATATTCTTTATCTACATAAAATTGTAAACCAATTCAAATATATAGTAAACTTCAAGTATATAATAAAAGTGATAATTTGTTTTGTTCATGAAAAAAGCCAAGACATGTCAGATGCAAAATTAACAATTAAATAGACTATAAAAAGAAACAAGAAATGAGAGCATAGCTAAAATAATGAATGTTTAAAAATGATTTGCAACTATATTTGTCATATTATTAGAGAGAAAATATTACTGTAAATTGTACCACTGAGGAAAATTTTAACTTCCCAGATATAGCTTGGAAAATAAATTAAATAAATTATATTAATTATGGTAGGCACCAGATGCAATAGCAAAGAGCATTTTTCAAGAAGTAAATGAACCAACATGCTGCAATTATTATATAAAAGGCTTGTGTTTCGGTTAATGGCAGCAACATTACAGAAGAGCCAGCCATTCCTTGGACTGAGCAATCAGAAAACAATTCAGTTTAAATTAGACAGAAGAATAAACAAATGTAGGTCCATAAATAAGGTTATGTGTATTCTGCGTAAAGTGTTGCTAGAGTCTGTAGTGGCCAGTTCAAACTGTTTCAGTCATTACACTCAACTTTCTGCAGTGCTGTGTAGGACTGTTGACAACCCTGGGTTAGGGATAAGGTCCGTGTTCAGCAGCAGGATGGGCTTAAGACATTCCTCTTCCTTCCTATTCCTCCCCCTGCTGCTCATTTCTGCCTTTGTGCACCCCTGCATCTCTGATGGCAGAGTAACTACTGGTAGGATCGTACCTCAGAGAGTCACGGTACCATACAGGTGAAGAATGAATCACAGAATGGTTTGGATTGGAAGGGACCTTAAAGATCACCCTGTTCCAACCCCTCTGCCATGGGCAGGGACACCTCCCACCAGACCAGGTTGCCCAAAGCCCCATCCAGCCTGGCCTTGAGCACCTCCAGGGATGGGGCATCCACAGCTTCTCTGGGCAACCTGTGCCAGTGCCTCACCACTCTCTGAGTGAAGAGCTTATTCCTAATATCTAATCTCAATTTACCCTCTTTTTCTCTCTCCCACTTTCCTGTAGGCCCCCTTAGGTACTGGAAGGCCCCTGTAAGATCTCCCTGGAGATTTCTCTTCTCCACGCTGAACAACCCCAACTCCCTCAGCCTGTCCTCATAGGAGAGGTGCTCCAGCCACTCGATCATTTTTGGGGCTGTCCTCTAGACCCACTCCAACAGCTCCATGTCCTTCTCACATGTGGGGCCCCAGAGCTGAACAAAGGGCTCGAGGTGGGGTCTCACAAAAGCAGTGCAGAGGGGCAGAATCACCTCCCTCGCCCTGCTGGCCACGCTGCTTTTGGTGCAGCCCAAGACACAGCTGCCTTTGCGGGCTGCAAGCATGCACCGCCAGCTCCTGTCAAGCTTCTCAGCTACCAGTATTCCCAAGTCCCTCTCCTCAGGGCTGCCCTCCAATCCCTCATTGCCCAGCCTGTGCTGATGTTTAGGATTACCCTGACTGAGGTGCACTTGGCCCTGTTGAACCCCATGAGGTTCGCACAGGCCCACCTCTCAGGCCTGCCCAGGTCCCTCCGGATGGCATCCCTTCCCTCCAGCACGTCCATCGCACCACACAGCTTGCTGTCCTCCACAAATGGACCAAAAAATGGAATGGGGTGGGGGGTTTCAGCTCATCACTTCCATCCCATATTTGATGTGTGACTTCAAAACAGTTGTGCTGGCTTAAGGAGCACAAAGGAGTGCCAACAGCCACCTAAGCCTGCACTCCTGCTAGAGGATACATGTGAAATGTATGGGTTTAGTCTTGAGGTCTTGAGATGATTGCTGTCATTAATGATAATTTCTACCAAAAGCTGTACAAGTTGAATAATAACTTAGTAGTTATTATTAGTAGATGACGCTTAGTAGTGACTTCTAAAACAAGATTTTAAAAACGAAAACAGATCTTCTAAGTTACAGACCACAATCATTGCTATTTTTGCTAGAATGCCAGGTACTTTATTTTGCCAACAAATCTACAATTTGATTACTTGCTGCTTCTGGAAAATATAAATATGATTTGACTTGATTGAGGACCTTTATAATATAAATACCCTATTGCATTAGAGTATTGTGTTACTCTATTACTGTATTGGAATACTCTATTACAGTAATATAGTGGCCAATGTAACTGCTGCAAAGACAATCAATGCAATTAAACTTACAGGTTGACTTTAAACTTGTACAGTAAATACTTTAAACATAATAAACATTTATGTCAGACTGTTTTTGTTTAAAAACAATTTTCCACATCTGGAACATGCCAAACAACCCTTTGTAATAAAGCACTACTATAACAAAATAAGAAACCACAGTCTTTGAAGCAGAATCAGCAAATGTTAGCATCAGCTTTAGAAAATACAAATAAAAAAATCTGCAACCTTGGTCACAAGGTGCTCCTACTACTGATGATCACTTTAAAATATACTCAAGATTTAAGTCTTCTGTCTCATTTATCTCTAAGTACGGATAGCTTTGATTCCATCCAAGACTCTTAAATGATAGTTTTCAAATCAATCTTTACCTAAACAGTATTAGTTACAATGATGAATGAGATCTTACAAACTAATAAAATATATTTTAAAATGTATTTCTGGGAAACATGTATACAGACAGGTTTATTGTACATACTCATAGATCTGACAGTTCCGTATAGCCATATAAATATAAGAGTATATCAGCTTAGTGTAGGATGGAAAACTACATCCTCTGCTGGTGAAAGGTCTGGTATAACAGCTTCGGCGATAATGGGAAAACCAAGACAGAAAAGATTAAAAAAAAAAAAAGAAATAAAAAAAAAGAAGGAAAAAAGAAAAATAAAAAAGACAGAGGCATTAAGATGATTTAGCACTGAATATATACTCCTAAAGGTTTGTACATATTACCTTGAAACAAAATGGAATATTACACTTTCTGTGCACTTCCATAAGTAGAAAAGATGGTTCTCATCTTCATAAAATTATCAAAATGTGAAGGTTTCTTACACACAAAACCACCAAATAAAATGTCATCTTCTAGTTTTTGAATATTCTAAGGAAAAACAAATACAAAGATGTTTTTCTTGTTGCACCTTATGTACACTTTGGGGGGGTATTCCCAACGATGCAAATGAGAGAAGATTTGGTAATCACAATAAATAAACTTATTTTTCAATTAATAATTTACTGTATCACGCTTTGTAAAAGCTCTTAATTTAGAAACGAGAACAGCAACAGGATCGTTATTTCTTTTGAAACAGCAGCTCTCAGTTAAACTCTTCCTTATCTTACAGGCTGCAAGAGAACCAACACCGCATGCTGGAAGCCAGCGTTGTGGGCGTGAAGACCGTTTCATCAGGAACAGCAACTAGCATTCTCACGGCCTCACTCGGTGTTTTATCCCCACCTAGCGGTCATGTTCAAATGAAAAAAAAAAAAAGTTCCAAGGCAATACAAGAACTGACAGTTTGCCGCAGGAGCAATTATTTAATACTTGAATAATATTTCCCTGAGAGCGTTACCAAACACATATAAACAATAACAGACAGTCATGGTGTATGTAAACCATTACAACAGCTAAGGCTCGTAGTCAGTGGAACGTAAGGCTTTCTTATTTCCTTTGAGTGAAGACCTATATTATTAAAAAAAGAAGATTTCAGAAACAAACTACAGTCAGTATTCACCAACAGCTAATATAGTAGAGGATGGTACTTGGCCTCTGTTCTCTGCATGGATTTTAAGACAGAAATTTTGTAGACTAAAATCTTTGTACTATTTAGACAGCCTAAATTCTTGCTTGAATTCTAAACACGTCTCCACACTGTTTCAGTTTTGACTCATAGCTTCAGACAATAAGTAATTATTTTTTTTTTATTCCAGAGTAAAGAAAGGACAAAAATTAAGGAAAGTCAGCAGAGCACTGAGTAAACCATGGCAGAAAAAGGGAAAGGAAGAAAAAGGGAAAGGAAGAAAAAAAGTCCAAGACAGAACAAGAGTTATATCAACTCAACGCTGACTGAGCTAATTGGAGGGGAAGATGGGGGGGCACATTATTTCAAGTTGGCAAAAGGAATGAGACCACAACCCCAGAATTTAAGTCAGCACTTTTTCCTGCTGGACAAACACATTTGAAATCATTACTACAAGTGTCTGGAGCAGTGAATACATGCCTTGAATTCTTGGGCCCTTTTCCTTAGAAAAGTACTTGGCTTTGTGTCATGACAGAGTTTGACACAGACAGAACTCAGTATGGCAAGAGGACAGTTTGCTTAGTATTGCTGAATTTTGAGTTCCATAACTCTTGAGAGAAACTTTTTTTTTCTTAAGCTATGTTTGATGGAATAGAAGATCTAGAACTTTTTAACACTAAATAATTCATTTTGTCATTAAATCTTTCAGAAAAGAAAAGATTCTTTGCATCTCAGATCACTGTAAGCTGTGTGTTGATTACACTTCTATAATAGATACACACTTTTAGCTCTTAAGATCAATGTAAGTTAAAAAAGCTGCAAGTTACATGATCACTTTAAAACCTTTATCGAAAAATACATTTCTCTCAGTTCTACTTTTATAATCTTATTATCTGGCAACAAATGTTTACTGGTTTCTCCGGTAGAATTAACATCAACAGTAAAGTAATTGAAAAATGAACTCTTGGCTAATGAAAAATGCAGACCATAAGCAGGAATTCATACAGGTGCATAATGTGTTACGTCTGCCGCAAATCCCTAGGCAGTCTTCCTGTACTTGCATCCTCTATCCCTGTCCCCTCAACAGTCCTTAAACAAAAGCAATTCGGAAACTGCTCTGACTGACTTTTATAAGAGGTGATTTCCATGCAGTAGTCTGGAGAGGACCGTGCGGAAGGTCAGGGTTTCTGCAGACTGCCTCATCTCCTCTCTCCCCATTCACGGCATTCTGGTACCCATCATTGTTAAACTCTTACTAGGACTGCTAAACTGGGCTACAAATCCAGTCTGTGAACTGAACCCTTATGGTGTCACTGCAAATTTCCAACATACGACATTTCGGTTGGAGAATCTTAGAAAGGAGCTGAGAGACTTTTCAACACGTACGTGCAGACTGCAGGTGAACTGCTTAAATTACACTGAATTTGATGCAGGAGGCACTCATCAAGAGTTAATTTGATGATCCTTGTGTGTTCCTTCCAACTCAGGACATGAGTCATGATTCTATGATCAAGGTTATCTTCTTGCTTGGTTCTACCATCAGGTGAACCATACAAAACACAATAGAAAAAAATATTTCCAGCTCTCTCTGGTACTGCCGCATAAGCGTCTAACAAAGGTCTATCATACCTGCTACGTAAACAGCAAACGCATGCTATTTAGTGCTAACACCACACACTGTTACAAGGACAGTTCAGTACTTGAACAAAATCATACAAAGCATTAAGAACAGTTTGTTGATTCCAACTGAAAAACAAGTGGTACTGCAAGACAGAAAAAAAGTATTAAGCAGGGTTTGTAACATAAAAGCTAGATACATTTAAAGTGTACTGCATTCTTTTCTACAGAAGGAACCCATGACTCAATCTATTGGAATTCTTTGAAGGACTCAAAACAGAGAGAGATCAGTCTACACAGCTAGTGTAGTCTGTTTGGCTTTCAAAGACTAATGGAGAGATTAGCGAAGTTACATTTACTCATGACAATACACATGAAATGTCAGGAGTGAGCAGAAGTGGAAGAGAGAACAGAACACAAAGATTTATTATACCAGTCTGTAACATGTGAAGCACAAAGACACTATGTGCAGTTCTGCTCATCCCAACAGTTATAAACTTCCTCATCTTCTGTTCTCCCACCTGCCCCAAACCTTTTCCTCTTCTACCAAGTCATGATGAGTCAATACTGATCAGCTGCAGTGAGAAATTAATTCCATCCAAAGAATAACTAACTAGATGGGGATTCTTCAGCCTGGACAAAAACAAACAAACAGAGGAAGTATTTAAGAAATTTATACAATCATGAAGAGCATGGAGAGAATGAACTGTGATGAATGTTCCCCCTATTACTTCTGACACAACTAAGAAAAAGATCAAACAGTCTTAGGAAGCTTGTTCAATGTAAAAACGCACTAGTAGACTAATTTTTGTACAAAATCCTAAGGCAAATACTTTTTGTGTAGGGAAGTCCCCAGAACCTAGACTACAACAAGGCACAGGACTGTTCTGAAAAGTTACTGCTGCATGTTTGCCTTCTCTTATGTGCTTTCCTAGGCATCCTGATCCTGAGTTCTGTAGGAAAGAGGACAGATTTTTGAAATAATCCAAACCATTGAAAAGAAATTTTTCCAAGCCAGACATTTCACAGACTCATACAATAACCCAAATCAGAAAGGACCCACAAGAATCATTGAGTCCAACTCCTGGCTCCACATAGGACCACCCAAATATCAGACCAGATGTCTGAGAGCGTTGTCCAAATGCTTCTGGAACTCTGACAGGCTCAATGCCATGACCATTGCCCTTGGGAGCCTGTCCCAGTGCCCGACCACCCTCTTGGTGAAGAACGTTTTCCTCACACCCAGCCTGACCTTCCCCTGTCCCTGCCCCATGCCTTTCCCTCAGGTCCTTCTGTCTTCGTAGAGAGAACGTCAAAACAGTTATTTCCTCAAAAGATGTTAATTTCATTGCTTTTTTTAGTGTGTTCCAACCAGTGCACTACAGGACAAACTCAGACCACAAAATGCTTATGAGGCTGACATCTTTGACTCAGTAGGTCCAGGGAACATTTTGCTCTGCAAACTCTGCTGAGCAGCCAAATTGTTTCTCTAGAGCCTGCTGCAGTTAGAAAGGTGGCGGCTGTCGCTTTTGTCCACAGGAGAGCAGTGCTGCTGGGGTACACAGATGGGGTTGTGCAGTCTGTGGAGCACAGGGAAAGTGAAAGATGTCCTGTGCTTCCTGTCTGGTCCTTGCCATCGCTGGTGTTGGACCTGACAGTTTAAGGAAAGCACACACACACTAGGGCAATAAGTATGCTACAGGAAAGCAACTACAAAAGGTCTTCCCAGTTCTATGACCTCCATCCCCATTCCCTGCTCCTCCTCCTGCCTCTTCCCACCAACCCTGTTTCTTGCCAGTTTACTTCCTTGACGAGAGAAAAAAATGTGTTCAGATTCTCTTTCCAGAGACAAAAATCTAAAATTAGGTCTTAAATAGAAATTCTCATTCTTCCAGAGCCCACATACATCTATTTTGCTACTCAAAACTTTATTTTGAAGATTTTGAAGGAAAGTCTTCAGAATTCTTGAATCCTGGAGAATCGTTTTAGGACAATGAAATTATTTAAATCACACTTCCCACTTTATTTTTTTCCCATTACTACTAATATCCTCAAAGAGTAAATAGATTATTGTCACAACTTAATTAATCTATGTGTTAGCCTGCTTTTTTCCTACGCACTTTACTGAAAATGTTACTCCTTGAATCTTTCAGATTCTAATAGGAAAGGTGCTCAATTAGAAATAGCCTCCTTCCATAAATCTGCCCATCTTAACTAAAATAGTCAAATGTTTAGTCAATATAAGATATGTTTGAAACTTCCTAAAAACTGACATTTGTATCTCACATTAGCATTGTGAGTGTGTTTGCTATTCAACATTTCTGCAGCCATTTGCTTAGCTTTGGAAGATCAGAGGTCTCTATTTGGCATCCAGGGTCACTCTTTTTTTAAGGGGGAGTGGAGGGGGACAATTACTTGGTTACACTCAAATGATGACTGACAAAAATAATGCAATTAACAAATTGCAGTGATCGTTCCCTGATGTACTTACAACACGTGGTGAAAAAATAAAAATCAATGCCTAAATCAATACCCAACACTTCCTTAGTATTTAGGAAGGGGGGATCTTTAGTTTCAAAATGCAAATTGGAAAGATTGATCTTTTAATTTTTCTCTGAAGGAATAACTTCAGTCCTTCAAGCACTCCATTTCTTTCTTTTTGTCTGAAAAATCTGCAGGAGAAATATGGGCAGTCAACACAAAACATGGAGAACAGCGAAAATGCCTGTACGGAAAAAAAAAAAAAAAAGGATGCAAATGTACGTTGGGGAAATAAAGTCTTTGTGCACTTAATCTGACAGCAGAGAGTCGATCAACTGATTCACAGCCGTAGGGGAAGGGAGGATTACGAGTCCTGTTTGCCCTGGCTCCCCCCGAACAAAGGCAGCGAGGTGGGACGGGAACTGCCGTGCCCCCGAAGCCCACGGGAGCTCGCTCGGCTCCCCGCCGCAGCCCTCTCGCCCCGCGTTCCCCGCAGGACCCTGCTGCCCACGATACGCCGGGGAGCCTCATGTCGGTCCCCAGATCCGCCCCCGAGGGGACAGGGCACGGCTGGACGCCCCCCATGTTGAGGCGGTGCCCCACGAGCCCCCCCCCCCCCCACCGGCCCCGGTGCCACCGCGCCTACCTGCGAGCCGCGCGCAGGGCCAGCATGGGGGGCGGGGCCGCAGGAGGAGGAGGAGGAGGAGGAGGAGAAGGAGGAGGAGGAGGAGGAAGGAGGAGAAGAAGAAGAAGGAGGAGAAGGAGGAGGAGGAAGAAGAAGAAGGAGGAGAAGAAGGAGAAGGAGGAGGAGGAGGAGGAAGGGCCGGCTCCCCTCCCGCTGTCACTGCTGCCACCGCCGGCCGCGGGCACCGCCACAGCCGCCCCAAGCATCCGCTTCCGCCGCCGCCTTTCCCCTCCCCGCCCAGCGGCGGCGCTGACAGCGGCGAGCCCGGCTCGGCTCAGCCCGGCTCGGCGCGGCTCGGCTCGGTAAGCGCCATCCCCCCCCTCCGCCGTGCGGGCGGGCCGCGCCTCCTCCCCCGAGACCCTCTGCCGTGGGGCAGGGCCCGAGGCGGCGCCCGGAGGGGCCGAGGGGTGCGGGGGGCAGAGGCGGGGTGGGGGGGGGTCGCGGCGGGGGGCTCGGCCCGGGGGGTCTGGGGGTGTCCGTGGGGTCCAGAGGGGCCCAGGGGGATGCGGGGAGACCCGGGGGATCCGGGGGGTGTGGGGGGGGCTGGTGTTGGCTTAGCCCTTTCTCGGCGGGAGCCGCCTTCAGCCGTCCCTGCCGTGGCAGGGAAGGGGCGTGAGTGAGTGTGAGTGTGACCGTGAGTGTGAGTCTGAGTGTGCGTGGGGAGGTGGGAGATAATCCCCCGTGGTCTCGGCCCAGTTGTGGCCAGCCTGCGTTTGAGGCTCCCCCGTAGCCTCCCTCCCCACTCAGGTCAGGGGGAGGTGGTGCCAGCCTGGACCCGAAGGGTTTGTGGAAAAATAACTCGGAAAGTTGGAGGAGACGAGGTTTTCCTCAAAGTTATGTAACTCCACCAGCGGGACGGAGCCACCCGTGTCACGGATCGCGAGTGTGCACCGAGGTCACGGCGCTACAGCCCAGCGAAGGCGAACCTTTCGGCAGCACCGTGTCGGAAAACAGAAGGGCGCGTATGGAAGCGTGCCTCCTTACGTCATTGCATCTTTCTGTCAGCGTGGATTGTTAATTGATTACGAGTTACGCGTGTGTTCCCGCTTCGAAGTGCGTATGTCTTAGGAATAAAAGCCAAACTGCATCCTTCAGAAAAATAAGTTGCTGAATGATCCTCAGTGACCTCTCCTGCGGGAACGAGCCTGAGGAAATCTGTCCTCTTTTGCTCATAGACTAGAGGATTGCAGGATTCGCCTATAACGCTTAAAATTCAATGGCTCGTTTCAAGGCACTGCTTTATTCGGCTTTCTCCTGAAGGATGATTTTTCGTGTTTTGGGTGCGTTTCTTACTGAGGTCGGTGGGAGGCTGCAATGCTCTAGGAATTCACGACTGGGCCCAAAGCATACATCCTGTCATATTGTAAAGCTTTTCTTCCTTTTTTTTTTTCAGAAATAGGAGATCCTATTCTTCTTAAGACATAGGAGAAATTCAACAATTTCAAAATGTCATCGGTGAAGCGTTTGGTTTATGCTGTCATCCATTTCTTGAGAGAGCAGAGTCAGATAGATACTTTCACTCCAGATGAACAAGAAAGCCTGGAAGGTAAGTGATGAAGATAGTAATACATGGGTAGGTACTATGCATACATATGTTAAATTATTTGGTGTATATGGCCAAATATATTTCTACTGTGTATAGAAAGTAACTGAGGTGACTTAACTGAAACTGCCACAACATATTATATGAGAATAAATGATGATCTTAGTATTTCTGAGATAACTAATTTTAAAACATCTCTAATTTAAAAAATGCTCTTAAGTTGTGAAATTATCTGAATTTTAAGTGACAGATACTTAATACTTTGAACCACATCAAGTTAGACAAAGCGATAATGCAAGCCATGGGAATGATTTGTGTATGTATCCTGCAACTTTTTGCCAACTGATTCATTTTCATTTTACTTTTATGTTTAATTTCCTCCTGCGTTTTGTGTGTGTGATGTGAATAACCATATATTGGTTTTGGCATATGGTAAGAACTCTTGTTTCATACTTAGAAAAATTCTGGGTAGTTTATGACGGAAATCTAAAAGAACCTAGGAATGGGGAAAATAAAATAAATGCTTTGCATTGCTTTTCCACATAAATAGCAATTCCAAAGAGCACACGGTAGCGCATATTTTCAGTTTAGTATATACCTTCTAGTAACAGAAGACATGGCCACAGGAAGATGGACTTTTGTGTGTATTCTTCTGCCAACCAACAGAGAAAGTGAGACATTCACTAACGTTTGAAGTGTCTTCCTCCTTCATGTTGTTCTCATTCCTTTTCTCTAATTCCTGGACACTCCATGGGAGGCATTATGATAATGTGGAATTAAGCAAGAGAAGAACAAAAGATTCTTAATTCTGCAATAAGCTTTTCATAGCATCTATTTAAAAGACCTGTGCACTGTTCTAAGTAGTCTTTGTCTGTATGACTCAATGGGAGGATGAACTGGAGGTATAAAGAGGAAGGCTAGAACTACCAGGGCAATAAACAACATCCAGGGAGTCAATTATTGAGTTTCCTGAAATTTAAGGAGTTGAGTCTGAGAGGCATAAGCTTAATTTAAAGGGAAACCTGGAATGTTCTTCCTTCTGCTGTCTGTTGCTTTTACAGTGTAGTTAATTATTTACCAATGGAAGCAAGAAATTGACATTTGTAGCATGCTATTCAAAGGATATTCCACAGATTGGGTTTGTACACTTGAAAAATGATAGTCATCTATGAATTTAACCAGTATCAGGGTATCATGGTACTCCGATAATAAATTTCTGTTCAGCTGATGAAAGAAAGCAATGATTTAATATCATGAAAGTATTTCATATAAGGGGAGACAACAATTTTTCCTTTCGTTTTTATAATAATGCTGATAAACACTGGGTTATGCCTGTGAAGGTTTACCTGATTACCTGTTGTAGAGCAGCCTTAGCCAATGTTTATCTGAAAGAATCAAAAATTTTAAGATTCTATTTTCTGAACAAAAATATTATAAAACCTCACTTGTGCTTAAATGCTGATATGGAACTTACCATTTTAATACAGATATGAAATCCTAATTTTAGAGCCGTACCCTGCCAGAAGTTTGATACCATATGCTATGTGTTAGAGGATCGGGGCAGGCATTCTGAATAAATGAGTCATTTTAGTTGTGCAAAATATCTTTATTGCTTATGGAATAGCAATAGTCTGAGTCTCACCCGTTGAATTGGCTAATGTTAGGTGAAGACATAAGGGATGAAAGAATTTGACTGTTGTTTTTCATTGGTACCTTATGTATCTTAGTGAAAAGATAAAACACAGTATGATAAGTATCTACGCCAAGAAGTAATTTAAGTAGTTCCCATTCCCCACAAAACAACAAAAAGATAGAACATCACAAATAAAATTGAGACCTTATCAAAATATAAGTCTAGCATGTATTCAAACTCCTGCATTCTGCATGTTTATATTACAAAATGATGTCAATGATACTGTAATTTTCCTCTAGGAATTTTGTGCTTACATAATGAGTAAAAATGACTTAATTTGAGAAATCAGAGTAATCGTAAGGTAGACTGGAGAAATATACTCTTCTGCAGTCCAGGATCCAGAGAAGTGATACAGATCTCTGTTCTAACGCTCAACCCTATTGTATGAATTGGCAACTTGACTTCTTCCAAGTTATACTTGAGACAGTGTATTTAAATAGCAGTTGTTTCCCTTTCCTATTGGCAGTATCTACAAGTTTTTCCTATCTGTAGCACCTGTTTCTGTGGGACTAAAGCAGAAACTCTCTACGAAGTGCACAAGGCTGTGATTTTTTTTTTTTCTGACTTCAGAGATGATTGTACCGCAGTGAGTCCTCAAAGGCAGAGTTCTCAAAACTGTGGAATGTACCCCTTAAGGTGAGGTATGCGTGTAACACTAGAGTTGGGGGACAGTTATGTGTAAGATGCAGCAAGCTGACACTGAGCACTAAAGGGGCCTCATGTCATGATTTAGCCCTGGCAGGCAGCTCAGCACCGCATAGCTCACTCTCCCCAGGGGGGATGGGGGAGAGAATCAGAAAGGTAAAAGCATGAGAACTCAGGGGTTGAGATGCAGACAGCTTACGAGGTAAAACAAAAGCTATGCACATGAGTAAAGCAAAACAGGAAATCCATTCACTACTTCCCATCAGCAGGCAGGTGTTCAGCCACGTCCAGGAAAGCAGGGCTTGTCATGCATAATGATTTATTGGGAAGACAAACAGCATCACTCCAAATGTTCTTCCCTTCCTCCTTCTTTACCGCAGCTGTTATTGCTGAGCGTGACCCCATATGGTATGGGACATCCCTTTTGCCTGCCTGGGCCAGCTGTCCTGGCTGTGTCCCCTCCCAGTTCCTCGCTGGCCGGGCAGCACGAGGAGCTGAAATGTCCTGGGCGCTGTGCAAGCACTGCTCTGTGACAGCTAAAACAGTGTTGTTAACTCACTGATTTTCATCAAAAATCCAAAACACAGCAGGTGTGAGCTTCTCTGAAAAAAATTAACCCTATTCCAGCCAAAGCCAGGATACCTCAGCAGCCCAGTTAATATTCATGATTCAGCGATCAACAGCTTGCAAGTCTGCTGTTATGCCTTGATGTTGTTCACAGCTTGTGCATGGACAGCAAAAGATCCTGGAGCGGTGTGGCACTGGGGATGCTGAGCTGGGCTCCAGCACAGTCCACGTGCTCCTGTTGTCACATAGTAGGTGTTTGTGTGAGCCCCAGGTGTTCTCTGAGCTGTTCAGTGGGGAGGTAGGGATCTGCACTGGTTTGCAAGGTGATCTGTACAAGCTGTGGCAACTGCCTAGGTCTCTGAAAGTGTATGTGGTGGTGGAGGTAACAGGGAGAACAGATAACTTTGGCCTCATCGGTGAATAGCTCACATGGTGCTGTAAGTCTTACACAACTTTCTGATGACTTTGAGCCTGTGGCAGCTAACAGTGCCTCACTTAAGTAACAGGACAGTGAGATACATTTCTGACAAAAACATGTCTTCACCCCTTTGACTTTACTGGGCCAGGTTTTTACTTGAGTGTGTTAAAACAAAGTAGTTATTGATCTTTTCACAACTTAATATATCATCTGATTTGGAAAAGTTTCAGCTTTGGCAATGAATTTTTACACAGGTTTCTATCGTTGGCTTACATGTTAAGATGTGGCTGTTATTCTAACCTATGGATTCATCCCATAAGACCTCTTATTTTAGTTGTACTTTTGAGATATTATAAGGATTATAAGTTCCATTTTTCAGTTAAAGGAGAACTAAAGACTTCGCTGTAACAACTGGTTATTTATTTAATGGAAATACTTCCTGGTAATGAAAATATATTCTGGATTCTTTTGCTTAAACATGATTTGCACTACTGCACTTTGCAAAAAATCTCCTGTCAGATAGAGTTATTGTTATAGACAATGCCTTAGAAAGGTAAAGATTGTACTTTAAATTCACGTAAAACTACAAATGAAGTGAGGCATTCAGGAAAGGGAATGTCTTCAGGTGAAAATAAGCTTGAGGGAAAAAGGGTAGGTATATTTTGGGCATTAGCTTCCTATTAGGTCATGTAATGAAAAACTAGACATGCAGTTCCACTGATCTTATGATAGACCTGACAAGGAGTTCTGTTAATATACCATTCAGAATTTGGGATAATCAGTGCTCACTTTACTATAAGTTTTTCTACATAGCAGGAGGTAAAGGAGTTTAACCCAAATCCTTCACCACTTCTACTGAGTAATTTAGAATTGGGCAAACTGATATATTTTTAACATTTATAGGTTATAGGAGCAAGTTGTATGTGTATTTAACCATGTATTCAACTACTGTTACATATTATCAACTTTAATTTTGTGGTACTAAACATTTTCTGAATAATTTCTATTGTATGTTATGAGAGTTTAAAAAAATACTTGTTCAAAGTTTAACTACTTATTTTACAAGTTTACTTTTTTCTGTTTTGCTCAGCTATGGTGTAGAAAACAGGCTCCTCAAACTGGCCTTACTGTTGTTAACTTTCAGTAATTTTAATTTTAATTTGAGATCAGCGTTGGGGTCCCTTATAATTTGAATTCTTACTGGAGTTACATTTATTACATTAACATTGGAGTGAAATTCATTTTAGATTCTAAGATTCAGTTTTTACTGATACTTAGTTTGAATTCAGCTGTCCTCAGTTATCTCTAGTTCAGGTTAAAAATGTGGTATCTATAAAATAAGACAAAAAATCCTTTTTTCTGCTCAAACTATGCTTTATGAAGATTCTTTGTTCCTCCTCAGTTTTCAGTCTAAAACATCTAGATGATATACCTCAATGGAAGCATTCTACTGCATTCTCAAGATGATAGGGAAAGTATCGATACAATTTGAGATAGTATAACTATCAGACTTACAAGACTATATATTACTAATTGTCATTCATCTTATTTTGTCTGGAAACGTGATGACATTTAAAACTTCATTCTGGTACTTGGTTACTTTTTTTTAGAATTGCTTCATGTGAGTGTATGTAGATTATTGCAGGATTGGGAGAGCCATTTAATCCTTACACAACAGAATGTGTGAAAGGATACTGTAGATATATTGTCTTACAGGATAAAGACTAGTGATTAATGAAGCATTTTATTAATAGACAGTGTCATCAAATGAATATATTTTACTTCAAAAAAGATAAAATTAACAAGTATCCCACATTTATTCTGTAATTAAATATAAGCCGTTTTCTCCTGTTGTGTCACACAAACTTTAGGCAGTTTGGCTGTGTTTTGGCATGGGTCATGTGATGCATACTTGTATTTTAAGTTGTCATGCTTTTGTTAAATACTTTTATTTTTATATTTAAAAAATCAAATGATTGAGAGAATTGAAATTAAAATTATATTAAAAATAATTAAATATTTTTAATTTTAAATTTTAAATTTTTAAAATTTTTAAATTTTAAATTAATTTAAAAATAATGTTAGAACTATATAAGATTTTGTATAGCTTATAGTCAGTTCTCTGTGGATCGGGTAGCCTCTTTATTTTACGATGTCTTTCAAATTGCTGCTCTTACTAGCTGAATAAGGAAATGAATCACAGCTTTATAAATAAATTAATGAAATTAAACTTCTGTTGTGAAACTGGTGACCTAATTTTTTTTTCTCTTGTAAGTTGCAATTCAGTGTCTGGAGACTGTTTTTAAGATTAACCCAGAAGATACTCATCTTGCACCTCCACAGCATTTGATAGAAATGTTCAGAAATTCTTTCCACAAGGTAAGAATTTAATTTAAATTCTAGACTTACTCTGCCAGCATATGATAAAATTTCATATTGTATACAGAACCTTGAAGTGCTATGTAGGTCAAAAAATGTGAAAACTTAAGGAAAATGGGAAAAGATTGAAATTTCCATAAAAGCTGGCAGAACAAGAATCTTTAGGGGCAGTGGGAGGAATTAATTTGAAGTAGACAAGGACAATTCAATGTAGGATGTTACTGAATGGTGGATTGTGTAGTTCTCACTTAAAGGATTTTATCCCTCAGTTAATTGAGCTCATCAACTGTTTTATGATGCTTCTCATTCCCTTCTGGAAATAACTTAGTTGTTCAGTTTTAAAAACCTACCCCTAAGTGCTAACCTTAAAATGCTAAATTCTAAAATCCATGCTAGTAATATGTGTTATCTCTGAGTTTCTAGTACAGGAAGCACAGAAACCACCAGGGATTGTAGAGGCTTATCAACTGTCCTCTTCTTGGCTTCCTTAAAATGCGTGATGAGCCGTTTCTTTGGTAGTAGAAAGCAAGCTATCTTTCTCTTCTAAGTGTTTTAGTGATGTTTTAGGTTTTATACTCTGCAAAACAGGAGATCTTGTTGCTTGTTGATGGAATGTTGTCCAACCTATAATTAGGGCTTGTATTTTAATGAAAAAGTATTGTTTTGTTTACATACAGAACGACATGCTGCCTCTCTCAGATTCTTTACCAGAGGATATTGAAAAGGCGGACCAACTGAAGGATGAAGGTTTGTAAATTAACATAGAAATAAGCATCTTGTGCTCTGAGTAAGACTTTTCAGGTTATCATGGATAGTGGTAGTAAAGCAGCTGGACTGGGCAACACAACTCATACAAAAACTTCACATTTTTTCCACTGTTGATTGTTATTTTGTAAGGGGACTAAGTAACTTGGGCCATTCAGGGTCTAAGAAAATACCTGCAACGCTTGCTGTGGTTATGGGACTGTAGGGATATCCAGTCCTTTCTAGGTGTGGTTATTACAGCAATCCATGGTCTAAATTAATGTCTTCCATCTTCTCATCTGTCAGTCCTCAGAGCTGTGTGAAATGGACTAAGAAAACAAAATCAATGTGTGCTGTGTGTTAGTGTGGTGATACTAAAGCAATTCGTGTTTCTACTGAAAAAAAATAAGGGGTCTAAACTTTGACAAAGGGCACTTGAAAGTGTTGGCCATCAAAAGAACTAACAAGCAATTTGGGACTACTCGGAATGCTTTTGGTTAACTCACATAATAAATTTAAAACATATCCTATTTTTAAATGCTGCTCTCTCATATTAGTCCTTTTCATTTTCACATAAGTTTATCTATCACTGGTATCAAGTTTGTCAGTTTTGAGTATTGTTTGCCTGATCTTAGTGAAATAAATTACATCGACTTGTTGAAATCAATTTGAGCCTTATCTTCTACAATACTATAATTCTATCATTTTGTGGTTTCTGTCTGTATGTCCTTACTTACGGAATAACTTCACACACCTTTTCAGCCATCAGCCTGTACCTCCTCCACCCTCAAACTTGTCCTCTAGAAATTGGCTAATGAAGGGTGAAACAAAAACAGATTGCTTAGTTTTCTTTCTTGGTTGTTATGAAACCTGAGTGATATACCCTCCAGACTAGCAAATACTTGAATTTACTTCCCTGCCCTTGTATATCACTTGACATTTTGCTTAATGTAAGCAATACAGAGTACAGATTATATGCAGATTTGTGGCTTAATCCTAAACAGAGCTGCTTGGTATTACCACAGTATAAATTATAACAGTAGGTAATACTTCTGTTGTAAAAGGACATGCACTCAAAAGTATAACCATTTGTTGTTTTTTTCTTAATATTTTTTTGTCCAGCGTTAAAATAAGCTATTACTGCTGCTTTTTCTTTTGTCTGGGATTGCCTAATCTGAGCAGAAATAGGTCTATCTGTTCTTCTGTTTTCCTTTAGCCAATTTTGAGCTGCAGAGAGCAATATTGGTACCCACTGAAACTAGCTCCAACATAGCCCTGTATCTCAGGTCACTTTTGTTTCAGAGCAGTGTCAGAAATTCCAGCTTTGATGATCATCAATAACAGTTTTGTTTCAGAGAAACATTAACTGCTACAGTCTTGTTGAGTGCAGCTACCTCGTGATGCTAAACTGCCAGTAGGATTTAGTCAGTAGTCAGTAGTAGGATACAATCTAGTGTATCACTGTTAGAAGAGGTGATTTTGTAATATATTGATGATACTTGGTTACATAAATCTGATTTTGTTTATTAAGTGTTCTGTAGTAACAAATAAATGCAAGTATAATTGTTTTCAGTTAGTATTGTCACCTAGAACTGCTTGCTCCACAATCTTTCTATCTGACTGAAATATTCTAGCATTTGCTTGTGCAGTTATAACTGTAGTAAGTTACAGCTGTAGTAACCTGTTGACCTGTCCCTTCTCTTGCTTACTCTTGGAGAGGGTTGAAATATTATACCAAAATACAAGGAAATCAGTGAAAGTCTGTTGTTTCCTGACAACTTCTTGACATTGCTGAGAAACCAAGACTTCTGCAGGATCTAGCAAGCCAAGGATCTATAGCAGTGGCACCTGGGACAACCTTAGACTCAGGCACTTTGAACTAGGACTTTTCTTGTAACAAAGAAGTAGAGAAACAAAGAAAGAAACCACCACGAACTCCTTGTGTCAGGGTGGAAGAAATATGGAAGGTATCTTTCGTTTTGAAAGAACTTACTACAAAATTTTCTTTGCAAAGAGAAGTTACTTTATTCTGCCTTTTCACTGTAGTAGACTTAAAAATATCAGGTATGAAACTTTATTATTGAGTAGAAGATCAGAGCTTTGATGGTAAGAAATTTCACCTCTGAATCACTTTAGATTGCCTGTGCTATATATGCTTTTCATTATCTTAATAAATGAACTATGTGACAACATCACACAAGTGGGGCTTGTGTGCTTGGTTTTTGCTTTTATCTCCCATATTAAATGAGTAGTTACAGGGAGATTTTTGGTAGATGTGAGACCAGAAGGGAATTAACATATAGCCTATTGGACTATGAGGCTTGAAAAGTTAGTTAAAACCGATGAATTTGTATTAGAGTGGAACTGCAATTACAGTTATACTTCTCAACAAAGGGATCTTCACTTAACAGCAGAAACTATCTGGAAAGTGTGGAATAGGGAAAAAAAAAAGAAAAAAAGAGAAGAGGAAGGCATATGTGGTGGACTACAATGTGCATAATGAATTTTACAGACATAATAGATACTTCTATTTGCTTTATTCCATGCCAGTTGTATTTAAAAGAACGTATCTCGCAAAAGTGCCATCAAAACTGCCTTGTTTAGAATAATATAGTTTCTCTACTTTTTTCATACATAATGATGTATCTTTTAACTACTTAAGAGCTTCTTATAATTTATTTCAGGTAACAATCATATGAAAGAAGAAAATTTTGTTGCAGCAGTGGATTGTTACACTAGGGCTATTGAACTGGATCCAAACAATGCAGTCTATTACTGCAACAGGTAAAAGCAGAATAACACACACTTTTTATTCCCAAACTTAATAAACATTATTTTAAAGATAAAATATGATGTAGATCAAAATAGTGTGAGGCTATTTAATGTGAGTTAAGTGTGAGGCGGAGGTTAACAAATTAACATATTAACGTATTAAATTTGTAACACATCTAAAGCAAATGTGAGGTAATTCGTTGTATCTGTATCAGTAGGTGTAATACGGGCCTTAAAATTATTTGTAACACGATGTAAGTTTTTTGTAAGCTAGGATGTCTATATTAAATCACTACGTAGGCTGTGGTTCCCAGTCTGTTGAGAGTAGTAAGAACCTTTTTTTTTTTTTCTTTCGATGGTCTAGTGATTCAGCTGCTATCTCTGTCTTCTGTAGTATTGACTTCACTTGGAAAAACTGGTGTTAATGTGTTAAAGTTTTTAGGAGATTTCAAAGATTGTATAAGTACTCAGCATTTTTATGCATGACCTGTTGGAAAAATAAGAAGACTGTGTTGTTGTAGTTTCGTTGTATAATTATATTTTTTCAGTGTAGTATTGACATTGGACCAGATGAATTCTGGAAGGGCATGTTACCCTAGCAGCAGCATGCACTTTTAGTATACTGCCCTGAGGACCAACGTAAGAACAAAAACAGTGTAATCTATGAGCCCTGCTGAAACTGCCATGCCTCTAGAGCTCCTTTGCTCTTCACCCTTCAGTGCATCCGTTACCAGAAGGACTTATGGAGTGCAGTCAACCTGGCCTTGTGGCAGTGTACTCTATGGATTTTTCCTTTTTGGGGGCTGTGCTTCCATTACTCCAGAGTTTAGTTTGTGATAAATGCAAGTATATGACTCAGTGTTTCATGGCAGGCATAAAGAGAAAGGGAATGCACAGCATACTAATATTGTTTTACATCTTTAAGAATGATTGCATAAGTGATTTTAGGTATCAGATGTTAATATAAAACCTGATTCAAAAGCCTCCCCAAATAACTGAAAGATTCCTCAGTAGAATGAGCTTTGGAACCAAATCTATACTTGTCAAAAGAGTGAAAATACTTCACTCTTTTCTGTGCTCCATCATCACAGACTACATTTGTGAGCACCAAAATGAATCTTGATGTCAGTGTGCCCAGTATTGTACAAAGTTACTTAAAAGAAGACAGGCAGTTCTTTGGAGTTCCCAGAGGGATATAGTATCTGAATAAAGATAGGCCTTATCTTATTTGAGCTATCTTGGAATCCATCAAGAATTACCACCTTTAACAGCATTGCTTTTTGCTCACAGCAGTGGGGTAAAGAGAAGAGGTTAGATGCCATTGAAATGGTAACTGGCCACACAATTTTTTTAAACATGGAAAGAACACTTTCTGTTCAAACACATGAGACACTAAGCATTGTCCCCAGTTCTTATCCACAAACCTTACTGGCACCTACAGAGCTAGACAACTGTTACATAGCCTAAATATTTAAAAGCTGTAAGTAGTCCATTCAGAAAAGATTTTAATCAAAGTCAGAGAAAACATCCAATTTGAGGTTATCACAGGAGAAGGGATTGAATACAGTGATGACTGTAGCATCTAGTGTTCCTAATTTTAAAAAAAATAGTGCTTCACGCAAGGGAAATATTATCATTTCTTCTATAGCTTTTTAGTCAAAGAACTAATTAGAGTATTTTGAGACTTTTCAAACTGGGAAAATTTTGAGTATTAGTTATTACAATTGCCTTTTTAGTTTGGGGCAAGTCTTTTAACCTTATTGTATAAATAACCACAGCATTCGGTATTTCTCTGGTGTGGAGATACAATTTTAATTTAGTAATTCAGAGATTAAGAAGTGTAATCCCAATTTATTTGCAAGCATGAGTTTTGCTGAGGTACAGTTGTGTATGTAAGAGAAATATTGCTTCAGTTCAGAATTGGTGTGAAGCTGTTATTTTCCTTGTGATCATTATCCTGAAGTCAGTTTCAGAAAGCAAGTGGGATGGTTCATACTGAAAGGCAATTCTGTGCTTTCTGAAGCACAGACTTAACTGCTTTAAGAGAAAAAAAAAAAAAAAAAGAGCATAGAAAAATCACAGTATTCCTTCAAAATGCAACAAAAGTATAGTCCTTATGGGAAAAATGCAATTGTGTAGAATACTTCTGTTTAAATAAGGATATAATGTCAACTACTAATTCAGAGTTTCACTTCATGCAATAGGTTTTGCGATGTGTTTTGTGCATAGTCATATACTAGATGTAAAACAGTTTTAGAATAATTTCTCCTTTGTGTCCTGAAAGGTGAGTCTTTGTTCTCCAAAGCCCAGTCTAGCAATGCACCTAAGCACGGACCTAATTCAGAACATTTGCTTGTCCTGCTTGAGTGAGGAAAGTTGAGGCATTGCCTAACTAATGAGTAATAAGTCAGTAAGACAAAACATGTCTAAAGTCAGTAACTGACATGCAAATACCTAAGCTTTTTTGTTCTTGCTGTTACTGTTTTTTGACTAAACTCTCTCTTTTCCCTTCCACCTCTCCTCCTAGGGCTGCTGCTCAAAGTAAACTCAACAAATACAGTGAAGCAATAAAGGACTGTGAGAGAGCCATAGCAATAGACCCGAAGTACAGCAAAGCATATGGGAGAATGGGGTAAGCTAATAGAAATCTGGGTAAATGCTGAAGGCCCACATGTAAATCACCATACATTTTCTGAAATAAATGGAGCTATGTTGTTTTGCTTAACTGACATTCTTATCCTGAAAGTGTAGCAATTTTCTAAAGATGACCCTATCGTGCTGTCGGCTTTAAGTTTTATATCGTTGGTTGATCTCAACATTTTCATATCAGACTTTTTCAGTTAGCTTTTTTTTTTTTAATTTCAGTTTATCAACATTGTAAATTTAGGAAGTCATGCTGTGTTTTTCTTTTTAATCTCCTACCTAATCATGAGTTATAGAAATTATGCTGTTGGAAAAGTGAATCTGTTGATGCTGTTAGAAAACAGAATCCTTAAGAGTACTGGGCCTTCAGTGCTAGCACTTGAGGCTTGATTTTTCTGTTCAGTAACTGTCAAGCAGCAGATGTTTGGGCAAGACTAAGCTATGTCCAGTTAGCGTTTTTTCCTCAGTCCTGTCTGAGCGGTTAGCAGGTTTGTCCTCCTAGGCAGAGGGTCTGATGAAGTGCTATCTAAAAATCTCAAGAATGTTCTCCCAAATGAGATGTCTGCTTCAGTCATGGGACACTCTTCTGAGATGTGTAGCTTTGCATTGTCAATAATCGAGCATATTATGAAGGTGTAGGCTGAATGCTGCTTCAGGCTTTTGGCTTTTGTGGTTTTATCTATACTAGTAAATTAAAAAAAATGCTTGGGATTGTTCTTTGGGGTCAGCTGGCACAAAATAGCCTGTGTCTATATTATTAAAATCTTGTTTGCAGTATGGAGTGACCACATCCAAACTGCCTATTGCTAAATTGCCTTGGCCTGTGTTAACTTCTGAACCATGCCCTAAAATTGTTTGGGCTAGTTGGCCTGGGACAAGACCGTGCCAGGGGGCATTTATTTAAGATCAAAGATGATGGAATTCCATCATTTGAAAACCTCCCCAGACAGAGTTTATTTTAATACTACAAATGTAGCCTTTAAGATCATCTACTGCGTAGCTAATTCACTTTGAAATTTTAAGGACTTCTGAATTTTTGTCCTATATAACTCTCTTTAGGTTGTTTCTATATATAGCAGAACCCAAGATCCCCAGATTTCAGTGAGGTAGAGGGAAACCACAGGTTGATTTAATTGGAAATGGGAGGTTATTTTATAGTTTTGGGTGTAAGAGCAGTGTACACTTTGATTAGCAGTGTAAGTGGGATCATTCTCAGGTATTCTCAAGCTTCTTTTTTGTCTGACTGCTTTAACAGAGGATATATTCTTAGCTACAGGTTGTTGCTTAATTCAGCAGCTTGAAAGAATAATGTATTTGGCACAGGCTGAATGAGGAAACAGTGCTTGTTTAGCAATAACTGGGAAAAAAGTGCAGAAACCATCTCAGAAAAAATCCTTATGAGAAAGCTAGGATTTCTGACTGCATTAGAGAGGCACATCAGCTTTTCTGAGGACTTCACGGAAGCTCTGTATGTGTTGCAGAAGGGAACAGAAGTGACACAGAAATATGCAGAGATGGGAGCAGTATAGACAGTTAAAGATATGCTTCCAGCATGACTCTGAGAGAGCACTCTTCTGGGTAGGAGGTGGGTCTGAAATTGTGAGCAGAGAAACTTGCCTGCTCTTCTGAGTTGTGTGTTCCAAGAAGCGGAATTTAACACACTTTCCCCATAAATAAACACAATTGCATCACAGAAATACCTGATTGCATTTCTCCTCTGGTCAGAAACTATTTCGGCAAATTAATGGGCCAAAAGGGAGAATGCTGCAGAGCAACTGTGCTAAGGGAGAAAACATTAATATTGCATGGGTTCCTCCAGAAGTTTTATTGGAAAACCCTGGATTTTCGTACTGTTACTGAGTTTGTTATCACTGAGAGTAATGACTGTGACCGATGTGTCTAACACTGAGCTCTCTTGCCTGACATGAAAAGACTAAGGTCTGTTAGTGGGTATTAGCACAGGCTTATTATCAACACAGTCTGTGTATCTATCTCAGCACATACTAAAGGGAAACTGGAGTATTGAATAGAAGTTGAATGTAGATTACACAGATCTTCCACAAAATGTGGAAAAAATTGGGTTAGCTTTGAGATCAGCATAAATTGAATACATAGCAGAAGGCAGAACTGAAACTGCAACCAGATGGACCTCTGGCATAGCTCAAAGAAAGATAATGCTTTAAATGTAGTAACTAATCAAATTTGAAAACAAACATTGTTTCAAAAGTAGTAGATAATCCATGCTGTGCTCTCCTGAGCCGCTGGAGAAGAATCTTTTTCAAAAGATTAAGTAGGCTTCTCTGACACGTGGGTTTCTTACAGATATTGCTACCATCCTGTGTAACCCATTTGTCAAGCGGTGAAGCAGAAGGTCCAAGAGAACCTTGCAACTGATCCAGTGCAAAAAGCTGTTAGACTGAAACTTGTGGTCCTACTGTTTGGTTTCTTGAAACTGCACAACTTACGTTAAGAGTATCTTCATCCTACTTACCTTCTGAATATATACCCTTCTGAATAATGTATTGGATCAAAAGAAATGGAAGAAACATTTAGAGGAATTTCTGAGCTCATGTTGGATCCAACTTGTGCTCTAAAACAGAGACTAAATCACTTGATAATGCCAAAGTTTTTTAATGAAACTTGCATACATATGGATGCAAAATGAGTTCCTGAGGGATCATCTGTTCTACTATAATAAAGGCTTACTCTAAGCAGCAGTGGCACAACAGCAAAACTTCTTTTAACTTAGTGCTTAAGAGAAGAGTTAGTTGTGAGATACTGTTTTACTTGGAGCAGAAAAATCTACCATTATCTTTTGATAGTCATGTATGTTCTACCCAGGATTTCTTTATTTCACATTAGGTTGGCTCTGACCTCAGTGAATAAGTTTGAAGAAGCAATTACCAGTTACCAAAAAGCACTGGATCTTGATCCAGAAAATGACTCTTACAAGTCAAATTTGAAAATAGCAGAACAGAAACTAAGAGACATGTCCAGTCCTGTAAGTTAGCTCTGCATCTATTTATTAACAATTGTTTTAACTGGGACTTCGGAGGTAAACTTACCTTCAATTTTTACTTGTTTTTAGACTGGAACTGGACTGAGTTTTGACATGGCAAGCTTGATAAATAATCCTGCCTTCATTAGTATGGTGAGTATATTTCAAGCTTTACGTTGCTTTTAAGACTGAATTCTTAACAACAACTCTTGTTCAATAACACAAGGGATTTTAATGTTTATTATAATGGGCAATAGTTGCACTATGCTGAATTTAATTTTTTCAAAGGCATTTTACACTCAAACCGAGAAGTGGAGGATAAATATGCTCTGATGCCTGTCTGATTTCCAACTGACTCTGTCCTACTTATGAACAATGATATGTGTAGATAGCTATGCTGTTTTTACAGATGGAATGAACAGCAAAACACTTGTCAACAGTATGGTGGAAATATCTTTTCTATTCGCCACATAATAATTAACAGTGAATACAAAGATAATAAATGAATAGCTGTTACAGAATAGCTGTTAAGAAGCTGTAATAGCTTCTTAAATGAATAGCTGTTGTTTCAGATGCAGTCTACCAAATGCTTAAGTAACTTCCTGGGGAGAACTACCCAGAATACCTTATTGTTCTTACCTTTTCAAATTCTCCCTGACATTGTTAATACTTCAAGAAATGCAAAAATAGTGAATATAAGTAACTCATAATGCTTTCCTTTACTTCTAATGTGCTGGCAAATTGTGATTTTGTCCCTCAATAGTTTTCTCCATGCATGGTTGTCTGACCCAGTTTGTGTGAATTAACTTCAAAGAATGGAACTTGAAGGAAAAAAAACTGCAAAAAAATATTTATTTTCTTTGAGATTCCAGTTAAAACTTTACTAGCCTTCTGGTAGCTTCTCTAGGGTAGGACATTTCAACCAGTGCTCCCACATGGAAAACAGATCAATGCAGCTGATACTGTGGTATGGAGATGGTAAGCAAAGGAAGAAGCAAGTGAATTCGCCAATGGCATTAGTGATGAAATAACACTGGAACTCTGTGTACAGCTTCACTGGCCACATGACTTACTCAGACAGTCTGTATCTGTTTAGAGTTGAAGATGTACTCTAATGTGGAGCTATGACGAAATGATTGTTTGTATCATTTCCAGAAGATGCCAGATCAAGTGAATAGAACACAGGGCATTCAGCCAGGAATTAATTAACAAACTTTTCCTGTGGTGGTTCTGATGGGAGGTGGGGGTGGCTTTTTTGCTGGTGGTGGTTGTTGTTTTGTTGTTGTTCTTTTAAGGGAAAAAAAAGTGACTTACTGACCTCGAGAAAGCTATTTCTGGCCTCCTTTTGAGCCAGATCAAACTGTTACTGATGGGAGAGAGAAAAAATCCCATACTTCCCTCAGAATTGATCTTTATTTGGCATTTTATTTATCCAAATGTAGACTAGAGAAAACAGATGACTTTCGAGAAGTTGTATGGAGATATATTGGCCAACTGATATTATGCATGTCTGGTTTTTGTACTACATTTAATAAGATAGTGAATGAGCAGATACAGCTTCATGCCTGTTGATTTCTGCAGCCACTAATTTCTGTAGGAATTACACTGCTAACTTTAAACCATCACCTGACATATTCAGTAGTGTCTATCCGTATACACTCTTACACTACAGTAAACACAACAGAATTTTTGAGGTACCTTATGAATGAGAAATATGAATAACCTCATGCTTACTACAAAGTAAGAAGATAGACAAGTTATCAAAGAAGATACACGTTACGGCAAAATCATAGTACAAAGTAAGTCCACGACCTGGTTTGTCTCTGTAGTCTCAACAGCTTATTCTTACTAGTAATAACAGTTGGAAAACTGATTTATCCAGTTGGCAATCAACAAAACACAGACTTTTGTCTAAAAAGCCCTACTGAAAACTTTAGTGCCTAGAAGTCTTATGTTAATCTTTTTTTAGCTTTAGAGTACAGGGTTTTATGTTTGTCTTGTTGTCATATTTTTCATGTCCAGTGAAAATTTGTTGTTTAACGTATTAAAAAAAAAAAAAAACACCTTTCCCTGCAATTATTATTTTTGTTTGGGACCATTCATCTCTGTGGACATAAACTTAGCTTGATTTTGTAATAAATTGTAGAATTCCTTCAGTGATACCTAAGTAGTTAATGTGTTATAATTTCAGCTATATATTATCTATTCTAGGCAGCAAGCTTAATGCAGAATCCCCAAGTTCAACAACTGTAAGTATTAAAATGAAGTACCATTAAAACAAATATCTTCAGGGCTTCGAATTAAAAGAGAAAAGGTAGATGGTACTGAATTCCTGAAAATTTAATCTTGTTTTTGCTTACTGTAAATAGAACTACTGCAGTTTCTTCTTCTTACAGCTTAGTTCCTCCCAGCAATTCAACAAAGAACTACAGTTTATTGCTTACTATAAAGGTTCCTGCATACCCCAATGCCAACACTGTGCTAACTGTTCCAGGATGTCGGGGATGATGTCAAATGCCATCGGTGGCCCTGCTGCAGGTGTTGGTGGCCTGTCGGATTTGTCCAGCCTGATCCATGCGTAAGTATTACGAATCACACAGTTTACTGTTACATTCGTAGAAACATTATTGTGCATCATCTATTTAAGAGGGATAGTGTCAGACCAGTTAAACTGTGGCCTTTACTCATTGTATGCCTGATTATTATTAAAACAGATCTTAAAGACTTTCCATCTTGTTTGTTTGCATTGTACATTTCCATCAATTGGAGTGACCGTGTGCTCAGTTTCACTTTTTAGTTCTCATGCACTGTTCATTTTTCAAATGTCACCTATTAGAAGTGCTACTTGAAACCTTTAGTTGCTTATACATGTGCTTTCAAATTGTATTCTATGAGTCTACTCAGTGCAGGTTGCAACAAGTTCTAAAGTTTTCTCTTGACTGACAGTGCTCTGGCATCCCTCCATTTAGACTAAAAGGGCTTCAGGGAACTAAGTATAATAGGAGTGAGTTTTACAAAAGCCAGGACCCAAATCTTTTAATATAAGATAACAATGATGCATCTGGAAGAGTCAGCACACTTCAGGTGTACTTCAGTGTAACTGTATGCATGCTTTCTATTAATGACCTATGGCTCATAAATACGAGTTGCCACCCACATCCTGTATTTCTAGAAAAACTAACATGAAGTTGCACTTCAACTAGAAGAGTAGTTGCCTTTAACTACTGGAGTGCATCCTCTCAAAGAGAAGGGAGCAAATCACTGGAATAGATTTCTTGCAAAATTTTAGGTTTAGCGAGTAAGGTAATACTTTCCATGTTACCAAGTAGATGCAGTAGTCTGAAAGAATTAAGACCTGATGATTAAGATCCTGTTTGGAGAGACGTTAAGTAGATAGTCATAATACTACAACTAACTTGCTGTATAGTCTTAATCAAGGTGTCTTTAGTCTCAACTTTCATATAGTGCAGCTTTCAGTTACATTTGGATGTCTTATTTTGTTACAAAAGCTGCATGTCAATTTTTTTCACTTGGTGATTTTATTTACAACTGTTCAACACAGGGGGCAGCAGTTTGCACAACAGATACAGCAGCAGAATCCAGAGCTCATAGAGCAACTGAGAAATCACGTCCGGAGCCGATCCTTCAGCGGCAGCACTGAGGAGCATTCCTGACTTAAAGAAGGCATGTGAATTGGAATGGTATATAACCTCAAAATGCATACCATAGTTAGTGGCAAAAGCACCATTGTTAACTCTTCTGCTTGAATAGAAGACAGAAAATTCTTTGTGTGTGTTTGCAAACAATAATAAATCTGTTAAACAGATCTATTGCACATAACTTGGAACATATCATTTATGTATACTTAATCCTCTGAAAATTAATACACTAAATACATTCAGTGGCCTGTTAAAATCCCTATGTACAAGTCATTTTCAGTATGTGCATTAGATTGATCTGCAGAGATGTCGAGTGTCAAGGAGTTTTGGAGTGGGCTGACTTTGTGTAACAACTTAATTCTAAAATCCTAGTGCAAAAGACATGTTATTCTGATGGTGAAAATTGTTACAGCTGTAACTCCCTGTCAGATACGCTATTGAAACAATAGATGCATCAGCTCTTCTGATGTACATCTGATGTGCCCTTCTATAATGAGCATAAATCAGTGTTGGAGTATATAGCGTACTTAAATCGCATGTCTGAAGTCTGCTTATATCTGTGGAGGGGCTGTCATTGGTACCATGAAATACTCTTCAACTTCATTTGGTAGAAGGGAGGGAAATGATTGTGAATGAAGGAGTACCATAAATTGTAGTTGGAAAGGATGGAAATCCTGAGTAGATACCACAGATATCGAAATGCTACTTGGCTAGGGAAAGGAAATAGCATTAAGAAGTTTCAGGTACCTCTACTACCATATACATTCTCAAATCATCATAGTTGCCCTGGAGGTTAGCAGTGTGGCACTATTTTCGTAGGGATGTCAAACTGTATTACATTCTGTATGTATGCAGGATTTAACATAAGCTTAACAGTCATAACTGTAATAAGCTAACACTGATTCAATGACTGTATAACTAGTATTGAAAACTTATCCCAAAATAGCTGCTTTAGCAGGATTCTCTTTCTATTCATGTGTGATAAATCACTGGCCTGAACAATTAAGGATTTTTTTCAGTTTCATTGTATGTATCTCCTTTAAGCAATGGGTGTGTGGTCAAGCTAAAGATTTTTGCTGTCTTTGATATTTCTATTTCATCTTTTTTTTGCTTAGCACATCTTATTCTGAAAGAGACCACTGTTTTTCTGTATTTTTATTATATTACCTTTTCTTTTTAATTCTGCCTGGTGTTCACATTCCTTTCTGCTACAAGGTACATATTTTTGTCTCCAGGGAAGTTCTCAACACTCAAAATTTTCTTTGCATATCAAAATTGATTTGAGGAGCCTGCTTTGATTCCTAAGACAAAGTGACCTCTGCTGGCCAGTCAGATTGGAAACAGTATGTGGACGAGTAAAACAGAGACTCCCAAATGGAGAAGTACACAGGAACTCCTAGACTTTATACATTATATCCAACTCACTGTGTGGTCAAAAAAAAAAAAAAAAAAAACACCTCAGGTAGTGGCAAATAAAAGATGGGGACTAAGTCTAGGACTTCAAATGCTAGTTGTGCATCTGTTGTATGAGCCTTCAGCTATTAAGAAAGGAAAAAGTGCAGCTGAGTCCAACGGAAAATGAACAGAACTGGTGAATACACAAAACCCAGGAAACTCGTATCATCTTTTGAATAAAGATGTAAAGCTTAAAACAGCAACTTCAAGACATGCATAGTTTCAACAGGGCTTGCCTACATACAGCATTGAGATGCTTTCTCTTTTTTAATTTCCATATGTGTTGCTGTAGCTGCTTTTTTGAGGCTGTAGAGATCTTCAAGCTTCACATTAAATACATTTCCAAATAAGAACTTATAACATCTGATGACAAAGAAATTTATTCTTAACATGATCTTTTATCAGAGGTAGTTCAGATTTTGAATCTAACATAACTGTGACTTCAGTTCAGTCACAGTTAAGAGGCCAGGATACCATTTACAAGAAGGGTCAGTGGAGGTGCAAAGTAGGATAAAGCTACTCTAGAGACATTACTTGAAGTAGTGTGTTGTGTCAGGAGAGAAGCATTGCTCCTAACACCTATCTCTTTGCATTAACCTTTCTGGTTCCTCTTATTTTTCTTTCATATTCTCAACTAACATGGGTCCTACTAGCTTTGATGAGGGGAAACCAGTTAATCCAGAATGGACTGGACAGCACATCAAGATCTCTCACACTCAGCTTATGCTTGCTTTGACAGCAAGCTTCCTGTAGTCAGTTTTCTTTCTAATTCAAAACAGCAAGAGTGTCAAGAACCTCTTGAGAGCTCCATAAGAACTGCAATGATAATTGTATTATAAGACGTAAAATCTGCTGTAGAAGTTGTACTGTGTTCCATAAACATACTTTTTTCTTTGTAATTGTTCACATGTGCAGCCCTAGAGCTTACTGTATTTATGGGATTACAATCCCTAAGGTAAAATGGAATTGAAGCATTGGTTAGTTGTTTGAACTTAAAGATGATTTCAATGTAATTTTGCATACTAAAATACTGTCATGTTTAGGTTTTAAGTCAGTACAGATCATATGTAACCAGAACATTCACTACAATGATGGCATTAGCTGACCCTTTTGGAATGTGCTACAATTAGCATAATACTTAACTTGTAAACATTCATTGTTTCTTGTATATTAACAAAAAGGGCTTTATAGCCTCAGTAAAAAGAAAGACAGCGTAACCAATAACAGGAGCTGTCATGGTGTGCTTTTCCATTGAAGTCAGGAACAGAGGGATCATTTATGCTAAAATCTATTTTGCCTTGAATAGGTTAAATTGTTTCACAAAGTCACGCAATACGTCTCAATCACAGGGTGAGGAAGGAATCTTTTCCTGTGTGATAACTGCACTTTTGTTTTGCACTAAAATTTTTCATTCTGCTTGATCAAGTGGTAAATCCCAATCCCAGTAAATACTCCTTTAATTTAAGGTCAGTTACAGTTCATCATTTTAACTGAACAAATATGCATTTATCACCTAACTGGTTTTGTATCATTACTGTTCCATCAATATTTAAGTGTGATAATGGTTAGAAAAGAAAGTGTTTTGCATTCAAATTGTAAACTCCTGTAACCTGCTTGCATGGATATATATTCTAAGTATGCCTGATCAGAGAAACATCTAATGAAATACTCAGCGTAGAACTTGTTTCAGTTGCAGTTTTGGTTTTGTAATGAGTATAAAGTAGACTCATTTGTCCTGAGACAGAATTAAATCTGCAAGTTCTGAAGAAATCATCATAATACTGTTTGAAGCTACAGATAGTCATACTGGCAAAATGCAACTTGGCTACCATTTCTGTATCTCTCCTACCTCTTACTACCACATGGTCACATCTCCTTCAATTTATGTCAACTTAACTTGAAAACAGATTATAAATAAAGTTATTTACATTTTTTGCGTTGATAGCTTTACTGTTTTAGTCTGTTGGTACAACTAGAATAACAGATTATACTGTGTGTTTTTTTTAATACCTTTTATGTTGTTTGGTATGCATTTTATTAAATGTGTAAGGTATGGTTTCATTTTTTTTTGTATGAGCTCATCTCCTTAATTTAGTTAGCTGGTCATAAATTTATCTAATATCTTAAAATTGAAAGATTCGGGATATAGGTAAGTCTAAAATAATTTACTTGTCCATAAAAGGTTAGTTCCTTCACCCTGAAATAGTTTTGTCAGAACCACAATTTAATAACTTCACATATTTTTAAAATAATAACAGCAGAGTGCTGCTATTTGAAAGAAACTGCCTATGAATCTTTCCCCTCACCCAACATGACATTAATGCAAAATAATTTGCTAGAGCCACACCTTTTTCAAAGGCTTTATTTTCAGTAAATAAAATGAATATGCATCTATTTAAATGATTTTAAAACATTCAGAAAAATGCTCAGAGAGACGTTAAATAAGCATACTTATGATGATGAATATATAGGGAGTTTTTGTCTTTACACCTTTTAATATGATTCAACTGCAAAAACATAAGAAGTTGGTCCAAAAAAATCCCAAACCAGCAGGAATAAGATTTTTCTTCAGCTTTCTTGTTTGACTTTTGAAGAAACTACACAGACTTGTGCAATATCATCATACTCATATGTTCTCTTCAAAAATGTGTCTGTAAGTCTTAAGCCAGAAACACTCTAGAAAGGGAAAAGATTTATAAGAGTTATTAGAATTACTAAGCTTATAAGACAGCTATTTTATAACAAAGCTATGCCATGAAGACTTACTTGTAATCCCTGCACTGAAGACAATAACGTAAGTGCAAGATGGAGAGATGTACTTGGGTGCAGCTTTCCAAGTTGTCTTCCTGAAACTCCACACCAGTGGATGGAATTCGTATTGCACATTTCTAAAACCAGATCCATAGTCCTTTCACTGCTAGAGGAAAAAGAAAAACAAGAATAAACCTGTGGGCTATTTTTAAGCATTCAAGAACTGCAGACATGTAACAGCTAGATTACTTTATTATTCAGGTTGTTGTTAATCAAGCACTTAATAATTTATATAATTACAAGAAGGCAAGTAAGGTATACTGTGATGTGCACCAATTTATTTGCATATACCTTTGGCTGATATGTGAGTTTTCTGTCATGGATTCAGTTATACCAGAGACCATAATACTAGTCACATTTTGGATGGCCTTCAAGATTTTCTGGGAGAAATAACTGCAGACCAGGTATTTGCTTTAGTCCCTGGCTTCAAATTTTATTTAGAATTACTTTACTTAAATATCACTCTTGCAACCCTTTTATAACAGACTACTGTAGATCATAGTGTAAATACAAAGAAAGTCAAAACATTGATAAAGACACACAAAAGACTACTTTGACAACGTTCAGCAGACATAGGAGTGGTACAGAACTAGCAGTAAAATCAGACTGGATACAAATGGCATTTATTCTAACAAAAATTACCTGTAGTTTAAAAACAAACAAAAAGCCCCAACAACTACTTAAGAACTAAGAGGACTTTTGATGTAAGTATGCAATTTAAGCGTGAAATCTTGCATGATATTGCAGCCAATTCCACAGAATTCTACTACTGATTTTTGACAGTCTCCTAATTCAAATAGTATTAACATATAATGGTGGAAGATTTGTTCATTCATTTAGAATCACTGTAATCTAAAAGATATGTTTAAAGTAATGAACCAACAGTTTGGTGTTACTAGAATTCATAATAAAGTCCAGGTCTGAATTGTTTCAGGAGAAATCACTGAAAAATTGTCCTGGTTCCAGTTAGGACAGAGTTAATTTTCCTCCTAGTAGCTGGTAGGGTGCTATGTTTTGGATTAGGATGAGAAGAGCGCTGATAACATGCTGATGTTTTAATTGTTGCAGAGCAGTGCTTACACCAGGCCAAGGACTTTTCGGCTTCTCGCTCTGTCCTGCCAGCGAGCAGGCTGGGGGTGCAGCAGGAGCTGGGAGGGGACAGACCCAGGACAGCTGACCCAAACTGGCCAAAGGGGTATTCCATACCATCTGGCGTCATGCTAAACAATATATAGGGGTGGCTGGCCGGGGTGGGGGGGCCGGCTGCTCGGGGATAGGCTGGGCATCGGTCAGCGGGTGGTGAGCAATTGCATTGTGCATCACTTGTTTCGTACACATTAGTAGTAGTAGTACTATTATTATTATTATTATTATTATTTTCCTGTCTTAATAAACTGTCTCTATCTCAACCCACAGGCTTCATTTTCCCATTTCTCTCCCCCATCCCAGAGAGGGAGGGGGGGGGGTGAGCGAACGGCTGTGTGGTGCTTAGTAGCCTAGTAGCCGGCCGGGTTAAACCACAACAAAAATGTAATGGCCACAACTTACCCACTCAGGAAAAAAGCATAAGCATCACGTGACATCATTACCTGCAATTTGTTATTTTACATGTAATATCAAAAGGTTCTTCCAGATTTACGGTGTCTGGTATTGTCTCCAGAGAAAGCCTTACATCACCATAACCAGGTGCCTGGGGAGGTACAAGAATGCAGATTTCTCAAATGCTGGCTAGCAAAGCTGGAGTTGTTACTACTCAAGTTTTCATTTACTGCAACAGGCTTAGAATAGCAAGAATGTGAAGACAGGAGATAACTCTTCGTGCTTTTGACTTATACCCATATCACAGCAGTGCTCCATCTGCTACTGACCATCACCATGAGAGATGTAACAATTCATTCGACAAGCATGATCCGCATATCAAGGATGATGACATTATTTATAGGGAATGATACACACTTAAGTTTTTCATATAATTCACATCTTCAGAGTCCAAATACTTATATACTGCTCCTGGAAACATCAGTGTTCATTCTAAGACCTCTCTATCAGATGGATAACAGAGAAACTATGGACAATATTAGTATAGTTTTCCTGCATTAGTCCTTCACTGTTCTTTACCTTTAGAAAAAGCATCGTTCCTAAGAAATTAGATTGTTCATTCTCCTTACCATTTCAGTCCCTCAAGCCTCTGCCAAAATAATCAGCTGCCACCAGTAAGAATGGTGCATGATAATTACACTTTGAAAATCTAAAGCAAGTTACTGACTTGAACCAGCCCAAGTTCAGAGTAACTAGGGTTTGTTAGTAAATAACAGGGAATGTATTTGGCTCTTGACAAAATTTGATAGTTGACAATCTCCACAAATAATAGATCCTAAGGCAAAAACAAGGGAAAATTTTGTCCTGCCTGACAAGCTGTAGTTGTGAAGCATGTTCAAATTCAGCGATAAATAATGCTGTGGTAAAAGTTACATTTACAACTTGATTAAAAGGCCAAAGAGCCCCCCAAAACCAGTGATTTGACAGCTTGTGAACAGTTTTTAGTTATATTTGGCTCCTTACATACTAAAGACAGATGGCATTTTAAAAAGCATATTAAATTATACATTAGAGACAGTAGAGGGATATCAAAACTGACAAAGAATTTCCTATCAGTAGAGCAATGTAAGTTTGGAAACTTGCAACAAAAAAATGTAGTTCGTGAATTCCAAGAGCACTCCACAAAACCAACCAGATTACGTTAAGTAGAAGATTCAAGATACTTGTTTCAAAAGTACATTCCTGACTGAAACAGGTAATGAAAGAAGTAGTGAAAGTAATGAAAGAAAGTAACAGTACACTAAAATTCTGTGCCTGTGAGGGAAATAATGGTTGTAAGGCTGGTAAATGGATTAAGAGGAAAATGACAGAAGGTGAGTGGAATCTAGACATGAAATAATCTGACAGCACTCAGAAGATAAAACAATGTGAGGGAGAAATTGCAACCTTGGATTTATAAACTCATAAATCAACCAGGTATAATAGACTGAATCAAAACTACAGATATGAAAGTTGAATATACTATATATTCTATACGCAAAAATTACTACTCAAAGAAGCTAAAATATCTGAATGAATTATGGAGCAGACTTCTATGTCAAATGTTGGCATACATAACGGAGTTCTTTTATCACTGCTTTTCAGTTTGCTGCTGAATGGCGTCCAAGAAGTTATTTTTATTCTAATTGAAATATTTTACTACACTTGTTATTGATTCTGTCAATTCAAGCGTACAAGCCACTAAGTTACATTGTTCAGTGCTGTGAAGAAAAGGAAAAGACATGTTATGTATTGCAGAATAAATCCTTAAGAACAATAAAAAGTTGCCATTCATAAGAACAAAAGGAATACTTTTGTTCAGCTACAGTTCCTCCAAGTAGTGCTTCTGCCACACTTCATAGATCAAATGTGTGCTCAGTATTTGTATCAAATAACTTTCCCAAATATACATAGACGTGAATTCAGAATGAGGTTCACAAAGTAAGCAGCTTGTACTTTTCCTTTGAGACATTACTGAATTGTTCAATAGGTTGCCTTACAAACAGATGCTAAATTAAACCAATGCTTAAGTTAAAGACTTACCATTCTTTGGAGTTGGCTAGTTTGCAGCCTTCCTCGTTCACCTAGATTCGTTTTCCATACGATGTCTAGTTTTCCAATCACTGTTACACCCTTTATTACTCCAGCTTTCTCTGCAAATTCCTGCTTTGGTTTTAGGCAGTATAAGTATTGACGTGTATCCATAGGTTGTAAATAAGTCCTTGAGCCAAAAGTGGACTCGCTAAAACAAAAAACATCGTGCCTTAATTTAAACACTTATTTTTAAGAGGACTTAAAAAGAACCCTACGTTTCTTCTCCATTCTCCCCAGTTTTACTGTGTGTGTGGTATTTTATTCTACATCATTCTAGTCTACATTCTATTTTTTGTATCTTCACAACAGAAAACAATTATACAATTTATGTACATCGAAAGGACCATTTGTAGATGAGAAGAAAGTCAACTCAGCTGAGCCAGAGGAAACAGGTACAAATCCACTTTGCTAAATTACAGTTTATTATCATCTGGCATCTTAGCATTTGAACAACAGTGCTTGTAATTTTGAAAAAGTAATTTAATCTCATTAGTCAAGGCTAGTATGCATCTCTGAAAAAAAAAAAGTAAACCACAATAATTGTAATTTAGAATAGTATGTTAGAATATTGATTTAATTATGTCAAAAAATCAACTGTAGCAATGCTTCATCTACCTCAAACACATACACTAAACTTAACTTCTATTTCTGCCTGAGATACTGACGGACTGAGGTAAAACAAAGTGCAAAAACAGCTTCATTATTTCATGTATTTTTAACCCTCACTAAGAAGATCAAGAAAATCACTAAAAAAATCAAAAACAGCTATACAGAAATTGAGTAAACTGAGTATCGAATCTAGGGAGAGGCAAGCACTGGTACAGAAACAAAAATGAATCTGGATGCCTACTCTGATTTTCGCATTAATTTGGAGCTTACCCAGACAGATGAGAGTAGAAAAAGCAGTTGCTGTAGTTCAGGCTCCCTGGGCGTGTTAGCATTTTGAAGTAAACAGTTCTTCATTTTAATAATGACAAGGAGTTTAGAACTTACTCACGGAATGAAATAATCCAGAAAACAAGCACTTAAGAGGTATATACCAAGGACTGTATATCCCTTGTGGAATGGGTTTTATGGCAAAGGGTCATATAGTCTGCTTTACAAAGCTGAATACATTCATTAAAGTGCTGTTAAAATGCTGAAAAATTTGCATTAAAAGGCCAGTAGTATAATGGAGCTACTTACAAAAAACTAAGTTTACTGCTTGAAATGTGCTGAAATGTTACTTAATGAACAGATTAGGATACTATCATATAACCTGAAGGGAAGGACAACTGCGAAGATTAATTAAAGTCAGATTCAGCTTCCTATTTTTTCAAGAGTTCTTTCAACTGCACACTCAAACAGCAGTTTAACCATCTTCTCACACATTAGGAAAAGGGAGGAAGGTACTCCAGATGCTGGGAACCAATGGTGTTTAGCTTCAGAGCATGAGGAAAGCTGGCGTGTAAATATGATATTCTTAAGAAAAACAATCCCTTCCACAGACCACAAATGAACCTAATACCAGCAGCTTATTCATATTTCAGTGTTCTTCTCAGCATTAAATCTTTAAAGAAACAGATAATTATGACTGCCAGGAAGTATAGAACTTATTTTGGCGTTGAATTTCATTTCATCTAAAGCTACTTGTGACAAGAACTTGACGCACTGCAATTTCATGTAATTGCTATAGGCTCTTCCATTTTTTAAGCACAGACCTTCAAGTTTTTTCCATCAAGACTCACAGTCCCCTCAGTATCTTACAAAAACATTTTGTTTAGCCTCCCTGGCTCCCTCGTTCTTTAATCTTCTCTCTACTACCGCTGCCAGCCTTGATAGGGTTTTCTTAACTGCTTAGATACTAGATGGCAGTGACCATCATGTGAAATTTGATCCACAAGTGCAGAAGTGTAGCTCATTCACCACATTCATTACATCTCAGTATGAAAAAATCAATTAATTCTATGTCTTTCTAAACACTTCTGCTACGTAAACTGCTATTTGGATCCTTTCCAGTGAATCTCAGACTCTCACAGTCTCACAAGCTCATGATTCCAATTCAGGGCAAGAAACACTACAGTGGACACAAACACTTTGTATGAACAGCACTCCCCTGTGCTGCAGCTGAGTGCTTTGACAGTCAGGGAGAAGACAGAATTTTCATTTTAGCCCCCACTACAAAGCACCCACACTACACCTCCTCAAAACAAAAACAAAAACAAGCAACTGCAAAGCACAAACAGCCAAAGTTGACCTCCACCCAGACATTACAAGCTTTTGTGTCCTCAACAGTTTTACTGCTAAACATATACATAAACAGATCGAGTCAGAAACAGACAGGGGCTGAATTTTTTAAAGGTGATACTGCAAAATATACTAGGTAGATACTAGGTAGAATTACAAAGTTTTAAGAATAGTTTCCGTAAAATTAAAACATTTACAGCTGAATTCCTAACAGAAATTTCACCTTTTTAATCAGGCAAAGAAGTACAATCCTACAGTTACAGACAACTCACTAATTGTAATGCTTATAACTCATGAAATCATAATGCAAAGTTTTAAAGCCAAATACCAACTAATTTCTGAATATCAACATACCTTGCCCCTGCTGTGTCAACTGTGTTCAGTTCCGCAACATTGTACATAATGGATGGCTCTAAAGAAACCTTCTCCATAAACATTGGAGAGGTAGTGATATTCTGTATCTGAGCTTCCAGAAACACTTCATCTGTCTGAAAAAACAGAAGACCAAGATCATGAAAATGTGATTGATGTTATTAAAAAGAGAAGACAGTCCTATTGTTAAAAAAAAATAAGTCATGTGTGTTTAGTTCATGCCTGCAAATCAAATTAAAGTAATTAATGCAAGAAAAACCTTAATCCCAGTTAAAATTAATAGGAGCAAAAGTGTTAGTCAACAGATATCTTGCCAAACAATGGATGTGGGATAATTTTTCTATGTTCTAGCTATTGCGTATTTGTAACACTTCAGATTGCCACTTCCCAAGACTTTCATCAACTCAATAAAAACTCAAGTTCTAATACAAAATATTAAAAGAAAAAAAAAAAGGAATCGCAGTGCATATTAATGCCATGCCATGCCAGATTACTAGTGCCTCAAGCTGTGTAAAAAAATGTAAAGTATGTGTGTTTTGCTTGAACTGAAGTATAATAGTTCAGGTACATGCTCTGAGATTTTCTCATTATTTTGGAACATTTATGCACCAGCTAAAAATAAAACAGCCTCCTCTCTCATCAGCTTCATCATGCCTATGGTCACCAGCATTATATGCATCCATCAGTTTAATTGGTGCTCTACCTTCAAAATGTCCTATAGGACACATCTGTGCAAATGAAGCTAGTGCCTGAAGATGGTATACAAGAACCAATTCTAGCACAGGAATGAGAGGTACGGACTTTTTAACTCAATAAACTGAAAAATCATGAAACTTGAGGTGTTTTTTGCCTCATTGCTTCTGTGGAATTGCAGACCATTAAAGTCACTTTGAAGCTTTAAAACCTCAGGACAGAATAATTATTGAAGGCTCAGCCTACTAGAAATATAAGCCCCTGGAGAAGTGCCAATTATTTAAAAAAAAAAAAAAAGTGTTTGTGGAAATACCAAATCTGTATTTCCAAAAAAGCTATTGATAAATACAATTAGAACCAGTTTAGGTGTTTTATTATGATAATTTCAAAAGATGTATTTTATGAAGAAGGTGGAAGGAAGCTTACAGTTTCTTTTTAATCATTGTAAATAAGTGACCTCATTATGCTAATGAATTCCTGCTTGTAAATTACAAAATAGAAGTCTGAATTTTATTACTCTCAAAAGGCACTGTATCACAAGGAGAAATACCGAATGGTACTGGAACTATACATTGTGCTTTACAAACATGTTATACACTAATCATGTGTATATACATATAGGAATGAAAATTGTGCAAGCTTAACAGGTTATGGACAGACCTCGCACTTGCAGAAGGAGTTGGAAATACCCCCAGCTAAAACATGGCTCCTAGTAGTCATTACTACTAACACCACCTAGCTGTCACTTAAATTGGTATTGTTTATATCCCATAAATCCATTGCTCAAAATCTCCATTAACCCAAGTTTTAGTTGTTTTAATGCAGCAACCATAGGCAAAAATTTAGAAAAAGCTAGTTTGAAAGGGAAAAGAAAAAACAAGCAGCATAATGAAAAAGCAAGTTAGCTTCATGTTACTCCTAAGTTGTTTAAATATCACGTTTTTAAAAAGAAAACAACAAAAAAAAACACACTTAAGTACTTCACAAGAATGCAGCTTGCTTTAATACAACGCACACCTTAAAGTGAGATCAGACTGCTGAAGTACCATACTAACTCATCGCCTGTTACATGCAGTTAAAAGTCGGAAAGCACAGCTCCAGCCTGGGAAAGGAAGAACATCCAGCCGCTGCTCTCTCCTCAAACCCACTGTCTCCACCAACTGGACGGGAAAAGTTCTGCCACAGCTCACACAAGCAGTGCTGTAGTTAAACCTACACTTCCAGGGTTCAGTACCAATAAGGTTTTTTAAAAGGGATTAACTCCCACTTTCAAATAATGAATCCCCTTGTCCAGTTAAAAAGGAAACTTCTATGTCGTCAAATTTTGGTGAGATGTTTTAAAGAACGGCCCACACAAACAAGAGTTCAAAATAATCAACTTTTAGTTTCAACAATGGGTATTAAAGAAAGAGCTAACCATTTAAATGATTAGCTGCACATATGCAGGACAGATGACAAAACATCAGTTCGTGATATGCAGAACAAACATTGCTTTTCCATTATGTTTTTAAAATAATGTCAACAACAAGCACAGAGACAGACAGACAATTAAAAAAGCATATATATTTATAAAAAAATAAATAAAAATTACCACAGAACTGAGGTCACTCTAATGGGAAAATAAAAAAGAACACATTAGAGAAATTAGGGTTAAATGTTAAAGAAAAAGGAGGCTAACTTTCAAACAAAATGCATTTCTGCATTTTTTTGCACCATCTAAACAAGAGAGCATTAGTAAGACAGAAATGTAAATTAAAATGGATGCAAACAAAGATGACAACTACATTTCTAATAAGTTGTAGCTAGTATTGTTACATGGTTTACTAGCTTTTCTTCAGATTTTACTAACTGTAAAACCAATCCAAAATAGAGCCTAGGGCACACAAATCACACATAAGGCATGGTAGAATATACTGATGGAAAAAAAAAAAAAGCAGTTAGTTTTGGAGCAAGTTTAAAGTTTGTCCTCAGTTTAAATCCATGCAATCAGTTGTATATGAAATGGAAAAACAGTCCTTGTCATTTTACAGATAATGTGAAGTACTTGTATTTTTAAGGTCTCAAAAATAAAAATTGAGTGATAACGGGTTCTAGCAAAGCCACAATACTACAGATTAAAACAAGATTTGGGGTAATTTAACTGGGAAAAAAAAAACTTTTTGGGGGGGAATAGCCATCATTCAAAAAGAAACCAACATTAATTGCAAAATTTATTTTCTTAATTGGCTGTGCATTTGTCTCCCTTGTCTTGTTTGCCAGAACAGAACCTTTTATAGAGCCTTTTCGAAGGCACACCAAAGTCAGTGAAGCACCTTCTACAGACTGTGGCAGGTAACTCGATCAAAGGATTGCTGCAAGCTAGGATGACAGGGCATGCATTCTATACACGGATTTCAGTGACCACCATGATTTGGATGTTACTTCATCATGAGCAACAAGCAAGATTAAAGTTCAGCGTTATTTTTTGTCTTAGAAAGATGAAAAAAATTTACTAGAAATTGTGATCCATAATTTTAGTGACAAATTTTATGAATTGATAGCATCACATTTGTAATGTTAATGATAATGGTTTAAAACCTTTAAAGACCTTTAGTACATCAGTAACTGACACATACGATTGTTTCCCTTCCTTATTCCCAAGTAGGAAGGAAATTCTTAAATTCTTAAAATTCAGGATCATGGTGTTGATGCTTCTGACAGAAGTGTAATTGTACGTACAACATTTACATAATTACTTTATTATTATTATTTTATTCATCTTCTACCATCACAACACACAGCAGCACTTTATATACTTTCAGAAGTGAAATCACAATCAGCTTGCTAGGCAAATGAAAATCTCTCACTTAATATCATCCACAATGTTGTTTATTTTAAAAAAAAAAAGTTTTAATCAATCATGTGAATACTATGGTAATGGCAGTAGCATAAACAACCAGACAGAAAGAACAAAAGGCAAAAACACGGCCTTTTTAAACCTTTATGGATTAAAAAAAATAATAAAAATAAAAAAACGCAACACCACCAGCTCAAACGCCACAGCTTCTCATGAATCTGTATCATGAGAAATTGGTTGCTAATTGAAGAATGGAGATACTTTATTCAGTCCATTATCAAGGCCAGACAGTAAAACATCTTTTCAATAAAAGAATAATTTTGATTTACATCGAGTCTGCCCAAAATTTACTTTAAGTGGCTTTTATTTCTACTTTTTTAGGAAGTGTTCCAGTATAGAACAAAATCTACATGTAAAGTACAGAGAGACAGCAACATTTACTTTAAGATGCCTGTCCCTCTTTCACCCACCATCTATTATCCACCTGCAATAAAATCCACGGAGAAAATGGAGTTTTATCTCGTTCCCAAAGGAATTACCTTGTTTTTATATCACAGCAGAAGATGTTTCCAGATGTTCGCATTTATGGATAACACCAGATCTATGAAGCACTCAACTACTGGTACGTGGTATCTCTCAGGTATCTCACTCTTAGTAAACCTAAGAACTGAAGCCTGTAGCCTAATGTAGCCAGGTATTTTTAGGAAAACATTTCCTTCCTTTTCCTCTGTAGTTCAATATTTAAATTATTTATGATCTACACCTCCCTCTAAATAAATCTCTCTATATTAAATGGCTCATGATCTACATGCTATTCACTCTCAACAGAGAAAATCTTGATGGGGAATTTCCTATGCAATGCTGAACATGACAGATCTTTGCACATGGAATCCTCATTTGTAGATCAGAAATTGTCTGCTATTTCTCCCTTCTGTTTTCTCTGTTGATATTGTTAGGAAGGGAAAGAAATATAGTTTTTGTACACTCTACAACAAAATTGTTCACAGAATCATAGAATCAGTAAGGTTGGAAAAACCTCCAAAATCATCTGGTCCAAACGTCCTCCTACCACGAATATCACCCACTAAACCATGTCCAACCATGTCCAACCTTTCCTTAAGCACCCCCAGGGATGGTGACTCCACCACCTCCCTGGGCAATTCAATACATATATATGCAGACAATGTCTAAAATTGAAAGTAACGATGTATGTAATTTGTAAGAGTTTCCACTATCAGCAATACTTTCATTTACAATTCTTCCTGGAAATAGCTGTAGACAGCTATACCTAAGTATGTCCAAATAAATATTTACTATCATTTCGTTTTGCAGTACTGTCACAAACCTAAAAAAATAAATTATGTTACAGAGAAGTCATATTTACATTGGAGAAAAATAAATTTAAATTTCCCCAGTCTGGTAAACTATTGATTGTTTTGCATACAATTAATCTCCCTCACAGTAGGTAGTCTATCAAACTAAAAATACAGGACATAAATGGAAGTATTTGAGATTATGGGAAAGCAGAAAATATGAAAAAAAAAAAACAGTCAATTGCATTAAGGTCCTGGCTTAGATACCATCTCCTTCCCCCTTCATCATAAATATATCTGTTTTTAAACTAATGGCATAAACCCACCACGTAAATGTTTCACTTCAGAACAGATCATCTTGCTAAGAAATCTGGTGCTTAAAAAGTTCTTTGAATTTCACCTAACCACCTAACATAAAGTAATAAAAAAACAAGCATACCAAACCCAAACCCAAATACAAATAGCTCACACTTACCTCCGCATTGTAGAATTTGGTTTTGACATCTAGTGGTTTGAGAACCTGAATGAAATGAAAAAGGACAGATCGACAGTTGGTTTCTCAGACAACTCCAGCATAAACTGTTTATAAGTGTCAGGATCTCCATTGTGTTGATTCTGTTATTTTGATCTTAAGCAGAACAGATGCATAAAGGAAGACACAACAGAATCAACTCTGGTAAAATCTCACAATTAACTATATTCTGCTTCTTATTAACACACTTGGCTGCTTTGTTACTTTGAGTAGCTTTCTCATATTGATAAAAAATACTGCTCCACTGTCTTCTTAAGAAATGAGACAAATACAATGCAGTGAGCAGAATATGTCTTTACAATAACATTACATCCACCTCACATCCTGAAGTGCTCTCCGCTTGCTTTCAAGTGGGAACAAGAGCAATATAATATTTACAAGTCCTTCACACCATTTTGCAGCAAACAAATGTTGCTGAGGACTTCTAAAAAAATAAATGAAAGAGAACTATCCATATGATTAGTTTAAGCAATGAACCATTACTAGCCTTGACTTCCTTCTTGAAAGTACAATCGTTAAAATTATGAAGAAGTGAAAAAAAAAAAACCACACACATTTTAATCATGTAAAATTTGATCTACAGAAAAAAAATAGACTACCAAAAGGGATAACTAAATGCTGTGTTTTAAGTGCTTGAACTTCGTGCATAAAGCCACTATACTTAACTCAAAATAGTTAATATATATGAAGTGGATATATGTTGATACAACTGAAAGAAATAAACTTCTATTATACTTGTAAGGAGCAAGTTTAAATTATCTTGCTGAAGACATTTTTTCTGCTTCACATATGGAAAAAATTATTTTATGTACAAGTAAGTGTACTGCATCCTGAGAGATGCCTAAAGTTCCAAGTTGTGAATGAAGTTTCTAAGTTTTTAGCCCTGAAGAATTCAAGGTTAAAAAAGAGTCTTCACAGAGAGTTCTGCATAAAAGGCAAACTGTTCAAATCTTTCCAGTAACAATTACTACCTCTCTCTGTAGCCAGGAAAAAAAATTACAATTTTAATTTATATGTTTGTCAGGTTTGGAGGTTGTTTTTTGTTTAAGTGTTCGTCTTATTATTAATTTCTCTAAATTTTGATGTTTTCTATCTCTTTCTGACAAAGTCCTTCTGTTCATTCCAGTAAATTTCAAGTGAAGTATTAGTAAAAATAAAATAATTATTTTAATGTTCCCAATTAAAAGAAAACAAAACCCAACAACAACAAAACTCTAAACAGAATCATAGGAATCCACAGGAACGTAATGGTCTTAATTAATCAGTGATAGCTCTAGAAAAAATAGGCATTATTCATCAATATTAAAGCACATAACTGCTAAAAAAGATGCTGTTTGAAAGCAAATTGTAACACCAGTTCAACCCAAAAGAGCCTAGGAAATATAATGGAAAAAGGTCAGCCTCTGTCAAACAGTAAACATTTTTATGTTATAAAGTAGCTGGTGGCACCTCTCTCACCAAGAAGCCATCAGTTGCCATTGTAATGTCACTATCAGTTGTGTTTAACATTTTTGTTTGTTTCTTCTCACATTTTGTAGCTAGCATCTCCACGCCAAATGCAAAAAATAACAACCAAAGTATTACGTATTTTTCTTATAATGAATCTGAGAGTATTTACAGAACAGTGATAAAGTGATATATCTAGTGATATTTATACATGTATACACACACACACTTTCTGATAACTTTCTTTAAAGGATGAGTTTCAAATTTGACAGATAACTTGCTTGAGCTACTCTGAGATTAAAGTTGACTGTGTTTGATTAAGTTATAAATTATATAGAAATTAAAAATGCATGTAGACCCCTAAAAATGTTTCCAAATAAGCAATTGTATCGAGTGTAAAGGATTTTGAATTAAAATTGACAGTCTTGAACTAGGTTCTACCAAGAAGTTTAAATAGGGAAGAGAAGATGAGAACTCTATGAAAGAATCCAAAAATTTATTCAGTAAAGCACATCACCTAATCCTCCTTTATTATCCCACAGTTATCCAAGTCCCAGTTTATTTCTCTAAAAATAAACATCCATTATGTATACAGCTAAAGTACACTTTCCTGCCAGAACCAGTCCACAGATGATAGTACTTTCCTGCTTTCATCAGTTATTATAATCAAGTCTTGAAACCTGTGTGGTGGAACAAAGGGTTTCAATTCCATCAATTACTTCTACTGATATATATATATACGTAAGATACAATATATTAGAATTCTTTTCTTATTTTCCTTTGAAAAACAAACCATTATGTTCCATTTTTAAACGGTTACATACACTAAAAGAAAAATCAAAATTTTATAATCTAAACTCAAAGGTTAGAGGTATTAAAAGTCAGACTGACTTGTTTTGTTTAAAAATAATCATAAAGCTGACTGCTATGAAAACATCTTTTTAAATTGATTTTTCTTTCTGAAATGTTTATCTGCATGGTAATTAGAAATCCTCAGTTCATGCAAAGTTCTACCAGTTCTATTTCAAATGTCAAATATTAGTATGTAACAATGCTTTTAAAGGATCAAATGTTTTAAAATTATTTTCCATATCTACCCACTTATTACAAGTAGACTAGAATACTTTGTACAATACCTGGAATTTGAAGAACTTTCTGAAGTACATCTTCTCCCCTGTCTGTGTAGTGTAACTTACTGCACAAACTAAGCTGAAAGAAACATTTTAAAAAATAATTTTGAGTTACTTTAAATTTTGCACTATATCAAAGCAGAAATAAAATACCATGCGTGTGCTGCAGTTTCTTTTAAGCTTTATTAAAACTCTGTAGTGCTATAGATAAATAAATAATCAGATAAAAATGCAAGTCAGAAGATTTAAAACCTTACATGTGTGTTCCTATTTCCTTCACTTCATGATGAATCACATCATCAATACAACAGTCAGGTTTAAGTTCTGCCACTGCAGCACTAGAAGCTGAAAGGTTCAAACGCTGAGAACTTGTCTGAAGATCAGCCTAGGAACAAAAAAACAAAGCACTAGTTAGAACTATAGCTGCTTAAGGCAATCCAAGAAGAAACAGGGTATGCTGAAAAGTATTAGGTTTCACTTAGGGTTTTGTATGCTTTTATACACAAAATACAATGAAGGTAAGTCACTTGTCAAAGTAAAAGATAATTTCTAAAACATATCATAGAATTACAGAATGGTTTGGATTGGAAGGAACCATAAATATCACCCAGTTCCAACCCCCTGCCATGGACTGGGACACCTCCTACCAGACCAGGTTGCCCAAAGGCCATCCAGCCTGGCTTTCAACAGATGGGGCATCTGCAGCTTCCCTGGGCAATCTGTTCCAGCGCCTCACCACCCTCTGAGTGAACAACTTATTCCTAATATCTAATCTAAACCTACCCTCTTGTAGTTTAAAACCATTTCCTTTAAAACGCAGCTTATACAATCTCCATTTACTTTTGAGTTCCACAAATTCTAGAATTTCTCTTCTCAATGGATTATTTGTTCAGCAGCAAATGCAAAAAATGATGCAGTAGGAAAGAAGTCATTTGAAATATAAGCAAAATACAAGTCAATACATGCCTTAAAGAGACTTTATGTCAAGGATTGGCTTACCTTATTGAAAGTGCAAGTAAAAATACAAATTCAATTTGTTTTGGCTGCGGAAGTTTTGCTACACTAATTCTCCAGAGAAGCTTTACAACTTATCCATTTTTTGAAACAATCCTATCTTTTTACTTTAATCTTAAAAGATTTCTATCATCACTTCTGTTTTTATGTATTTTTGTTTCCAGAGATATTTTCTGGGTCATAAAAAAAATTGACGGATATTTCTTAAAGTCTGTGTATAAAACACGTTAAATGCATCAGATATTATCAGAAAATTTATTTAACTTTTGTGTGTTATTTTTCAACAAACCCAGTATATAAATTTATCTCTACATACCTTCACCAGTATGTCCTTCACAACTTGGTTACTGTCATTATGTACACTTATGTAACTGGAAAACGTTTCTCCCAGAAATATATTTCTGTGATTAAAAAAAAAAAAAAAGAGTATGTTTAGCAACAACAACAAAAGAATATTTCACTAAAGCCCCTTTAAATTCTTTTTTATTTGTTTATTCTAAGCTGTTCAGCAACCTTGCCAATGCCAACTACTAGACCCGGTTCTTAAAATGCTACGAAAAGGTAGTCTGTGAAAGTCTTAGAAGAGAGACTTACAGAGAAGTTGCAGTAAACCCTGCTCAGAGTACTCCTAGTCAAATACTGTGCTTAAACTATATTGCAACAAGCTCTATTATGGGAATCCTATTTGCTGTAGTTACAGAGCTGCATCGGACACAGTAATTAAAAACATTCTAATTTCTTTTATATATTTCTAGTAAACAGCAGGCAACCAACTTCTTACTAAAATTCAAATATAAGAAGAGCTTAGGAGGTTGCCAGATCAAATCCTTTAAGTATGTTGGCAATTTTACTCCCATTCTTCTAAATGTCATCCTAAGAGAAAATTTCATAAGAAAAAAAACGTATCAGCACACACAAAAATCTGTCAGTATAAGCCGTGGTTTATAGTAGTGTTTTATGTCAGAAATTCATCCAGAGCTGTAAATTTCTTTCAACTTTGCATACTTGCTATATTCAGTCAGGCTACAGACAACAAGCATTAGGCAATATACATTTATATGTTATAAATCAATCATTTCCAGTTATAAATAGTCAAGTTCCTATTTTTAAAATGATTGAACATTTTATTGAATAACAACGATATTCAAAAAGAAAGACAAGTAATAATTACATTGCTGTTAAATGAATCCTATAACTTGCGCGTTAAATGTTACAACAAATTCATTCTTACCCAAAATTTTGAGGCAAAGTCAGCATTTCTCCTAGCATCAAAGGTTCTGCTCCTTCTACAGTAGAAGGATCATCTTTCATGAGCTGGTTAAATAGATTACCTGTAGAAATATCAAATTACTAGTATCAAATATTTGCCAAGCCTAAAGCTTTGCCTACGTTTAAGATATGACACACTTATTTAGATGTAACTTATATTTGGCATACTTATTTTACAAGCAACTTATTTATTCAAATCTATATGACCTGCTTATAAATTATAACCTACTTCCAGGCATTTGTGTTCAATAAATCATTCTGTACACATGCGGAAGGGCCTAATCCCAAAGGCATTCTCAAATAACAATTAACCTATAAGGGAAATTCTGCCTGAATAGAGCATATTACATAACAGAACTAATCAGTCCCGCTTACTTTTCTTCCCCTGCTTGCTTTGCATTTCCACACAGCCCTCCCTTCCTGGATCTTTCTTCTTCTTCTTTCTTTACTTGGCTTCTAGCTACTTCTTGCAACTACTGCTGAGGAACAACCCAGGAACTTCTAATTCATGACTATACCCCAAGCATTATGCCATTCGAAAGCTGTGATTCTTGCAAAATCATTTGCCATAAAACATTAATGCACTGGTTACAATTAGCAGGGCATTTTCTTTCTCCAGATGAAGCAGATACTAACACCAAGCTTTTGTTTTCTACAATTACACGTTTCCGTTATAGTTGTTTTCCATTTTAAAATAACAGCACGCTCCTTAAGTCACAATAGCATCTATAGGGATAATCTTAGTATCTCAGACTTTGAGTTCACGTGTGCAATGTAATTACCAAATTTTCAAAGCTGTAGGTCAAGCGTTGCACAGCGTACCTGGGCATTTTCCTGCAGCTATTGCCAAAAAAATATATATTGCTGTTTCAGGCTACTTTCTCTGGGATGTCTTAAGACTCCTTTGATATCTAAGTCTCAGACACTCACATTGGTTAAGCCTGGCAATGTGTACACAATAATATGCCAGTATAGAAGACATACCTGGTAAATCTCTCTCTTCACAAGTCACCGGAATATTAGTGAATAAGGTAGGTTTGGTTAGCCTCATCACTGCAAAATCAGAAAATAAACCACAGGTCAACGAAATGTTTGTTTGTTTGAAGTATAATTTTGTCTTGCTCTCCTCCCACATAAAAAAACAAACAAAACCAAATAAACAACAACAACAAACTCCAAGCCTCAGCTTGAATGATGGTAAGACCTTTATAGATCATCTGGTCATTTTTAATACAACAAATTCCCTTGTACCCTGAGATCCAAGAGCATCGGTGATGTTATTACGCCCCCCTTGGCAATCTGATCTGCTTAAGGTCTTATCTGTTAAAGTGCTTTGTGGACTTCAGAAGCAGTACAGAAGTTTACAGAACTATTCTAGGCTAAAAGTCTGTCCTATGATCCTGGTTGCTATATAACTGCACAAAATGACTAACCTGGACACTTTCAGCCATATACTCCAGGACATAAAGAATAGCATTTACATACTAATCTCCACAAGATACGCAAGTCTGAGACCCCCGATTATTTACACAACTGTTTTTTTTCTTGTGATCACAAACTTTAAGAGGAACCTAGTTACAAAACACTTTTTTATCAATACTGCCAAAATCAAAATCACTGAGATCTTGCTATTAAAAAGACTCTAACTCCCTGCTATTAAAAAACAAAACAAAACAAACAAACAAAAATAAAACCTCTATATCAAGAAAGTGGTATTTTCTAAGGCTATTTCTCCTATGAAGACGGGCTGAGGGAGTTGGGGCTGTTCAGCCTGGAGAAGAGAAGGCTCTGGGAAGACCTTAGAGCAGCCTTCCTGTGCCTAAAGGGGGCCTACGGGAAAGCTGGGGAGGGACTCTTGGTCAGGGAGTGGAGTGACAGGACAAGGGCAAATAACTTTAAACTAAAACGGGAGATTTAGATTGCATATAAGGAAGAAATTCTTTACTGTGAGGTTGGTGAGGCACTGGCACAGGCTGCCCAGAGAAGCTGTGGATGCCCCATCCCTGGAGGTGCTCAAGGCCAGGCTGGATGGGGCTCTGGGCAACCTGGTCTGGTGGGAGGTGTCCCTGCCCATGGAATTAGTGGGCTTTAGGGTCCCTTCCAACACAAACCATTCTGTGGTTCTATTTTAACTCATAACACTTAAAGTTGCATGATTTACATTTGCATTACATATTCTTAAAGAATTCTAAAAAAAATTCCTCCCTACTCATATAAATCAATGTTCCCAAACTTGCATATTGCTTCACATGAAAGCAATCACATGAAAATTATTTGCATATGAGCATTTGCAACCTGAGATGTTGCATGTGATATGAATATGAAAGAGGCACTAATTCATTTTTCTTCTAAACTTATGAAACATAAAACCACATTATCTTCTGTAAAGTAAAACAAACATAAAAAAAGGGATTTCTCATGAATGCAAGTAGTTAATCAACAACCTTGCACCGAAATATGGTGCTTTTACCTTCATCATACACCTTATATGCTGTCTAATACGTCCAGTCAGCTTTTGCTATTTGCAACTACATAAAATATTCTATTGTTTTGATATACATTAGGGTGTAGTGGGTTGTATTGGCTCACAGTAATTTATACTATCACCCAGCAAACCTACACAAGTTAGTATTGACATGAAGAAACCTCAGTTTTCACATAAAAAATAATGATAATAATGATAATACATTCTCATTGATATGGCGAAAAGTTGAAAAGTGTGAAGTCTGAAGGCCATGAGGTAAATAAAAACGCACAGAACAGAGTAAATGGAGAACCTCTGTCAACACTGAAAATTAAGGAGATACTGAATTATATGTACATATTAACTAAGCATTTCTGGAATAGTTCAAAAAAAAGTTTTATACTGCACATTGTACTATTGCTTGTACGTCGGTGCCTCCCAAAACCAGTAATTCTATAGAGAAATAAAATGTGGCATTCAACTTTTAGTACATTACAGTTTCCAGCTGAGGTGTGCCCAGCAAGCACTGTGTGTATCATTATCCTTTGTATACACCAGCCAAGTCAAAGCAGCAGAAAGCTGACAGCTACTACTGAACAGTGACACTGATCTCTGCTCCAGTTTAGAAGGATCATAGAATGACAGAATATCTTGAGTTGGAAGGGACCCACAAGGATCATCGAGTCCAACTCCTGGCTCCACACAAGACCACCCCAAAATCAGACCAGATGTCTGAGAGCGTTGTCCAAATGCTTCTGGAACTCCGTCAGGCTCGGTGCCGTGACCACTGCCCTGGGGAGCCTGTCCCAGTGCCCGACCACCCTCTGGGTGCAGAACCTTTCCCTAACCCCCAGCCTGACCCTCCCCTGTCCCAGCTCCATGCCGTTCCCTCGGGTCCTGTCCCTGGCCAGCAGGGAAGAGAGATCAGCGACAAATGAAGTCAAAACACATAAATCAAGATACGTACATTTTTGTATTTAATGGGACTACTAAAATAATATTAGAAAATATTAAGAAGTATTTTATCCTTGCAGGACTACCTATCATCTCCTGCTTTTCTTCTCACATCCTAGATACAAATATAAAATTAAATAAAATCCTAATCACTCTGCATTCTACTCCATTATATTTTTTAAAATTCTGACAGCACAAAGTAACTTCATTAGTACTGTCTTTAAGATCAGAAAAATAATTTCAGTGAAATAACTTGGCTATACAAACTTTAAAACTAATAATGACCATTAGTTACTCCAGCCATAATTTTGTATCAGTTTTGCTAAGCGGTAATATTAAATCTCACACAAACACACCAAATGTCAATACAGGATGTTTAGCATTCAGTCAAAGTTTAATAATACATGTCAATGACCCAAATTAAGAGATATCCTTGAATTTAAACTACAACAAGGCATGTAATGCCTACAATAAATTATTATTATTCTAACATATGATTGTCATGCCAAGAAAAACACAAGTTCCAAGGGAATTATTTACTTTTCTGGAAAAATTAAGTGTGGAAACTTAATTTTTTTCTTTAGACAACTGAAAAAAAAGCTACAAAACAGAGTACTAAACCAAATAAATGTACTAATCTTATTAGAACCATTCATGAGTTTCCTGGCAAAACAAATATATTATTACAGCTTAAAAATTGTAGCAAATTAATATTAAATAGTTTTCTGCTTGTTAATTCATCAGTTGTTCTAAAGTTTATATATTATAAGCTGCTTAAAAACTCTAGTACTTCACACAGCAATATTATTATGAAACTACTGTACATTTATAAACTAAATATAATTCCAAATTTATGTACAAGTAAATTCATTTTATCAGTAAGACTCAGCTTCTCCCTAAGAATATTTCTAACATATTCACAGTATAATATATCACAGAAAATCCATATCTCTCCCACAGATCTTTGAATAGTAGCATTGCAAGACGGCAGTTCATTATGTTTGATGAGTCTGTTCAATTTTATCCAGACGTCCTCCAAGTCCTGATTATTACAAGTAGACTGTTCGATTGTCCACTTTGCTCTATAAAATGCATGCAGTTTTAGTCTTTCCAAACTGTTTTGCAGTTCTCGAGATAAAGGAAGAATCTTTTCTTTAAGCTTAGGGCTATGGACAGAGACACTCCAAGACCTTTTCAACTTTTGTTTTCCGTTAGATGGTGGTTCTCCTTGATTATCCAAGTTAATTGGTCTGTGAACATTTTGTGTTTGGATTAAAGTCTGACCATGATTCGTGTTAGACTGAAACTCAGGAAGATTTTTTGTGCAGTCATAATTAGGAGATCCTACAATGTATTCTGAAGGTGAAGAAAGTTGTTTTAGTTCTTCTGCTTCTTCAGAAGAAATAACAGGTGGTTGCTTTTTTGGTTTGAGGGGAAGTCTGCACAAATCAGTTGGAAACCAGGGTGTAAATCTTGGTAACTGACGAATAGGAAAGTCCTTCACTGCCGCTTCTGCAATTTTCTGCAGTTCTATTAGATCTCTCTGATGTGGTCGATAATGCAAGACCACTTCCATGCTTGTACAGTAGAAAACCACTTATTCTTAATAAAAGGAACAGTCTCTTGATTAGGATTCATAAATCTAGACTGAAACATCTTATTTACAAGAATTTCCTTCCCCCGTGCTGCAAAGATCAGTGGAAAACAGGACCTAAAGCAGAAGTATTATAAAAAAATAAGATACTACCATATTACAAACAACAGTGCTAGGATATTTTGTTTTGTTTTGTTTTAAAGAAAAGAAAAAAAAAGATAGATGTAGATGTCTAGGTATAGACATATATATGAGAATGTTTCTACTTTACCCAGGCTGACTATAGCAACTGTATTTCATCATTGCCAGCATAACTTCATTACACCGAAAATTACCCGTATGAGCAGTTTACTCAACAGCATCCCTCCCAAGACTAATCCTTTTACTGTTACCTTCTCATACCTATCCCACCTGTCATTATTCTTGCTACATCTTTTTTTTTTCTTTTTTTTTTTTACCATCACACACCTCAGAAGTTCTCTCAGATGTCCAATTCTACATATTAAAGCAATAATTCTCTTTTCCTAGAGATTCTATTCTCTGATCCCAGAGACCATTTACTAACAAGCATGTATCAGGGTATGAAGTAAAATTAAAAAAAAAAAATCATTTAAAAGCTTATCTTCTTTAATATGATATACCACTACCTATTTTATCAAACTCATCAATCAAAACTGTTATTTATTTAACCAAGAATTTTCCTTCAAAAATTTCAACATGCTAAGTCAGGGCATATAAATGAACTAGCAAATATACTATGCATTACAAAAACTCTTCCTCAAATAGTACAGACAGATGTAGCAGTTTTTAAAGTCTCAGGCTAACAGGGAAGTGTTATGGACAAGCTAAAGTTGTCTGCTTTTCTTCCAACTCATATCAGAACTGCACGTTCGATTTTGATCTCAAAGCTTCCAAGCGATACATGCAGGTATTCTTTTGGAATAACTTACAGACACAGTAAGTTCTTGAAGACTTTATCCTCTGAAAGTGTCTGTAATTTCTTTCTTTCATACAATGACTATATTAAATTCAGGGGAGAAAAAAAAAAAAACACCTACACATACTACTATGAAACATGATATAATATGCACTAAAACATGCCCTCTCTTTCTCTCCAGCTTCTCCCCTCCCCCTAACAATTTTGCAATCATTTAAGGTTCCCTATCAAACATCAGCAACATACACTAACATCAAATCAGTAAAATCTAGCATTGCTTAGTCATTGCACTGTCTATATACATATATATATATTTTTAAATAGACAAAATGCAAAGAAATTCAGATACCTTTCTCACTTCTATTTGCAAAATCTACGGCCTGGGCACTGTACCAAATTCAATACAAAGCCAAGTGTTCAACTGACACCTCACAAAAACATCACAGAACGTGTTCCTTTGTATTAATCACTACCAAAATGTGCTTGCAATGGCACCTGACATTGTTTCATGTTCTCGGGGGTTTGCTGTTGATTTTTTGTGTGCATGTACATGTGTGAAAGCGGTTGTTGATCACTGAATTACGTTTAGTTAACAGATTTCACCGTGAGACGCTGACACCATAAGAACTGTCCCCAGGAATGCTGGAAGGTAGAGATCGGGCAGAAAATGGACGCTGACGAACGCTTTGCACCAGCACTGCGTTATGCACCCGAGCAGCCCCTCTCGTTTAGAACACACACAAAATTGAGATTGCAACTATTTATTGCTACTACCTAATGAGGAATATTTATTTTCAAGCCAAGCATTGTCCAAGAGACAGAAGGTAGATTTTACTCCTGTTGACTGAAACAAGGGGCAATTAGACTCAGGTTTTTTGGCGTCTGAGTTACTAATGTACTGGTATCCCTACTGCCAGTTGGTATGACCAGCTTCTCTGCTGATTATTTTTATAGCATGATTTTCATGCATTATTTTAGTATAATAGTATTATTACTAATAATTCTGGGAGGCACACGGGGGCCATCCACTTCTCTATTTTCACTACCAATCACTCTTGAATCAAGGACACAAACCCAACATCCACTCGTTGAGGCCAAACGCCTCAAATTATAAGGAAAAAAAATAACTAAACTAGGGAAAGGAGACCTCTAAAGCACACAAAGAAAGAAAATAAAGGCTGAAACCCTCCCGCCCGCCACTCGGAGCCAGGCCCTGCCGCTGAGGGCGGCCCCCGAGGGCCTGGCTTGGGGCCCGTGCCCCCGGGCTGCGCGGTGCCGGTACCTTTCAGGGCCAGCAGGTGCTCCTGCTTGGGCTGCGCCACGTCCATGGCGCCCACCGTCCCCCCGCGGGCAGCGCAGGCCGGGAAGTGCCTGCGCCAGCACCGCTCAACCCGGAAACGCCTGGCCCGCCGTCACCGGCACTGCGGGGAGGGACTACAACTCCCAGAAGGCATTGGCTCCGCCCCCAGCTCACGGATGGGGCTCGGGGAAGTGCCTCGCCTCGCGGTGCATGACGGGAGGTGTAGTCCTCGAGGAGAGCGGCGCGATGGGAGCTGTGGTTGTCTGGCGCCAGCCGGAGGGGAGCGGTGCGCATGCGCACAGCGGGGCGGTGCCCTCAGGGCGGCGGCCGGCCCCTTCCCGCTGCCCGCCCCCTCAAGATGGCGGCGCTGGCTGTAAACAGGGCCGGGGCAGCGCAGGACGGCGGCCGCGCCTCCAGCACTGTTGGCGGCGGCAGCCGGGGCTCGGCGGGAGCCGCCGTGAAGGTGAGGCGGGCTGTGCCCTCCTGCGGCCGGCCGGGGTCGCCGTGAGGGGGTTGCGAGGACGGGGGAGGCCGCCCCGAAGCCGGGAGCTGTCCCGGAGCGAGCAGGCGTCGCATTCCTGGGGGAGGGCGGCCCGGCGGGGAGACGCGCGGTTAGCTGGCGCTGTTGTATTACGGGTTGTCTTGTTTTTGTTTTTTTCCACACGGTGATCGATTTTGCTCTTTTTGTCAGCCGTTTAAGGTGTTCTTCTCCCCCCCGCTGTTTGTTCCTGCTACCTCGATGCTGCGTTTGTAGCTTCATAAGTGGCTGGTTCGGTATGACTGACCTTTTTACGTGGATCAGATGTGAATAGAAACTTCCTCCACCAGCTGCCTGTCTGCTTTGGCAGGGTCTTGCCCCTTGTTTCCTTTTTTTTTTTCTGTAAGGAAGCATCGGTTTTCTTAGGTGTGCTGATTGACAAGTGGGATCTTCTTGTGGTGGTGCATGAAATGGAAGTGAACTAGGGGTGATCTTGCAGGAGGATGCTGGAGAGTTCTGGTCTCTTTTCTTCTTCTGCTACTCTTATGATCATTCTTTATGTGTCAAAATTAATGAATCAGCCTATCTGCTGTGATTGCAGAAACTGTTATAAAATAAAATGTGTCAAATGGCTTATTGTATGAAGTCTTCCCCTCTTCATCAGCTTGAAAACAAATATGGCCTCTTCTTAAATTGTAGGTTCTCGAGTGTGGAGTCTGTGAAGATGTGTTTTCTCTGCAAGGTGACAAAGTTCCCCGACTGCTTCTGTGTGGCCATACTGTCTGCCATGACTGTCTAACCCGGCTTCCCCTTCATGGCAGAGCAGTTCGTTGTCCTTTTGATCGACAAGTTACTGAATTAGGTAAGGAAAATTAAGTCTAAAGTTCTTAAAAGCGGTCAGCCCAGGATATTTAGAGTACTGTGAGGTTGTACCAAAAGCAGAACAAGAACTGATTTCTGTTACAGGCCTGCCTGCAGACAGTCGTATACTTGGTCAGAATCTACAATTTCTTGCTTTGATTCTGCTGAAAATTGATGATATACATTAAAATGAATAGCTAGATGGCATATGTAGATAGTGCACAGGACTCAATAATATGGGTGAGCTAAATGTGTTGACTTTTTTTTTTTTACAGTGGAGGACCTTCCTAGTGATGTATTTTAATATTTCCAATTAATAAATGTGGTATGTTCTTTTTCCTTCAGAGAAGCTTGTAGCACTGTTAAGCATTAGTGAGATAGGTATCTCAGAAAAATTAAGTCCTAAGTTTTGAACATTATCTTCTTCTTGAACTTGGGCTTACAAGCTTCATACCTTAAAGCATTTTTGTAAACTTCTATTTACAAAGTGGCCAGTCTATTTTAAGCTAGCGTTTTCAGGTTCCTGTGTGGGCATTGTTTTCCTGTTATCCTAAATAGTAAATAAGCTATGCAATTAAATAGATTTTCTTTGACAAACAGTTTTGTCCAGATTCATGATGAAGTGATATACGGGAAAGTACCAGTAATAACAAACCTCCTTTTAAAATGTAGAGTAGTTCTAAATATGAAGTAACGCATACTGGAGTTGTCAAGGTTGAAACTCATACTTTGAACAGGAATTTCATTATTGCAGAAGTGTATGCAGCGAGTACTTGAAAGCATAAGAAACAGCTTTTATCCCACAGTTGGAGTTTATTTTAGGCAAAGATGACACATGTTTGTAATTCCTTTAGAATAGGAATTGCATAGTGAGCATAGGGTTACAGAGAAAACAAGTTATCAGAAGAATTTGTACCAAGATGAACTTGTTTACAGAACTGGCTACAGTAGCTTTGAATACCAGAGTGGGAAAAGAAGAGTTGGATGGAGGAGAATCCTCAGAGTGAGAGATCTCTAGAACAGTAGTCTGTGAAAGGAATGTATAATTATCAAATTAGCTTGAATAAGAATTTACTTTGAAGTGAGAGAATTTGCTAGAGTGAGACGAAATATTAAGGCACATTCTGGGACACTTTCATGGAAACAGAAGTCAGGAAAAGAATTACCAGGGTCATATATCATATGAAAGAGGAGTTTGGGGTGTGGGGGAAGACAGCAGGAGGGTATGTGGTTAAAAGAGTTACAACATATATTTTATCTATGATTGTACAGCTGAAAGTGTGCTTTTATGAGGAATAAGTTAGTGCACGAGAATCAAACTTGCTCTTGTGAAACTTCTGTTTAAGACCTCTGCTTGTATCTTGTAAACTAAAAGCAGACACTCTTTTTACTGTAATAGGGAACTTGTCACTGAGTAATTTTTACTGTCTGTTTTATCAGACAACTGAAAGTATCCTGTAGAGTCTTGTTTTTTTGAGCTTTAGGTTTAACATAGTTGAAAAAAACATAGTGTTTTTATAAAAGCTTCATCTTATATAATAATTAGGAGCTTCTGATGAAATAGAAGCCTTAGAAGTTTAGTAGTGCTTCTATACAGAGGAAGAGGGAAGAAATGGCTAGTTCTGAAAAGACAAATGATATGCTATGACCAGCAGTTGCTCAAAAAAACTTTAGCAAAACAGCTCAAGAGTAAAAATACTTCTGTGGATAAACATGTTCTGCTTGATGATCTGGGGCAGAATTGGGCCATCTACTTTGCAGCTCACCAGCTCTGTAAGAATTGTCTCATGAAATATTGTTTACAGCATGTAAAAATGTGCTTTGTAGAGGGCATCTTGTCGTGATCCCTTTTTTAGGAGTCTGTGCATTTGTCTTGTCCTAACCACCTCATTGTTGCTGCTGTTAGTTACACCTGCAGAGCTAGTGGTTCTTTTTCCAACAGGGAGCTCAGGAGCGGAGGTGGGAGGGAGGTACGTCAACCCTGGATATGATAAAAGCAACTTCTCGTTCTTCCTTCCTGTCCATGTGATGGCCAGTGAGGAAACAAGCTCTGTTTTCGCACATTTCTGCAATTGATGTTCTGCGCTTTAGTGAGTTAGCCTCAGGCAGCCGTGTAGTATCTAAACCTAGCTTATAGTACTGCTGTCAAAAGAAAGTTCTGTCAAAAGAGAAGTTTTATAAACGAGGCATAAGGCTATGTGCATTGAACAAAATTCCTTAGTCAGTAGCTGTGGATTTTATGGATGCTTTTAATCTAATAGTCATTTAACCTGTGCTATAATTAAGCAGATAGAATTGCTTTTTTTCCCTTGCTCTTACTAATATTAAATTGTATTACTAAATCATTTAATTTTACATTTTTCTAGCTTTTCAGAAGGATTCTTGAGAATCCTTCCTTTAATCCTACCTTTAAGAGGTACGCAGGGAGCTATATGAAGGCTGTCTTTCCCCCCCCCCCCCCCCTTCTGAAGTGGATGCTTGGTTTGAATTTGCTGGCCTCTTTCTTCTATGAGTATGTCACCATTTGAGAAGGCAGGATTAGAAGTATTTTGTCAGGATACATAAAGTCTACGATTAAGAACTGGCAATGTGTTTACGTGTTCAGCAAAATATTCTGATAGTTCATAAAAATCTTGCCATCATGGAAAAGGCTTAGTAAAGGCTTAGTAAAGGCTTGACTTAGTAAAGAACTGGTAATACTGAAGCCTGTCCAAACCACGTTACTTGCAGAGTAGACCAAATAGATTTATTTTTTGTTTGAGACAGTTTTTTTAATGTGACCAATCTTCCAATGGACAATTTTAAGTGAGCGTATGCTTGTTGAAGGTATGTGAGCTGTCAACTGAATTAACATTCTTTAACAACAAAAAAGATGTAATAGAAAAAATTTTTCAATTTTCAGATGTCTGAAGCCGTATGTTCTGGATATTGTTTATTTACACAGCATAATCTATGTAACAGTCTCTTTAGAAGAAGACTCCTTTTAGAAAGTTTTTTTCCCTCGGAATATTCTTATGTGGGAGAAGAGGTGATTCATTTCTAGCAACCTGCTTTTTCTCTTCCCTATCCCATGTGGGATTGGATTTTTTTGTGCTTTTTTTTTTTGTGTGTGTGTGTGTGGGGTGGTGCTTTGGTTTGTTTGTTTGTTTTGCAAAGTACGTAGACCAGAGAACTGTTAGGAAGGGTGTGCTTATGTCGGAGACTGGCTTTTCACTTTAGCCAAGCAGCTCTGCTAAGGAGGCCTTTAGTAATACGGCTCAGGTAAACTCTTCTGTGATCATCATGTTACAGAACCTGAACTACTTTCTGTCATTAAAACTTGTTCAGCTGATGTGTGCAGACTTTGGCATACTTCAGGGAATGCATCCCATTGTTGTTTACACTTACATATTCTTTTGCTAGTGTTTGAGTGCTAAGATAAAATTTCAAAACATTGTACAAGAAAATGTGGCTATAACATAACATTCTCTCTGCTTTGATACCATTCTCTCTGCTTTGTTCAGGTATTTAGACACCAGTCGCTCTTTTATTACTGGTGTTATTTATAATCCTTCCCCAGACAAGCTTCATGCATTTGAAAACGGCATTTGTGTTGCTGGCTGGACTCCATCGTAGTGTCTCCATGCAGCTCTGTTGCTATCTCGTTCCTGGCTGACATACTTCCTGCTATTCATGTCATCGTCTTCGTTGGAAAAGAGGCAGTCAGATTGTGCGATGGTTTTGTAATGGGCACAAACATCCCTTGTAGGCATGAGGATGAGATCACTAGACTCTTTTACACTTGTTACCAAAGCAGAATTTGAACTGAAGTCTAAGAGACTAAACAGATGTATTTACACAACTCATGTTTTAGTGTTGTTTTTTTAATATAAAATAAATACTTGATCAATTGTGTTGAAAATATATGCTGAGTACACAGCATTTTTATAGTAGGTTTAGTATAAAAAGAAGCAAAGTGGCTTTTCCTCAAACATGTAAACTTTATGGTAGATACTAGTGAAATGAGATATGACTTTCTGTATAACAGAGAATGTTTTGTAGTTGCTTACTGGTTATAAATTCTGTTACAGTAGATTAATAGTGGAGATTTATACTTGTAAGCTTTCCTGTTCTTCCATCTGTGCCCAAGATTAACAGTACACTGATGATCCTTAACGTATACTAGCAAATTTCAGGATATATAATTTTAAAAGTATAGTAAGATTGTAAAAATCAGTGTGACTTTGTTTCTCCCAAAGTTTAATTTTTATTTCAATTACAAAGTAGAAAATAGATTGTAAGGTAGAATACCTCCAGAGTTTTTTTCTGATCTCTTCTGTTGGTTATGTTTCTATAAATTAATTCTGCTTTGCCTATTATGGCTTGGCTTTCTCTTCATGTTAGACATGGAACAGGAGAAGACTAATGTGACTAAAATCAGACACTAGAATGTAAGCCACGGGGAATACTTTTTATCAAGGCTAGATTGTTTTTTTATAAACATAGAGGAAGTAGTTTTATAAGGAGCTCTGTAATGATTCTGCACCTTTGTCTTCTCTCAGCCTTATCTAGTGTTTGCTTAAAGGCTAAAAACAATGTTTACTTAAGGGTTAATTTGCTATATATCTGTTTGATAAGTAGGTTTATTGTTTTGGTGAGCGTGCATGTATATAGCATACTCTGCTATTAAAGAGTATTGGAATAATGGCTAATCTGGATCTTTAAGGTCTGCATCAGCAATCATATTGATTCACATTGACAGTGCATATTATATACTGTAGTAACTGAGGGTTGTGCACAGTCATTTTGCTATGGGACAGTGCTGTACTAAACAGTGCAAAGAGAACCATCTAGCCACTTTTCTCTGGTTTGTTCTTTAGGAGTTAGTGTTCAGAAATCTTTCTAGATACAGGGTCAGAAAATCCAGGTTCTCATTACAAAATTATTTGAAAGAATTTAGGTCTTAAAAAAAGGATGTTGCACTCTGTATTTCTTCAACTTGTAATGAGATTACTTTCTTCCTTGTTCCGTTTTTCAAAACACAGTGATCCTGGTGGGAGTACTGGAGCTAAAATGTAACTAGGCTCTGAAGTCAGAATATATCAAAGCAGATGACTGTGCTTGTGCTCACTGTAGTTGTGGAAGACCAGAACATAATCTTTGGAAACTCCTTCAAGAACTATGGCAGACAAAAACTTAAACAAGAATTAGGGGTTTTCTTCACATTTGGTTTTGGGAAGAACACTTGGCTTAGACTGGGTGTTGGTAGTGCTACCTGTAGTGGAAAAAGCTTCTGTTGTGGAATTGGTAGGTGCAGAGATCAGTGACATGCCCTTGCTTTATACCAAGCTTCAAAGTTACCAGCCAATTCCTGATAGGCCCTTTTTCCAGAAACAGAATACTTGCTAAAATGTGTGGCCTTTTGCTGATCACAGAATCATGCAATTGTTTGGGTTTGAACAGAACTTGCGGATCTGTTGTTGTCGCCTTTGTGGAACCCTTCCTTGCAAGCAATATTGTGACACATCTGACCCTTAAAAGCATTGCCCTTTATGTGGTGAATATATTTGAAGCATGTGTGTAATTCTACAAAGATCCTTTTTGACTTGTATCTCTGTGTGCTGCAAATCCAAACTGCTTGGGAGCTGGAGATCCCAATGATGAAAATGCTGGTTACTGTCTAGCTGTGGGTACCAAGCTGAGGAGCAGTGAAACATGAGTATTTGGGATGGGTGGATGGTTCTTCTGGTTACTATAACTGCATGCAAATCACGGTAGTCAGTGTCTGTTTGGAACATTACTCTCACTAGTACTATACACCAAAATTTATGGAGTGTTTGCCAGATCTCAGTGCTGAGCGAGAAAGGCCGAATGCCTGTATAGGATCATTGAGATGACATCTGAATTCCTGAAGGATGCAGAGGTTGTACAGCTACCAGGCCACCACAGGGCAGCATAATTCAGAAGAGATGAAACACTCAGCAGAACCAGACAGTTCAAGTGGCCTGGACTTTCTCTTTGAGTAGACACTTGGGATATAGTTTCTGAGAGTTCATGTCAGATGCAGACTCCTGTCAGACACGAAATATGTGGACTGAAAATGTCAAGAGCTTCTAGAGACCACCTGATCTCTGAACCAACTTCTGGCTCCAGTTGCTGTTCTGCTAATCTTTACATCTGAATTATGAGAGGCAGCCCAGCTTTCTTCTGGATTTGGCATTGCTTTCTAAAATTGTATTTTCCAGATCATGCTTGAAGCAAAATTTAAGTTAACTAAGGCAGTCACAAGTGCTTCTATCTTTTCTTGTGAACACAGTTCAAAAGGTAATAAAATAGATGAGTCAATATCAGCTAATACAGGTTATGTACAAATACAACAAGGCACTTCTGGATGTGTCGTTGGTTATATAAAAGTATGCACATTAGTACCCTTGCTCTGCCTGTAGCATTGCGAGTGTTGTAGTTTCTATCATTGTACTCAAAGCTAGCAAAATCCCCATATTTGTTTTCCTACAGTAAACAGTCTGTGTTCTTCAGTAAACATCTGAATAACATCAATGTTACGTGAGAAAACTTTGCCTTTCTTTCAGTGCCCAGAGAAGTGCTCTCTTTGTATTCAGCAGTCATGTTGGGTATAATTAAGTAACTTTTTAAGCTTGTCTTTGATCATAGATAGGTGGTTTCAAGTGCTGGGGAAAATAATTTATTATGAAATCATAAGCATTCATGGATTCTATGATACTTTTTAGGAAAACAGGATATTTGGAGGTTTAATGGGGATTGGTTTTCCCTTATTAGCTTGAGAATCAAAGAATCATTTAGGCTGAGAAAGACCTCCAGGATCATCTAATCCAACCTTTAACCTAGCACTGCCAAGTCCACCATTAAACCACGTCCCTAAGCTCTGTATCTACACATTTGTTGAAGACCTCCAGGGATGCTGACTCAACCACTTCCCTGGGCAGCCTGTTCCAATGCTGCACATCCCTTTCAGTAAGGAAATCTTTCCTAGCATCCAATCTAAACCTCCCCTCAGCACAACTTGAGGCCATTTCCCCTCATCTTATCAGTTGGTGCCTGGGAGAAGAGACTGATCCCCACCTCACTATACCCTCCTTTAAGGTAATTGTAGACCAATATTTATCTATGTCACCAATTTTGGTGAACAGATCATAATAAAGTCCATATACCAACAGCAGGAGACATATTCTTTGAGTTTATTATAGTGTGGAGGCTGGAGAAAGAGCACATGCTTCTTGATTTGTCCCTTCCAAATTAGGGACCATTAACAAATAATTACAACCTGTACCTGGATTGGCTATATGTGCTGTATATGAACAGCCTTGTTAGTGTTAATTAGGACTTAAACTGATCCCAAACTGTGTAGTAATAATGCACAGTTCAGGCTGTAGATATCCTCAAAAACTGATCTGCCCCTGAAATTAAAAACAACAAGAATACAGAAATGGTACTCAAGTTCTGGTACTCTAGAAACCATAGAATATAGAATATTCTAGAATACAGAAATGGTACCCTAATATCTCTTCTGTGAGGAGAGCCTGAGTGAATTCAACACACAGCTCCTTTAAAAATAACTCTTGTCAGATCATCCAGGTTTCTGGAAATATATAGTTGTGATTCAGCTGTGGTAGTGAGCCTATTGTAGCTAATCAAAAATAACTCTCTAGATGTATAATCACAAAAACATTGGGTTCTGTATACTTGTGCTGTGGTTTAACCCAGCAGGCAGCTATGCACCACGTGGCCATTTGTTCACTCCACCTCCTCACACTCCCCAGTGTGTTTGGGGGGGAGAAACAGAGGGGGAAAAGGGGGCGAAAATATGTGGGTTGAAATAAAGACAGTTTAATAGGACAGAAAAGGAAGGTAGAGGAATACTAATGATAAAAGGATATACGAAACAAATGATACACAATGCACTTGCTCGCTGACCGATGCCCAGGCAGACCCTGAGCAGTGTTGTGTCTGGCCCAGCTGTCTTGGTTCTGTCCCCTCGCAGCTTTTGCACCGCCAGCCTCCTTGCTGACAGGGTGGTTTGAGAAGCTGAAAAGTCCTCGAATTAGTTGTGGCTGAGAAATACTTGTATTAAAGCATTGGTATGTTACCAGCATTATTCTCATACTAAATCCAAAACACAGCACTAGGAAGAAAACTAACTATCCCAGCTGAAACAAGGACAACTCGGTCCTTGAAAATAGCATGCAGCCCATTTGAGGAATACCTGATGGCATCCTACTAGAATGTGTACTATCACGTTTCTAATATATATAACCTCTTTGCTGTGAGGAAGATGCTAGAGGTTTTCCACTTAAGAAAGTAATTATGTCTCTCTCAGGAAGAGAATGACAGAAGAGAATGGGCCAACCAGCTGGAGGGCAGCTTTGCAGAAAAGGACTTTGGCATCGTGGTGTGCCCTTGAAGCAAGGAAGGCTAATGGTGTCTTGGGCTGCGTTAGGAGGAGCGTTGCCAATAGGCTGAGGGAGGTGATCCTTCCCCCTGCTCAGCACTGGTGAGACACCTGGAGAGCTGTGTCCAGTTCTGGGCCCCTAGTACAAGAGGGACATGGAGCTACCAGAGGTGGTCCAACAAAGGGCCACAAAGATGATGCAGGGACTGGAGTATCTCTCCTATGAGGAGAGGATGAAGAGAGGTGGGACTGTTCAGGCATGGGGTTGTGGGGGGAAATAGGTGGTCTTATCAGTGTGTATAAATACATGAAGGGAGGGTGCAAAGAAGATAGAGCCAGGCTCTTTTTTAGTGGTGTCCAACATCAAGACAAGAGGCAATGGGCACAAAATGGAACACAGGATATTCCCACTGAACATCAGGAAGTGTTTCTTCACAGTGCGGGTGATGGAACAATGGAACAGACTACCCAGAGTGGTTGTGGAGTCTCCTTCCTCTGAGATCTTCAAAAGCCATCTGGACATGGTCCTGGCCAACCTGCTGTAGGTAGCCTTACTTGATAACTTCCAGAGGACCCTTCTAACCTTAACCATTCGGTGATTTTGTAATGACTAAAAAGTAAACATCTAGTAGTGCTCACAGGTGGTACTTCAACGGAGAAAATGTCTTAATGATACTGTTGCTGAAAAAAGTCAGTGGGTGATATTTTCTTGGAGAAGTAATCACTAAGGTTTTCATATGCTACGTAGCCTACTGAGGTAGCATTTAGCAGCAGTCTCCAGGATGCTATTGTGTTTTTGATGTTCATTGTGTTGCTTCCTATTAACCTCTACAAAATAAGGGTGATGCAGCAGTAGACATAGACTTCTCTCTCTCATGCTCCCTGCAGGAAAGTAGATCTTTTTCTCTATCAAATAGTTCTAAACATTGTTTTAGTTTTCTTTTTTTTTTTACTGGGATGAGGTCTGCAGTAGGTGTTGCATCTTGTGATCAGGGAATATGAGGTTGGTCAGTGTGAATTCTTCATAGCTTCTGTTAGTACAGTAGAAATGTTAATGATGTGCAAAATTTATTAAATTGTATAACATGCATTATAGTTTGTGTTCCTTATAGTCCGTAGTTGTTAGCTTTCACAGATCATTTTACAAGTGTTCTTACTGAGTTTTTATAAGCATTTAATAGTCTTGGCATTTCTTAAGTAGGGAAAATCTGCATAAACAATAAATAGTTCCATGATGGAAGGAAAGAAGAGGATAGAAAGGTAGTGTGAGCTTAGATAGAAAGTGTGATAGTGGTATCTCACCATAATTATATGTCCTAGTATTTGTCAGAATCTTGCCTGTGGATTGTGGAGATGCTGATTCTATTCTTCCTCTCCTCCCCCTCATTTAATTCTTCCTCAAAAATAGGAGATTCTGGTGTCTGGGGCTTGAAAAAGAATTTTGCTCTGTTGGAACTCTTGGAACGTTTGCAGAATGGACCTGCTGGGCAGTGTGGGACAGCAGAAGAAGCCATTGGTCTCTCTGGAGAGGTACTGAGTTTGGGAAAAAAAAAAAAAAAAAAAAAACAACTTTGTTAAGTTTGCTTAAAATATTCTTTAGATAGGAAAAAAAAAAGTAACTTCCTTGGCAAATGTAATTTCACGACTAAAGCTATTTTCTTTTAGTATCTAGTATTAAGGTTTTAAGTAATTCCTTCATAATTCAATTCTAATATGCACTGACTAAATCAAAAAGGTAGTAGTTACATGAAGCATGTGTATTTCCCCCTTTTTTAGACTTCTAAGATTTTTTAAAAGTTTACTCATTTAGATATTTTATTTACAGTAATTTTCTAATAAGTTCTAGAAAACTCTTCTAAACTCTTCCTAAAGACTTCACAGCAACTCCTTGTTCCGAATAGTTGCCTTCTGTAGTCTTTTGATATGACTACATCATGTGATAGCAGTTCATTATCAAAATTGACTGATTTAGCACCTCATTATTAACAACTGGTATGCAGAAGGTATTCTAGGAGTAGGTGATAGTTCTACGTATATATTTTTCTGTTGGTGTTTTGTCTCTCTGTAAATTTCTCTCTGAAGGAAATGTCTGGAGCCTGATTTATTTTAGCCTTCAAATCTTTACAACTTCTACTGAAGTTTATATTATAGAATCACTGAACACTCCGAGAATAATATATTGGAGTTTATGGTAAAGAAAACTGACTTTTATTTTGTAAAGATCTATTAGGAACTTAAAATCAAGTTTTCAAAGCAGTCTATATTGGTGACAGGTCTTTGTTTTTGTTTGTTTTTCCCAGTAATTGGCATGAAATATTAACAACTTTTTTCTTTGTTTTTTTTAGAGTATCATTCGTTGCGATGAAGATGAAGCCCATGTTGCATCTGTTTATTGCACTGTTTGTGCCACTCACCTGTGTGCAGACTGTTCCCAGCTTACTCATTCTACAAAGACACTAGCGAAACACAAGCGTGTACCTCTTGCTGATAAGCCTCATGAGAAGACCATGTGCTCCCAACACCAAGTGCATGCTATTGAGTTTGTTTGTTTAGAAGAGGGCTGTCAGGCCAGTCCTCTTATGTGTTGTGTCTGCAAAGAATATGGGAAGCATCAAGGTCATAAGGTACTAATAAGAATTTGTTTTGTGTCATGCCATGGGATGGCTTGCATAATTTTTTTATCCAGTTCAAGTATGAAAGATTATCAGTAGAGAAGGATAGATTCTTGATATGTCTTCATAGAAATAACACCATGCTGTTCTTTCCTTTTTCCTTCATTTCAGATAACTTCCATAGTAAAAATGACAAGGAAAAAACATTATTTTTATGACCTTAGTAAGTTACTTAAATATTAAGGTGGACTGTCCCTTTATTTGATGCTTTTCTGAACATGTTATGGTATTGAATCAGCTGTCCTGAAAGTTGTTATTCATCGTGTAAACACTAGGTTCACCCAACCTGGTTTGGTCCAACCACCTGTTTTTTTTTAGAAGTAATTATTGTAAACAGACAAATTTATATATGTACTTGTGTAATTGCTAGATATGTATCTTAGTGTCAGCATAATCTGTAACTCCTGATTAATGCATTTATGTAATTTATTTAATGCATATAATACATGTAGATTTTAATATTTAGAAGGATATAGAAGATGAATAAGGAAGATATTTATGCTTGATCTTTGATACATTGCTTTTTAATTAATAGCATTCTGTCTTGGAACCAGAAGCAAACCAGATACGTGCATCCATTTTAGACATGGCCCACTGCATACGAACTTTCACAGAAGAAATCTCAGATTATTCAAGAAAATTAGTTGGAATAGTTCAGCATATAGAAGGAGGAGAACAAATAGTTGAAGATGGAGTTGGAATGGCCCATACAGAACATGTATGCTATGTTGTTTGTTGGTTTTTTTTACATAATTGCTGTTTATAATAACTCAAATATGGTTTATAAGGTTGTTCTTAAGCTTCTAACAAATGAATTTTTTTTCAGAGCAGTGAATTATAACATACCTTATTACAATGCTTTCATTTTGAAGAATTGCTTTGAAAATTATACATAGGCTCAGTAAGACAAGACCTTAAGTTCTCTCTACCAAGAGATGAGACTACTGTCTCTACCAAGTTCTCTATCACTATTGAGACAGCAGGGAACTTGTAATTCATCACAGTAGTTCTTAGTCTGCACGAAAATAGAGAGGCAGTAGGAAAAGCTGTATAATTACAAGTGTAATATTGAAGTACAGTGACAGATTGCATGTCTGTCCTCGAGTGCTGTGATATTACTGGGTCAGTAACATCTGGTCAGTAGAAAATTTCTAGTAGGGTGTGTGTATAATATTTATATATATATGAATAAGCTACTTGATTATAGGAGTAAGTTCTTGGAGGATCTTGGTTTTAATGCTGATAAGACTGTATAACTGGGTCTTGAACTTTGATGTAGCTCAGCAGACCTGAACATAATTTAGAAATTAGAATGAAATGAAAAATATGCTTCTGCAATCAACTGGTGTCCTTATTGCTCTTGTTCTTTTGATTGTAACACTGTAGGTACCAGGGACTGCAGAGAACGCTCGCTCATGTGTCCGAGCCTATTTTTCTGATCTTCATGAAACCCTTTGTCGTCAGGAGGAAATGGCTCTTAGCGTTGTTGATGCTCATGTGAGAGAGAAATTGATTTGGCTTAGGCAACAGCAAGAAGACATGACCATCCTATTGTCACAGGTTTCAACAGCTTGCCTTCATTGTGAAAAGACTCTACAACAGGTAAGTTGGCAAGTGAGCCATAACATCCCATAACACACCTAGCACCGTGATTTAAGTTTAGGCTACAAACAAAGTGTGTGTGGTACTCTGCATTTATTTTCCTTTAGACTATTTGTCTTAAGACAATAATTATATAACATGAGATTGCCAATGTTCTTTATAAGGGGGTGTTAAACAAGGATAGTCAGTACAACAGCATCAAATTGTCCAGTTGCTATAAATTTTGTGACATGACTCTTTAGAGTAGTATGTTTTTGAGGTTTGTGGGGAGGAGGAGAGAGAAAAGTGAAACAAGAAAACGTAAAAAAAAAAAAAAAAATGGGAAGGATTTTACAGTTGTAATTACTAATATGCATGTTTGAAGATAGTTGTCATGCAAGGTTGGTAGGACAAACTGTGTTTGGACTAAATAACTGTCTCTAGCATTTGCAGTGTGGGCAATTCAGTATCATACTAAATGTGTGAAAAAAGTGGCTACATAAGAATATCTGGTTGGTGCTTTATTCTCTTAATTTAACAATAACAAAATTGCATATGTAGTGAACAGTAAATTGAGTATGAGAAATCACTTCATTAATGTGATATTTATACAAACTTTTAAAATTTGTTTAGAACTAGTGTCTGGTGGCTTAGTCAAATGTATGTTTTAACTATGCAAGTTTTCTTATTAACAGTGGATTTTGATCTTGTGTTAAGTACGTTGGCTGCAAAGCAGCAGCTGTAGTCCAGCTGCTGGAATGATATGTGAATGATATAAATATTCTTTATGTATTATATTATTCTCTTTTCTAATCTTTATTCTTAGAGGACTAAGAAAGGTTAAAGGTTTTTTTTTTTTACAACCACAGAACCATTTAGTGTCTCCTAGTATTAAGGAAGAATGACACGGCCTATGTATTTGTATCATGATTTTAAATACATTTTTTGTAGGTGTTTCTTTAACTAGAGTATTTCTATTTAAAATACTTCATTTCCAATTATCATATTTACTTATGTCCTGATTTGTTTGTACTAAGTATGTTACTGAGAGAAAAGCATGGTTTTGTGTTTTTTTGTCTGTTTAGGATGACTGTAGAGTAGTGTTGGCCAAACAGGAAATTACAAGATTGCTCGAGACATTACAGAAACAGCAGCAACAATTTACAGAGCTTGCAGATCATGTACAGCTGGATGCTAGCATTCCTGTCACTTTTACAAAGGTATATTTAATCTCATGGAAATAACAGCTATCCACTTTATGAAGGCCAAAGTGTATTTTAAAGAAAGCAGGAATAATATATCTTCACTATGATACTGTATTTGTTGCAGCAAATTCAGGCAGTTCAGCATCAAGCCACAGTACTTTATCCGATGATGAGTACTGTCTGGTATTTGAGCAACAAAACCACTGTGCTATAATTAGTGTGAGAAATAATAATTTAACATTTAATGACTGGCTACATCAGTAGCTTTCCTTGAACATCAGCTGCTTTCCTTTAAATATTCAGTTAGTATTTGTGAATGCTAGAAGCACTTTTCTTTGGAAATGTCCCTGATTCGCTGTATGTTTAGCTCAGACTATGAAATTACCCCTTCTGTCTCTTGGCTTTTTCATGACGGCAGCATAACTCTTGCAGAATGCTTATGTTTCTTGAATATTGCAAACCTGTATTTAAAAACCAAAAAAATCTATTGTATATTTCAGTTCATAACGTGAGCTTCAGTTCATTCAGTTTTTATGGTAGCTTTGTCTGAACTACAAATAGGGATTCTTTTCCTTGCCTCAAACCAAGACTTATTTTGTGATATGTTTGGTTTTAAAATCACTATTTCAGATTACTGCTTAAAGCAATTAATGTTGCTGTTTTCAAGTTGCAAAGGTCTGGAAATAGGTTGAGGTGAAGAAGTATAGCAGCGGAGCCTTCTGCAATGAAATAACTGTAGCTGGGAACATTGATGTGACAAAACGTAGTGGAAAAGCTACAAAACCAACAGTTTGCTGGTCAGAGAATTTTAATTGCTATAAGCAACTTGTGGTATTTGAGCCACAAATGATAATAAAAAAAAAATCTGAAATGTTAAGTACAGATGTACAAGCATGAGATGTCTTTGGATGGCTTTTTAAGAGATGTGATAACACAGGTAGAAGTTACAAGTTAACATCCAAAGTTAACATCCAGTAACTTCTGTAGTGGTGATCCATATTATTGACAGAACTGACTTGCACTTTTACAGTCCATCCATTTAATGACTTCACAAATAGTGAGAACATAAGTATCTTACAAATACAGGTTTTCTAACATTAATTTCCAAAACTTGTTTGTGTATGCTGTTTCTTCCAGGACAACAGAGTACATATTGGACCAAAAATGGAAATTCGGGTTGTCACTCTAGGATTAGATGGAGCTGGCAAAACAACTATTTTGTTTAAGTTAAAGCAAGACGAATTCATGCAGCCAATTCCAACAATAGGTTAGTCGCAACAACTTAAATGTAAGGATTTTCTGAATGTTTGACTTATCTGTAGAATTTGACTAGCTTATATCCATAGACAAGATTATAAAACTCAAATGTTTTTATTTAGGTTTTAATGTTGAAACAGTAGAATACAAGAATCTGAAGTTTACTATTTGGGATGTAGGAGGGAAGCACAAGTTGAGGCCGTTGTGGAAGCATTATTATCTCAATACACAAGGTGAGACTAATACAACTTATAAACCATATTTTGTCTTCTGACTTGTATTTCAGAGCCAAAAAGGTAATTAACAGAAATCATGTATAACCGTAGAACATTTTTCATCTAATACAAAGTTCAGCTGCTAGATTCATGAGCTAACATATTTTAATCTAGTTGTTCATTGTGTCTGCTGTATGATAAGGGTGTCTTCTCCATAAATCCATCAGACAGTTCATGAAATGCCAAACAAAATTAGAATTTCTGTTAAATCTGGTTTTGTCTGACAACAGTCAAGGTGCAGTGTTCCAAAGTTTGTGTAGTGAGAAGTAGTACTTGTCCGGTGCAAAGTTTAAATAGCACTTGAAATTAAAATACTCAGTCTTAGGAGCCTCTAAATTCTACAAAGTTCTGCGATTTCTTACTTTGCATTGCAGTCTTAGATCTACTTGTGGACTAGATTTCAGAATCAAGCACTTTATTAGTAAAATTTGTTATAAATGATGCTGACTTGGAAATTAACGCTGCCCTTCTGTAAGTGCTCTGTAGTTGTTTTCCAACTTAGAAAGGGGCTTCTCTTCATGAATTCACTGTGGATTGCCTGAAATACTTAGGAATGAGAAAACATTAGTTTTGAGTTTTGCAAATGCATTTTGTGCGTTATTTAGCCTTCACTGCAAACTTTAACATTTTCAATCACCCCCATCTTCACAAACTTTTAAAAATTTGATCTTGGGTTTCTGTTGATCTATTAAATCTTACCCAATAAATACCAGTAGCATAGAGTTATGTCAGCCTTTAAGAATTGTAAGCTGGAGACAACAATCTAAGCAATTAACCTGGTGCATCCTTGCAGTAAGTTTTGTTTGGTTTTGGTGGTGTTATTTATTTATCTCTCCATGTATTTAAAACACAGTGAGTTTGAATTCTGTCCACCTAACTCTCTGGTCTTTCTGGTACCTTGGTTACTTTCTGTGGTGCATAGTAAAACTTACTGTCTCTGTGTCGAGTCCATTGTAGTCTTCTCTGTAATATGTAGTCCATAGCTCAGGAAAGCTGTGCTGATTTGGCTTAACTGTACGTTCTGCAGCCAGCTAAGGGAAATGAAACCATTGTGTGTGAGTCTGAACATAAATGGATCAAAAATGATTTGCACGGGGATACTCGATCCACACAAGGTAAATCTGGTTTAGACCAAAGCAGTTAAAACTTGCACAGCCTTTGTGTTAAACTAGGCCTAAAACTGCAGACTTCTTCCTTGTTTCAAGGTGAATTCTAGATTTTTGTCAAAAGTATAGAGGTATGTAAGGCGTTTCAATGTCTTCCTGAAACTGAAGTTGTGTGCTGCTGAGAAACTTCATGTAAAGGACTGCTAGGAAAAAAAATGTTAGCTGAAAGCTAACTTGACAGTTTGTATGTGAATGTGTGTAAAATGTTTTTTTTTCTTTCACAGCGGTTGTGTTTGTTATTGATAGCAGTCACAGAGACAGGGTCAGTGAAGCACACAGTGAACTCGCAAAATTGTTAACAGAGAAGGAATTGCGGGATGCCTTGCTCCTGATCTTTGCTAATAAACAGGTACTTGTGACTTTTTTTTCATTCTGCTACTCTTTACCTGAGTTTGTGTATCAAATTCAAACTTCCTGAATCCTCCCCTACAGGAACGGGAATGGTAATATGGAAAGGATAAAATATAGATGTTTTCCTAATATTTAATTTTGGTAAAATAATGCTAAAGGGCCTAGTAGATTTAAGTCAGTTTTTGTTTTTGTGATAACAAGTAGTGAACTTGTCACTGTTTCATTTGACTTTGAGGTTTGGAAAGCTTTTATGTAATCTGTAGCCTTAATCTAAGCCATCAGTTAAAAAAGCTTCAGAGTACGGAAAAATAATTGAGTCTGTATATCTGATTCTGTTGCAGGATGTAGCAGGCGCGCTTTCAGTGGAAGAAATTACGGAACTGCTGAGTCTCCATAAACTCTGCTGTGGCCGTAGCTGGTATATCCAGGGTTGTGATGCCCGAAGTGGTACAGGACTTTTTGAAGGATTAGACTGGCTTTCAAGGCAGTTAGTGGCTGCTGGTGTCCTGGATGTGGCTTAATTTCAGAACAGTCGTGTTTGTTGTTCACTGTTTTGTTTGCATGATTTAGGATGTTGTAACCAGGTCTGCCCTCTGAAGGGGGGAATTTATTTAAACTTGATGGTTACAGAAAAATACAAGCCTTTATTCAAGACTGGATAATTGGTTCAGTAAACTTGTACAGTTAGTGTTTTTGACATTTGATACATGTACAAGTGATGAAATGGGCTAGTTACACAGGGGCCTTGAAAATTCTTTTTGTTGAAATTAGGTTGTTAAAACTTAAAGTTCTTCCCTGGTAAAATATGCATTAGAGTTCATCTAACAATCATAATAAGGTTGCGGAAGTTAATGTCAGAAAAACTTTGAGCGGTTTAGAAATGCTTTCCCAAGAAACTATTCCAAAATCCATCTTAGGTTATTAGAATAGTCAGCTGAGGTCATTAGTCAGAAATAAATTATGCTACTTTTTAATATCTTAAAAAATGCATTCAGCTAAAGCTGGCATTGGAAATTACATGCAAATACACTGCAAAAGGAAAATGCTTCCCCTGTTATTTATTAACCTCTCTGTTAGTAGATGGGAGCATAATGGCAAAGAAAACCGAGAATCGGGAACAATGTAGTACTAACTGGATGTGACATTGTTTAGTTGGTTGTTTTCTATTTTTTATTTTACTTTTTTTTGAAAGTCTACACATGCTAAATTATTTATGGACAGACTATAGTGATATTAAGGTGAAAATGTTTTGTGAATTCTTGAGGACATAATCTGCCTTTAGAGATTAAGATTGCTCCTCAAGAAGTCAAATGAAGCTTAAAAAAAAAAGACCACCTCAAAGAAGCAGTGTGGTGTAATATCAATCCACCTATGTACTCTTATGTAGAAGCCAAGCTTCCAGATAAAGGTAGTGGCCTTAAAATAACATAATGTAAAAACAGTGTTCACTAATTATAACTCTTACTTACAAAAGCTGATAGCAAAATGTGATGTAAACCTTCTGTATTAAGATTTTTAATTCTTACTACATCTTCTACATGCAGCTGTCACCAATGCCTCTGTTTTCAAAGGTCACTCATTCACAAACCCATGTGATATATGTGTAGCACTGTTTAAGTTTAGAAAAGGTTGTGGTCACTTAGTGGTATCTCCTTTTCTGCTGCGCACGCAGTTCTGTTAAGTTTTATCTGACTGGTATGCATACAAGAAACTTCTGGTCTTCTCCTAAGTGCACAGCCACTGCCCATTGAAGAAGACATGCCACGACCCTCTTCACATCAGTAAAAGAGCAAGGAAGAGCATAGCCAATAGATCAAAACTGCAGAGCATCTTTTCTTACCACAGTAGAGGTAAACAGGAAGAATCACGCAGCAGAAACAAGCAGCGTTGTTGCACAGATCTTTTTGACACACTGAAAAACATTAACCTGTGAAGGCTGTGACTCTCACCCAGTGAGGAAGAATAATCGCATGGTCTGTGGCTGTGGCTTTTTTGTATTGTCAGCTTTATGATGTTTTCCAACTACATACTTTAGGTAAGGCCAAGAATGTATAAGCAAAAATTCTAGTACATTTGCACTTTTTTCAAGAGGAAGTAGTTAAAGAACTACTTCCTCATAATGACACTTGTTCATAGTTTTCTCTTGTTACATGTGTTTCATGTAAATGATGTTAAATGGAGCTTCAGTTTAAGCAGGTCTAATTACTTGAATAGTAGCTGAAAGAACACTAAGCTTTAAAATAGTAATGTTTGTGAAACAAGCTTCAATGCCTACATAGGTACTGAGAAGGGGTAGTTACTCTTTCTGCAGATTACCTGATTAATCTAGAAATAGTTTACATTGGGCTGAAGGGCATTTTTTCTGCACCACCGAACTAAAAAAAAATAATCATCCTTCCCAGCCTGCAACATCTTGCACGATACACAGTTGGCTGCTGTTGACTTGAGCATCTGCTCAGCCTGTACCGCAGAGCAGTTCCAGATATAGTTAGTGCTGACTGTCTGTTCGTAGCGCTCTTTTTAAAACATTAATAAGGTCTGCTAGTGTGGTAGATACTTTTTCCAGGAAGACATTTGTTCTCAAGAAAAATCTGAACCTGTAACTTTATTATAGTTGGTTTCTGTGTCAGTTATACAGTGCCCTCATACTCCGTAGTTACGTTTCTAATTACTGCTAAAAAATGCTCAAGGTGACCAGTTCGTGAGTTGGTGGAATGTTTTTGTTTTTTGTGGCAGTATATTTGCGGGCAGAGGAAATACACTCACTCGTGCATATTTTTGAGTACAAAGGATTGCTTGCTTGTGACATACGTGGAATACTACCATACAGTGTTTTTAGTGGAATTTATTTAAGATGACTTAAAGTAACTGTGAAGGTGTTGCATTTGTCTGTGAACTCTTTAGTGTAAACAGGTACACTGAGAGGTTTATTTGTATTATAAGTTAATACTATATATAAACTGCTTCAGTTAAAAATTTAAGCTTGTTTCACCAGTTCTGTTGAACTTCAGTTTTAATGTTCTGACTTATGCAAAGAAGTAGTTCCTCAACTAGAACTTATTCAAGTGTTACTAACTATGAGGATTATTTGAAAAGGCTGATTAACGTTTCATAAGATTTTGACTTAATTGTGAAATTGAGTAAATGCAACATCTAGTGACAGTGTTGTGGCATTCTTTAAATAATCTTGGCTCAAAAATAGTATGTCTAGGCTAACTGCAAAAATCATGTTTTATCACACAATGTGGTCTTTCTGTATGTTACCTTCAAATTTATAGTGGAATGGGTGGTACTTGAGGGCTTTCTTCTGAGATGGTTCCAAATTCTGAACCGATGGATGTTACATAATTATTTTTGGAAAGAAAGGGCTCTTTTAATGGAAACAATTCATGAGGTGCAGAGTTGTCTGGAAAAATGAGTTGTTTTCTTCAATAAAAGTATCTAAAACTTTTGGAGATCTAGTTTTCTTTTAATAAACTTGCCTTTTTTGATAGTTATCTAAGAACAGAGGTGTGCTACATCTAACATACTAAAACGTTCTTGTTTGATGCCTGAAGGTAGCCTTTTATCTCAATAAAGTAAGCCTCCTCAGGGTAACAGCTTTCAATGGACTGAATTTGCTTATCACATATCTGTTTTTGTGAACTTGCCACAGTTGTAAACTGCAGAGTGTTGTGGTGTTATGTGAACATAAACACTCAAAGTTAACAATACAGTATTTACAGTAGACTTAACTGTCCACTATAATACAGGACCCTATTTAGCCACAGGTTCACAACAGCTTTAAAAGGCATCTAAGCTTTCACTAAGGACCACATCAAAACACTGGACATGAGCTTAGTTTGAAATAAATCGTAGCAATTATCTCAAATGAGTTTTTCAGCAGATCTGGTGACGGTTGTAGGCTTTTAGAGAAAAATCAGGCCAAAAACAGATACCCAAGGCTAAAATAATGAGAAAGGAAGCATTTAAAGAAAAAAAGGGCACATTTTGCACAGCACTTCATAAACTGCAGTTGAATAAATTGGTTACTTGCTCATTCAGTCCAAATGAATGTGGACCACCTTTGAAGAGGTAGATTATGTATTGTCATAGCAAAACATTCACAACACTCTAATTGTTGATAATAGAATCATTAAGTTTGGAAAAAACCTCCAAGATCATCTGGTCCAACCATCCCCCTACCACCAATGTCACCCACTAAACCATGTCCCTAAGCACCACATCCAACCTTTCCTTGAACACCCCCAGGGACGGTGACTCCACCACCTCCCTGGGCAACCCATCCCAATGCCTGACTGCTCTTTCTGAGGAGAAATGTCTCCTCATTTCCAACCTGAACCTCCCCTGGTGCAACTTGAGGCCATTCCCTCTAGGCCTATCACTAGTTACCTGTGAGAAGAGGCTGACCCCCAGCTCCCCACACCTTCCTTTCAGGGAGTTGCAGAGAGCAATAAGGTCTCCCCTGAGCCTCCTCTTCTCCATACTAAACAACCCCACTTCTGTCAGCTGCTCCCCATAGGACTTGTGTTCCAGGCCCTTCACCAGCTTCGTAGCCCTTCTCTAGACACGCTCCAGGGCCTCGATGTCCTTCCTGTAGTGAGGGGCCCAAAGCTGAACACAGTACTCGAGGTGCGGCCTCACCAGAGGAGAGTACAGGGGGCGATCACCTCCCTGGTCCTGCTGGCTACACTATTCCTGATACAAGCCAGGATGCCGTTGGCCGCCTTGGCCACCTGGGCACACTGCCTGCTCGTGTTCAGGCGAGCATCAATCAGCACCCCCAGATCCTTTTCCTCTGCACAGCTTTTCAGCCAATCTGCCCCAAGCCTGTAGCGCTGCATGGGGTTGTTGTGGCCAAAGTGCAGGACCCAGCACTTGGCCATGTTGAACCTCATCCCATTGGCCTCTGCCCATTGACCCATCCTGTCCAGGTCCCTCTGCAGGGCCTTCCTACCCACCTGCAGATCGACACTACCCCCCAGCTTGGTGTCATCTGCAGACTTACTGAGGGTGCACTCAATTCCCTCACTCAAATCATCAATAAAGATATTAAAGAGGACAGGCCCCAACACCGACCCCTGAGGAACACCACTGGTGACCGGTCGCCAGCTGGACTTCACTCCGTTCACCACCACTCTCTGGGCCTGGCCGTCCAGCCAGTTTTTAACCCAGCAAAGAGTGTACCTGTCCAAGCCCTGGCCTGTCCAAGCCCTGGGCTGCCAGCTTCTCCAGGAGAAGACTGTGGGAGACCGTGTCAAAGACCTCGCTGAAGTCTAGGTAGACTACATCAACAGCCTTTCCCTCATCCACCAGGTGGGTCACCTGGTCATAGGAGGAGATGAGGTTGGTCAGGCAGGACTTGCCTTTCATGAACCCATGCTGGCTGGGCCTGATCCCCCAGTGGTCCCCCAGATGCTGTGTGACTGCATGCAAGATGACCTGTTCCATCGCCTTCCCTGGCACCGAGGTCAGGCTGACACGCCTGTAGTCCTCCAGGCCCTCCTTATGACCATTCTTGTAGATGGGCAGCACATAAGCAAGTCTCCCGTCATCTGGGATCTCTCCAGATGATCATGACCACTGACAGATGAGGGAAAGCAGCCCAGCAATCATATCCATCAACTCTCTCATCACCCTCGGGTGGATCCCCTCTGGCCCCATGGACTTGTCAGAGTCCAGGTGGAGCAGCAGGCCCCTAACTGTTTCCACCTTAACTGGGAGGGGTTTCTTCTGCTCCTTGTCACAGACTTACCGGTCAGGAGGCTGAGTATCCTGAGGATAAGTGGTCTGGCTAGTAAACGCAGATGTAAAAGAAGGCATTGAAGAACCTCAGCCTTTTCCTTGCCTCAGTATCGTGTTCCCCCCGGCATCCGGTAAAGGATGGAAATTCTCCTTGGCCCTCCTCTTGCTGTTAATATATTTATAAAAGCATTTTTCGTTGTCCTTAACCATAGTGGCCAGGTTGAGCTTGTGTTGGGCTTTGGCTTTCTGATTTTCTCTCTGCATATGCTGGCAACTTCCTTGTACTCTCCCTGTGTTGCCTGTCCCTTCTTCCACCAGACAAACCCTTTTTTTCTCCCAGACGCCCAGCAAAAGTTCCCTGTTCAGCCACATGGGTCTTCCTCCCCACCAGCCCATCTTACAGCGCACAATGACAGCCTGCTTCTGCGCATTTAAGACTGCCTTCCTGGACCCCTCTGCCCTTCAGGACTGACTCCCAAGGGACCCTCCCTACCAGTGCCCTGAACAGTTCAGTCAGCCCTCTGGAAGTCCAAGATAGCAGTTATACTGACCCCCCTCCTGACTTCACCAAGAACTCCACCATTTCATGCTTCAGGAAGCTGTCTTCCACGCACTCCAGGAACCTTCTAGACTGCTTCCTCAGGGCTGTACTGTATTTCCAGCATATGTCCAGGAAGTTAAAGTCCCCCATGAGGACAAGTGCTGGCAATACAGACATAGCCTAAGGGTTCTGACCTCTTCCTCTGTCAAAGATGTCACTAGCATAAGAAGGTTTAGACATGGAAGATGCAAATAAATATCAGAAAGGTACAAACTATACCTTGATTATATTCTAAAAACACTATCATGAGCCATGGTATAGACTTGCATCTTCAATCTTGTATAGAAGAGACAAGAAAAACACTAGACTTTGTAAGAAACAAGCAAATGTTTTTACTTTAAAAGACAGAGTTACCAGAAATACACGCTTAGGGCACTTCAGGTACATGAAAAACAGTGGAACTGGTGTTTGCTTTGTCCTGCCACTTCTTACATCCAGGAATTATCAAAAAGGTTTTTTATTCATTCTAGGTCCTTTCTGTGTCCCACAATGCTGAGGTTTTTCTTTTCAAGTTGGAACCCTCAACTCTTAGCTTACTTCACTGTGATATTAATGATGCTGATATCCTCATAGGGTTTGTCGGTTTTGGGATTGACTTTTACGTTTGAGATTCTTTGAACAACTTCCATTCCTTTAGTCACCCGTCCAAACACGCTGTGCTTGTTGTCAAGCCAAGGCTGAGGTACAGGAGGAGAAAGAAAAGACATATATGTGGGTTAGGTACCAACCAAAGAAGAAAAGTGACCTAGAATAAGTGAACATGGATATATTTTATATCTAAAGACTATTAAACTGAACACATACATTAATCTAAAATATTCTAGTAATAAACAATTGCAAAAAAGTGTTTTACTAAGAATCGGGTAAGGCCCTTACTCCCCAAGTCAAAAGGTCTTGTGATCACAGCACCTTCCTATTTTTAGATGATCATTTCAGTGAAGCCTACACATTGTACATCTTTGTGTGCAGCATCCACTTGCAAAATAACAAGAAAAAGGTTATTTCAACAGTATTGTGTTGCTTTTTCTATCAGAGAAGTTACTGTGTTTTTACTATGCAGTTAGCATCTCAGGCCTTAACCCAAACTTTTAATATTACTTACAGTTGGCACTACTGTTATGAAAAACTGGGATCCATTAGTATTTGGTCCTGCATTAGCCATGCTGAGTGTGTATGGTCTGTCATGTCGTAAAGTTGAATGAAATTCATCTTCAAATTCTCCTCCCCAAATACTTTCACCTCCCATGCCTGTACCCGTTGGGTCACCAGTCTGAATCATGAAACCCTGCACAGAAGTTAAATGTTATTACATCATCCCACAGAACAAAAAAGCAAAAATGGCTTATGCTAAGCTTGCTTTTTTTCAAACTTGCATTACATCTTTCAACAAAATTGAGTGTTAAAATGCTGTGGATAAGGGCTAAAGGTGGTAATTAACTACTTGAGTTTAAAAAAAACAACAACAAACAAGATTACTCATTGTTCTTGTTAGTGAAGGGTAGAAACATAACTGTTACCCTCTGCAATGACTTAGGCTGTATTAATTCTAGCGCAATAGAAGTAAGAAGCCTTACAAGAAATGCCATTCTGGGATGAAACTAAATCATAATTCAAGCACGAGTGCCGAACTGATCTTTCTCTCAATTTTGAGATTTTTTCCACCTTGTCAGTTGCGGGACACCTATTAAAAAGCTTCATGAAGTGATGATAAAGGTCATTAGAACCTCAAGTGTTGTTGACACCTTTCAGCAAACTATGAAACCGTTCCAGAAAGCCTTGTGTGAAAGGTCAAATAAAAATGCTAGCAGAGAGGGCTGACCACAAAGTTACATTCTGTAAAACTTAAAAAAAAAAAAAAAAAAAAAACAAAAACCTTTTACAAGTTACCTTGATAATACGGTGAAATATGTGTCCATTGTAATAGCCATTTCTGCTGTGCACACAGAAGTTTTCCACGGTTTTAGGGCACCTAAAATCACGTAACAGAAAATACAGGCTACAATACATATTTAACCGTATTGTGGCAAGGCCATAAAGATTTCAGGTGAGACTCAGATGCTGTTGTGCTGAGCACTGTTTCAGCATACTACAAAAGGGATCAAATAAGGATAAACCAGCCTCCCACTTTCTCAAACCCAGAGATGGAAACAAAACTTGAGAGGAGTATAAGGTTGCATGACTACACGGGAAGTCAGAAGCATGGTCAGGATCCAAATCTTTCTCAAAGCCTAAGTCAAGACACTACTGACTGCATATTCCTTCTCCAGCTTTTTGTTTACATATTTTCGATACACAAAACCAATTAAGGAATATAAGCTCCATAAGCAGAAAGGTGTTACTACTTTTAACCCTATAATTCTCTTAATCCATGTATGTAAGGTGTCCAGTGCTGTGTACAAAAAGTAAAATCTGAAACCACACTGTTTTAGTATTACAGAGCAACTCTGCAGTCAACACCAAGCCAGTTTTCCTCCTTTGGCATTACTGACAAACACTGTTCTGAACTAGGGTGAAAAGGTATTCAATACTGATGTAATAAAACCAAACCAAAACCTTTCACCTTGTGATTTTTTTGTTGTTGTGTGTTCCCCCCATTCTCCCAAGAGTAGATGCTACCAGAGCTGCAGTTCTTTCTGCTAGTTCTTTCACTGGTTTTAGGAAATGGATTAGTAGCCACAGTAGATCTGCATATGCAGATTTACAGTAACCCACATTTTCCCAGTAAACCAGACAACAGCCAGGTTAAGTCCATGGTTGTGGAGTTACTTTAGCTGTGACAAGGAACATTAGTTGGGCTTAAGTCATACTCTAAAGCATCTTGTTAAACAGCACCAATAACGTAACTAATGGAACAGACAGGCTTCACTCCCAGCTCCTGCTAAGCAGTACAGAAGTAGTCATTCATATTAGTCTAGGAGCACATGGGCAGAGATTTAAAGGGCGTACAAAGCCACATCCTCAATTCTGTACTTTAATTTTTGAATCACTTTTATCTTGAAGAGATTTTAATTTCAAAGCTCCGACAACAGGAAATATCAGAAAAGAAAGGACAAACATAACCATAACCAAGACTGATATTACTCTTGTATTCAATCTAAAAAAAACATTGCAATGAACTTAACAATACTGTGCATGCAAATACACTGACATACTGTCATAAGAATTAGAAAAAAAGTCATAAATAACGTAGCTTGGCCTGTCACTCACTAGTATATGCTGTACCCTTTCTGCAATCTATATGCTACAAGTAAGAATTACAGGAACTAGGTTTTGATGGAAGGAGAAATCAGTTAATACAGCAATGGAAGGCTAACAGCCCTACAGGTTAGAATAAAGGTTGTGTTGCCTTAACTGTGGTTATGACAAAATGTGCAGTTGTTTCTGGAGAAACATGGACTACACCTAGATAGGCTAGGTTTCAATTTATAGCAAAGTTGGCATCATATATAAATCTACTGTTGCATAAAAAAAATCTTTGCATGTATTAGTATCATGGAGTAATGCTGACACAAAAACTTCAATAATCACACACAAAACACTTAATAAATTATATGCCCAGTTTGGGATATACACTGCACTAACGCTATATGCTAGTAATAATTTTAAGTTGATCTTGAAGGATCTACAATACTCTAAGATGTAATACAATTGCCACGTTTGGAAGTTGCAAACAGTACTATTTACCCTTTTTAAAAACTGCAGTGATGTTTCCCCTTTTCCAGTCACTGGGGACTTCACCTGACTGCCAGGACTTTTCAAATGTGCTGGAGAGAGGCTTGGCAATTCCACCAGCCAGTTCCCTCAGGACCCTGGCATGCATTGCATTGGGCCCTATAGTACCTGTTCAGTTTCACCAGGTGGTCTTGAACCCACTCTTTGCTTACAGTGGGAGGCACTTTGCTCCCCCAGCCCCTGCCCTGAGGGTCAGGGAAATGCGATGTGGGAAGCCTGAACGGCACTGAAAGCTGATGCAAAGAACTTGCTGGGTATCTCAGCCATCTCCATGCCTGTTGTCACCAGCCTCTGCCTTCTCCCTGTCTGTTGTTACCAGAAATCGAACAGCACTGCATTACAAAAATATGTAGCTTGCACAGCCACAGCAAACCATCATGACCTAGCCACATCTGAGATTTAGAGAACAAACAAAAGTTCAGGAAGAAACTTCCTTAACCAATAAATAAAAGAGCAAAAAACATTAAAAAAAAATCCCACTGATGCTTTGACCTATTTTTGCCACACGTTATTAGTGTTTGTCAAGAGCCACACTGTGGTAGCTTGAGGTATTACAAAACTGTCAAGGAATGAGAACAATAAAAAATGAGGAAAAGAATCATTCCTAGCTTGGAAGTTAAATCTTGGGTACTGCCACCAAAAAAACACAGAAGGAAGGCAAAATGGAGCAACAGGAAAACTGCCAAATACATACTCAACAGGAAAAAGCTTGATATGAATATCTCCCATGCTTGTGTGGATAATGGCACTGTCAGAAACTCTTTTGGGACCTTCTGCTTGGGTAGCTGCCATGACTTCTTCTTTAGAAGGTTTCTCATTAAAGACGTCTCTGTCTGAATCTGCACTCTTTGTATCTTCTGGTTCACGTTTAGTAAACTGAAAAACAAAAGAACTGAAGGTAAGAGTTTGTATTTCTCTTTTGTTTTTTCCTTATCTTACAAAGCACTCTGCACCCGAGACATCAATGTGAAGATTTAACTTCCTAGACAGCCAACTAGATTTGAGATGTTTTCATTTCAGAATTCAGAGACTACATTTGACCGTCATTCATTATCAGCATTTCCAGTCACAAATTCCAGTACGGATACATGTAAGTCCAAATAACTTTTTATAATTTGTTATCTTCTAAACTTCCCCTTTCCCAAATAAAGCCCACAGTAGTAGCTCAGCACCATTTCTTTAGAAAGTAATGGAGAATCATTGTGTTCTACTACATTCAGACAAAACTTTTGGTTTCATCATAAAATTGCTGGTTTCATTACAAAGTCAAACTAAATTCTCTTATCCCAATACTGTATTAATGCAAAACTATAAGAAAAACTGCAAATTCAACTTAAACTAAGAGAAACCTCAGAACTGAAAGTTTTATAGCACCTCTTAAAGAAGCAAGACATACAATAAATATCAGAGTACACAAGTATCCACAGAAGTATGTACAATTACGTACCAAATGACAATCACTAATTTTCTGCATGCATTCACTCGCCATGTACTCATGCTTTCTGCAGAAAGAGTGATGTTTCCATATGGGTTCTAAGTTTTCTTCCTTTCTTGTTAAACTGTTCAGAGCGGTATATTCCATTATATACTTTATACTAACCACATGAATGTTTAGAAAATATACTATTTTGCTCCAACTGAAAACATGATTCAAACATGATTCAAATTCAAGCACAACTAACAACAGACAGACTGACCTCTAACCTTTGCTCTGATCACATCCCAGACCAAGTACTACATACTTACTCCAGATCTGCTTGTCTTTTTCACTGCATCTGAACTAAAATCTAAATTCTGAATCTGTCTTTTTCACTTACCCATAAAGCACTTACTGCTACTGCGTCCTGATGCTACCCAGAATTTAATTATTGTTATATAATTTATACATAGCTAATCATTGTTCCTTTATCACTACAATACCTCGTTATTTTTTTATAAATGTTCTTACGTAAGTTTCTTAAACTAGACCAGAAGTCTGCACCCTTTCTCAGAGAACTGTAACTGAGACAGCTAAAAGGATTCAAGTTTCTTTAACTACTTGAGCAACAGTGAAAACAAAATTAGAGGCAACGAAGCTATTTCCAGACAATTTTTGGCTAGCTTAAACTAAAAATTCTAGAATGTACTTGCAATTTAAAAGGACACCTCTAGAAAAGTTGTGTTTGCAAGTATTAAAGACAACCAGCATGGAAAATGCACAAGTAGAAAATCAAAAAATAATATAGAGAAAACATCAATAGAAGAATAGAGTTACTTAAATGAACACCACACACACCATGTAAAACCTGTTTTTCTTAAATGCTGTGCAGATTACTGTTGGATCTGCCTGGATATTCTGCAGAACAGGATTTTCAGATGCCTTCATCTCTATAGTGATTGCAGCACGATGTTTCTTTGCTACTCCTTGGAACAAAGCTAGTTGCATCACCCTGATGTTCTCTTGTTTTCCCAAGATACGAATACACCTGAAGTACGAGAAGAAGAAAAGTGTAACAACTGTTAGCTGCTCACAGTCAGACAGTATCTCTTTTCTGACTGCAAGAAATGTAAAGCAACCAAAAGCCCCTCTAAACAATTTTTACTAATTGTAATTATAATGCTTCTCTATTCAAACTTGCTACGTAATTTTCTAGTCAGACTCCCTACCCTATAAAAAAGCAAACTGCATGATCCACATTTACTTTGTTATATCCAGTCAGCCACAGATTAATTCATCTCTCATCTTTAATATGAATATGCTTGCTGTATTTTCTCATTTTACCAAGCTCTGAACTGAAATGACCCAGTAATAATCATGGGAATATTTTTAATCAACAGTCTAACTTAAGGATCCCAAATAACAACAAAAAGCTTAGTAACATCCAGTTATATTGTTTTAAATATGAGTGATTAAGTATGGACTCTGAAACAAATTTATCTATCTCCACTAAAACTTACCTGTTAGTCTCCACATTTATGACCTTAATGCCCAACATTGTTCCATAGAGAACGAAGTGTCCAGTTTCATCAAATATTATATTAATTAATCTTACTGCATCCACTTTCTCCAGCTCCCGCTCAACTGCCATGCGTCGGCCAAACTCCATGTCTGGTAGTTGCTGCCTCATCTGCTGAAGTTCAGTAAACATCTAAAGAAAAAAAAAAAAATCACATTAACATACTTCAAAATTCTGACACAGTTAAACACTAATTCACATGCATAGAAAGCAAAGACCAAGCAAGACTACACAGCTCAAACTACCTGAAGAGTTAAAATAAAAACAAGTAATACTATTTTAATGACCTTATAGCCATGCTGTTGTATTAGGCTCAAGCAAAGAAAAAGAAGTATGTAGCTGTCTAGCAGAGCTTTGAGAAGATTATAAATTTGTTTCATTATTACAATTATTACTTGAAATGGTAATCACTAATTACTCTTTCTAATTACTTTCTAATAAAAAGAAATCTAGCAACATGAAAACATAAATGAAAATTAACAACTCAGTATCACTCAATAGCTAACAAATCAATGAGAATTTCAGGGCAAAGCAATGTAAGAAGCAAGGAAGAGAACAGGGAAAACCTCTTCTGCAAGAAAAACGTAACAATTGAGTTCAGCTTTAAATGAAGATGATAATGTAGGTAAAAGTGCTGGTTAGTGAAGTCAAACAGAGAAAAAGTCTCAAAGAAGAGAAGCAAGACCCAACTCACACTCAGAGATTCATCAAAGACTCTCATGAGCTTCCCCGTCAAAAATCGGAAAATTCTAACTTTTCTGTCAGACCCAAGAGTGGCCATTTTCTTGCCATCTGGTGAAAAACTTATACTGGATGGGTACGCCTTGCATTTAGCAAATTCATATAGATCAGTATCTGTTTTATACTCCCAGTTCACATTCTTGGGAAATTTATATTCATGAGGAGTACCAGTCCAGTACTCAATCATTCCAGATTTGTCAGCAGACACTACTACTTTGAAGACAGGGTTCAACCGTATCTGAGTAAGAGAGGATGTATGGAGTTTATCAAAAACATGAAGTGGCTGGTTATTTCCTCGTCCATCATATATGAATATTTTTCCTGTGCTCTTCTCAGATGTCGCAACAGAAGATATGGCATCTCCAGGGCAATATACCCATTCACATTGGCCAGGAGAGTAGCTGCAACAAAGAATGGAAGGAAAACAAACAACAACAACAACAAAGAAATAAGAACAGATGGTTTTACTCATATAAGAATCAAATTAAGCTATAAATTTGAAATCAAATATCTGGAGCAAATTTTGAACTTTATTTACTCATCTTGCTAATACGTATCTTGCTAAAATTTAACAGTGTTATCACCAAGCTTTTCCAAGCAACATGAATCAGTGGATGGTTCAGCCCATTTGTGTTGCTTCCGCATTGTTTCATAAAGAGGCTGTGACAGAAACCAGCACAGGTTAGGTAGGTGGGTATAAAAGAAGAAAAAGGATAGAAATCCAAATAAACAGCACTGAGTAGTATTAAAGATTGCTACTCAATTTTTATGAGTCAATAGCATTGCTCTCCCGGCTCTAAGTGATTAATGCTTCGCTGCAAATGAAGACAATGTACCTACTGAAGAGTATAACTGAAAAAAAAATGTAATTTAATTATCCAGATATAAACAAAACTAAGACAATCACAGTACATTCAGTAGCTGTTCTGAATGTATTTAAGAAGGAACACACTGGCTACTAGCAAATGTAATCTATAAATAAAACAAACCAGAAATATGGTCAATAATCTAAGGGTTTTTTTTGTTTCATTATAAAAACTGTTTTTTTAAAATGTCCGTAAGCAAAGATTCCAAGAACTGGAACTCCAGAACTAAATGATAGGCACAATGAAGGAATGATATGAGTCTCCATACGAAACTCATATGTAGAATCCTATCAGACTAACAGATATCAAAGGCCTGATGAATGACAGATACTTATCACTTGGATTTTCACTGCAAAGGACAGAATCAAAAAAACCAAAAAAAGCGGTGGTGGTGGGTAATAAATACAATGTCTCATTGTTCTGTGCAATGTTACACACACTTCCTGCAGAAACACCTATCCTTCTCCAGACCATTTATGGAAGCATAAAGCATGGGAATCTGCAGACAGCTACACTGTACAAATTAGTTAAAAATGAAAGGATCTCAAGACTTTCAGACAAAGCTAATCAACCATGAAACATACTGGCATGTACCTATCACAGCAGACAACACAAGGTAATACAAGGTGAAAAGACCACACAGCATTTATGAATTCTACATTAACCACTGCAAGCCTGAGCAAACAGCCATTAAAATTTTCTCAGTCAGGTAAACAGAAACCAGATACTCAATAAGCATTAGTGCAGAAAATAAAACAATGAATGTTAAATTTAAAAAGCTATTCTCAGTAATGCTTGTGTTACAGTTGTATACTTTTCTCTTCTTCATTAAAAAGTTCACCCTAAGTCAAATCCAATTATCTCTGAAAAGGTATACAAGGGAGGGGAGTTTATACAAGCTTATACAAGGGATTACTGCTGTTGAGAAAAACTATTTAGAGATATGTCAGAGATATAGTATAGACAAACTTTAAAGTATAATTCAGGATATCCTTGATGCAAAATGGATTTAAAATCTACCTTAATTCCCCTTGAATCCTCAAACAAAAAAAAAATCACTATTATAACAAATATATATTTAATATTAAATTAATTTTATTTCATGGTATAGTTTTACCAGGTTTTTTTAGTGACATACAGAGCTGCTAAGTACAAAACACCAGCAGAAACAAATGACTACGCCTGACTTGAATTTTTCCACAGCAGACAGACAAGACTGAATCAATTCCTATAAGCCAATTAGGTTATTTGGATGATGTTATTCATAATATAACCAGAAAACAGCTAACATACGTGTTTACATGGACATTCTGAAAAATACCCAAATATCATATAGTTACAATAGCCTTCAAAGCAGTGGAAATCTTAGCACTAATTTCAATTAAAAGAACTATGCCAATACTGAACATTTTTGAGTTTATACCTCGACTCAATGTCACAATTAATCAGCAAATAGCAGACTACATGGAATAAATGTTTTCAAATTTCAAAAGGCTTTTGGAAACATCAGTATTTCTATCATTCTTATTACAGCATCCACTGATCCTCCCACTTTCCAAATGCATTCCTGCAATGATGTGTGCCTGGCTTTCCTATGCTACTGATATAATTGCAGTAACATACAATCCTGTTTCCCCCAAATTCTTTATCTACATACTTTGTAACTACAGCAATTCTACAATAGCAAGACTAAGGAAAACTATATTCTTTTTAACAGAAGAAGAAATTGCTATCCCTAACACAGCACATGATGACAAATAATACATACAGGCCAGATTTCTTCTCTAGCTGAACTGTTAGTTAGCTGTAATTTTTAAATTCAGTGCCAAACAACAAGAAGAAAATAAAGATGTCTAGCTAAATACTTCAGGAAACACCACATCTTTCTGCTTAACATTAGATGCTGAGGACAGGTGTAGTCCTACTACACTCATCTGAAGGGTACATACAGTCATACATTTTTCTACACTCAGGCAAGCAGTCTTCACTGGATACATCATTTTCAATAACTCAACTTCCTCAGCTACATTTGATTGGCAAAAAAAAATAATCAAGTAGAACGAATTATTTACTTAGCTCTTATGTAAAATGATTCCCATTTGTAATCCTAAACATTTTCAAGAACCAAGCAACTTACCCAAGTTTCAGCATGTTGATCATATCAAAGTTGACTACATCGAACACCTTCATGGCTTTGTCATCTCCAACTGAACAAAATAACGCCCCCTCTGAACTAACAGCAATACTCTCAATAACACCTGTTTAAACAACGTAACATACTATTAAGACACAGGAAAGGGACATTCTTCATTTCAGTTCTCCACAGAAAAACAAAAACCATACAGACATCTAAAACTGCTTCAGCTGTTTCTCCATCTTTTTTGAACTAAAAAGTTGTGTTAAGGGTTTTTGTTTTTCTTTTTCTTTATTTCTTTACTACCACACATTTTGTATGCTATCACTGTTTACAATCAGGTAATGATGATGTACTAGTTACCATCTACCTAAGGGGGAGATTATGATTACAATTATTTTAATATAAAATATTCATTAAAAAAAAAGAGAACAAGATTATTACATGAGAAATAAATGAGCTCTTAGACTTGCATCACTCAAGACACAAAACGCAGCAGAATGCTAACTCTTACAATCTTGCCATTAACATGCATAATAATCGAAATTACTCTGCAACTGAGACTTCAACAAGTTTTTCACAGTACTTATTTACACTTGGTAGGCTTCATTCTCATGTTTTGTTTCTGTACATAATGAGAAGCTGATAGCTAAAATCAAGAATTTGCCATAACATTTTTTTAAATTCTAAACAGAAACAGTACTTTTACTATTTCCTATTATTTTTCTTATTGTGACAGTGTGCTTATCAGACTGTTTTTTCCATCAGGCAGATCATCATGTGTAATAGCAATGAGTACCTTAATGCTTAGCATAGTACAGATGGTAGGTGATGACAGTACCATAGCTTAAAGTAATATCTTTTTAAAGATCTCTGGATTTTATGTACCCTGCTCGTCTTTTTTAAATAGACACTTTCTCTCTGTCCTAGACGTTCTCCCTACAAGCAGAGCACAAGGCATTGCAAAGGATGTAGGGGATCTCTGCAGGAGTCATCTCACCTGTTTTATTCACACCCTATTCCTCCTGCAGTTTGGGAGGTGAATGTACGGGAGAAGGGAATGAAGGAAGAGAGGTAGTTATCATTTAATCCCTGACTGCAGTAAGCGGGTCCCAGAACCCCTCTCCTTTTTGTTTGCACTCCCTCTTCAAACTTGGGCAGCAGGGGTAAGTTCTATAAAAAAAAAGCAAATTCTTACCTAAGTGGCTACGAAAGTGTTTAACAAACTCAATCCCTTCTTCTATTTTTTTCCAGAATTTTACATGTCCATCATGACTGGCTGTTATGATAAAATCTGTCCTACAATTACAAAAGAAGAAAAACAGAAATACAGAATTACAGAAATACACATACTTCACTCCACTTTTGGACGATAATTTGCATTATGACACTAGAACTAAGATAGTATAGAAAATGAACTTTAAACAAATCACTGTAACAGTCTGTCTCAATGGGTACTATTAATCCTGAAAGAGAAATAATTATTTTAATGTGCTCTGCATTCATCTATGAAAGGTCAACAGCCTGAATTTAAGAAATATGTAATACTATCGTTTTTTACTATGTAAGTTTGACTTCTCATTTAGGTCTGGTTTTACAGCAGATACTATTCGCTACTATTAAAAATATATGTATATCCACATACACTTGAAAATAGATACACACATACAATAGACAAGAAAACGATCTCCTCAACCTGTGCAATTCTGCTGAATCATATTTCACTCAGTTGCATTCAGTACTTCCTACTGCTGCATATACTGCACTTTGCAATATGGATTTTAAGAACCCCTTTTCATCTATTTAAACAATTTTTATCTTGCTTATAAGTCCTTTCCTTTACACTCAGTTTTCAAAGTTTTCAAAAAAACTTGAAATGCCACATCTGCACATAACTTTCCTTTATTAAATTTCTGCACTGAAAACTTCCCAGTATATACAAGAACACATCTCTGATGACAACATACAGTGGGGAAAAAAACCAAACAGACTTACTTGGTACATGCCACGTGTGTAATGACATCTCTGTGCATGTAACTGCGTTCATACATTGAAGCACATGGTAGATTTTCAAGATAAACATGTTCAAATTCAAGGACTAAAAAAAATAAAAGGAAAATCAGGAAATGTATTTTATGAATGTTTTTAAGAAAAACTTTTGTTAAGCTTCTGTTCACCATCATTACCTTTGAATACCTTACTCCCAATTTTAATAAAGAGAACATTAGGACTTTGTGCAAACATAAATGGGATTTCCACTCTGGCTTTGTGCTCAGAATTCTTGATTCTTGGTAGACTAAAGCCAAAGTCTTCTTTTACCCATACAGGTGCCCCCCCTTTTAAAGTAACTATTACCTTGGCTGTCTGAATATTTAGAAAGAATTTCAAGACTTTTTAAGGGCCTGCCAGGAAACAGAAGATCAACCACAGCTCATTTTTTTCCAAAAGGACAATGGCCTTGCTCTACAGGAAGGGCTTCTGTAAGTACATCAGTGATAAATGGCAGGCTAGCAAAAATGTGGGCCCTCGTGAAGGCAATGGGAGGCCTGGTTAGCTGGGACATGGAGAAGGCTGAGGTACTCAATGACTTTTTTACCTCAGTCTTCACTGGCAAGTGTTCTAGGTACAGCACCCAAGTTGCAGCAGGCAAAAGCGGGGACTGGGGGAATGAAGAACCATAGAATCATAGAATCATTAAGGTTGGAAGAGACCTTCAAGATCATCTGGTCCAACCATCACCCTACCACCAATGTCACCCACTAAACCATGTCCCTAAGCACTACCTCCAACCTTTCCTTAAACACCCCCAGGGACGGTGACTCCACCACCTCCCTGGGCAACCCGTCCCAACACCCGACTGCTCTTTCTGAGAAGAAATGTCTCCTCATTTCCAACCTGAACCTCCCCTGGCACAACCTGAGGCCGTTCCCTCTAGTCCTATCACTAGTTCCCCGTGAGAAGAGGCCGACCCCCAGCTCCCCACGCCTTCCTCTCAGGGAGTTGCAGAGAGCAATGAGGTCTCCCTGAGCCTCCTCTCAGCACCACCTGCAGCAGGACAGGCGGTGCGGCCCTGTCACGGGCCGCCCACAGAGGCTGCAGCCCCATCCCTGGAGCTGTTCCCGGTCCCCCCACCCCGCACCCCCCTGCCCTCACCTCTCCTCTTCTTCGCCTGCGCCGCCTCCCCCGGCAGCGGCCCGACCCAGCGCTCCCCATCTTCCTCCCCCTCCTCCTCCTCCTCGTCCTCCTCCCCGCCCTCCGCCGCCGCCTCGCTGGGCTTCCTCTTGCGCTCCGGCTCCGCGGCCGCCATGCCGCGCTGCGTCACCGCGCCGCGCCGCGCCGCCTCCCTTCCCCCCGCCCCTTCCCCGGCGGGCGCCCCGAAGCGACGCCGCGGCGCGCAGCCAATCAGCGCGGAGCGCGGGCACAGACGGGAGCCGGGCGCGCGCGGGCCGGGCTGGGGCAGCCGAGGGAGCGGCGGCGCCATGGTAACGGCCGGGGGTGGGGCGGGGGGCTTCGCCCCTCGGCCATGGGGGGCTGCGATGGGGGCAGCCTTCAGCCTCGGGGGCGGGGGGCTGTGGTGGCCTTCCAGCGCCTAAATGGGGCTTACAGCTAAGGCAGAGGGTTGGTTGTGGTTCCTAGTTGTGGTTCCTGTGGTTCCTAGCGTCGGGATTAGGGGGAATGGCATTTGTCGCGCAGGGGGTAGGTTTGGATTAGGTATAAGGAGGAAATTCTTCGCCCAGAGGGTGGTGAGGCGCTGGCACAGGTTGCCCAGAGAAGCTGTGGGTGCCCCATCCCTGGAGGTGCTCAAGGCCAGGCTGGATGGGGCTTTGGGCAACCTGGTCTGGTGGGAGGTGTCCCTGCCCATGGCAGGGGGCTGGAACAGGGTGATCCTTAAAGTCCCTTCCAACCCAAGTCACTCTATGATTCTGTGATTTCTATAATTCACTTGCCTTCAACAGAGATCTCAGCTGTGTGGTCTTTTTGGGTCGTGACAAGTTAGATGTGTCGTTTGCACATCTTTTGTTGATATTCCTTATCTGTATGTGAAAGACAATAGCAGCACTTGTGAAATCTGGAAGTAAAAGCATTTTTCCCTTGGGGGGGTGGGGGGTATCATTATTTATTTTCCTTCACCAGCTAAACACTTTTTTAAGAAGGTCTTATTTTTTAAAGAATCTTTAAGGAAGAAATTGGTGTATTTACCAAGTAAAAAAAAAAAAAAGTTTACCTAGTCATGTACTGCCTGTTTTACCTAGTTGTGTGTTGCCTGTGTACGAGGCAAGAAGGAATAACATGTCAACGCTTGAATAACAAGAAAGAATAACGTGTCAAGAATAACAATGCGAAGGTCCAAGATGAGTGGTAAAGCAAGACAAAAAGCCTCCGTTTTTGAGGTATGAAGTACAAACAGAAACCTTGTCTTACCATACAGAAAAAGGGGAAACTGAATGATACATGGAAAGATGTATGCAAAAACATGACTCTTTGATGTAAGTACTTTAGAAGTTAAAATTAACAGCAGGGTTTTAGGGACCACAGATGAATTTAGTTGCTGGTATAGAGAGAGGCCTATAGTATCTCCTCAAAATATATACATTTTGTAATTGTAAAAGCAGGTGGGAAAGTTTTGAAGGTCAACAATGTTAAAATCATTGTAATCTTTTAAACATCTTTTGCTACGTATTTTCACATTATCATTATCATATTTTCACACTGATGAACTGTATTACTGAGTAGAGGTCCAGGGTGAAATGGGGATCAGACTTTTGGGGGATGAGATCTCAACACCGCTTTCAAGCTTCCCAATGTTATTTTTTGTTTGTTTCGTTTTGCTTTAACTTCAGGCCCTCTCAGCTCTGCTGCTTTGGCTTTTTGCCGTGAATATGATCTATTAAAGCTTTATTTCTGTTTGTCCCCTTGCCAATTTCTGGTCTCAGAGAAAAAAAAAGTCACATCTCAAGACTGCTTAGCTTCTTTATTAGCTTTCTGTGGGGGGACTTAGCTGGAGGCATTTCAGAAGTCTTAATAAATTATATGAGCTAGTTCTCTTTCATGTTATGGAGACATTCCAAGACTGTTAAGAAGATAATGATTTTCCTTTGTAGAAACTGTACTCGTTAGACCTTATCAGATCATGGTGATCCAGATTTCTTAGTGTTCTGTTTTTAATTATTGATGCAACAAATTTGCCAGGAAGGCTTAGTAGAGGTATTGCTACTTTTCAGTTTTCTAGAATGCTGTCAGTGTTCAGGGAGAGATTATGATTATTTCATTTTTTTCTTAACCACTCTACTATGGCATTCTTGAACTTTGGAAGTACTAGTTGAATATTTCACTCTTTTGAAATTAATTTGTTCAGCATATTTTTCTGTGATGCCTCACTTTTATTCTGAAAAAGAACAAAATGTCGACTTAGGAATTTCTGCCTCATTAAGATGATGAATACACTTATTTCTTCTTTGTGTGTTTATTAATGCTTCTTTTTAATCTTTACCTATTTGGTGGGCTCAGTGATCCATTTGAATACTTTAAAAAATGTCCTGACTCTTAAAAAAAAACTCCCTTTGTGTGCCATTTTGTCCTTTCTGTTTTTTCTCTTACTTGCTATTGTCAATTAATGTCTCTCTCTCTATAGTCTTAACTGGGATCACACTTTTAAATATGTATGTTTCTATTTAACCCAACGGTTTCTCAAACTTTATAACTTAACCCTTGATGCTTTTCTGTTGGCCATCCAAGTGCTCTCTTTATTTAGTTGCCTGCATATCTTTCAGGTTCTTTTGTTGTTCGTTTTTTTCTAGCAACCCCCAGGACACTTGAATTCCAAGTCTTTTTGTTTAACATCTGAGAAGTGTCCTAAGGAGAAATAGATTAGGACACTTACTGTAAGACAGAGCAGAAGTAACTATCCTTAAGAGCTTTGTGGATATATGAAGAAAATTATGGCTTTGAAGATATGTACTTATTCTCTCATTGTTTCTTTATTTAAGTTGTCAGGAAAAACAAAAAGAGCAAGAACATGCAGATGATCCAAAGCAGTGTTCAAAATTCAGGTCTTTGTGATTCAATTAAAAATGTTTTTAGTGTCCTTTTTCAAAATTTTGCTACAATATTAAAGTTAGTTGATGTTACTAAATGATTAGGTCCTGTCTAGAAATACTGGGGAGTTAACTAAAAACTTCTGTACTCAAAAGGGATTGCTCTGGTACGAGTTTGACCTAACATAGCAGGTATGATTCAGTAATGTATTAATAATTATTGTTGATCTGCATAGTAACCACTAGATTTGCTTGTTAATAGTCTGAAGAACCAAGTTCTGTAGATGCCAAGGATGAACTCTTGGATGAATGTGAGAGTATCTGGAAGCAGATGGAAGAGGTATGTAAATCATGAATATTGGACCAGATTTGTTGTTAACTGTACTGAGCATTTTTTATTTCCTCTTCCTTCATTGTATGCTTACTGCACCCCCTCCAAAGAAACAACAACAGCATAAGGAAGAAGACCTTCAAAAAGTCCAAAGGTAGATACGCTGGCAGGAATGAAGAATGCTTTGTGGTGTCAATATTTGTTTACAGTGTGCTGATTTAACTAAATGTTTAGTGGGAGTTAAATATTTAATAGAATGGGAGTATGTATTAAAAGTAGGGAAAACAGAAAAAATAGTTGTATTCTGGTAGTATGATTACACTGAGACTGAGATCCTTCTTACTTCAGCCTCATGCAAGGTGGGAGTCAGTTATGGTTCACAAGTACTTAGGGTCTTATAGGAAAGACACAATGGGAGGAGAAAGAGAGGCTCAGAAGGATGGTTCTATTAGCATATACTTGTGCAAACTGATGGTTACATCCTTAATCATAAAGTTTATCTCGCTTGACAGACAATCCAAAATGCTAATGATAACACTTTAAAGCAAGTTGTTTTTATTTGCATTTTTTTTACTTAGGCCAGTCCCAGCAAAGATAAACTTGTAACAGTTGTGAGCAAACGTTATGCATTCTATAAGATTCTGCTAAGTTTACTGAAAACTCATGTTCTAAATTATATTTTGAGTGTCTTAATTGCTTCACTTGAGTTTTACATGGTTTTTATGTACCACTTATTTCCTTGTGTTTTTACATTATAACTTCAAGGCTTTAAAGTATCAGAAACTGATGTAAGAATACTTCTCATCTTAAAGTATAACAAAGTACATACAAGCCATGGTTCATAAATTGCACAGAATTAGATTTTAAAAGGATAATGTGATTTTATGTGTAAACCTAACACTTTTTCATGTTATTAAGAATTTGGAACAATGCACATGTTAATACTGAACAAGTGGCAGGGAATCCTGTACTAGGAAGCTTTCTGAAATATTGTCATAAGTTATCAACAGAAGTTTTGCTTGGTACCGTTTCAGAGGTTGTGAACTTTGAGAGTTTCAAATTAGAGGAAAAAACAGAATGTTTATTATTTTTAATTTCATTGAAAAAAAAATGTCATTCCCAGCATGACCACAACAATACAGGAAGATGATAATGTGTGTTATATGCAAGGGATGTTGCATCCTGGATGGAAGTATGTTTTAGCAAAAAAATTTAAATAACTGATAATCATTGAATTAGTACCTCAGTTTATATGGTTTGTGATGCAGTGTTCCAGTTATAGTGTCACAATTAGCAGCTCTTACTGGAGAAATCCTATGCTGTGTTTAGTTCCAAAATGTTAGCAATAAGATTTCAAAGAACCACTTAGTAATTCTGCTTAGTAGAGTGCATCCTGCGCTGTCCTGGATCAGAACAAATTGCTGACAGTTACAAAACAAGAAAGAGTTTATTTAGCAGGTCACTTATGCTAAAGCCTTGGATAGCTGTGGTGACCTGAACTTCAGTCTTGATATACATCCCAATGCAGTCAATGGGAGCTGATACATTGCACGCAAAAAACAAAAACAAAACAAACAAACAAAAAAACCACCTGAAGTATATTGCCCTACTAAATGATTTGAAACAAAATGTGTATTATAATGTGATATCTCTATTTGGAAAGCTAGAATAGTAGCACTTAGTGTGCTAATTACTTTGTAGCAGATTCCCCAATTCAGCCTTGTCCATGACTGTCATTTTTTCCCAGTTTCTCATGCTCTTTATCTGTTCAGTATCTTTCTCCATACCAACTTTTCCCTTTTAACTTGCCATTTTCCTGAAATCATACATCCTCTTTTTTTTAGCTGATGGCTTTCTACTTTTCAATTAAGTTCTACTTTTTTACTGCAGTATGGTTTCAAACTATTTCTTATTTGCTGTTTTGGGTCAAATTCCAAGGGACATGGTAAGAGCCAAGTAAAAGCTTTTTTTTCTTACAGTAAACAGTTTTTGGTGGAATTTCTAAACATCGTATTTCTTTGCTGCAAAAGGCATGAGTGAGTAAACATTTCCTGTCTTTTGTTTGTTTTTTACACAGTGTCAGAGCAAGCTAACACTTATAAGAGCGGAACCACTGAGAGAATCAGATGCCAAAGTAAGACATTTTTCTTTTATTCTCCACAAAATATTTGTTTTTCTGTAATGAAATGGTGTGCTTCCAAAAGAAGGAAAGGAAATTATCTTCACTTACTCTCTAAAGTTGGCAGCTTTACTCTTATTAACTTTGAGACTTTATTTTGAAGTATATTAGTGTCCAGCAAATGCTGAAAAGTTGCATTTATGTATAACAAAAAGGTTACGAGCAGTCCTATATGTACAACCTGATGTATGACTGACATAAGCAGCAAATCATTGTACATGTATTTTTAAAACTATATCCCTTTAGATTTACTCTGGAAATTTGTTTTTGGAAGCTAGAGTTGTTCTCGATTTGTGGATATCGTTAGAAAACTGATATGCTTGAATTAGAAATTATTAGAGTGATGTTGACTGCATGAACATGAGCTTCTATATCCTGAATTTTTGGGGAACACAGAAAAAGGCACTGTTGGCTCACTGTTCAGTTGCTTGTAAATTCTTAATACAAACTTTTAAAATGGAATTTGTTTGTGGACCGTAAATTTGGAAATATATTGGATGGGTGAGTGAAATACATACCTTTTATAAATCTTCATCTTACAGGACTTCGGTAAGTATATTCAGATAGTTCATTCAATATATTTGAATGATTAACAGAAACAGAGTATTTTTTTCAGAGGTGTATTTGTAGAACACATTCGGATATTGAATTACTAATGTTTATCTCTTGCTACTAATAAACTGTGTTCTAAACTGTTATCAGAGTAAATAGTAAGTAAAGATGGATATTTACATCCATACAATACAATCTTTTTCTTCTTACAGGACTAGATAAAATCCTAACAGCAGAAATAATTCTTGTATAATTTTCATTAGGTGTAGGCGCAGAGTTTTTATGCTTCCTTCCAGCTTTACTGTAGTGCACCTTGTATACTTGTAATTGTGCCTTGTAAAAGCCTTGTAATTAATACTCAAACTTTGAAGATGTGCTTTTCTTAAAAACCCTTATAGCAAGACAATGATTAAATGGAGTTGCAAGGATATATTGTACTTCATGACAGAAAATGGGGAGGAGAGGAAAAGGTCATGTTGGACCTTCTGTCAGCAATTTTGTTATGATCTTATTAAATCCCTAATATAGGCACTTCTATTTTCATTGCAGCTGGCAAAGAAGCTGTGGGTTTTTTCTTGCTCTTGATCTTGTCACTGATGTTCACTTCTTAATCACCTCAAGATCATAATCTTGCAATGTACTCCATGTAGTTTTATTCTTTAAGCTTGGGGATGATTCTGTTCTACAATGTCATGGTTTCCTTACTGAGCAGCGTATTTTGCTGGGAATATATATAGTTTATGAGAGAGACACCTGATATGAAGACCGGCTGTATCTCTTTGTCTGTTGAAGAGTGCTTGATTTACAGCTGCTGAAAGGTAGTGTTAAGTTATTTGTATATCTGATGTCCAGTTACTGGAACAACTAGAACACTTTGTACATCCTTTTTATTGAGTTTAAAAGATGAAAGAGCAGAGTGATGATATTGTCAAGAGTGGTGCTCCAGTATTACAAAAGGGATTGACACCATCTGATGTGCAAAATAAAAAACATCTGTATGGTAGTTCATTTATTTTGGTTTGAGTTTTTTGTTGTTTTGCTTTTCCCAATTCTGCCTAATACTTTAAAAGGTTGTCTTTTAGAGATGTAGTTCTCAAAGTTATTTTCAAATTTATTTTGAGTGGTGAAAAGCAACACTTACATTTTTGATTCTTGATATATTTATTATGAGATCTTGCCTGATGATTCTTAGCACTTTTTTCTCTTTCTCTTTCCTTCGGTTGAGGAAAAGCTAAATGCAATCTGCAGTGCCTTTTACTGAATGCATTGAATGCTTGACTATATCAGCAGTACTTGCTGCATTTCAATGATAGGTCAACTTCCTATCAGACATCGTATGATACATACGTATGATAATACATATTACATATAGGTGTATTTGAAGAAAAATAATAGGTGCAGTCCCCGGCTTCAGGAAATGGAATAGTAATAATGCATATATTCTTTCTGTAAAGCGTAATAAACTAAATACATTTAATTTAAACTAAGTACATTTTTTATGGATCTGTGGCTGTTTAGTTTTTTTGTTGTTGTTGTTTTGTTTTTCATAAACTTTTCTGAACCAATGTGTAGTCTTATTGCTGCTATATTTTCAGTGATTACAGTGAGCTAGAGCAGTAGTCCAAAACATTTTTTCTTGAGTCCACATATGGAGTTTTGATAGATAATTTGACTACTGGTTGGCTGTGCTGTGGTTTTTTTGGGGGAAGACATTCTTTTATTTAGTCATCACGCCTATCAATATCAGTCTACTTAACCTTACATGTGTATCAACCATGCATCTAAGAAGTAACGAGGGTGTGAAATATTATTGTGGCTTGCAGTGGCTCATCTTCAGTTGTGGTGATTGTCAGATATTGAAGAGGAAGTTAAGGGAAAAAATACCAATTCAGGGTACTTCTGATTTCCACCTTTTGGAATAAGAATGAAAACATTTCTTGATCACTGGAACTGGCTTTTTTAATCCTTTTGAAGGTATAAATTGTGTATTCCAATAGGTGCTCTTTTGTTGTGTGTTTTTTTTTTTTCTGTATAAACCTAATAAATGAATTTTTATCCCAATCTATCTTATTTTACTCTGGAACAACTCAACACACTTAAACAGATCCTTAATTTCTTGTTATACAGCTTACCTTGTTAATGATGCGAATGAAAGCTTTAACAGTGGAGTTTACTCAATGGCAGAAAAAAAGTCCTGAAAGTAAGTAGCTGCTTACACGTAAGGCTTACTCACATTAACTTTTGAAAGGTCTTTTATCTAAGCGTCTTATGCCATGTACGTTTTTCTCTCATTGTATTATAAGTCATGTATGTCTTGTTGTATTACCATGCTAAACTAGTTAATATGTAACATTTCCCACCATAGCATGTATGTTTAATTTATAGTTGTTATGCCATGTTCTTTTATCATTTCAGTTCCTCTCAAAGCAAGGTCTACTGTAACGTATGATTCTGGACAAGAACGCATAGTTCCTACCACCATCAGTCAGTTAAATGGGAAATAGTTGTTAGCAGATTTCCTAAAATGTCTTGCCCCTGATCACAAAAGTTTGTTATGCTGTCACCCGTTTTTTGTTTTTTCCTTTCTGTGATTGTTTCACAGAAGCATAGAATCATGGTTTGTGTTGGGAGGGATCACCAAGTTCCAGCCCCCTGCAGGGACACCTTCCACCAGACCAGGTTGCCCAAAACCTCATGAAACCTGGCCTTGAACACTTGAGAGATGGCACATCCACAGCTTCTCTGGGCAACCTGTGCCAATGCCCCACCACCCTCTGAGTAAAGAACTTCTTCCATATATCTAATCAAAATCTGTTTTCTTTTAAAGCCATTCCCCCTTGTCCTATCACTACATTCCCTGACAAAGAGTCCTTATCCTGCCTTCCTGTAGGCCCCCTTTAGGTACTGGAAGGTTACTATAAGGTCTCCCCTGAGGCTTTTCTCCTCCAGGCTGAACAACCCCAACTCCCTCAGCCTGTTTTCATGGAGAGGTGCTCCAGCCCTTTGGTGATCCTCGTGGTCCCCCTCAGGACTTATTCGAATATGTCCACATCCTTCTTGTGCTGGGGGCCCTAGAGGTGAACACAGGGCTCCAGGTGGGGTCTCACAAGAGCAGAGGGGCAGAACCACCTCCCTCGCCCTGCTGGTCATGCTGCTTTTGGTGCAGCCCAGGACCCGGCTGGCTTTCTGGGCTGCAGGTGCACATTGCTGGCTTATGGTGAGCTTCTCATCAAGGAACCACAGGTCCTTCTCCTCAGGGCTGCTCTCAATCCATTCTCTGCCCAGCCTTTATTTGTGCCTGGGATTGCCCAGTCCCAGGTGCAGGACCTTGCACTTGGCCCTGTTGAACCCCACAAGGTTCACACAGGCCCATCTCTCAGGCCTGCTGAGGTCCCTCTGGATGGCATCCCTTCCCTCCAGTGTGTCGACCACATCACAGCTTGGTGTCATCGGCAAATTTGCCAAGGGTGCATGCAAGCCTGCTGTCCATGTCTCCAACAAAGATGTTAAATAATACCAGTCCCTATACAAACTGCTGAGGGACTCCACTCATTACGGGTCTACACCTGGACATTGAGCCATTGACTGCAACTCTTTGAATGTGACGACCAAGCAAATAACTTATCCACAGAGTGGTCTTACATCAAACTCATGTCCCTCCAATTTAGAGACAAGGATATTGTCCAGGGCAGCGTCAAATGCTTTGCACAAGTTCAGGTAGATGACATCTGTCACCTTTCATATTTCTCCCCCATTTCTTTAATCTGTACTTCCTTTTTAGGACAGAACTGCTTTGGTAAATGGCTAGTTCTGTCTTCTTGCTGTCATAAAAGAGGCTGATATATTTTTAATCATTGCAAGTGTGGCTAAATACCTAATTGTAATTTATCCAGATGTATTTTTGTCTGTACTTCTTTGTTTTTTTTTTTGTTGTTTTGTTTTGGTTTTTTTCAATTAATTTTGTACAGAAGTGTGCTTTATTATCATTTACTAGCTGAAATCTTGAAGTGAACTTTTAGTGGTAAACCCACTACTCTGTTTTAAAATACCTGAAATGCCTGACTCCTTTAAATTCAAGCTAGATAAAGAAAAAGAGGTAAAAACCCTTTTAATTTATTGCTACAGTACAGGAATCGAGCTGACTTAGTGATCCTAAGAAGCACAAACCACTGAGACAAGTGGTAGGTCTCATAGTTGTTCAGCATATCTGTCAGAACAAACAAATTTCTCAGTTCTTCCAAATGTCTTCTGTATGTAAGCATCAGTGCTAACTGACTCTGCTCTGTTTTAAGGCTGATGTGACCAGACAATGTGAAAGTAACCATTCAGTATCTAACTGTGAGTAAAGTAATCTGCTCTTTCAGATGTCCCGTTTAGAGACTCATAAGACAGTTTACACTGCACCGTCACTAGTATTTGTTAGCATCCATTTTTATGTCCCATGTCAAGGACCTGTTAGCACCTCTCAGCCTAGTAACATCTGTTCATTTATCTTTAAATGCGTACATTGGCTCAACTCTTTTGAATTTTTTAATGCCAGACGAGTCTTGGTCTTCCTAACATACCTAGCATTTTGGAAACCCAATGTAGACAGCAAATGGTGATTTTCAATACTCTGTTTGGTCGCACTGGAATGCGTTTCTGGGTGAACATTAAAGTCACTTCTCTAGCTTCTTTCAAAGCTCAGGTAACTGCTGCATAGCATGTGAACAAGTAATAGGAGTTAGAAAAAATACAAATGGTTCTCTTTTCTTATAAATAGATGCTGTTTTGCTGTTGGAATAAATTTATAGTTCATGTGCTTTGCAAGCCTGTGAGAGTAGTCAGTCCCAAATGCTTCTTAGAGTAGAGGTATGTAGACCAAAAGTATGACATTGAATAAATTTAGGAAATACTGGTTCTTGGCTGCTGTTCATGAATAAGCTGCTGGCTGAAAGGAAATGAACTGAAAACACTCTTCATTTTTATCTGGATAAAATACCTGGAGATGTTAGGTTTCTTTACTAAAACATGCAATTATTTTAAACTTCAGGCTGTTTGTTTAAAAATATTCTTGGGGCTTGACCTGTTTTTATTGGCTTGCTGAGTTGCTTCACTCAACCATTCATACTTGTTCCCAGGTGATAAGATTTATTATTAGAAATCTTAATTTTATACTGGAAAGATGATCTATGCACATTATAGTACAAATAATATCATTCTGCAGTCAGAGCTTTGCCTTTTTGGCTACTTTTATAAGAGACTGAAGAAAGAAGCTGCCGCTAAGAATTTAAATAGGGTTACAGTGGGTATATGAAAATGGAGGGTCTACTGTGCTTAAATTTTTCATGTTCTTCGTGGCTTCTTTCTACCTTGTTCTGCTTTATCTACGACAGGCAGCTCAGCACCACACATCTGCTTGCTCACATCCCTGGGTGGGATAGGAGAGAGAACTAGAAAGGTAAAAGTGTGAGAACTCATGGGTTGAGACAGATGGTATACTAGGTAAAGCAAAAGCCTTGTCCGCAAGCAAAGCAGAACAGGGAATTCGTTCACTACTGCCTATCAGCAGGCAGGTGTTCAGTCACTTCAAGGAAAGTAGGGCTCATTAGACATACAGGTTTCTTGGGAAGACAAACTCCATTACTCTGAACGTCCCTCCCTCTTTCTTTTTCCCAGCTTTTATTCTGGAGCGTGTTGTGTGGTATGAAGCATGTCTTTGGCCAGCCTGGGCCAGCTGTCCTGGCTGTGTCCCCTCCCAGCTCCTGGTGCACCCCCAGCCTCCTCGCTGGCAGGGCAGCACGAGGAGCTGAAAAGTCCTTGGCTCTGTTTAAGGACTGCTCTGCAACAACTGAAAACATCAGTGTGTTATCAGCACTTTTCAGGACAAATCCAAAACATTGCATCATACCACAGATTCACAGATTCACAGATTTCTCTAGGTTGGAAGAGACCTCAAGATCATCGAGTCCAACCTCCGACCTAACACTAAGTACTCCACTAAACCATATCCCTAAGCTCTACATCTAAACGTCTTTTAAAGACCTCCAGGGATGGTGACTCCACCACCTCCCTGGGCAGCCCGTTCCAATGCTTAATAACCCTTTCGGTAAAGAAGTACTTCCTAACATCCAACCTAAAACTCCCCTGTCGCAACTTTAGCCCATTCCCCCTCGTCCTGTCACTAGGCACGTGGGAGAATAGACCAACCCCCACCTCTCTACAGCCTCCTTTCAGGTAACTGTAGAGAGCGATGAGGTCGCCCCTGAGCCTCCTCTTCTCCAGGCTGAACAAGCCCAGCTCCCTCAGCCGCTCCTCGTAAGACTTGTTCTCCAGACCCCTCACAAGCTTGGTCGCCCTTCTCTGGACTCGCTCGAGCACGTCCATGTCCTTCCTGTAGCGAGGGGCCCAAAACTGAACACAGTACTTGAGGTGCGGCCTCACCAGAGCTGAGTACAGGGGCACAATCACTTCCCTCGACCTGCTGGCCACACTGCCTCTTATACAGGCCAGGATGCCGTTGGCCTTCTTGGCCACCTGAGCACACTGCTGCCTCATATTCAGCCGACTGTCCACCAATACTCCCAGGTCCTTCTTGGCCAGGCAGCTTTCCAGCCACTCATCTCCCAGCCTGTAGCTCTGCTTGGGGTTGTTGCAGCCCAGGTGCAGGACCCGGCACTTGGCCTTGTTGAACTTCATGCAGTTGACCTCAGCCCATCGCTCCAGCCTATCCAGATCCTCCTGCAGAGCCTTCCTGCCCTCGAGCAGATCGACACACGCACTTAGCTTGGTGTCATCTGCAAACTTAATGAGGGTGCACTGGACGCCCTCATCCAGATCATCAATAAAGATATTAAAGAGGACCGGCCCCAGTACCGAGCCCTGGGGGACTCCACTAGTGACCGGCCTCCAACCAGATTTGACTCCATTCACCACAACTCTCTGGGCCCGGCCATCCAGCCAGTTTCTAACCCAGTGAAGCGTACGCCAGTCCAAGCCCCGAGCAGCCAGTTTCTCGAGGAGAATGTTGTGGGGAACGGTGTCAAAAGCCTTACTGAGGTCAAGGTAGGCCACGTCCACAGCCTTTCCCTCATCCACCAAGCGCGTCACTTGGTCATAGAAGGAGATCAGGTTCGTCAAGCAGGACCTGCCTTTCATAAACCCATGCTGACTGGGCCTGATCGCCTGCTTGCCCTGCAAGTGCCGCGTGATGACCCTCAAGATAATCTGCTCCATGAGCTTCCCCGGCACTGAGGTCAAACTGACAGGCCTATAGTTCCCCGGGTCTGCCCTCCGACCCTTCTTATAGATGGGCGTCACATTGGCTAGCCGCCAGTCAACTGGGACCTCCCCCGATAGCCAGGACTGCCGATAAATGATGGAAAGCGGCTCGGCCAGATCCTCCGCCAGTTCTCTCAGTACCCTTGGGTGGATCCCATCCGGCCCCATCGACTTGCGCACATCCAAGCTCCATAGTAGGTCGCCAACCATTTCCTCATGGATAGCGAAGGCCACATCCTGCTCCCCATCCCCTTCCACCAGCTCAGGGCACTGGGTGTCCGGAGAACAACCGGTATTGCCGCTAAAGACTGAGGCAAAGGCGGCATTAAGCACCTCAGCCTTTTCCTCATCCTTAGTAACTAGGTTTCCCCTCGCATCCAGTAAAGGATGGAGATTCTCCCTAGTCCTCCGTTTCGCGTTGATGTATTTGTAAAAGGATTTTTTGTTGTCTTTAACGGCAGTAGCCAGATTGAGCTCCAGATGAGCTTTGGCCTTTCTAATTTTCTCCCTGCACAGCCTCGCTACATCCTTGTAGTCCTCCTCAGTGGCCCGCCCTTTTTTCCAAAGATTATAAACCCTCTTTTTTCTGCTAAGCTCCAGCCGCAACTCTCTGTTGAGCCAGGCCGGTCTTCTTCCACGCCGGCTCATCTTTGGGCACGTGGGGACGGACCGCTCCTGTGCCATCACGATTTCCTTCTTGAGGAGCGCCCAGCCTTCCTGGACTCCTCTGCCCTTCAGAACCGCCTCCCAAGGGACTCGGCCAACCAGCATCCTGAGCAGCTCAAAGTCAGCCCTCCGGAAGTCCAAGACAGCAGTTTTACTGGTCCCCTTCCTGGCCTCGCCAAGAATAGAGAACTCTACCATTTCGTGGTCACTCTGCCCCAGACAGCTTCCGACCACCACATCTCCCACCAGTCCTTCTCTGTTTGTGAAGAGAAGGTCTAGCGGGGCACCACCCCTGGTAGGTTCACTGACCAGCTGCGTCAGGAAGCTATCTCCCACGCTCTCCAGAAACCTCCTAGACTGCTTTCTCTGTGCCGTGTTGTGTTTCCAGGATATGTCCGGGAAGTTGAAGTCCCCCACGAGGACAAGCGCCTACCAGCTGCTACAGAGAAAATTTACTCTATCCCAGCCAACACCATGGCATAACTATTGATTGTTTTGAAGGAGAAATTACTTGATTGAAAACACTGTCTGAATTAATCTAAATAGGAGTAACAGAAATTGCTAATTGCTAATATGGTGTGAATGTCAGGCTGACTTGTTACTTTGGATTTTGTTTTTAGTAATGGCTAGCTTATTTCTTGTAAATGAGGGCCTGTCACATTATTTCAATTTTGAGCCTTATTTTCAGAGGCTGTAACTTGGCAGTTTTACATTTCTTTGGGCACAATATTGGCAAATACATGCTCACTATAATCATAGGGGGGTGAAGGGAAGGCGTTGAATAGGTTTCTCCAAATATGACAATGAAAGGAACTCTAATGTGGGTGTAACTCAACATGGAACGTTATCATCCTCACATAGGATAATCATGTCCTTAAAAAAAAATATTGGTCTAATAAAACCAGCACAGATGGCTGCCTCCTACAGTTCTTAAACATGAGCTCAATACGGGAGTGCTATACTCATATTTTGTTTTGAGATTTAGAGACAATAATTTTCAAAGTAAAAATTTTATTCTGAGATGTAATTTGATTGCATTTTGAGCTCACTGGTTTGGCAGATTACATTTTCATCACTGAACAAATACTGCTTAAAATTACTAATACAAGGTTTCTCAAAATTTGTAGAGAATGTAAAACTACTATAAAATTACTTTATCAAAAATGTATCTTTAGAAATTAATGGAATCCACTGTATTGTATTTAGGAAAAAATGCTTTTATGGGAGGTTTAATATTTTTCATTTTTGTTACTGGAAAAGTCTTTATTGAAGTAGAATCATAGAATGGTTTGGGTTAGAAGGACCCTTAAGGACCACCCTGTTCCAACCCCCTGCCCTGGGCAGGGACACCTCCCACCAGACCAGGTTGCTCAAAGCCCCATCCAGCCTGGCCTTGAGCACTTCCAGGGATGGGGCATCCACAGCTTCTCTGGGCAACCTGTGCCAGTGCCTCACCACCCTCTGAGTGAAGAGCTTATTCCTTACATCTAGTCTAAACCTTCCCTCTTGTAGTTTAAAGCCATTACCGCTTGTCCTATCACTCCACTCCTTGGCAGAGTCCCTCCCCAGCTTTTCTGTAGGCCCCTGTTAGGTACTGGCAGGCCTCCCCAGAGCCTTCTCTTCTCCGGGCTGAACAACCCCAACTCCCTCAGCCTGTTTTCACAGGAGAGGTGCTCCAGCCCCTTGTTCATCCTTTTGGACTCACCTCAGGACTTGTTTGAATATGCCCATGTCCTTCTTGTGCTGGGAATGCAGGACTTCAAGTGTGTCTCATGAGAGCAGTTTTAAAATAACTGAATTCCTTGACCCCTTTAAATACAAGCTAGATAAAGAAAAGAGGTAAAAAACATTTTAGTTTATTACTACAATACAGGAATCCAGTTCACTTGTGATCCGAAGAAAATGCAGTTGGACGTCCTGCTGCAGTTGGCATTGCCTTATGTTACAGGGTTGGACTACAAAATCTCCGTAGGTCCCTTCCAACTTTAACTAGTCTGTGACCCTGTGAAACTGTCATTCTCTGCATAACTTAGATTTGATATTTGCAAAGTGTGGGGATACAGACTGTAGAAAATGTGGCCAAACATTCAGATGAAGTAAGTTTTTATAATGTCATAAAATGAGTTGGGTATGCAATGGAAAAACCAGTGTGTGTCAGCTCTTAAAGTAAAATTAAGATAACACTGATCATTCTCAGGGTTCCTTAATTATCTGATGAACATGTGTTACAGTGAATTTGAAGAATGGAGCAATTTGATTCCACACATTGATATTGATGGAATCTTTTCCACCGAAAAATCAGGCTTGCTTACCTTGATGTACATACTTCACATTTCAGTGTTACGTGCCTGTGCTCATTCATGTATAAAAAAGTAATGCAAAAGTGTTAACATTTTTTTTCACTCCAAAGTGACTGAATATTAGCCCAGCATTTTAGAGGCTACAATAGTTTCTCTCTAGACAGACTGCTTTTCAGTAAGAACAAACCTATATCACACAGTGCATAAAAGTCAATTCATTATATTTTTCAGTAATTTCGACTAATCCAGAGGTACTGCTAACATTAGGAAAAGAAGAGGTAAGTCTCTTTGTTTGTTAATAGATATCATTTTTTTGAAAAAATGAAAAACTACAACTGCTCCTGTGGTGGTCTATTGATAAGCTATTTTGTATGTTTCTTTAGGCATTGTGCTTGTTCTGATGTTTATCTTCCTCTGAATTATAATTACTGAAATTTCTTAGTTGCAATGAATGACTTTTTTAAGCAAAAGTTTTCAATGTATTGCTTTTCATACTTGGTATAAAATAGCGTAACATTATATGTTACAAAGAATTGCTGGTATTCATAGATCTGGCATTCAGTGCAAATAATCTGCAAATATATCTTTGAGTTCTACCAAACTTGAAAGAAAGGGCAAATCAAGAATATGTTAGCGGTAGCATTACACTATATTAGTTGGACACTGCTATGCAACAGTAGCTGATAATGTGCATGTTACTATGTGTGTTTTTTTTTAAAAAGTACCTTTTGGTTTTCTTCCTCCTAGCAGCTTTCTTCCCTCTGGAATCACTGACAACAGAAAACCCAACTGCAGTTAAGAGCCAGAGTTAACGTGTTGTTTGGTTACAAACTGATTTGACTGTATTGCTCTAGCATGTTTGATCTGATACTCCATTTTGTGGCTTGTATTGTTGAGGGTTCCAATCTTTTTTCAGGTATCGCATACACAGGGCACACTTGCATCTGTAGAAGAATTTTTGTTTGAGCAGGTTATAAAACAGTTTCCACTGTCTGTGGAGGCAAAATACACCCAAATCATAGGTTTTTATTAAAAGACATAAAATGTTAGAAATATTGCATTTTAGAACATAACGCATTATTGAAAGACCCAATCCTCTGAGATGTATGTTTCCTATCATTGGGAGCACATATAGCTTCTGGCTGCAGTATCTTTGTTTCTTCCTCTTTCCTCTCCTGTGTAGGTCCTTATTGAGGACCATATAATTCATGTAAGCACTTAGTCTTTCTTGCAGCATCTTCGTTTTTCAATGCTATACCTTTTATAATAGTGTATTTAACATGGATTCATTCTTGCAAACAGCTTCAGTGAGTTAAAAAATGCAGCCCTGCTGCTGTAGGTGTTTTCAGTGTTTCTTCAGGTAGGCAGTTCATGTGTGTGCTTCATGATCTGCTTCGGGTGCTGTGAAGAACTTTGTTGTTTTACAGAGCTTCAATAAGATGTTAATGAGCGTCTGGATTAGAGACATTTTAAATGGCTCTAAACACATTTAAAAATAGTATGTCACTCTATAGTCTGATTTCTTAAGAAATTACAGATAATATGCCCTCTACACCTAATATATGAAAACAGTTTTACAGATATAACCTTACATAGAACAAATAATAGGGATTTGACTATCTGCAAACTGTAGGTTTATTTTTACTTTTTTACAGTTGCAGAAAGTAAAGAAAGATCTTGAAATGGTGCTGTCAGCAGTTCAGTCAAGGAATAAGAAACTGAAAGAAGATTTGGAAAGGTAATACAGTAATTTGGACTTGAGAATGTTGCAAGGCTTTTTTTTTTTTTACCACAAATTATTCTTCTGATTGTTTAAGGAAAACTCTATGTATCAGTTGTGCCACTTGATATTTTTCATGTTTCAAAGAGAACAGCAGTGGCATGACGAACAGGAGAAGATACTAGATGCTCTTAAAGAAATTGAAAAAAACGTGGAAAATGAAGTTGTATCACATTCCAAAAAAAGGTATTGCTATAATATTGTTTTTTTTTGTCTTGAAGAATTTAAATTTCAAGAGAAGCAAGTGAGCAAACGAATTCTTAAAAAACGTACTACTTATTTTGTAAAATAAATCAAATAATAGGATTATGATTTTGTCACAATAGAAAATAAGCAATTTTTAATTGAGAAAAATGTTAATTTTTCTGTTGAATTTGATATTCTATTGGTATGTTTTTACTATTATATTGGATACTAGAGCACTCCAAAAACTGAAAGATGAAATCCTTAAAGTAAAGGCATATAAAGAAGAACTCTTGAATGCTTTGGGTGTGTTCCTAGAAGAACATTTTCCCCTTCCAGAGGAAGATGGAAGAGCTAAAAAGAAAAAAACGGTGAGGGTTGTTTTCTTTTGTGTTTTTGTTTTGTTTTGTTAAGTATTGAATTTGTAATGTTCAATTTTTATTTAATTAGATATAATATCTTTTTAAAAGTCACTGGCAGAGAGTCTTCTGCTATATTCTAAAATAGGTAAATAATTATATTCTTACAGCTGATCCTTGATGTTTAATCAACATTTTTCAGCTTGGTTTATTTTATCTAAGGCTGTTCCCAGCTGGATATTTTCTTTTTTTAATGCACATAGCCTTTACCCAATAAGATTCATAGTGATGTATTGTATTTCTTACTGGACTGCAGTCTGTGCCAGATTTGGAAATGGCGAGGGGTTCACTCCAAATCGTTACACTTTTTTTTTTTTTTTTTTTTACTGGACTAGGCAAGTGGATTCATATTTTCCTTGGCAAAGCAAATTTTAATTGCCTAACAATGTTTTTGGAACAATAATAAGGACAAGTGTTTATAATTACAGCATAGTTTAGAATGTTAACCATCAGTTTCTGTTCAGACAAACTCGGCCAAAAATTATCTTAAACTTTAGGGAAAATAGGCAGTCAGGGAGTATTTTGCATAACAAATTCAAAGTCTGCAGTAAAAATAAACCTTTTACCACTACTATTTGAAAGACTAGTTACAAAATGCTGCAAAAAAGTGGGGGTTGAATTGCATTTCAGACACACTTCAGAACACAGAAATAGATTTCTGAATCTAGTTCCCTGTTATTGCAGACAACCACATAATACAATTTCTAGATTATGATTGAGCTTAATTTAAAATTTTGTTGTTGTTGTTAATCCTGTTCCTATTGGAGTTTGTGCTAGTGCCTCAATGCACTGGTTAGAAACTGTCTCCTAATTTACAGTTTAAATTTATTCATGTCTAACACAGATCCATGTATTCTTATGCCAGTATTGTCCTTAGAATAGTTCTTTTTCTTTCTTGTGTTTACTCCTCCTGATGTATTTATAGACAGCAATCTTATCCCCTCTCTTTCTTTGCTTTGCAAATAGAACTAACATAGCTTTCCTGTTCTTTTGTAAGTTTTTCATTTCCTTGGCTTATCCTAATACCCATTTTCTATATTTGCTTCCTCTAGGATTCATCTTTTGTTGGAATCTGGTAGAAACCAGTATTATAAACAAAATATTACTAGCTCATAATCACCACAAAAACAACAAATTAAACCCTTGTCTTTTTTCTTGCTGTTATTTCTAACTGATGTGCCCTAAGCTTCTATTAAAAAGTCTTGGTTTCACTCCGAACTACATACTTAGCACATAGAAATACCAAATCCACCCTTTGAGGCACAATGATTGTCTTTGAAGTCATACACATGTTCCTGTAGTGTATTTCAATTCTTCTATATATCAGTGCCTTCCAGTATCCTGCTATTACTAAGTATTGATCGTGCCTACATTTTGTGAAACCATTACGAAAATAAATTTCAGGGACTTAATTAACAGTCTTCTTTCAATCAATTATTTCCTCATTTCAGCCTCATCTGTCATCTCCCTGTTTGCTGGTTCTTATTATAGTTTTTCCAGGACATTTCAAGTGCCAATGACTTTCCCAGATGCATTTTAAGCAGTTGTCCATTTTTTTCCCATGGATGTCATTATGATTTATTTTAAAATATATTTTGTATGAGATACATTAGTTGATTTGCTACCATATATGTGATGTCAGAGAAAAATTCAGGCTGGAAGTGGCCTCTGGATTTCTTCCAATCCAACCCAATCATCAAGGTATGGCCAGTTTCAAGGTTGGATTAAGTTGCTCATAGTTATATCCAGTGAATTTTTAAATATGTGAAACAGTGAATTTGTGTGTGTGTTTCAGAATTGTGAGGAAGACTTTATTTTATAATTTCTCACCCCAGAGCAAAGTTCAACTCCTTGAATTTTCTCAGCCTTTGTTATACAGATTGTTAGAACTTATTGGTTACACTGCCTTTGTCTCTTTTCCATGCAATTTTCCTTATTAAAATGTAGAGAAAAAAGGATCACACGAGGTCTTTAGGATCAGTCTGCCCTTTCCCTCCTCACAGAAGCTCACCTTCTACCTTTTAAGATTTTACTTCAAAGTAAAAATTTATTTTGATATATAAACAAGGTCTTATCTTGTCTTAATTTTATTTAGACATTTCTTGAGTTCTTAAATACAGTTTATTTTCTGATCAGTCCTCTCTCTGTCTCTCTCTCTGTCTCTCTCTCTGTCTCTCTCTCTGTCTCTCTCTCCATTTTTTGTATTTCTGGTCCTTGTGAGTTCATAGCTGCTTTATCTTTAAACTCAGTTGGATCTCCCTGGCTCAGCTACTGGTCCCCCATAATCTGCATCTAAGTGATTAACTGTGAAGGCTGGAGAGACAGCCATTTTCCCCTATGTTATTTGCCTGAATGTGTCAGAAGTACAAATTGTTTGCATTAGCAATAGAATGGTGCTAGGTGGGTTCAGAACTCATTGATAACATCTCTTACCAGCTTGGTTCAATGCTCTTGAAGCACCTAACTCTTAACTCTGTCAGTAGTTTTCTTTCGCATCATGGATGCTTCTTGTGCTCTCAGTAGTTCTGTGTGACTGAACGTGCTTATGGGGCTGACAGCAACGTGAGCTGCTGTGAACCTGTTCTGGTTCCACCCTCATGTTACCAGAGATCAGCACCTGGGACTGGGAGCAGGCAGAGAGACTGAATCAGTTAGCTTTTGTTGCCACAGCCTGACGCCTTTGGTATGGATATGGATTGAAGTCAGAATTATCTTGTGTTTTAAATCTTAGACATAGGGAGGTATACTTAATTATCTAAGATTAAATGTAACTATTTTAAAGCAATTCTTAGTTACTATAATAATAATAAGTTATTAAAGTAATCATTAATTAAAACACCTTGATGATAACTTCTTGGTACAGGTACTAAGGAAGCTGACTAGGAAGGGTGCCCTCTAAATTTGTTGCTTCTAAACAGAGAGGGTCTCATGGGTGAAGTGGCAATTGGTGTTTGTCTTGGATATAGTGATCATGGAGTAGTTAAGTTTAAAATCTCTGGTGATAGGAGAAAAACTGCCACCAAACCTTTAACCCTGGATATGGGAAGAGCAGACTTCAGGCTGCTCAGGGAACTAGTTAGTAATGTCCAACGGGAAACTGCTTTTGAAGACAATGGGGATCCATCACTGCTAGTAAATTTTTAAGTACCACCTCTTAAGAGCACAGGAACAGGCAATTCCAAAATGATAGAAGTCAATCAGGTGGGGCAGAAGGCCAGGTTGGCTGAGCAGGGATCTTCTAGAAATTAGGCGGAAAAATAAAGTGTGGCCGCAGGAAGCAAGGCCAGGTGATGTGGGAGGACTACAGGGATGCTGTTCATCATTACAGGGAGAAAATTCATGCAGTCAGAGCTCAGTTAGAGTTGTAGTTGGCCAGTACTGTGAGTGACAATTAAAATAGCTTTTTAAAATATGTTAACAGCAAAAGGGAGACCAGAGAAAACTAGTCCATTACTTGATGAGGATGGTCAGCTAACAAATAGAGACGTAGACAAAGCAGAGACATTTAATGCCTTCTTTGCCTCTGTCTTTAACACGAAAGGTGGGCTCTAGGACCCCCAGAGCCCTGAGTGGGAGGACCATGACTGTGGTAACAATAAACTCCCAGCCAGCCCTCAATTTGTGCAGTATTTGGTGCTCCAGCTGGGTGCATATAAATGTATGGGGCCCAATAGGATTCATCCCAGGAAACTCAGAGAGTTGGCTGATGTCATTGCAAGGCCTCTCTTAATTATTTTTCAATGGTCCTGAGAATCTGGAGAGGTCCCAGTTGACTGGAAGCCAGCAAATGTCCCAATTTTCCACAAAGGGCAAGAAAAACACCTGAAAGACAATGCAGTCATTGGTCATAACCAACATGGGTTCAGGAGGGGTAGGTCCTGTTTAACAAACTTAATTTTCTTTTAGGACAAGGTCAACCACCTAGTTGACCAAGGGAAGACAGTTGATGTAATTTTCAGGATTTCAGAAAAGCTTTCAATATGATGGGTGAACAATTGCCTGAGGGCCATAGTAAATGGGGTTCATTAGGCTGGTGGCCAGTCACTAGTGGGGTTGCATGGGGCTCCATTTTAGGGCGAGTTTGCTTTAATGTTTTCATGAATAACTTGGGTACAGGACTTGAAGGTATGCTAAGTGAGTTTGTGGTTTGCACTAAATTAGGAGGAGCTGTTGACTCTGCTAAAGGTAGAAAGGCCTTACAGAGAGAGCTTGACAGACTAGGGGAGCTGGGCAATCCCCAACCATATGAAGTTTAACAAGAGCAAGTGCCAGATTCTGCCCCTGGGACGGGGCTACCCTGCATATATGTACAGGCTAGGGGACAAGAGGCTGGAGAGCAGTCCCACAGAAAGGGATCGGGGGTGCTGGTTGATGGCAAGTTGAACTTGAGACAGCAGTGTGCCCTGTCAGCAAAAGGGGCTAACTCTGTACCCTGGGGTGCATCAGGCACAGCACTGCTAGCTGGTCAGGGGAAGGGATTGTCCTGCTCTGCTCTGCACTGGTGCGGCCTCACCTTGAGTACTGTGTGCAGTTTTGGGTACCACAGTATAAGAAAGACATAAAACTGTTAGAGAGTGTCTAAAGGAGGGCTACAAAGCTGGTGAAGGATCTAGAGGGGAAGATGTTCGAGCGACTGAGGCCCCTTGGTTTGCTCAGCCCAGAGCAGAGCAGCTGAGGGGAGGCCTCATGGCGGCCTGCAGCTCCCTCACGAGGGGAGCGGAGGGGCAGGCGCTGAGCTCTGCTCTCTGGGGACAGCGACAGGGCCCGAGGGAACGGCATGGAGCTGGGACAGGGGAGGGTCAGGCTGGGTGTTAGGGAAAGGTTCTGCACTGAGAACTGGGACAGGCTCCTCAGGGCAGCGGTCACGGTACCGAGCCTGATGGAGTTCAAGGGGCGTTTGGACAACGCTCTCAGACATCTGGTTTGGTTTTTGGGTGGTCTTGTGTGGAGCCAGGAGTTGGACTCCATGATCCTTGTGGGTTCCTTCCAACACTGAATCTGTGATTCAATGATGCTATGATTAACAATATTAAAGTTTATGATATTGCACTGATAGATTAATGATTTAAATCCTACCTTGTAATTGTATTATAACTAAACAAAAAAGTATATCATCTTCAAGTGTTCTGTTCTATGCAATAAAATAGTTGTGTGATTTATTTGTCCTACATTAATTTAAATTAATTAAATCTGTCAGTTATGATATTTCCCGAATATTTAGTTTGGGGGCTTTGTTAATTTAGCTGGTGTGGTTATCTTTGCAGGAAAAGTCTGAAGAGCCAGATGCGCAACTGATAACACTGCATGAAATTTTAGAGGTGAGATGATTTTGTTATATAGAGATTCACGTGATTTTCTACTACTCAGATCTGATCACAATATATTAATAAGATAACAGTATACAACATACAATTAAGATATTTAAAAAGTAGAATGTTTAAAAATGTTACATTTCTATTTTAATTCCTATAAAATTAAACCCTCAAATTTTTACCAAAATCTTGGCAGTAGTTTAGGTAACTGTATTTTCTGTTTGATCTGGAGAATGATTGATTATTCCTTACTTCTTTATTTTATTTTATTTTAATATTTTATATTTATATATACATATATATGTTTTTCTTAAAGAACTTTTATGAGCCTTAGTGGCTCATGTGAGGGAACGAAATACTTTGGTTAAGAAAAAAAATCAAATAGTTCCATTTCTTGCTCTTGTTCCATGCTCTGTTTTGTACAATGTAAATACAAATATTTCTGAAATGTAGTACGGTAACAGTTAGAGAACTAAGTAATATATAGTCTCTTGTATTAACCAGATTGTAATATTTCATATGAGGAAATTGGTGAGTTTGATTCATGTGTTAATGTATATTATTCATGTATAATCTAGTGGATTAAGTGTGATACACACTGATTAATGTGTATTTTTCATTTCAGTGTAACTTACCATCTTGAATTAGAAAGTGTAATTCTAAAAGACCATTAAATATCTTTTCACTAGCATTGTTCCTTCTTGTCTTAAATGTAATTTCCTATTCCTCCTCCATCCTTACTCTTCAAATGCTTGTAAGCATCTATGTGTAAAACCTTCCCTAGAACTAGAAAATAAAAATAAAACAATTTTTAAAGGGTGTTTTTGTTTTGTTTTGTTTTGTTGAGGGAAAACTTGACGAATAACAACATTCTGGTGTTAAGATGGTATGATCCGGTCACTATGACATTGTTGTACTTTAGTTTAAAGCCCAGACAGTGAATTGGTACTTATATCATCAAAATCATTTTACATGCCTCAAGTATCTCAGTGTGCCTATTAATGCCAGATTAGGCAGACCTTGAAAACAAATCAGAATTTGAAATAGGCACGTTCCTTACAGAAATCAAGTTTTAAAGCTCTTTTAATGCTTTAAAATTGTCCTTCTTATTTTTCTGATAATATTAATCTCTTTAAAACGTGAACACATCCAAGTAATATCAGATTTCCATTTGGAAGAACATAATAGTTCCAGCAAGTAATATCAGATTTCCATCTGGAAGAACATAATAGTTCCAGCAGTTCAGATTTATTCTTAATTTTAACTGTTTTGGCCCAAATTGTGAATGTCCCTTATCTTTCTTTTATGTTTTGTGTTTTTTTTCTCTCTTGAGCAACTTGGTTCTAGTTTCAAGTGCCTGTTAAATTTCAAAACTGTTTGCTTAGATATAGATAATAGTTTCTTGAAGAGACAAATTAAAAGTCGTCTTTGTATTGTAATTACAGACTTAGGGTTTGCTGTTGTGCGAATGTAATGGATTCCCAGAATTGCAACCAATGTATGTGTTCCTGACCATGTCTCCTTAATCCCTCTGTTTGCTTTTTGAATAAGAAGTGTACATTTTTTAATAAAGGCTAGGTACATACATATAAATTATTTACATACATTAATATCTGCTTCATTAAATTAGCATAAGACACCTCAGCAAGCTGTAATCTCATTTATCATTAAGCTTCAGAATTTTTATTTCAATAATTTTGTTCCATTAATGAGCTATAATTTTTAATATATAAATGTAGTGGTTTTTTTTCCTTTTACACAGTTTGAGGATTTTTCCTATTGGATTCAGGATTTAGTGAAACTAATTTAAGATTTGAAAGATGCTTATAATACAAATGTATGTAAACAGCTATAAAAGGCTGTTTTGGAGTATCAGATGTCAGAAAGGACTAAAACATCTAAAACAATGTAATTGGAGTAAATATTCAGAATTGGAGCAGATGAATATAAAAGACAAACTGGGACAATTCTTTGAAGTGTTCTGAAAAAAAGGGAGCGTTTCTTGTTCTGAAAATAGCATTAAGTGTTTGGGCAGAGAAATAAAGTCTGTTAGTGAGGATTTTGATGCATTTTTTTCTTCAGGAGTAAAGAGGAGAGGTCGGCAGAATATTTTGTACCTATTAAAACTGGGAAAGCTAGGACATTTACAGTATCTTAATAGAAAGATGTAATATCTGGGGTGAAGAGAGAAAGCACCATGGGATAGGTAAAGTTAAATCATCTGTAGGTATGTATTCCAAGTGATCAGTATTACAAGGGTAAGAATGTGGTCTTCAAAAACACAAAAAGAACATCAAAACTGGGGTTTGCATTTAAGTCTATTAGCTAACGATATACTTTGATAAAGAAAGAATGAGAAGTAAGGAGTTATTTAGAGGTGCTGAATAGGTGCTGAATTTTTCTAAGATGCTTGCCATGCCCAAACAAGAAGTGATAATAAGAATTTGCATAATCAACTTATGATATAGGCAGAAGGATTTTGGTATGTAAAAGCAGTGAAACTGTCAAACGATCACAGTGATGCTTAACTTCTCATAGGCATAAAGTTTTTTGTTTCTAACACTGCCTACAGTAGGACACAAAATACAGGAAAAAAAGTCGTTTAAATCTAGGAAGACATTTCTTTTTTTAGCTTATTAGTGAGAAGATATTTAAAAAAATTGTAAGATGGACATTCTTCTAGAATCTGAAGAACTGGTGGAGAAAGACTATTTGTTGGTAGTCAGTTATAGCTTTGATATGAGTTATTTCCAAACAACTGGCTTTCTCTCTTACTTGATGCTTTTAACCCCGTATTAACAGATACTGGCTAAAGATTAATTATGTAAGGTTTTACTGTCTTAATGTTCATATTTTTTAGGCATTTACAATTACACCATCTAAAATCCAATAAAAATTTTAGATAGACGGTGAAAAACTTAGTCTGGATAAAAGAATTCCAGTTCTAATTTTTACATCATGTTCTAAATCTTGTACTTTTGGTCTTCCAGATCCTTATAAATAAATTATTGAGGACACCGCATGAACCCTATGTAACAGTCAACGACTCATTTTGGCCACCTTATATTGAGCTGCTTCTGCGATGGGGAATTGCCCTGAGACATCCAGAAGATCCAGACAGGATACGCCTAGAAGACTTTCACCAATAGTGTGAAGATTTCTTTTCTTTAAAATAGAGCACAGCGCCAGTCCTCTTCTCGGGAAGACATACTTATGTTTTATGATGAATGTATGTGTTTGTATCAGCAACTTGATCAGTAGAGAATTTTAGTAATCTGTTTACCTTAAAAGTCATATTTTGTATGTGACTATTCTGTGCTTTTTAACTCTTCTCAATTTCCTTTAGTATTTCTTTGCACTCTGTAGAGTGAAGATCTGAAGTAACTTGACTCCTTTGTGAACAACATGTTGTTGCCTAGAGGCTTTGCAAATAAATATGTTGCTTTTAAGATATACACTGTGGAAAGTTGACACATCTTTCTGTGCAAAGGGCTGATGATGTTGAGCATTTAACTCTACAACTGTGTATTTCCTTAACTGCCTCTTTTTGGGTTATGCTGCATCTCAGAGATGTGAAACATAAATAGAAAGGACAGACCTGTACAGTGGATTAAAATCAACCACTGAGTATCAAACGTCATTTGAGTATGCTGTCTGGCTTTGTGGAGAAAAAGTCTAATCTGCATACAGTTCAGTGTAGATTCCATTGTACATACCTTTTTTTTTTTTACCAAGTGCACTATTATTGAGTGCACCTTCAGCAAGTTTGCTGATAACACCAACCTGAGCAGTGCAGTCAACACGCTGGAGAGAAGGGATGCCATCTGGTGGGCTTGTGCAGACCGCATGAGGTTCAACGAGGCCAAGTGCAAGGTCCTGCAGCTGGGCTGGGGCTTTCCCAAGCACCAATACAGGCTGGGTGGAGAATGGATCAAGAGAGGCCCTGAGGAGAAGGACCAGGGGGTGTTGGTTGAAAACAAGCTTGACATGAGTCGGTCATCTGTGCCTGCAGCCCAGAAAGCCAGCCGCGTCCTGGGCTGCATCATTCTCATGGCCATCAGGGCGAGGGAGGTGATTCTGCGCCTCTGCTCTGCTGTTGTGAGACCCCACCTGGAGTGGTGTTTTAACTTTAAATTAAATTATGGAACTCACTGTCACTCCAGAAAACCCTTGTGCTTCAGCTTCAGATGTGCTCAGGACTCCATCCTTCCATGTAGAGCTATTTCCTTAGGCTCAGTTAAGTCATTTACTACAGCAAGAGAAAAACTGCAGAAATCCATAATCCATTTCTTCTCATGGCCTAAAATGTATTACCAGCTTTTGAGGGAAACTGGTTTGGACTGAAACAAGCTGTAGCTCTCAAAACCTGGCAAGTAAACTGAAGAAGTTCAAGGCAGTAATGAAAAACAGATCTTCCTTATGAGAAAAGCCTGGAAGAGGATTGTCCATCAGTCTTATCAACACTCAGGAAAGTTAGGGAGTTCTGCAGACAGAGTAGAGTAATATGTCTTTTTTTTCCCCCCTTGCTTGTCTAATTCACATTTGTTTAACTGGACTTAATATTTTTAAATGTGAATATTGGGACTCTACCTATGCACATTCTATGAAATAAGGATTTGTTTATCATAATCTCAAATTTTAGCTCCAAAACAACAACATTAGAAAAGATATAAATGTTCGACGAACATTCAGAGCTACCAGCCTGAGTAAGATTAAATTTGATCTAGCCACTAGTCCTGTTTTTGACAGGGACATTTAGAGGATAGTATTCTTAGAGGGGAGATCGTGGTGGGTTCAATTAGCTGGACCCCTCTGTCACTCCACAATAATTATTTTGTGCCCAGTCAAGGGTCAACAACAAGCAACGTGCATTTTCTTTCTTCACATAAGTATATCAAGTACAGCTGCTGCTGTGCAGAAATTAATACACACTTCATGCTTAATGCACACTGCTGCAGTTAAGAAAATGCACTGTGAAAAAGCCACAAAGGATCAGAGGGAGGAGGTGAGCTTTCCACCCGTGGCACAACTGAGGGACTGGAACAGCTTAGCAAGTGCTTAGCTTCCAATCCATCATTGGGTTTCCAAAAATAAACCAACCTATGTTCCATTTCCACTGTAGGGACCAAGAAGAGAGACAAACCTTTTAAAATTATCAATACAAAGTTCTTACCTGAAGTTCCTGTACGTTTGTGAATCACTTGTTGAATCCCTGTGCTTCTTTAACATCCAGAATGCCCTGTGGCAAATAGCTTCATAATTTAACTACCTATAGTGTGAAATAGAATATCCATTTGTTTACCAGGTACAATACTGACCTACCCTAGATAATACCAATAGACATTTTATATTAGGGCTCATTTTTACCTAAGTGAATTCCTTAGGCAACTTGCAGTAGAGAGACCTACACAGTAGGTTTGTTTTAAGGTGCATTTTGGTACCCCTTTTCTCTGGCCTGCTGGTAAAGAAGGCTGCGTACCCTCTTCCTCCCTGCTCAGTGTTCCCCAGGCTACTTTCATCATTTCTTGCTTCCTAAGATAAGTTGTCTCAGTGGTGTGAGACCTCAGCAGAAAGGGCAGACCTACACAGTGGATTTAAATCTATCACTGAGTATTAAATGTGTCATTTGAGTATGCTGTCTGGCTTTGTGGAAAAAAAAAATCTATTTTGCGTATGGTTCAGTGTAGATTCCATTGTACATACCTTTTTTACCAAGAGTTCATAAACTTGTGAATAGCTTTTTCTGAAGGCTATATATATATATACCTTATGTGTTAGTACAAGGGAAATGTCAGGATAACATTGAAACTCTTACTCATGGCAAGGGGATGTGGTCTGGATCAGTGTAATTTCAACTACTTTCTTTGAAGAAAAAAGTACTTTTTTTTTTGATCCTTTCTCCCCCCATAAGTTAGAGAACACTCAGGCATAGACACAGATATTCTCCCCTCCATCAGTTACTGATAATGACTAGAATTGGTCTGTCATAACTGTTTTACATCATCAGTCAATAAACACAGCAGGTAAATATCCCAAAAGCCAAGACACATCCCTGACAAACATTACAGCCATTGCTCTTGCTCTCTGTCATCCCACATGAATACTCAGGTGCTGATCTGTTACTTTTCTTCAGCCAACATTTAGGAAACTTTAACAATTACCATTACTTCAAAGGTATCTGTAATTCCAATAGGAGGAAATATGAAAAGCATTGTGACCATTGATACCAACATGTATCAACTTTTAATTAGCTGCACTTTGGAGTCTATGACTTTGATGTTAATTTCAACAGCATCATCCCTGTGACAGAGTGTCCTGGTTCCAGTTAGGACAGAGTTAAGTAGCTCATAGTAGCTGGTAGGGTGCTATGTTTTGGATTAGGATGAGAAGAGCGCTGATAACATGCTGATGTTTTAATTGTTGCAGAGCAGTGTTTACACCAGGCCAAGGACTTTTCGGCTTCTTGCTCTGTCCTGCCAGCGAGCAGGCTGGGGGTGCAGCAGGAGCTGGGAGGGGACAGACCCAGGACAGCTGACCCAAACTGGCCAAAGGGGTATTCCATACCATCTGACGTCATGCTAAACAATATATAGGGGTGGCTGGCCGGGGTGGGGGGGCCGGCTGCTCGGGAATAGGCTGGGCATCGGTCAGCGGGTGGTGAGCAATTGCATTGTGCATCACTTGTTTTCTTACACATTATTATTGTTAATACTATTACCATTATCACTATTATTATTATTATTGTTATTATTATTTTCCTGTCTTAATAAACTGTCTTTATCTCAACTCACAGGCTTCACTTTCCCGTTTCTCTCCCCCCATCCCAGAGAGGGAGGGGGGAGGGTGAGCGAACGGCTGTGTGGTGTTTAGCTGCCAGCCGGGTTAAACCACAACACAGAGATCACCTTTTCAGTTTCATATACCTAGTGCCATATTTATAAATGAGTACAAATGCATCCAGCCTATAGAGAAAAGACAAACCAAGCCAATTCATTAAAATGTTTGTGAAACAATAACAAATGAGAGGGGCAATAATTTAGAAAGAAGGTTTCAATGTTGAGACCAAGCATAATGATCTAGATAAGTTGTTTCTGGTAACAAAGTATCTTTGAAAACACTTTGTCCGTCTTCACACAGCAGATATGGCAGTAGTAATCACACACACAAAAAAAAAAATCCCATAGTGAGGTCCAAAACATGAGTGATGGCAAAGACCACCTGTGGATGGCCATAACTGTTGGTGTCCTTGAGAATTTCCTTTCTTTATGTCCTGAACTGAAGATCTGACACACATATTGGGGAATAAAAAAATAAAGTGCTTCCCACCCCCACAGGTGACGTTTACTCAGTTTTTACTGTGTTTAGAGGAATCTTGTTGGAGACAAATGTGGCTCAGGAGGAAATTCATTCCTTCCCATCACTTCAGGAAATCTCCCATTTCTCAGACGCATGCATTTTCTCTGTCAGCCTGTCAATAACCGACAGATCTTCTACAAGTGGACCCTGAAAATAATTAAGAGCTTAAAAGTAAAGCAGTCGTGATCCAAGAGTATGTATTCAGGTTATTTGTGTCTTTATCATCATCTCTTCGGTGTTTGTATGAATCACTGACTAATGAAAGAGTCCTTAGTGTGCTTGATCCTTGGCCACAGGAGTCACAATTCAGACACCTATTTAAAAGTGTCTGGGATTGCAGCTGAGGACAGTGTCTCATCTGTCTGTCCTTAATTGATTGTCTTGTCTACAGTCTCATGACACGAGTATGATTCACATTAAAACCTTCCCGGCGCTCACTGTTGGAAAGCTGTTTTCCACTCAGCATGGTCAGAGACTGTGAGCGGTAGGCATTTTCAGCAGAGGCAAACACGTTCTGTGCTCCTGTGGCAGTTTTTGCACCTCACTCTTCAATAACTCTTTTCAAATAAATTATTATAAAAGAAGTGGTTGCTCTGAAAAAGTGCTTTAATTTGGAGTTGTAGGAGACAGCATGCAGAAGTGCATGCAGAAATTCCTATATCCTTATTCTGAAGAAGAGGGAATTCATAACATTCTAGATCACCGGATACTGAACACGATGTGTGTTAACATGGCTTCTGAATGGCAGTACTTCCTTCCGTCATTTCAGAGTCACCTTTTTGGCTTGGAGGTTGTTGTCCATGTAAGCTTTGAGAAGTGTACCTGTGATTTACTGTTGAGCCAATTTTACTGACATATTGAACTGCCCTTGGATTCTGAGATCTTAATTAAAACATTTTCTATCGATTCATATCTAGACAATTGGCTGATCATAACAGCACAATCTTGAGATGCAATGACCGGGCTTCATAGTAAAACAAAATGAATCTTTGTCTTTTCTATAGTAACCAATAGTGATCAGGATACATGCCATGATAGCAACAAGCAGTAAGGACATATTCCTTTGATTTTGATTGTTTCTGACTATTTAGTGTGGTATTTGGCTGACTTTATTTGATTAGGCCCATATCTCTGTAGTATTGACACTGATTAAAAACTGTCACACCTCTGATTCTGCTAATCATCAAATATTTTCAAAATTATCAAGTAAGCAAGAGGCTTCTCCATCTACCCAATATATTCTCCCAGTATAGTTCTGGTGGCTGTACTCTAACATGGTCAAGAAGAGGATGTCAGTCACAACCCTGTCACCATCCAGGATATATTCATGAATAAATAAATGATCACCTGCTGAGTCAGAGGCCAAAACTCTAACAACGATGCTTTAGGTTTTAATTGTTTCAGTAGAAACTCTCAACCTGAGGGTGTGCTTCTTGCCATTCAGCCTATTGGATCCCAACTGGCGCACATATGAAGAGGAAAAAATGACTCATCCTACAGTAATAATTCTTCTGGACTGGGCTTCTCACTTTTCAGAATGCATACTTCTAGTCATATAGCAAAGAAATTGATCTAGCAACTTCAACACCTTCTTGTAGGTATTATAAGATTACAAGGAAGCAGAGACCACATTTGCTCCCACAAACTCAAAAGACTGATTGGTACAAATTTTCTGTCATCATTTACTACCCAATTAACTAAATTGTTCTGGACAGTTCTTCAACTTGTGATGATGGCATTAGAGTTAATCATTGTATTTGTTTGTGTTTTGCTGCAGATAAAAGAATCATGGTTTTGAAAAACTGGCTTAAAAGTTTCTATGAAGTTTAGCCAGAAATACACCTGAGCTTTTTGCTTGTATTTCTGAGGGAGAAAATGTGGTACTAATGAACTGTTATGGTTGTTCTGGTTTTGGCTGGGATAGAGTTAATTTTGATATAGTATATCATTTTGAAAAATAAGTGTACCTTGAAACAGAACATTCTGTAGTATTTTGCTACAACAACACTACATTTTCTGTATCTTATATTCGAAGTATTGTTTTGTTTTGTTTTTAAACAACATAAGGAATATTCAAATTAACATCATACAAAACTTATTCAGGGAAGGTATTCCTACCTTGCAGCTGGTAACTTTAAGTCTCCAATACATCTTTTATCAGTTATTTCTTCACTAAAGATAGCCAATCCATGTATTTTCTGAGATCAAATAATTTTTTTTCAGTATTTTGGTTTGTTTTACTGTGTTTGGTGCATTTTTTTTTCTTGACGGATTTTTTTATTTTCTTATTTATTTATTTTGCTTCAAACTTTCAGCACAATAACTGTCTGATCACAATACTTTTACCCATTCCCAAGGGTGAAATTTTAGTGATTAAGCAAGTGAGACTCTTTTTCTTTGTGCATATTCTCAGGCAATGCTAACACTATGTTTTAATTCAGATTGTTTCCAGGTTAAACAATGATCATTCCAAGGTACCTCAGCCGCACCGAACTACTCATAATTATAATCAGCCATGGTTACAAAAAGTTCTTTGTTCTGCAAAAGTTTTAAATTCCATACTTTACAAAATTTATTGTGTCAAATGAAACATAATCATGCCTTCTCTATTTGGCAACAAATACTGCTTGCAGGTGCTTCCAAATGAGCTTTTGGATTACAGTTAGCCAAGACAAATGTTTCTGGTGGTATTTCTATTGTAATTGTAATTTAGGTTGCATTCAGATGAGTTGCTGGGGACTGTTTCAGACAGAAAGATTTAAAATACAAATTAAACTACATTGAAGTTGCCGTTCACTTGATTAAAAACAAAACAAAACAAAACACTAACAAACAAACAAAAACCCCAATCCTTTACTGTTTATAATAAATCTTTTCTCTGACAACCAGTTGCTCAAGTTTCCTTAAGAAAATAAAGTGCTTTAATTTTGTTTAATAGAACACTGTGGAGTTCTGACTGGTGACAAGGCAAGACATTGCTCTTGGTGTCATGATCTTCTAAAGTCATCTTTGCAGAATACTGATTTATCCTCAAAATATGTATATGTATATATGTTTATTTAGTGCTTAAAACTGATATCTCTTTTAACATTTCATGTTTTTATGTTTGGTACTTCTTTAGCTTTTATTTAAGAGACCTGCTAATTTTTTCTGTGTATTTGAATTACTGACTGTGAAGCTAATGTGGCTAAATTATTAATTTATATTAATAAATGATGCCAAAGAGCAAGTGGCACATTACACAGTTGCATCTATTTTTTTTTTATATTTTTTATTTTATAATGTGCAACCTGCTGTTATTTTATTATCATTTGCTTTCTGAGTTGCATCTATTTCACTATGAGAGCATTTTGTTTTGTGAAAATCATTGCATCAAAAGTTTTATTTTGATAGGTCCAGGAATATGTTTGTTACAGTCCTGCAACGTTGGAAAAATGGGTAATTACCTTTTTGTATTTAAGAAAAGAATCCAAAGGCTGAGGTAGACATGACTAAAATTGCTTAATAGAAAGGGAATGGATCTGTGTTTCATTGTGGAAAGCTGAAACAAGTCAACTGAGCTGAATTTCAAGTTACATAGTCTGTTCGGAATGGTCCTGCTACCTGTTCTGCAAATTCAAAATTCACCTAAATTTAGCTATCATTGTTGAAAGCTTTTTAGGGCAGAACCCTTTGTTATGGCAAGCTTGTTGGATTTCACATAGATGTAGAGTCCTAGATTATTTTTCTTGTTAAAATTAGACATGCTTTGTAATCTGCTGTTGTATATAATTTAGACAATGGAGCTATAATCATACAATATGATCAATTACAGGAGAGATACAGAGTTTAACCTAACTTAAATCAATATTTTTATTACTCTGTGATGCTTTTCTTCTTTTACTGAACACAAAGAAGACCTGCTACGCCATAAAATGTGTGCACTACGGGTATAACTCAGAAGTACTTGGACATGTGCTGACTTGTCTTGCTGATTGCAATTACTGTAAAAATCACGGAACAGGCATGCTTAATAGTATCACCCAATTAATGCTTATCAGAATGATATTATCAGGTAGTTCCCAAGCCACTTGAGCTTTGCAGGGCAACCCTTGACTGTTAACAAGAGCTTTGTTTTGATGCTCTTTGTGCAGGAAGCCTAACACTGTGCAGTCGATACATTCTTTGACCAAGCACAAGCTTGACAAAAATAGTGTAACCTGATCAAAGTCCCTTATATATGACAGGATTCTGGCAACCTTGCATGGAGTCTGTGATTTGTGAAGATAAAATATTGAAGAGCTGGCAAAGTTGTAAAAATAGTATCATAACTGCATATGTGAGGGTCTCAGCAGAATTCTGCTAAGAGCAACATATGAGTTCATATGCAACTTTCCTCCTACAGCTTGAGCTGGCATGGCAGTAACACATGAACTTAAAAACATTTGCAAGTCTCTTGACTGCTGACTTGGAGATGATTAACTCAGAAAGCCAGCTCTCACATATGGGTTACAGTTCAGGAACACTGAAACTGACCTTGAGAATAACAACTGTGTCTTGACTGAATTAGTCAAACAGCAACTGTTCTACGTCAAGAAAAGTGTAGCTGCAGCAGCATTCAAACTTTATAATGTGACACAGATACTAATTTTATGAAATATTTCATCTCTTTATTGACTCTGCATTACCACAATAGAAACAGCACTTTTTAGAGAGCAAAGAGTCACACAAACTGAATGAAACTGGGAGAGGACAGACGGAGCCCCAGCAGGATGAGTGATGGGAATAGTACTTACCATGAGATATTCCCTATACCATGCCAGAAATATCCTAAAAAAAAAACAGCTAACCCTACATAGATTTATCAGGACTTAGATGTAAATCTTCACCTTAAATCTACAGAGAGTTATTTTACTCAGCCAAATTCATTCCTGATGCAATTCTTTTCCGCTATAGAAAGGACTACATACAGGCTGAAACTGCCCCAATTTTGACCACTGCAGCAGCAATGATTACAAATCTTGTACAAAAGCAACATTGTCATGATTGTTCAACCAATAGTGAAGATCAAACTTTTTTGTAAGGCTGTTTTCAAGCTGCTATTTGTCCAGTCGGTACTGTAAGGTAATGAGAATGTGCTTAATTCTGCAGGGTCACAAACAAAATGCTGACTGTAAAAAGCAGAAGCAATGAGAAAATATTAGAGATTGAAATGATCAAACTGAAGGCCTTCATGTGTTTCACTTTTAAACATATGTTTTTAGCAGTTAGGAAGTCAAGTAAATGATACTGAAGTAATATCAGTATGCATATTTATGTCAAGGATCAGCTTTTGTGAAAAAAAAATCACAGATACAGGAATTTAGCAAATTATTAGCAAACTACACAAAGTCTGTATGCAACAAATCAGTTTGAATCAGGCCAAATGGACTAGTTTTAGTATATTGATTTTATTTTATGTTTTGTCATGCTATGAAAATATTTTATTTCAAAGATTTATGCCTGCTTTTTGGATTGTTAAGGAAATCCTTTGCATAAATTTCCTGACAATACCACGGTGATCAAAATTGCATTGTTCATTAACAGGACATTTCAACTAAATTTTAACAGTACGTAATCACCTTAATGCTTTACTAGTACTTTATATGTCAGCTTGATATTAAAATAGAAATGATTTTGTTTATAATTCCTGTTCCTTTCTAAAATGTTTAATAATTAAAGAAGAGATGATGTGACTGATCTGTTTTAGCAAGGTTTTTCCCATTTAGGTGTATTGAAACATAATCAAGAACAAACAGTATGCTCCTGTTTTTATATACTACTCAATATATCAAGCACTTGTATGGCCTTTTAGTAGACTAAATTATAACACAGTTATGTTATATGCTCCGATGTTAAAGCCTCAGTTAATATATTGCATATAGAATCAAGGGTAAGAAATGGCATTTTTCTTTGGAAAAAAAAAAAGTAACTTTATTTTTTTGGTTCTAGCATGGTCATGCCATTAGCTCATACCATTAAAAAGATCATGCAATGGATTTGCTTGGGAGTTTTTGTGTCTATTTCTTCTTTCTACCTTCCTCCAAACATATGTATTTCCCTATATTTTGTTCTGGACTTTCTCTTTTTTGTTTTCTATTTCTTTTCTTCTCCCCTTTCTTCTTCCAAAGTCAGTACTTTACTCAGTACCTTCTAGGTCAAGCAGTATTCTCAACGGGGTGTTCCCTAGCCCTATTGTAACTGAAAACAGACCTATCTTTGGCTCTGAGCCTCTATCCAGACACTCTCTTTGTGGCACAGCTAGCTCTGAAGATTTTCTCTTCAAAGCTAATACACTCAGAAAATATTTTCATTTGGTTTCTGAGGCAATTCTGAGGGATGCATTGCCTTTTTCTTACAGAAGCATCCAGAGGAAGTTAAGGGGCGAAAAATGGTCCCTTTCCCATCAAGAAGTTTACCAGATGCAGAGCTTTAGCTGCTTTGTGAGCAGGCCACTGCCTGCAGTGTTTCTTCATTCAAATTAATGAAAAAATAATTCAGTTCAGGACATGTTCTTCCTTTTTAGAGCTTCCCAAAATCTTCCCTGTAAACATGGGACTATTAGTTATATTTCCCAATAATTAAAGGATAAGTGTAAAACAGTGTAAAACAGTGAAAGAAAATTTACAGGATCTCACTGAATCTTGTTAGAAGGAAAAGGCCCAATATGAAAAATAAAAAAGAAGAAAGTCTGGATGCCTCCCAACACATTAGAAGGTATATGGGAATAGCATGATCTTCCAGCAGCTCAGTATGCCATACCTTAATCATCCCAAAAAAGAGTCGGCCTTGTAAGAGACCATCTATTTAACTGGGAGTTTTCTTGGGTCTTCACTTGCCTTCCTGTTTAGGACAGTCAGCCTTCTTCTGAGTAGGCTGCTACTGCAAAGAGTAAGGAGATGAATACACTTCAGATGCATCTCCTTCCCATGCCCAGCTTCCAGGAAACCCATTGGAAGTCTCCTTAGGCAGAAACGAACAGTTGCATTCCAAGAAACTATGAGGTCTGTAAGGTATTTCATCCAGACACCACACCAACACCTACTGGGGAGTTAATTCCTAAGGCTACTCATCTGCCACTTATTGCTGACTCCAGAGAAGCAAGTCATCAGCATAAACATCAAACTGGCTGTGAGGGGTGTACACCTGAGCTGCCAAGGTGAGAGAGGAGCTGTGGATTGAGGTGAGACGCAGGTAGCTTGGTTAGCTCTGTGGATCATTCAGCTGTTCTTCTCCCACCTTCAGCTGAACACTTGTCAGAAGATTACTGTACAAAACTGTCCAAACAGGAGATGCCTACCGCTACACAAAAATGCCTTGGGTTCCAGTATGAAGAAGGAAAAACAATGGAAAACTGACCCTGGTAATCACGGCACAGGGACTGCAGACTGGACCCTTCAGGGGAAGTCTAAAAGTGTTGTGGGTGAACCTGCATTCCAGGCCCAGATGGAGAATACTAAAATACTACAAAAACTATTTCCACAGAAAATAACAATAACAATAATAATAATAATAAAGCTATGGGTCTCCCTTCGAAGTGAGCACTATTGTGCTTTCCTTCCTAATAACCCACCACTTGCTCCCAAGCCAGTGACAGTGAAAATATTAACAATAATAATAATAACTGTGCAAACAGGCCATAAATATCCAGTCATGTAGTCATACCATCCAGTCCTTTGTTCCCAGAACAAAATTAGTCTGAATCAGAAAGGGGCATAATTTTCTCAACAATAGGTTTTGGTGCAAGGCAAACTCTGCCACACACAAAGCTGGGAAGGTGGAAAAAAGCATTATAGTCATAAAAACAAATAATAGATTGTTGGAAGAGATTGACGAACAGCATTTTAGAGGCAAATTATAAACTGATATGCACACTTACTTCTGTATTTAGCCTCTGGCCTAAGTGATCAGACTTTTATGCATGTTGAATGTGTAGTGCTTCCCTTGCACTTTTTGTCCCAGGAAAACAGTGCATCAAAGATCAAGCACGTGCTAGGTACTACCTTTCTATTTGTTGTTTATTTAATACTGTTATCTATCCTTATTTAAAAAAAAATAAAAATATTTCCTGGTTAAGAGTTTGAAAGGGAACATCTTTTCTTTACAAAGGTTTTTATATTGTGCATGCTGATTGCTGACATTCTTCAGTTCTGGCAGATCAATTTATAGGAGCATTGTCCAAATTGTACTCCCTCTCTTGAGCTTTATGAAGAGTAAGAAAACTGTGGAAAATAGCAACTTTTCAAAAAGTTGAATATAAAACAAGTTTCTGTAAATGTAGTGATGGAATAGTTGGAAATCTTTCAGTGTAAGGTGTGCCATTTCATAGACTTTTTTTTTTCCTTGTAATAGTTATAGTCCATTGTAGATGGAACCAATCAGGACTTCTTTTTTTTTCAGTTTTATGGAAGCTAAAATCCAGGCTACAGCTTGTCATTATCTTTTCCTTGATTTGTGCAATGGAATTCCAGGACAGCAAACCCATTTACCAGTCCAGCATTGCTCTCTCTTGGTTTTTATGTTAAACAGCTCCAGTTACTTTAAATAACATCAACTTTAAAACAGGGTTATGAAACTGCATCTCTCCCATCTCAGACAAGTGCCCTGGTTGTACAATTTAACAGAAGTTTTGTCTCAGTATTAAATGGAAAAACACATCATTTTAAAAAATAAATAAATAAACACTTTTCAATTTTGTTGTCATTATTCCTAAAGTCTCAAACTCAAAAAATGAGGTGAAAACTGTGCACCACTGTAAGAGACTAATCACTGGTAAATATAAGCCCAAAGATATGCCCTCTAGGTTTTTGTATTTTTTGTTTGATTGATTGATTTTTTTTGCATTGATTATTTTTTTTCTCTACAGAAAATTTCTACAAGTTTGAGGTTTCTTTATTGGCCCCAAATCCAAATGGTATACTGGAGGGGAGTGGAGCAACAGCAGTAGTGCAACTTGTAAAGTTATTGGCTCATAAAAAGACTGCTTTCTGCTAAACCATTATTTTATTCAAAAAATATTGTAAGTAGTACAGGTTCTTTTGCTTCACTATGTTTAGACTTAATATGGGGTAGACATTGGAATATGAATGTCACACAGAAAAAAATCACACTATTCTTGGTCTAAAAATCCAATGGAAAAATCCCTCTTTAATTTCTATTTAATTTAAGGGATGTGGTTACGGGTTCTGAATATCTGATGTATCGTTTTCTTTTTCTGTCAAGTTAGCGTACATTCATCTTATTATTGGTATACATACTAAGGGTGGCTGTAAGAGGTTTTAATGGGTCATTCCATCTTGACATAAAAAAGGTTTTAGGAATCATGGAAACAGCAGATAGTTACAGAGTCCTACATGTCAAAAATAGATTAATAAAAATAAAGAAGCCAATCCTGCTTTCATTGAAATCAAACACAAAATTAGCTTGATTTCATTTTTTACAGTGTCAGAGAACCACGCTTCTGCTTCTATCATAGTCAAATTTCATTACTGATCTCTTAAGCCAGAGTTCTTCATACTTGTTCATCTCTTACGTAGCATCCATCAGGCTTACAACATACATGGCTAGTTTATAACATAATCTCATTTGACATAAATATATTAGTTCTGTAACTAAATTTTCTCTAGAATTAAGAGACATGAAAGAACTCAAGAGTTGTGAGGGTTAAATTAATGTCTGCAAGTCACAGAGCCAGCATTTGTTCAGTTTGGTGGGACTTATTTTAAACAATCACAAGATGGGGATACAATGATTCTTCCATATGATGTTGAATAAATCTGTACAAGTCCCAGGAACAGTTGAGAACCCTAACTAAAAATATTTTTCATTTAGTAAAAGTGACTATTCAGATTATTTTCCTCTTCCATTCCTTTCTAGAAAATCTGCATTCAGTTCAGATTTGCTGGTTAGGCACGCACACTGCTACAGACGACAGTAATTCGTGAGAGAATTGGAGCAGTGCAATCGGATGTGGACTGGCGCAGGAAATGGAGCCAAAATGATTGTAGATGGCATGTCAGATTGGCTGCATCTGCCACATTTTCCGTCTCCCTGAAACTTCCTTTTAGTACTATGAGGGAAAGGAAAGCAAAGCAAAGCCTCATTTTCACTACATTTATTGATGGCTAAGATCCCTTTCTGAATCCATGCTGGCCAGATCATAGGAGTTCAGTGTTGAACCAGATAGAAAGCTTAGTATATAGGGGCGGGAGGAGTTTAAATTTAGTAGCTGCCGTGTGCCAAGTATATAGTCATTTTTCTTCAGGGAATTGGTTGAGTCCAGCACATTGGCAATGGGTAAGGGGAAACCTATTCTGCTTCCAGCTGGCCAGGCTAGGACTCTATAGCTCAAGGGCTTAAAGCATTATGCTGCCTGCCATGGGATGATTGCCTGAGGACCAAGTGCAAAATTAGGAAGTACAAATTACCTACTCTGACAAAGCTGTCATATTTGTAGGGAGAACTCTGATCTTGTTACCAGTATTACGGAGAAAACAATTAAGTATGTTTATTTTGGTAAAATAACAAGAAGAAAGACGGATAAGAAGCAAATCCCAAATAAACTATGTTAAAGGGGGAATTCCTTTTAATCATTTTTTCTCCAAAGGTTAAAAATCTGTTTGTTAATCATGCAAATTACCTTCTAATTATAGTTAATTAGCCTAAATTTAATTTGACTGTGTTTTTTAAAAAATCATTTGTGTAATCTAAACTACATTAACGTAACCTCAAAAGCAGAACTACTTGCTGTGAGGGCCTGTACTCCTGTCTGAAAATCTGAGTCTAAACCAGATAAGCATCCATAGGTGAGCCCGTTCCCAGTCTCAGCTAATTCTCACAGCCCAAAGCCCTGGGTATTCACCTGCCACTACAATTTATGCTCAGCCTGTAAAGCGAAATACAGACACGAGTATTAAGATCTTCCTAATCGTAAAACTGCAGTGCTTGTATTGTACAGTTATCAAACTGTCTGAATGCTTCAGAAATTGCTTATTTGAAAACAAAGACGAGAAATGCTAGGGATCTGAGTTTAAACTAACCACAAGACAAGACAAAAATATTTTTGCAATAGCAAAACATTATTTTATGGAAGTTACAAAGCTTTTCATATTGAATCATACAAGATGAAACACGTAGATGAAACACCTGGAAAAAGTTCTGAGATGTTTAAAGTCCTAAATGCTAGCAAGGGGGCAGAAGACATTGGTAGCAACAAGTCCACCCAGGCACATTTACTAGAACGTGTGTAATGTTTAACAACACGACCATAATAAGGCTCTTAGAGAAAAACAATCATATCATATAATTGTACTTATAGAGAGTGCGGGCATTTTGTCATCCAGAGTTCTGTCCTCACGATGAAAAAAATCTTTTTCTGCACATTATGCATATTTTGTTAAACTCCCCAAATTACTGAACTAAAGAAAGGAAGTAAGAAAGAAAAAAGGCACCTAGTCTCTGTCCTTAGAGGGCAGCAGCGATTAAACAAACAAGCGCAAAACATTTTATCTTCATAACCACAGATGGACTTCAGAAGAATTATAGCAACTTATTTTACACTCCATCTTTGGTAAGAAAGTGTGTAGTTGGTAAGAGATTTGTGTGCAGTTTTACTGTAGAGCCGACTGTGAGGAATGCTGGGCTGCCCCGTCTATTCTGAAAGTTTTGCACAAGATATTTCAAGCTTCTGATTTTTTTTTTCCATGGGGTCTTAAAAAAATAAAAAAGAAAAGAAAAAAAAAAACTTTGCAGAGATAGTGCACAAAGTGAATTCCGTGGTATTCTTTCGCAGTTAATTTGTTTCATCCCCCAACAGAAAGGCCTCAATAGAAGGGTATCCATTCATGTGCAAAGCCGAAAATCTGGGGTAAAACAGAGAGCAAAGGTTAGCCCGCTCCCTCCCCCAGCCTTATTCAGAGAGAATCCCAATTCTGTTCCTCACCTCTGAAAGTCAGACATTGTAACGGCGGACAGAGAGAGAGAATGGTACCCGGGCCAGCTATTCGAAAACGAGAAATAAAAACACTCTGTGTGGACTTTCAATGGCCGGGCTGTAACCCCAGGTGATTAACGGTGTCAGAGAATCACAGAATCACAGAGTTGGGAGGGATCCACAAGGAGCATTGGGTCCAAGTCGGTATTTTCATAAAGTTATGAGCCCAGGCTAGGGAAATAGGCAGTCTTACAGGGGTGGAAGTAACTGTAAATTACCTCATTTACATTCATTTACTAAAAGGTACATGGGCCCGATATAAAAATTGTACTGGCTGAACTGAGGGCGCGATGTTGCACAAAGTTAGTTAAATGATTTATATAGATCCTTACATTATAGAGTGACAAATGCTTCATTGCACTGAAGTCCCTTGCAGCCTCATTTGATCTCTTAGCAAATGCCAACTGGTTGTATCACCATAGATAAATGCTTTCAGGTGGGATATCTGTGTTTGCTCTCAGTGTGTAAGCTTGATTGCCCTCCTAAATGTGCTGTTAAGTCAAGATAGCTGTAGGTGCTTAAAGTTGGCTGAACTTTATACAGAGTGGCTGCACTGGAAGAGTTGTGTTAAGTATAAAATCAAATCTATGCAGAAAACTGCTCATGCAATAATTTATATAAGAACTTACTCAATTTATTGCTAGATAACCTGATCTGTGTATGAAATTGTGCAGATCTGTGCTGGATTATAGTTGCAGTTGTGAATGCAATGGGCTGAAAACAAATGTTTAGCATTTTCTTCAAGCATGTAGACTTCTTTAGCTATTACTCCATTTGCTTTGAATATTTTCATTTTGTCTGACAAGTATCTTGATATACTCTTAAATACAAAGTTTATGAAAATAATACATAGACCTTAGTACCACTGATGGAGTTTCAGGCATTGTGGGAGCACAGCATTTTTATTTTTATTTATTTATTTATATATTGCTTGTTTGTTTTTTGTTTGTTTGTTTGTTAAAAAAAAAAAGAAGGAATAAAAAAAAAAAAAGAAAAGAAGCATTGGAGAAGTTACTCTTTCAGGAGTGCAGAAGGTTGCTGCTATAATCAGCTTGAATCCAACTCAGAGTTTCCGGAGATGACCAGATGGAGGATAAGGCTGCTTTTGATCTTGGCTCACCATGTAAGTACAAACACAGGAACAAGTTGCTTTTCCCTCCTCCTTTGCCCTCAAACATCTGTGAATAACCACAAACCAACATCTTATCTCTGGATAGTCTCATGGTTATTTCATGTTAGAATGCAGAACTACAGTATATACTGTGCAAGCCTGTTGAACCATAATATTTGCATCAAAGTAGTTTTCTGAAAGTTTTTTTAGAACAACTGGAACTCATCCTTTTTTGGTATAACTTGCCTTTCATTGCAAATCATCACTTAATGGCTATAACAGGAATAAAAGTATGCTAAACCCAGGCCATATTTCAATTCACAGATTGTATATTGCAGATAGACTTGTAACTAAGAAATATAAGCTCTTGACTTCTCAGAACCAAATTTTATTTTTGTGTTTTTAATTCATGGCTGATTTGTCACCAAAATACGAAGAAGACGTTTTTCAGATGCTGGAAAACTTATGTTGTGAACTCTGAGCTTCTATTGAAAGTTCTTTATTTTAGTTTTAGCTTTAAAACACAACAGTAAGCTTTTACAAAATAAAAATTCAAGACATATGTAAGACTGAAAGCATTTCAAGAATATTTAGAGGAATATTAGAAGATTCATAGCACTAAGTCCTATCAAAGTTTAATATACATTTTTAACCATCATGGTATTTGCTTTTGCTCTCAGATTTTTTATAGGTAGCCAAGGGTTTTGACAGGTTCATTTAACAAATGGTTGTGGTCACTATAGGGGAGAGAGTAACTGTTCTTTTGGGGGACTTATTTTGTTCTTTTGGGGGGATGTTTTTATTAGTGCTCTTTCATGTGAAATCACTGCTGTTACGGCAGAGCAGCAAAACACAATATATGGATGTTCCTTGGCTGCCTCAGTGTGAAGTCCAACAGCGCAGTGAATGCCCGATAACACCAGTGGACTCCTTTGAAAACTGATGGAAAGTTCTTTTAAATTCAGCTACTTAAAATTTGTACTGAAGAAGCTGAAGAGTGTTCTTAACATAAAAATGGCTACTGGGCCATACCTAAAATTCATCTGCTTAGGGAGTCACACCCAAAAATCGTTTGCTTTTGGAGGTCAGAGCCCTTGCTGCTGTGAAAACCACCTTCACACAAAGCCAGCCAAATCTAAATAAGATGTAAAAGCGAAATGGTGGACTTTTTAAGGGGGCTGTAATAACACCCTCCAAGAATAACAGTCCTCACTAATCAAGGAAATGTCAGTGTTGTGATAATCCTATATGAAAATGAACATAGAAGTTACTTGTGAGGTAGGAAGAAAGAAATGGAAAGGATACTTACTATGTTCACCTAACATCTTACTGTGTTCACAATTTGTCTTTGCATTTTTGGGGGGATACCCAAGAGTTACCAGAACAGAGGGGTGTATTAACCCTTGTTTTCAATTCTTCCTTGAACCATTGGCTTAACAGCTTTTATTAAAGGTAGCTCAATTTATAAACTGTTACAAGATGCTATGGTAGAATGAATGCCAGAAAGCTATCTAAATTAGACAAAAACTGTAATCTGTGTCCAAAGCAGTATGCACTGTATGCTCTAGAGTCTTTAATAAATCTTTTCCAGCTATACCGTCCAGGAATATGGAAAGTCCAATTCTTTCCATTCAAAATAAATCCATGCTCATTTCACAATCCAGTTTTACAATCTCGGACATTAGGGTATGTGTCCATGCTTTTATACAAAGCGTACCAAGAAATGGAGAATCACCACATATTTCAGCAGATGCTAAATGAGCAGTCTGCGATGCTTGTCAGTATGAGTTCTGTAACCATCCTCCAGTTCAGAAACGAAACAAATCACCCAGCTTCTTAGACCAAGGTGCCTAGTTCTGCATGGGCTGTCATTCCTAGAGCTGAGTGCCAGACTGCAAAACGCTGCAGTGCTCTGCATGCTGATAGCCAAGTCTTGTGAGTTAGTTCCAGGTTTTTCATTCTAAAATCAAAGTAACTGAATCCTTGCATTTTTGCTAAGAATTTATGCATAGCTTATATATGTTTCTGTATACATTAATCTTTGAGGAATAGCATTTACCTGATTTTTCCATAGAGATTTTCCATATACATTGTCCACACATTGTACAATTTGTCTCAACTTTGTTCTTTGTAATTCTCACAGATTGTTACGATTTTATGAACAATTTTATCTGGAAATAGGAAAATAACAGAACAATAAAATATATACATAGAAAAATTATTATGTGTATAGCTGGAAAATGCTCTGTTTAACAAACCGTTTATGCCTACCAGGCTAATCTTTTTGGTATCTCTCTCTTGATGCGGAAAGCTGGAAAGAGACAAAATGGAAAAATATACTCTGTCTTTGAAAGAAAACAACTCTCTTATCTGAGTTCTGTGTTCTTTTCTGCTAACTGCAATTCCTGTTCTTTTGTAGAGCTGCCTTTTTTTTTTTTTTTTTTTCTGTGCTTTCTACTTTAATTGTATCAGGAATAGGATCAGGCCCATCTATTTGTCTGGAAAATTTGAAGCAAATATGCATTCTGCTAAACAGATTCCCTAATCAGCTTGAGCTTCTTTTCAGGTTTACTATAGAGAGAGTTAATCATACCCCTCCCGCTGCCCACCCTCTACATGTTTTGAGAAAGCCCTGAGTGTACCCTCACCACATTCACATCTTCTGATCTTCTCTCTGCTCTGCCTCACTTGTGTTCTGTCAGGGAGGAAGCTGTCCTGGACCTTTTGGGGGATGCCAAGCTTACATGAACTGAGTTTTCCAGTTTTATTTCCAAATCTTACACTAAAATAATCGGGTTGTTCAGGTTCACAGGTTCTTGTAGAATTAAGAAGGCTCTGGTGACAGTAAGCCCCATATCAGCATAACACAAACAGCTGCTCCCAGGGAGCATCCTAGAAAAGGATGGTTCTTGCCTTTAGTGAGGTTCTTCATATTTAAATGAAGACATTCTTAGCAACATCCGCATTGCTGGGCAGAAGGATCCTCAAGACCATACTTGAAACAAAATTAATTGCTGTGAATTTTGTTTTAGAGGGCCATCAAGGACAGCTCAGCTCAAAAGGGGTGCATTTTTCCAGTTGAAAGGACACTTTGATATGCATTCTCTCTTTTCTTGGCACACTGAAATACAGCGTGCCAGGCACAATAGCCTTTACCTCTCTTGCATGGAGAGTGATTGTTATTGGGCTGAACACCTCTTCCTGCTAAGGAAGATCAGATTTGTAAGCAATCTGAATTCAGGCTTTTTACGAGGAAATGCCAGTGAAAGATACTGGGTCTCAGTAGCATCATTACCTTCAAGCAACCCTCTGATCTTTTAGTTCAGGGGACCGAAAATGAAGCCCTTACGTACATGAAGCCCTTATGTACTGCTTTTCTCCCCACAAGCACAGATAAGCCACAGGACACATAGCACAGGTAAATGCAAGGTTATTGTGCACTTTTTTTTTTTTTTTGACTGTGTGATCAACTATATTTTAGCAAGTATGTCACCTACTCCACCTCACACATCAAGACTTTTTCAATCACAGTTGAATTAAGAAAGCCATCTGAAGTTATTCAATTAAAAAGTATGCTAGCTTATGGATATGTCTAGATTAGGGAGCGTGGATGATGTATGAGCTCATCTACTTGTGTGAGCATATTTACATGGTGGTAGAAGTTATGTACAATACAATGGGAACATATGTAGGTTGTCAATATTGTCCTATTAGCTTCTCCAAAGGCAGCACTAGCTTGCTGTCCAGCTCTGGAGGAGACTTGTAATCTAATTTGAGGTAGGAGGTAGCCATACTGAGGAGAAAAGCAAACAAATGAGAAATCTGACAGATTTTCTGTATGTTCTAAAAGCCACACTCCAGTTTTTTCCAGCCCTGACAAAGGAATAGTAAGAGAATTATTTTCTGATTCCTTACATGGAATTTACCAGATCAGGAATGGGTCATTACAGAACTGGTGTCATTTATTCTGTTATACTAAATTAAAAAAAAAAAGATTATTCTCTCCCCAAGCACTGCTGCGATATTTCTGAACATGATAGGTTATGACACTTGAGTCTTCAGTGACCAGATGAAGATACATGTTGGAGAAAACATGTATTTTCAAGCGTGTCTATCCAAGCGTATAGGGAATGAGAATCTCATCTTACAGAACTACACTGCGCACCAAAAACTTGTAGCTTTCTCTTCCATATTTATTAGAGTTAACAGCAAGATTCCTGGAATCCACCCCAAATACCTCTGAGTATATCTAGCAATGTTAAATTGAAGTTTAATGTAAATACTTATTTAAACAAAGAAGTGTGCTTGCCAATCTTATCAGCTGTTGACTGACATGCTAAAGGATTTGAAGGCCTAAAGTAGAGTTGAGGGTGCTCAGTGCTTTAGCTAGCTACTTCCCTGGTCAGCAAAGACTAACAAACACAGTAAGACACGGAGTAATATCCTCTGTGCTCAATAAATCTGTAATCCCTTCCAGAGCCTTTGAGACACAGAATGGCTCGCACCTATTATCAGAATTCATAGTAGAGTTCCTATCTCTGCTGTTTGACAGTTTGAGAAAGACTTCTACTTCCAGCAAAGAAAAAATACTAAGAATCTGCATACGACTTTCTGTGCGAGTTACTTTTTCAAAAAGTTTCTGATAATCAAAAACATATGGATATTATTCAGGCTGATGAGACAAAAATAAAAGTCATCAAATAAGCTCACTATTTTTATCTAAACCAGGTTCACTGAAATAAAAAAATATGCAAAAAGCAAAACAGGTAAGTCAAAATGTATTGGGAATTCTGTCAGAAATTCTAATTATAGATGGTCAGGAAATTTTTAACTGGAGCCAAAGCTTTTCCTGGTAATATACCAGTTTTGACAAAATTGCTATTGGAAACATTTCCTCAGCTCCAGCAGTGGGTGTAGGCAAGAAAATTTAGTTGTCTGGGACAGGGAATAAATAACTTGTTGGTCTGAGCAAGCAGCTGGGTTTTGCAGAGCCCAAATCTTTGCTTCGCTTGATTTAGAGCAGGGAGTTGAACCCGCCTAAGTGCCCTAGCCAGACAGTGCTGAGCTGTCTTTCTTTTTAGCTTGATGAGTATTTAATCAGTCATGGGCCGCGGATCAGCTCCAGGCAGTGGGAGCCCGGTCCCCCCCCCCAGAAGAGCCCCCTGCCAGCTGCCAGGCAGCATTCCCCACTCTAACTGAGGAAGGTCCTGATCCGCAGGCAGGTCTCCCACATCGCAGGAGGCAACTGGCCCACGTGCGTCTCTGTCCAAAACGTTATTTTTGGTCCCGATGGAGGACGGGGGAAAAACTCTCCGTGCGTCCTGTCAAAAAGAGACTCGACCGGCTGTCCACCAGACCGCTGCGTCGAGACGCGCGGTGTGGCTAAGGTATCTGAGTGCGATCGCCTTATAAATGACAAGAACCATCACAGGCGAGGGTTTAAGGGGGGCACACGACCGGGGGCGCCGGCCCAAGCAGCAGCCGCCGCGGCGGAGGCCCCCCGGCCGGCGCGAGATGGCGCCATCTGCCCGAGCAACGCCTCACGGGGCGCAGCTCCGCCGCACGGGTTCGAGTCGGGGGACACGGGTTCGAGTCCCGCCGCCGCCACGCAGAGCGGCTGCCCTCAGCGCCTTGCCGGCCGTTAATTAACGTCCTCTCCATTTCGCAAAGCCCTAACGCTAACGTGCCTAACGGCTGCGCGAGGGGCTGGTGGTAAGGGCTGACTGAACCCGGAGGGGAATGTCAGCGGGGCTGGTGACAGACGCGAGTGCCTGCGCAGCGGCTTGCGCTTATTCCGTCGGACTGACTGTTGAAAGAAAATTCACCCGGTTATGCGTAGAAATGCAATTCCGCCACGCAGCCTGGCGCTGGGTCTGGGGCAGCCCCAGCGGTGCCTGCACGGCTCGGCCGAGCGCTGTAGGGTCACCGGAGGGATCACACGCATCCTGCCTCGGCACGGGACCGAAACGAGCGCACAGGCACCGTTTGGGAAACGTGTTAGCAAAGAGCCTGAAACCTGAGATTCAGGAGGACCCTTTTCTCCATTTTTTTTTTTTTTTTGGCTACCGGGGGCTGCCCGGCTCTCCGTCCCCTCAGCGCCTTTCCCCGTGCCACCGGGCTCCTCGCGGCAAGCGAAAGCGAAAGCGCTACGCGGTGGTCTGCCCGCCGGCCGCCCGCTCGCCCTCCTCTACAAGCGACTGGTTGTTTATTGCGGTTATTTCGAAGGAAGCCCACAGAAAAAAACGGGCCGGGGACCGGCGGCAGACCTCCGCCGGCAACCCCCGCGCCTCTGCGCGGAGAGGATGGACGTGCAGGAGGCCGGCCCTGCCCGCCGCCGACCGGGTGCCCACCGCGCGGCCGGGCTGCGGGCTCCCCCCTCGCCTCACCACACGGGGGGCGGCCGACCCGTTAACGTCCCCTCACCCCCCCCACAACGTCCCGCCGATTCTCGTTACCCCGACTGTACCCCCGCTCCCCCCCCTCGCCGCCACGTGACGCGGCGCGCATGCGCAGGCGCGGCGCCGGAGCCGGGGCACATCTGCAGGCTGACGTCAGCGTGCTCCGCGCCGTCCCCCGGGCGAGGCTGCCAAAGGCTCCCCGCCGCCGCCGCGCTCGGCTTGGCCGGGGGCCGGCAGCGAGAGGAGGTCTGGGGCTACTTCAGCCGAGCTTTCCCGAGTCCTTCCTGCTCTGCCTGCCTCCCCCCCCGCTCTCCTCCTCCTCCTCCTTCTCCTCCTCCTCCCTCCTCCCCCGCTCCCTCCCCCCTTCGCGCTGTCTCCCCCCGCCCCCCCCACTCACGGTATTCACATGGTATTTTGCACAGAGGAGGCTGCTCGAGAGGAGGGCACCCACCCCCACCCCAATATAAGCCTGTTTTTCCTTCCTTCCTCCCCCCCTCCACCTCCACCCCCCCCGCTCCTCGTTGGAAAGACAAAATGTGCAGGGTGATAGGTTGGGTGAATTGATGGCATCCTTCCTCCTGCCAAGTCGGTCCGTTTTCTAAAAAACCCCTTTTAGGAAGGCTAGAGAATTTGATTGTGTTGGAGAATATAACCCCGGTGGTTGCTTGCTCAGAGGGGAAAAGCAGAGAGGAATACGGGAACCGTCCTGTGCAATCTCTATTGTTTGAAACTTACTTTATATCAGAAATTGAAGATGAGAACGGTAAGGAAGATTTCGCGCTATTCAATGAAACTTTTGCTTTTCTCTTGTCCCGAGTAATGGTGCGTGCAGGGCTTTGGGGAGCGGGGGGAGCTTTATCTTGCATTAGGCGAGGTGGATTTGGAGTAATTTCAGAGAGAAACCTTTGAGGATGGGGGAAGGGGGTGCGAGGATTTTTCGACCGAGACGAGCAGCGATTTATGCACTACGGTCTCGAGCCGTGCAACTTTTTTTCCACTACTACTCCCTTTTTTCCATCTTCTCCGACTTCCATACTAAACCGTCGGTAGACGGGGGAAGAAGAGGAAAAACAACAACAAAACAGATCCCCGAACCAAAAAACAGATGCAGACCAAAGCAGCAGCAACCCCCCCCCCCCCTCCGTCCCGTCCCGTCCCTCCTTCCCTCCCTCCCTCCGCAGCCCAGGACAGCTCGGGGCTGCTCGCAGCCCGGGCAGCCCGGCGTTTGGGGCGGCCGGAGCCCGTGCCGGGGCCGTGCCGGGGCCGTGCCGGGGCGCAGGAGCCCGGGCTGGGCTCGGCTCGGCTCGGCTCAGCGCCGTCCCGCAGCCCCGCCGCTCGCCGGGCTCGTCAGGAAGATGGAAGCGTGTGGTTTTGATTTACTTCGGGCCGCCTGGGAATTGCCAGACTCTTAACCCCGCGGAGCCGCGCTTTTTTTTTCCTTTTTTATTTTCCTTTTTTTTTTTTTTTTTTTTTTTAAATCGGAGTACGTCTGCCTGCGCAGCGGCCCGGGGTTCAAAGGGACATTGTTTGGTGGGGGGAGGTAAGTGGGCTCTCGCTGCCCGGCGGTGTGTGTGCGGGTTTTGTCTTCGCTAATTTCTTTCATTGTTGTACAAGAGGAGAGAGAGAGAGGGAGGGAGAGAGTCAGACTCTTGTTTTTATTTGGGCTGCCGGTGCAACGCGTTTGGGCCAAACGCCAAGTGTCTGGGTCACACGCGTTTTATCCAAATAGATTCAGCGCTGCTGTCTGGAAATGGGCTGCTGAAAGTTAACTTTAGGATCAGCTCCACCGCAGCAACCAGACTCTTCCCTCCCGTCTCCCTAGGGAGGAGGGCTCTCTTTTTTTTTTTTTTTTTTCCTCCCTCTCCTCTCTCCTTTCTTTTTTTCTAAATTTTTTTTCTTTTCATTCCTTTCCCTTGTGAATTTGCTTTGAGGGATGCGTGTCTGGTGACCTCCAGCTTGCTTCAACGCCAGTACTTCCCGCTAAGTAGGTCTTGTGAAGGGTTTGTGTGCGCGGACGCGTGTGCAACACGCCTGTGTGGACGCGTTGGACTATGCGTGTACACACACACACACACACACACACTTACACACGCTTCTCGAGCCCCGGGCGTGCTCTCCTTGCCTCTTTGTATCTCTTGCCCCCAGGACGACACTGACAGGGGATCCCGGCGGGGCCGGGTGTGTGTGTGTGCTTCTCGCTCCGCTTTCTCCTCACTCCCCGGGCAGAAAGAGCCGTCCCGTCCCTCCTACCTGCCCCCGGCCCCGCTCCTTTCCTGCCCGCCCAGCCCGGGGGGCACTGCTGATCCCCAGCCCCGATACCTGCGACGGCATTCGGGTGCCTGACCCCCTTCCCTTCCGCCCCTCCCTCCCCTCCTCTCCTCTCCCCATTGCCGTAGCAACCGCTCGTACCACCGGCGGGCCGGCCGTCAGGGCCGGCGGGCGCTGGGCGGCCCTGGCCCCACGGCGAGGGGGTGGGAGCCCGGGGGGTGCCCGGGGGTGGGAGCGGGGAGGCGGCGACCCCCGGCCGCCGCTCCCCGCCCAGCCCAGCCCAGCCCAGCCCGCTGCCAGGAGCCCCCCGGTCGCTCCCCCCGGTCCCGCCGCGCTCAGCTCGGCCCCGCTGGCTCGTGCGGTCGGCGGCCCCGGTGTGCGGCCGGGGCTTGAACGGGTGTCGTGTCGGGAGAGCCCGCCGCCGCTCGGCTGAGGGGACGCCGGCAGCCCGTGTGGCGGTGCTCCGCCCGGCGCGGCGGGGAGCTGTCGCTTGGCGGCTTGCCGGCCGTCAGGCTTGAGCCGGGTCCAGTTGAGGGGACGCTTCGGTTGCCCCGGGCGCCTTCTCCGCGTCCCTTTGCTCAGGAGGAGGCCGCCGAGGTGGCTGGTCTGAGCGCTGTGGCTGGGCAGCCCGCAGTGATCCGCATCCTGCCCCAAAGCCTCCCTTGTGTGTGTTTATGGGCCCCCTTTTTCAAATTATTTTTTGATCCTCGTTGAATTTCGGTGAGTAGGAGTCTCCAGGCACCGAAGATAGGTCTGCGGCTCTGTCACAAGTGCCTCCGCAGAAATCCCACTGCACAGTACCCCTTTTGTCACCAGCATTCTGGGTTTAGAAACACATCAAACGATTTTTTCTTTGCTGCTTGGCGGTACTTTTGTAATTAAGCAGGAACTGTAGCTTCAGGTAAATGTTAGGGAGCCATACCTGTTTTACCGTGGACAGAGATGTAGTTCAGCCGTGAGGCAGAGGAAATGCTTCTTCCGATGAGCTTAGTGCTGATGACATGAGTGATCTAAATGACCACAATAAAACTGGAATGCTGAAAATATATCTCAAAGGTAGGAAGGAAGATGCTGCAGGGAAGAGGGTGTAGATGCTGGGCACTTCATAGTGTCAGTACTCTATCTGGAGTTACCTGACTGGTCTATCCTTCACATCCATTACAGTTTCTGAATCCAGATACTTAATACAGCTGCATCTGCCCTCTTTGTATCAGCGCACAAGCCAGCTATAATACTTTTGGAAAAGAGGCTAAAAGGTCTACTGAAACTTCCAGCAAGCTTAATGTGAAAGGAGATTTTCTTATGTGAGGACCAAGGCTTAGAATGAGGGACACCATTTTGCATAGACCCCTGAAAGAATACAGGACACAGGTGATGCTTGGGTTCTGTCGACCAAGTGGTGGCTAAATATTGGGCACCGTAGTTTGCTTCTGGTATTCAGAGCTACTGAGCTCCCTAGGCACCACAATTTCAGAGATCTTTATGCTTGGGTAATTTATTATCAGCCTAGCAGGCTGAATGTGAGCTCCCCATTGTGATTTTTTTGGCTAAGTAAAAGCTGTGAGGCAGTGTTGTCTCTATATATGGCAGTACGGAGCCATTGCTGGACTACTGTCCAGTTCTGGTGTCTGTGCATGAAAAGAGATGCTGACAAATTGGAAAGGACTCAGGGAAAAAAAAAAGCTGTAAAAATAATTAGGCATCTGGAAACTGTATTGCGCAGTGAGGTAAAGTGAGTAGGTTGAGCTGCTTATCAGGGAGTGTCAAGAGTTGATTGTATCAGACTATAACTGTCCGTGCAAGGAGAAAAAAGCTCATTAGCAGACATGTAAAGCAAGATTCAGTGGAATTTGAAACTAGATGTTTTCAGGTTGGAAATAAGGCATATTCTTTATTGTACTAATGTAGCTGAAGAGTATGGGATTGATTATGCCTCTTCAAAACTTGTAAAAGGCTAAAAGCTGTAATTAAATATTAGCTAGAAAATCAAGGTTTTACATGGAAGACCATATCAGAGATTGTATTAACATCCTATAAGGCCTTGCCTTATGTGAATGGCATCGCTAAATCCTTTTGCTTCCCCAGAAAAAAATATATTACTAAGTCCAAACTATGCTTGCAAAGTATATTTTATTCTCCCTCCAAACCTGATTAAATCCTGTGTGCTGTCTTGGAAGAAATGTTAAAATTAGGCATTGGAATGGTCAGGTCATTTACTGGTAATGGGTACATCTCAAATTGGCTAAGAAGTTTCCTGATATTCACTGTGATGTTAGTAAATGGGGTTTGCGTGATGTTGATTTTTCTTGAGGTGACATACAACTCTTCAACCTTTATAAATTATCCATGGACTGCAGGGGAATTTCCTGTCTGAATGAACATTGTAAATCACTCCCAGAATTTTAGAAAGGCAAATTCATCTGGTGCATGTATAAGTGACTGTGTACACTTTTGGTAATGTGTTTTTGAACGGTTTTTCCTTCTCAGGTGTTCTGGTTCTGTTCTGCCTGCTTCTGCACAGTTTGCTCTATGCACAGGTGTGCTAAGAGTGCTTGAGAGGACTGATTATTACCAGCTGACACAACACATGGTTTCATGTCCCATGTTACTGGACTGTTAGGTGGCTGCAGAGACCTTCCATTTAATCCCTGGTCACAGCTAGAGCTGCTTTTCGGTATTATTGCAAACGTGTTTTAAATGGGGCTAGGGAGGGCAAATAAGTGTTTTTCTCCCAATCCCATGATCTGCAAAATGAAAATAAGAATATATTCCTCTATATCCAGCTGTAGTTTGTATACATTAAGCATTTGTTGTCAAAAATGTTTTATCTCGGAACATGTATGTGTGAATAATTTCAAATACTGAAATTGTTTCTCTGGTACTAGAATGCAGTGTTCTCATTTAAGTGAATGAAAATTCTGCCTGCATAAGCAGAACCCAGGCCCAAGTAATAACAAAATACATGCTGCAGAAAGATCAGATAACTTTGCTCTGGATTCTTTCCCAGGTTCTTCCAGTGTCTACCAGTGTATTGGGTATAGCTATTCTCATCTGAAATTGATGACTACAGTGCATTGATTATAGCTGGAACAAGCCTGAACACAGTATTTGAGCAATAAGAAACCTTAATTTTATAAATTCTCACACCTGTTCAACTTGAAACAGATATGCACATCTTAAGCTGTGTTGAGCTACTAGTAAAAGATCAATGGTAATTTTTTTAAGATTGTGATCTTGGATATTAAAATTGGTAATGGATGAATACTATTTCACAGTGTTATATTTTGCATAGTACGTTATGGTGGCTTAATATTTTGCAGGACAGATCTGTTCTGGTAGAAAGTTTAACTTGACTCATTTTGTTTTCTTTTTCAGGAAAAGAAACGGAGCAAGTTCAGTAGCTACCCAGTCTAACATCTTACTCATATCTTAAGGAATCTTACAACTACTTATTTTGAATTGAGAAAATGACTGCAGATCTAGAAGAAAGTACAGGTTGTTGGAAAAGAATACCCGTCAAAAAGTGGAACGTCCAATAGTTAATTTGGAAATAGAATAAAGTAAATAGACCTGTTATGGTGCGATTCTGGAGTGGAGTTAGCTCTATAGCACACAGGTAGCCCTCCAAGGAGGAGGAAAAAAAAAAAGCTCTCTGTTTTTCTAAATTATGGAAATTTTTTGGAAGACGTGGACATGGATTTTGAGCCTAGTCATGGTTGCATCGGAATTTCACAGTGACAACAGGCTTACGTATAGTTCTCAAGGTAGGGGTCCAACTTCTGTAGCTGACAAGAGTCATTGATTTTTACATTGCATTTGGGAAATATTTTCTAAACCATGTTTGTATAATTAATGAGATCATAGAGGCTCTGCTCTTAGTCTTATCATGATTCATTGTCGTTCAAGCTTGATTATAACAAAGCTGATTGAATTGTTGCTTTAATTTCTTTCTAGTTTTAACCATACGAAAACGTTGCAAATTAAATTGGTAAAATGTTGTACTTTATAACAGTTTAAAGACTTGCCATAAAGTCATTATCATGTTTTTAAACTAGGAAGTAAGGATCTAATTTTACTTTGATCCATTAACATTTATAGGTTTTTAATGGAATGAAGAGTCATTTAGATGTTTTACAATACAGTACTTTTCATTACTACTGTTTTTATTCTTGCAGGTGGATCTAATAGCTTTTGTCTTTGAATGGTATCAATGGGAAGAATACATCCTTCTTAGGTAGAATTTAGCCCCACGTTTACATATTTTGGGTGAATAGGAAAAGATACGTAGTTAAAAACTTTATTTCCAGTGACATCAGATTAATATGAAAGAGAACACATTTTGTTGACTTAAAAAGAAGGAAAGAACAGTTTCTTTTCTTTAGTAAAGTTCTATCTACATCATGTGTTTACTTGAAAATGACTTTTACTCATGAGGGTGATGAGATTTAGCCAAAATATGGTTTATGTTTATACTACTACTTGTTGTTTCCTGTTATATTTTCTTCTCTTCTATGCCCACTCCATGGACTGTCTTACCTTGTGATTACAAAGAGGAATTCCTGTCTTACCTTGAACACTACCAGCTAACAATCCCAATAAGGGTTGATCAAAACGGAGCCTTCCTCAGCTTTACTGTGAAAAATGCTAAATCCTCAAGAAGGAGGAGGAGCACAGACCCCTATGACCAAGAACTGGCAGCATCTAAGTTATTTTTTAAACTTTCTGCCTATGGCAAGCACTTTCATTTAAACCTGACTCTCAACACAGATTTGGTGTCCAGACATTTTACAGTAGAATACTGGGGGAAAGATGGACCTCAATGGAAGCACGATTTTTTAGACCACTGTCATTACACAGGATATTTGCAAGACCAACACAGTACAACTAAAGTGGCCTTAAGCAACTGCAATGGTCTGGTAAGTGCACATTACCTGTTTTAGTATAATAATAGTGTGCTTGTTCCTTTTAAAATATGGAAGAACTTAACTGGCATTTCAGTTTTTTTGAATCCTTTTGAGAAGCAAACACAGGAAAGTGCAGCAATCCCTTAAAACCTGATCTGGGTCCTGGTGAAAAGTTGTCTTCAGTTCTTTAAGCGTAATTGTAAGCATTAGGACCCAGTTCTGTAGTCCTCTAGCAGGCAACATTTTCAGTGTTTACAGTGTCTGCACTAGGGCTGCAAGATTAGGGCTGTTGTGAGGTTATTACAGGTGATCAAAATGTTGCAAAATTGGGAAGGGAGGAGGAACACTCGTTCCATTAGGGTGCTGAATCTCTTCAGTGAGACATTGGTTGAACTGAAGAGCCCCCCTTGCTGTCTTTGAGAGTTTGGGTTTACAAACTTATAGTAAATAACAAAGATGATTTGCCTGGTGTAGTAGTCATTATTGGTATAAGTTCAGAATGAAGAGGAAAGTAGATCATTTGCAAGTACCAGCCACGGAATTATTTAAATTTTTTAGAAATATTTTGTCTACAAATCAAACAGTTGCACTTAAAAGTAGGATTAGAAATTCTCTCTTCTATTCTCAGCTTTTACTGTTCATCTCTTGATAGCACGGTAGTAGTACTTTCATGAGGAAAAAACTTATTCATGACAGAAACTGGAAGACAACAACAACAAAAAAGCCATACTATTGAGTACCAAAATACTGAAATAAAAGAGCAGGACTAGGAAATACTAAATCAAGAGCTCAGTACCTTCTCTAGTGAAATATATACTGTGGTTATTCATTCTGTTTTTATATAGCAAAATGCTGGTCAATCTTGTTAAGAGCGAACAGATCTAAGTAACTGGTAAATAAGGCAAAAAAAACACCACTGCACAGACTTGCTATACTATTTCCTTTTTAATCCTTAGAAGTGCTAGAGAACTGTGACTCTTGGGATGTTATTTACAAACAAAAGCCTGCTGCTTCATACCTAGGTAGAGCACGTTACACCAAGCTATTTGTGTTGTCCCTGATACTGTCTAGGTTAATGTTTTGGAGTACTCTTGAGGAAAAATATTTTAATGGGGGTTTCCAGGGGTAAGTGAACATTTCTAAAGAAACATAGTTAAAATGTAGATCTCTTGAATGTGGTACCTTAGTTTGGTCAATGCAGACTTGGAGCTGATAGGTCTGAATTCAGTACAATTTTCACTTTGGTTTTGCAGTTCCCTTGTAATAACATTTTTGATGCCATTGTGAAATAGCTCTTATGCTAATATACTAGATCACTTTGCATTTGAGTTCTTGTCATCTATAAGAATACTATGGAGAACAAATCCCTGCTTTCAGGATTCACTTTTTTAGAAGAGGCTGCATGTCTCTAGATCTCCAGGGTTTCTCCCTGTTGAGGCGCAGACAGGTTGCCCACCTTGAAGCCTACTGTCAGTGACATGTTGCTCCTATTTTGGTTCCTCTTTGATGTTTGCCAGGGAGTGAGTCAATAGCACTTGCTCTTGCTTTTGCCAACTCTTGTTTTTCTGTCATGTTAGGAAAACAAGAGTAAGATGAGGCAGGAGAACTGACACGTTTTCGTATTGACTTCCCCAGTCTCTTGCTCCTCATGGTACTTGTTTTCTTCAAAGAATTTAGCAGCGTGGTAGGTGTCGCTGCTCAGTGAAGTCTTCTTGAGGCAAAGCAGAATCATTTTTTGCTTCCGTGCCTCACACCCTTAAGTGACTCTGGCGCTCCCATTGTTATGTGTTTTCCCTACCTTCAGCCGTGCTGCTTGGCTGGGCTCAAGACCTAGTTCTGTGGTTCTAGGTGTCATACATTAGCTTTGTGTTTCAAAGTTAAGTTCAGTGTGGCGTGCTGCCTAGTTAAGTTGTCATCTTCAGTGTTGTTAGTTATTGTTAGCTCTTTTGTATTTCTTCCTGGTATTTGTAGTGAGGATTATGGCACCCTCAGGTCTTTGGGCACGTCATGACTGGGACTATTGAGTCCTGCCTTTTGCTTGCGACTGCAAGTGTCAGTTGTCCACTGCATCTGCTAGAAAGGCTGAATGACATGCACTCGAGGCTATTGTCATGCTCCAGAAGCAGCAGTGACACATGGTTCTTTATCAAAGAGGTAGGGATCCTTCTAATCCTTCCACCTCTGCAGTGGTAGGCTGGACTCAATGTGGTCCTCTACAGCACAGAAACTCCTCTGTCAGAGTGCATTGGCAGAGTGTCCCAGAGCACTGCTTATGGGAGTTACCACTCAATTCAGATAAATCCATCACAGAGTTATTTTAAAATGATGATTCCTACTGGCAAGTATCTTATTATAAAGCTACTGGTTAGAACATGTTTAATAAAGCAATTGGCAGTGAATATTAAGGGTGCTATTATTTGGTTTTGAATTAATGGTCAGAATGTATTTGTGCTCAAGACATTTGTTGTATTTTCCAGTCTGATTTTTGGTCTGTAAGAGACTGCCAGTCATATTCTGCATAGTCTTTGATTAAAATCTGTCCCAAAGCCAGTCATTTTAAGTTGAGTAACTCTAAAGCAAGTAATAATGTTAAACGATGAGTGCTACTCACAAGCAAAACTTAAGCATTCCATTTATTCCAGTTCCCTGAGAGGTGTCAGTATTGCCAGATAAGTAAAATTTCTTCCCCCTACAGAATGTTCTGAGTTACTCTCTTTAGTTATACAGGGTGGGTACGTGAGACCGTGGCTTAACTAACATAAATTGTATGAATTTGAAGAACATCTGTAGTATCTGAGATGAGTTCCAGTGCAAGAATGGCTTTCTGTGTTTCACTATAGTAAAATTTAACAGCCATCAGTTTGTTTCCCCATCACTATTTCCTGGTTCAGCCTTTCCTTCTCTATTTTCTTTTTAATTACCAGACGCCCCAGAATTACAGGCTGCTACATAAGTTTGGTTCCAGCAATTTCCATTGGCTGGGCCCTGATTATGCTATAAATTGTCTGAAGTTTTGAGAAATGCTCTGTAATCCAGTGAGCAGTCATGTGAGGAAATTGAAGGTCTTGTCTATCAGGCTTGCTGGCTTCCAAACTCATATTTACTGTAGTGGATATTATATTTGTAGATTGATTGCAGGTTTGGCCTTCTCATGAAAGGGCCTGCAAAGAGCAGTATTTTGGAGCTGTTGGGTGCAAGGCAACAAGGCTGAGTCAGAAGTAGCTGAAGCAATGCCTAAGCTGATTTTGTCATCCTGAAGTGAAAAAAAATAAGAAACAGTGGCTGAAGAGAGAACTTCACCTTAAGGGAAAGATTCATCTAATTCTGAGTGGAACAAGTCTTGAAGAAAAGATTTGGAGCACATAATAGTGGAATTGAGCAGAAGTCAAACTTGTCCTGTTCTGACCCACCTCTGTCCACTGCTGGGTGTCAAAGCTCTTAATCGAGTGTTCAAACAAGTTTTTCACACCAGTGGACTTTCTTACTTTGAGCTGACAAGCCCAATAGCAGGAAATACCTTAACATGTGTAGGAAGTGGTGATTATTAGGAAAGTGAATCAGAGGTTAAATATCATTTTGGGGCTACTGTAGCTCCAAGGAAATACTTAATGTAAAGGGCCAAGGATTTCCATGGCACGTAAAGTTCCATGCACTGAGTAATGTTTGTGCTAGGTAGCACAGATACCTCTGTCTAATTAGATAAGATAAAGATATCCCAAGAAATGTCTAGAAGAATGACTGTACATACTTAAAGGAAGAATTGTTTTGCAGGAAGGTTTCGTGTTTGTTTAATATATTAAAAAATTAGTATATTTATAAATTATTCATATTCTTAGATTAGCTCATTTGGAAGCTGATTCTACCACAAAGAAAGCATCTACTTTTGCAGATCATAAATTGTATATCATATGATGTTTTTTGAATCATATCTAAGATTTGTAATCTATGAACTGATTTAAAAGGTCAGAAGTAATTAAAAAGATTCTGTATTCTAGATAGGTGTACTTTGAGTTCTCTTTGGTAATAATCTGTATTTGCAGTATAGGCTCAGTATTCAGAAAATTACATATAAGCAGTCCCTGTCCTAGTTTTAAAATGTCTTACTAGATCCCATACCGTGCTGTCCCAGGCCAGATCACTTTTTTTTATCCTTAAGAACATGTTAAGCTAATGCAGCCTGTTTCCTCAGACATAAATTGAAGCATAGAGTCAGCTGTAGACCTGTAGACGCATTGAAGAACACTGACACATTCTCAGAAGTTTCCGTTATTACTGCTTTATGTTAAAAATGTAAAGCATAATGTCTAGAAAGGTTCAAGGCAGGCAGAAATTGGAAACCAGTAGTACTGTGGGGCAAAGGCACTTGTCCTCTGTAATTAATTTTATAACTGATGTTCATGGAATCATAGAATGGCCTGGGTTGAAAAGGACCTTTAAAGATCATCTAGTTTCAACCACCCTGCTCTGGGCAGGGTTGCCAACCACTAGAGCAGGCTGCCCAGAGCCAAGTTAACTGTTACTTCTGTAGCTGATGGACATCCCCTGTCTGAAATAAGGTGAGGCCCCAGCTAGACAGTCTGACAGAGATTTTCTTTTTACAAATTCAGGGGAACTCCATGTAGATTCACAGATTTGTCTGAGCATGTCAAACTGCTGGATCCAGACCTTATATATGTTAGCAGGAGTTGGCAATCTGTAGTGGGATTGGATAAGACAGGACCTCAAACAATCTGTTTTAGATAATAGTCTTGGGAATGCTACTTGTAGTAACCTACTTGGGTATTCAGCTTATTTCTTAAATTAATGGTGTTTTGTTAGAACATTTTGCTGATTGTTCCTGTGTCTTAATATTTCTTGTATTTTGGAGTAGAAGTTCAATTTGGAAGCTGCTGTAAGCTCAAATGTGATAGCAAAATGAACAGAAAAAAAAAACACACAAAACAAAAAATACAACACATTTACATTTATTTCCTTTTAATGCTTTATAAGGCATTATTTCAATCTCCCTTTTCAACTGAAACATTGTTTTGCCCATACAGGAGATAAGCCAGAAATGGGTTTTAAAATGTTGGTTCAGATAGAATAGTGTAATTCCAAATATTCCCACTATCAATTGGGCATTAGTGAATGTATATACAATGAAAGCACCTCTAGGCACCAGAATAAATGCTGTTTTTCACTGAAATAGGTATTTCTTTTGTGCAGAATTTGGAATGGTTCTAAAAAAATCATGCGCTCATGCGCGTTAAACTGATGCAAGTGGTCTTGTTGAATTAATACTGGAAGAACAGTTTATTTGCAAGCAAAATTGATTACACTGGGTTTAAAATGGTGTTAGTATGCAGGGCTTATGTGAAGGGTATATGCAGGGCAAGTGAATTTCCAGTGTTTATCAAATCACATGGCTACCTGCCACAACTGATCACGTGCATATTCTAACTGCCTGGTAGCAGGTGTAACTTAAAATTTACTTGCAGTTCCTTGACTACATGTTATTAACATCTCTTTTTCTTAATCTGACATAGTGTTCGGACAGATGAGATTGGACATTGACTAGGCATAGGAAAAATGGATGATACTTCCCCAGCCTTTTTCTCTGCTGGCACCTGGAAGAAACCTCCAAACTATTGTCACAGTTCACAGACATTTGTAGTAGCGTTTACTTCTCCTTTACACAGTTTGTTTGCAAAATTCATGCTGCAATTAAGTGTTGTTTATGGCATTTGAAATTACTTCCACTGCAGTCATCTTACTTCTTAAAACTCATTTACCTGCTGGACTTGAGTACAGGCGTGAAGGATGTATGCCCTAGAGTAATCAGAGTCAGGTTAAGGCACTTCTCTTGCAGAGACAGGGCCACAGCTTGGATGGTACCTCTGTCTCCTCAGACTTGGCTCAAAGCAGGCAGCCTGATGGTGTTGGCCAGAACCACCTCTTTTCCTGTGGGAACATAATACCAGAGCTTACAATGGCTCGGGATTCACTTGAACCCAGATGTCTGACATCCAGACTGGATGCAGTCCAGACTGTCAAGGTTCCTTCTGCACATCTGGCAAAGCTAGTTACAATTCAGTTTATATTTTTCAAGACTGTTTAAGCAGCAGCGTACCATTAAGTGACTTATTTTGTAGTAAAATCTTAGACTTCAAGTAACGAAGCATTATGAGAAAATTTGGTGTCCAGTTGAATATAGACCCTGATGTTACCTTCTTGAGTAAATAATTAAGTTCACAATGAAAAATACCACTGAAGAGAAAACAGTTACTGTTGGAGCCACAATGTAGGGAACACACAAATGAAAAATGAACTGCATCCATATTTTTGAAAAATATATAATAGGGTTACATTTGGAAAATATTGTTCTTTCTGAAGTGTTATACAGGCATTTTTATTTTAAAAGTTGTATGTTGTTACTGAAATCTGGTTATCCCAGGAGTGAAGAATAGCAGGCAGTTGATACACAAAAGAGCAGCAGAAGACCTTTGACCAAAAGTACAATGGCAGTTCCTGATCTTAGAAATGGGTTTGGGTTGTTTGGATCATCTATAGAGCAAGCGGTCTTACACCTTATCCTAGAGGTCTTATTGGAGGAAAACAAAAATAGCCCCTTTAAAAACAAACAAAACAACCCAAAACCCCCCAAATCCTCACACATAGTACTTGCTTTACAGATTGAAGGTGTGATAGAAACATAGTTATTGGTTTCTTCTCAGAGTGATAGAGTGATGTTTACAGCCTTTAAGAAGTACTTTGAGATAGGCTTGCCTCTTGGAACACTGCAGAGTTCAGATGACATACACATAAATGTTTGAAGATATGTCTTGGGAATAGCATATGAGGTGTTTATTGAATACTCTTAGCTCCTCATGAGTTGGATTAAATAAGGATGAATTAAGGTGCAGTTATGGATGCTTTCTTGTGTTACTTTGAACAGTCTTCACAGTGGTTTTAATGGGATTTACATCAGTTTGTGATTCATCAGATCAGGATGTGAATGCAGAATTTACTGCTTCCAGTCTCCAGGCTGATTCAGTAGCTCTTTCTCCTAGCGTAGAAAGATTATACATTCAGAATTTCCTAGATAAAGTTACTGGAATTATTTATTTAGCAAATAGAAGTGTGGGAGTCTGTCTGTCAGGGCTTATTCCTCAGTATTTCTATACCCAAAAGGATCCCCAAACTGGATTTTCTGCTAAAGTTCAGTTTTAATTGCTGAAGATTCAGGAAATTGCATAGTTGGCCTGAAGTCTCCCCTTTCCTCTATAAACCACTTCCTGTTTGGAAGAAGCAGAGTTCACAAATGTGAAAGTTATGAGAATAGAATATCTACCATTCTGCACTGCAGTGTGAGGGGAAAAATATACATTTGTTACAGAGCATGATGTCTAATACATAGCCTGCAACAACTTGGATCTGCCAAAAATTTGTGATGAGACCTTTTAAGGAATACATGCTTTGTAGATAGTGTAGTCTAAGTTAATAATTTGATTTTAATAACCAGCTCAGTTTTGGAATTCAGCATCTGGATGTAAAACGCTGAGTATTTTTGCCGAATAATATTTTCTAAAATTAATTCTTCCTGCAGTTTTTACAGCATTAAGCATCTGCTAGTGTGGCATCACAGTGGGATATTGGGCTCACCCTTTGAGGAATACCATTTTGGCTTGGTGTCACTTTTAATGGCTGTGAATCATATAGTTTTGGAACAGGTCTTTGAACAGCTTATTTGTCCTATACCAAGAGTATCTTTTCCTTTCTTACCGCATCTACTTAAAAATGGTGGGAAAGAACTCCATAAGTAAGGCAATGATATTTTTATTCTTTTCTCATAGTGCTGCTTTTAGGTATTTACTCCTGCTCTCACTAAAGTCACTGGAAGAGAGCTGGTTCATGCATTTTCTTTTGACTTATAGCTGTGGATTTCTTAACAGAAATAAATGATAGTCAAATGTTATGTTAGCTTTTTTAATATGAGTTTTATGTTGTCTTTTGCAAGTTTTTATTTTCTTCTTTTCTTCCTTAAGCATGGAGTTATTGCTACGGAAGATGAAGAGTATTTTATTGAGCCTTTAAGGAATATAACTGATAATTCCAGTGACTTTAATTATGAGAATGGTCATCCTCATGTTATATACAAAAAGTCTATCATGTACCAGCAACACCTATATGATCATGGTCACTGTGGAGTCTCAGGTAAATGAGTATGAGTATCAGTTGTGTTTTCATTGCTTTTAAAATATATTAACTTAAGTTGCATTTTAAGGTCTTTCTTGGTTCACAGGTAAGGTACAACGTAGCAATAGGAATCCTCCTTTTGGGTGATACAATGTGCCCTGACAAAAAGTAGCTTTGCATTTTTTTTCAGATTCACATCAAGAACATAGTGTCCATGTAAAAACACAGCACTGGGAGTAAGTCTTGTTTTATCCCTATATTGTGTACACTGGTAGTGACGAGCACAGGCTTCCTGTGCTCAGTGCACTGTAAATTTACTTTGTTTCCCATCTGGAAGGTGTGACCTGAGTGACTGTGTTACAGCTCAGTGTGTAGTAAGTGTTCCATCTCATTTGAGAAATCTTGATGTGTAGTAAATATGTTAGTATTGTGATTACTAATACACCTGGAGCTGGAGTCCATACCTTTCTCATTACGTTTATGGTGTTTTGATACTGGCTTTTGGTTTAGTGGGTTAATGTTATTCCATGATAGTTGAGAATGTGATTTAAAGGTGCTTTACAGGATGGATCATATAGTTTTGATTGAGATATTTTTCTTCCAAAGCACAGTTTCAACACCTACAAAAACACTTTAGTGTTTTAGTACTCTTAGTTTTGAAATGATTTTCAGTTCCTTAAAGTGATGCAGAAAACTAATTTTTTGAGGACAGCTTTGAGTAAATCTGACCAATTGTTTTAGATTTATAGCACTAATATATATATATATATATAAGCAGAAAAATGTTCTAACCTTGCCATTTATGTGTATCTTGTTCTTAAAACTACAGTCCTGGACAGTAGTATTCCATGAGGTTCAGTGCACAGGACAGGCTGGCAAATACTAATCTTAAAATAGTATCACTGTTCATTGATGTACCTTCTTTCAGCTGCTTCTTTTAGAAATTGTAACTTTGACTCTCACTAGCTGAATAAACTGTCTATTTTTTTTTGGGATTTTTTCCTGAGTGGTTCTAACTGTTTTTAGACTCATAGCAAATGTTAAACTTTATGTAAGTAACTTCTGTTTTAGTTTTGGAAGCATTATTTGGTGTACATGCTTCTAATGATGTTGAAACAAGTTTTCTAATGACTACTGTGTGCTGACTGTAAAATGAGAGAACTAATATGTGTGGATGCTCCAGTTTATGCATTTTAAAGTAGACATCTGTGAAGCATCCGTCTTTTTCTTTCATTTTGTAGGGTATGCTGTCACATAAGCCTCCTGAAATAAGTGGAAGGATTGTAAAATGTACTACAATGCAATTTTTACAGTTTTAATATCTCTAGAAAAAGAATGGATCATGCAGATGTTATCTTCTATTCATGCTTAGGAAGTCAGGCTCCTCCAAGTGCGGATGAAGCAGCAGCAACTATTTTGAGGTTGCATCCAACTATTCTGGCAGTATCTGTCTTAAGGAACATAGGTTAATCAGAGCTTTGCATTTTGCATGCATTTTTTCAAAACATGCAATAGTCCTTAGCATCTATTCCTTTACATATATGATGCTGCTGTTATCCTTGGAAGCTCCTGTGCATTCCCTAGTTTTCACATCTGTCACATTCTGAAGCCCTTAATCACTGAAATAACTCCCCCCTGTTTTTTGCAGTCCTCACGCTCTCATCCTCATTACTCTCATGCTCATTCATCTCAGCTTCTTTTCCTGTTGTTCTGTATACTTCTGCACTCATTGAAAATTTCTGAAGAATTTTGTTCTCCCCCCAGACTGCAAGATCTTATCTTTCCAGGTGACATGCTATTTTAATGTTTTCTGTCTGACTACCAAAACCTTTTCAACTCATTTTCTGAGCACTGTTTAACCTCTGTCTCAAAGTGACATGGCATCCAAAGTATCTCCAGAATATCTAAAAAATAAAATCAAAGACTAATTTTCAGTTTCTCAGCTTTCAAACCCTACAACTAAAGCCAGGTAATTACTAACTCTTCTGCTAGTAGAATAAGTCTTTGGGGCATTTCACTGTTTTTGGAAGTTTTGAACACTCCAATTCCATGTTTAAAAAGAAAAAAAAAAAAGGCACAACAAGTTAACAAAATTACAGCTGCATTTTTGCAAGAATATCATTTATTTTGTATGGGAAACTGGTTTTAGCTTTAATTTCAGAATACTACTGCCAGTACAATATACTGGGAGGAATGTGTTTGTGTATCTGTGCTGCTATTCACATTCTGTTCTGCTGAGTTTTTTCTGTTATCTAGACCTAAATTTATCATATACCTGTTCAGTATCATGGAAGTGGTGAGGATTTTGTGCTGATAGAGACAAAGAGTATTGTTTCAGACCCTTCTGAAAAAAATTACAGTAATTGACAAAAAGCGAGGCAGGGAGTTTGGTGAAAGGATGGTCAAAATTTGTTGGGATGATCAAGTGATGGACCGCTTCATAGTAGGTAGTAGAACTATGGTGACCAGTACAAGAATAGAACTGGGGAGGTAGGAATAAAAATAGTTCTCTATTTGGCAGGTAGTTTAGGTTCAGATAAGAATACAGGATAGAATAGTGTCTGGTTTTCATAACCTGCGTTAGATTTTTAAGCAGTTAGACATAACATTTTAAAAATAAGAAATATTAAATTAATATTTTGTGTGTATATTGTCACCAACTTAACTATGTTTTGTTAAATGTAACCAAAATCATTAAGACCTTGCTAAGAAGTTGAGCAACTTCAAATTCCAGTTGCTTCAGAGGGATTTGAGGCCACTGGGTTATCCTGCAGAATGCTTTGTAGAACCAGCCTCTAGAAGAGTTAAACTTTTGATTTCCATTTTCATTCTTCTGTGTCCAAAACCAGTAACATCATCTAAGTGGTTTTCTGAACAAAGGTATCTTAAAGCCGTGGAGTAGGCAGGTATAACTAAGATGTCAAATGGAATTTATTTGATAGCTTAGAATTACAATGTTAACATAAATGTTTAGATGGCATGCTAAAATTCTTCATTATTACTTTTGCAATAAAAATATATTATGGACTGTTACCTGTGATATGCTTTTTTGTCTGCATAGCTTATTTAAATGTTTATTTTAAACTGATGTCCAATAGCATGCACTATGTTAAGCTTGCAAAGTACTTATGGTCCATTTTTTTTTGCCGTTGCACAATTTTAAGGAGTATGCTTTTCTACAGAAAAGCTGTATACTTGCATTTTTGTCTGGAGTTGAAGTTCTGTTTTGTTGCAAGTATACAATTTTTTAACCTGCTTTAGTTACATGAATTTAAAAACAAAATGACCAAAAAATTTGTTGCAGTTATACAGACTGTTTAGATATGATTGAGAAACAATAAAAATTGACATATGAAACCTGAGAAGTGTCAAATTATTTAGGGATGGCACCACTACTACGTGTGGTTTCACCTGGTGTTTTTATTCATGCCAAACTTTACAGTGAGCACATTCTGAAACGAAAAATGTTTGTATATCAGTTAAATGAGGTTGTAGTAGTACATAATGTTTCATTTAAATATTCTCACAGTTGTATCTTAAATAAGTAGTTTTCTGTTGCATTTTGAAGTCATCTTCTATTTGTTTTTGTGTGTTGTGTTCCTTCCTCTCTCTTCCCCACCACATAGCATCCTCACAGGACTGACTTAAAATTTGAGTACCATTGGTACTCTATCTACACACATCTGGATTTCTTTTCAGCTTTAATTTACAATCTAATTTCCTGTGTTTTTTTCTTTTTTTGTAATCATTACTGTGGGGTTAATTGTAGTGCTTTTCTGACACCCGCCTCCCCCTTGTTTTCCTTTACTTTCCAATAGCTACACTCAGTGTTAATGCAAGATTAAGTTTTTTTTCAAGCTTTTTTTTTTTTTTATCTGTGAACGTGGTGGAAAAATGGCATAATTTGCCACAAAAATCTATCTGCGAAATATACAGCAAACTTTTATGGAAACGTCTTGGCTTTTTAAAGAAAATTTAGTCACACCTTTCAGTGCTTTTAAAGTATAACAGCATGAGAACCAATTGATTCTGGAGTGTGAGCCTAAGTACTCAGTGTTGTTTCCAACATGCCCATTACTTTGAGAACAGCTGAAGCCTAAGCTTCTCATCTGATAAGGAGAAATGTTTGTTTTCCTGAAATCTCCTGAGACTTTTATTTGAAAGATGCTATCAAGATGAGTCCAGAAGAATCTTTGCTTTTTTTTTTTTTTCTCTGAAAGTTTTCAGCATGAGCTCACTGGTTTTCTAATGTTTAGAACAGATTTGCATCTTTGAGTGAAAAATTATGAATGAATGTGGAAGCAACATTATATTTATAAAGTACTCAGCACTCTAAGAGCATCAGAAGCCCCCAGACAACACCCTCTGCTACTTGAAAATAAGCAGTGGATTTTAAAAATTTTACTTCAGAAGTTATCAGAGATAATTATAGGAATTCTTAAGTCACTGCTTAAGTGAGATGAAAATCTTTGAACAAAGTAACTTCAAATTCCCTAGAATAGGGATGAAAACAGTTTAAAGCTTGGTACTGATAATAGAATCCTCACTGGGCTTTAATACTTGATACTATGTTTTTAGAATGGGTGTAATCTTGTTATGATTTCATGCACATTGTACTTCGAGGACAATTTCATTACGAGTGTTTTTGTCACGTACCCAGTTTGTTTGCATTTTTCAATTTTTCTAAAGTAATGCAACTTTTAAAGCCAACACTGAAGACACAAAATATTGTGGGATACTGCAACACTGGGAATGCTGAAGCTTTGTATTCCTGGTTTTGACCTGAACATACATCCTTTGTCATGTAGTTACTGCCCTATGAAATAGTGGAGTTTAGGTGGATTGCATAAAGCATTGCTTTTTCACAGATGGTACTGGTCCTATCTCGGCTTACCTTAGTCGAAACAGTTCTGACATCTCTGGTATTGCCTACTCGAGCAGTCCTAGTCAATCAGTTAAAAAATATATTAACCTTGTATTGTTCTTAAGTTCATCCATAACTAGCACGGAAACTTTAGACGTTTTGAAATCCTAATTATGTAAAGTCAGCTTAATTATCCATTTTAATAAACTTAAACTTGAGATCTGTGTGGGTCTTTGTGGAAAAGGAATACTTAATATATGTAAAAGTGACAGTTCTGCAGGGAATGGAGGTTCAGATATGCACTGAGGACAGGAATTCAGGTTTTTGCAGATACTTCCATCTGTTTGCATCAGTAATAATCAAGTTGTTGCATAAAAGCAATGTTTTCAGAGTATTTATGTGAAACGAGTACAAGAATCAATGTATTTGAATAAAAATTAATGTTAAAAATAACCAAAAATTAACCTATGTTGGATCATTTTGAACTTCCCATTATAGTTAATACATGAGGTAGGTAAAATAGCTTTCTAAAGAGAAAAATAATTTATTTGGTCCAAAATGTGCTAGGTGTTTTATTCTAATTGCCTAATTACGGAGTTTCACAGCAGGAAAAAAAAAGTTTTTTGTTGCCTTATCAATCCGTTTAATTCCTTAGTCTATATTGATGCCTTTTTACCTTAATTTGGAATTTTCTATTTTGACTTTTTCCCCCAAAATATTCTAGCTATCCTGTTCTTAAAATTCTGAAATGCTCTTATGGTTAACTGTAACTAATCTTTAGTATTAACATAGATATACAGGATCAGATCAGTTGAGAGAGGATGATGACTTATTGTCCTAAGCCAAGTTATGGAGAGTCCAGAATATGAAAATTAGATACAAAGTTGTTTTTCTGTTGTATAAGGTATTTTAAAATTAAAAAAATATATAAATTTAAATTTTCCTTGCCTCAAGAAAGACTTGTTTTTAGAAGCTAAAAGATGATAATCTCAACATAAACCAGCTGCATTTGAATGAATTTTACCAGTGACCCCTCTAAAGTGTTTATTTTTTTTGGTTCCTAGAAGACCTCACAAGAAGCAGTAAACCTTGGTGGATGAGTGATGCATCTGCTTTTCCAACTTCACTTCCAGTCAATGACACGCTAAGTAGTCACAGTCGACAGAAGAGATCAGTAAGCCTTGAACGGTTTGTGGAGACACTGGTAGTAGCAGACAAAATGATGGTGGGATATCATGGTCGCAAAGACATTGAGCACTACATTTTGAGTGTAATGAATATTGTAAGTTTCATCCCTTTCTGTACTAATATTAATGTGCATGTTCTGAAATCATAAAGCATCTGTACTGGCATAGTAACGTCTTAATTATGCATCAGGTTGCAGGAATTAATAATTAAAATATGGCGAAAGTTAGCATGGAGAAATGCTGTACTGTTTCTGCTAAGAAGTATACTGTGATCACTTACATTGTCTTTCATGTGGTTACATTCAGATTAATTTCAAACTATACAGTTTCATTCTGTTTAAATCAACAGTCTAAATGCTCCGTATGTTGAATGGTTTATGAAACAAGTTATAAACATTTTTTTTGGCTGAAAAGTCTGACAAGTAGTATATTTGTTTTCCTGAATGGTCATTTGTTGATCGAAAAATATCTTATGCAGGTGATGGTGATAACTAACATTAGGGAATTAAAATGACCAGGAGATTAGTTTAATTTTTAACTGTTTAGGAAATGCATAGTGTTTCTTGTCTGACTTTGTGCCTTTTCTTATTTTCTGGAGGTCAGGTTGCCAAACTTTATCGTGATTCCAGTCTAGGAAACGTTGTGAATATAATAGTGACACGTTTAATTGTCCTCACTGAAGATCAGGTAAGAGTTGTTGCACTTTAGCTTTATATCCCTGAAATACAAGTTACGCTACTGTGTAATATATACTTCATTTAATTATTGCTTGAAATGACTGCATCTGAATATAAAACCTGTCTTGTAATCTTTCAATACTTTAATCAAGATGAAGACAGTTCAAAGGAATATTTCCCTCATATTATCCCAGAGATATCTGTTCTTTACTTCAGGTTAATGTTTTATTACACCTTTGGGGATGTCAGCTTTTCTTTTAGACCTATATATCAATATTCAGATTTTATTTATGTATTGGTATTGATGTAGTAATTATTTAAGTTGGAGCAGAAGGAATGCCTGTTCAATAATGTGCAACTGAACTTGGGGTCAGATTTTACAGAGATAAAATTTGGCAAGAACATTTTATTCCTAGAAACCACTGCTTCTAATTATAGTCCCGCTTTAGTCTTCAAAAGGCTTAACAACTGACCTTAGTAATTTGTTTGGAACATTTCTGGTATGCATGTTGTATTGCAGCCAAACTTGGAGATAAACCACCATGCAGACAAGTCCCTCGATAGCTTCTGTAAGTGGCAGAAATCCATTCTCTCCCACCAAAGTGATGGAAACACCATTCCAGAAAATGGGATTGCCCACCATGATAATGCGGTTCTTATTACTAGGTATGGTTATTATAAGTATTGTGTTTATTTTTATTTTATTTCTGTAGCTTTCTTGTTCTTACTTCTATATAGAGGTTAGTTTTAAAGTAATATATTTAGTAGGTAACCTAATGAGTAGAAGAATTAATATATGGTGTGTCTTTAAATATATCAGACTATTAAAGTATAGATTAAGAAGTTGGGAAAGTAAGATACACAAATTACTTTTTTCTGCTGTTATTTTCACTACATAATTGCCAATGCAAAGTATTCCGGTAGAACAGATGGATCTTATTGAATATTTTATGTTTTTATAATTGAGAAGAATTCTTAAAATTATGGAGAACAAAACAGCGTGGAAAATGTTTTGTTAACCATGTATAATGTTTTTTATAAGAATTTCAAGGCAGAACCTCCCCTACTATAATAGTATTTTTCTTCTGAAACAGCACTTTATTGCAGATTCAGGCAATGTGAGAATATACTTTGTAGTTGTTTTGATTTATTGTGCTTAATCAAGATGAGAACTGACAGCTTTTAATAGGTGGTTTCAAAGCCTGCATATGTGCATATTTGCTTGCTTCTATACCACCATTACTGTGATAGATTCAAAAAAGCCTTGTGCTTAATCTATCTAAAATCTTGCAGTCCTGGGAAAATATTGCTGTTCATCCTCTGCAGTTATGGGTAGGCAATTGCACTTTATTGGCAGATCTGTTTCTCTATTGTTTAAGAACAGTATTTATTCTTTTCTCTTTTATGTAAATAGCAGCAGGTGCAGCAGCACTAATTTGGATTAGGAACCTTTTATTATAACTTGTGCTTTCCCAATCAAATTCTGTACTGCTCTGTATGTGGCCTATTTTTGGAATCATTGTACTCCCTGCAGAAATCTTTAAAACAGTGATTAAAATAATTGATCTCTCCTGGGTTTTCCATAAAAGGTGTAATAGTGGCTGGATTTGGGGGGATGTGTAGGGTTTTTTTGTTTTGCTTTTTGTTTAAGGAACAATGTTTTCTTGTTAGTGGAAAGACAGGTTAATGAATCTGTTGCAGGGGTCTTTGGTTTCATATTTCAAATATTATTGTTACATGTGGACATTAATACTTCATAATAAGAAAACTCAAGTTTCTAATTTAAAAAAGAATGAAATTCAAATTAAAACAGTTCTTTTATTTAGAAAAACCTTGATTTTTCACAAAAACATTTGTTTACAATCAGTTTTTTTTTGCATGCAGGTAGTTCCTTTACTAGGGCAGCTCGCATATGTGAAATTAAGTACCCCTTTAGAGCTGTGTTACGCATCAGGTTTTACTGGCATAATTTAGACAGTGAGTGAAGACGTGTAATTGGTAGGTGGTATGGTTCAGTCAGTTTAACCCCCCCCCAGTGTGTATGTATGAGCAGTGTTGGCAGCACTACATTTTTACTGTTATGACTGAATAACTTGACATTTTGTTAGTGTTACTCTGGCACTGCAAAGCAGAATTGCGTATTTTCTTTCACTGTGGTACTTTAATATGGTTTATTACTGTGTGTTCTGTATTGGCTTCCCCGTCCTGGTTGGATGATCACAGTCATGAACAGTTTGGAGTCTCAGATGAAGGCCTACATCAGTGCTAACTTGCAGGCCTTTAACTGCAAAAGGAGCCAGTTTCCAGAGAACATGAAAAATTCCCGTTGAAAATAAGGTCTCAGCAACAAGTAGTGAATATTAAGGTCTTCCTGAGCTTATTAATTATCCAAGTACGCTGCGGAGTTTCTGAAGGACTTGTGTATACTATCTTATAAAAAAGGACGTAAGATTTTAAAATAAGTAAAAACTTTACACTTCCAAGTACACACACACATTTTAAATGAGTGTAGTATCAGCAGGCTGTTTATACTTACCTTCATAAAGCATTGCTAAACTTTTAAATTCAGTAATCCCAAAGGCTACATTTATAATCTTGAATGGATTAGTCAGGCTTTTACTGAAACTGCTAGCTATCCTGGCTAACAAATTGTACCAGCGTATGTGAAAATGGATTTGGGGGGGGGGAGGTGGGAATGAGTAAAGATATTTATAATAACTTAAGGAATGTAATTCTAAATTAATTACTGAAATAGCAGTGTGCTTGTTTTCATCGTTTTGGGTATCTCATCTGATGAACCAGTTCATGTATTATAAGGAAGAGAGAAGTGTATAGCTACAGTGCTTTGAACTCCTGAGGTGTTGGAGTTCTAACCAAATATAAGGTTACTTTTTAGGTGCTATAACAGTGTTTCAAAAGTACTTTCCTCCATCTTTCCTATTGATGCAGCTCTCTGCTTTCTATGAGAACAATTAATGGGAACATTTTTTTGATACTGTTGTCAGCAGAAGCATCTTCCTTCAGTTTCACTGGGGAGCTTCTGAGCATTAGAGGTTCTCTCCCTTAGAGGTTAGGAAGAAGTTCTTCACTCAGAGGGAGGTGAGGCACTGTCACAGGTTTCCCAGAGAGGTTGTGGATGCCCCATCCCTGGAGATGTTCAAGGCCAGGTTGGACAAGGCCCTGGGCAACCTGATCTAGTGGGTGGTGTCCCTGCCATAGGCAGGGGGGTTGGAACCAGATGATTCTTGATGTCCCTTTCAACCCAGGTCATTCTATGATTCTATGATGATCCCAGAAATTGGAGAGAGTTACCAGCTTCTTGTAATGTGGTAGATAATAGGCCTTATGTAGGGTATTTACTAGAGGGTCTCGGGACCCTGGGGACTTTGTATAATATGAATAGCAATTACACAGAACAAGGATAATACTTCTGTGAATGTTGTTTTTGTTTCACCTTCCTTTATCCACTTACTTCAAAACGTTTTGTTCATATTTTCTGAGTCTTAAGTGTTTAGTCTTATTTCAGGATAAGACTGTGATTTAACTTAGGTTCTAAAACAGTGAGAGCTGGTTTTGTGATAGCGTTCACCTGTAGAAATTTCACTTTGAGTTTTTTTTTTTTTTTTTTTTTTTCTTGGACACTATAACAGTATGAGAGTTCATTATTGTCACAGAAACTAAAAATGGCAGGTTTTGGAAGGAACCTCTGGAGACCATCTGATCCAACTCCCTTGGTCAAGCAGGGACACCCAGAGCAGGTTGCCCAGGACCTTGTCTAGGCAAGTTTTGAAGATCTCTAAGTAGGGAGACCCCACGAACTCTCTGGCCCACCTGTGCCAGTGCTGCATCCTCTGCACAGTAAAGATTCCAGATGTTCACATGGGACCTTCTGCATTCCATTTTTTTGCCCACTGCCTTTTGTTCTGGTACTAGGCACCATTGAAAAGACTTGGCTTTTTCTTTACATCATATCTTCAGGTATTTATACTCACTAATAAGGCCCTGAGCCTCCTGTTCTCCAGGTTGATCAATCCCAGCTCTCTTCAGCCTTTTCTCGTAGGAGAGATGCTCCAGTCCCTTCCACATCTTTGTGGCGCTCCATTGGACTCTTTTCATTATGTCCATGTCTCTCTTGTACTGGGAGGCCCAGAACTGGACACAGCACTCCAGGTGAAGCCTTACCAGTGTAGAGTAGAGGGTAAGAATCACCTCTCTTGACCAGCTGGTGATACTTTGCCTAATGCAGCCAAGAATACCAACAGCCTTCTTAGCAGCAAGGGGACGTTGTTGTCTTATGTTCAGCTTGGTGTCCAGCAGGACCCCCAGGTCTTTTTCTGCCAGGCTGCTTTCCAGATGGGTGGCCCCCAGCATGTCCAGAACAATCTGAGGTTGTTCCTTCCCAGGTGCAGGACTCTGCACTCCTTGTTGAACTACATGAGACTTTTGTCAGCCGATTTTTTTCATAGTTTATTCTGTTTATTCTGTCATTGTCTAAATTAGTCTCTTGATGGTCAGTAAAAAAGTAAAAATACTGAGCTGATAAATTTTCATTGTGAAGTTGTTTAATAGCGTAATGCTGTTTTGACAATCTTTACATGGAAAAAAAAAAGATAAAAACTTGCATGAATCATTTATCTCAAGTAGACAGAAATTACTCTTTGTATTTTTATTCTGCATCACAGATCACACCTCTTAGCAAAATTAATGTTAAATTCTCAGATCTGTCTTCTGAGGACTCAACTTTTGACTACTTCATTTTGTGTTCCTGGCACTGGAATTCTTAGCAAGGCAAGCATATACCATGTGAACAAAATTTTTCCTTGTCCTGTGCACCTGTATGGAATGGTAAGGGCCAGAGGTGTCCTCTTGCATTCTGAGTTAGTTTGTAGCAGGAATGGAGGATGACAAAATTCAAAAATTTTTTTCCTTTTGCAACCTAAGAATTCTCTCTCTTTTTTTTTAATCTATATCAAGGTAGTTTGTTTTGTCCAGGTACTAAACAGCATTTAGTTTTCCAAATAACATGACTAACTGTATAAACAACGTGACTTTTACAGAACCGAGTCTTTTCCTGTGAAGAGGAAAGATCCAGAGCTATTAATTTTCTTCCTAGTACGTCAGTAGTTGAATAAAAGTACCAAGCAAACCCATAGAGAAGAAGAGTTTTGGGGGAAGCCAAGATGAACATGTGTATATATGTCCAAGGGGGCAGAACTTTGTCTTTGAGATACAAGTGTTTTAAATGGAAAAACTTCTGAAATGATATTTAGAGAGGTAGTACTTCTCAAATGTCATTGCATTAGATATTGTCATCTGTTGGTATCATCACATAGCAAGACTGTTTTTTGTTTTGTAAGAAAGAAAACCAAATCCACTGTGCTTGACAAGACCATAAAGATCATTTTGATGCAGCTACAGTGTTTTGTTCTGATTTCAAACTGTAAAAAAAAAAAAAACAACAACAACAGAAGCCTTTTTCTTAAAATTTTGGTATTGAGAATATAAATCTGTATCCTTTTTTTTCTCTGGTACACTGTTAGAAATATTTATGTAGATAACAGCTTTTGAAATGCAGAAATACCGTGCTTGGATTGGGGTCCCCTTGAATTAGTTTTGTGAGTGGTTTACTGCTTTAGCAACAGTTAATTCAGCAGTGCCACTGAACTAATGTACTCTTTTGTTGGAGGGATCTTTATTTGCATGAATAAAGAATAAGGCCACAGCATGTTTTTATGTAAGCCAAATACACCTCGATTTGTAGGTTAGACCAGTGTCAGTAAAAGTGGACAGTACTGCAGATGGTATGGCTTTTCCACTTTTCTGGATTTTAAATGGGCTTTTTCATGCTACAAGAGAGCTCATTCTCCCTCTGTCTCTCAAAAGTTAATACAGACTCTTTTATTTTTGCCAGTTACCACTGTACTTGTAATTCAGTAAGTGTATTGCTAAGCAGTGTGGTATGGTGGCTCTTAGTATTAACCCCAATATGTATGCAGACAGTACTAGTATGCAATGCTTGCAATGTTGCTGGAGCCCATATGGGAGGCATTACTGTTTTTACACAACTGGTAGTTTTTTCAAATCTTTAAAGGAGAGAAATTTTACATTGCTGGTTTATTTATTGTGTATGTACAAGATTAACTTTCATGATGTTTTCAGTGATCATTTGCTTGTCCACATACGCTCATTGGCAAAATATACTCTCTTTCATTTACCTGTGAGGTATGCATTCCCAGTACAGGCCAGTGCTGCCAGATTTTGAAGGGGCAGAAGGTATATGTATATGGCAGCAGTCCTAAACTCTTGTAAATATTGGGGCCCATAATCTAAAGAACTGCAATGTTTCTGGCATTGCTCTAAGTATTTGAGAGGGGCAAAAGTTCTTTGTTTCATTTTGCCTACCTGTGTAGAGCTGAATGCAATCATGCCTTTCATTTTTTGTAATATTATGGGGTTTTAGGCAGCCAGGGATGATTTGGAAGTTGCATTACCTGATCAATAGTACTAAAATGAAATGTACTTTATGGGCACAATTACTCCTTGCATCTCAGTTGCTTATAGATTAGTAATATACTTTTATTTTGTAATAACAAGTAACGTTTCTCCATTAAGTACTAGTCAAGGCATTTGGTTGCAGGGTAGGGCCAGCCAGGACTCTGCATTCCTTTCCTCCTGCAGGTCCAAGATTGTTATGTTTCTTTTCTGAGGCAGTTTTCCACTTTTTCTGGACTTGTTAACTTGTTTGCAAAGATTTCTTCTCTATATAAGGCACTCTCACATTGCTTTGTCTGATAAAAATGAGCATCCAGTGTTTTCAACTCCCATGAAGCCTTGTCTCTGATTCTCATCCTATAGTTTCTTCCTCCATTAACAAGAGAGGCACTGAATTCAAGAAGTAATTCTGATGTCAGTTGTATTTGTTTGCTTATTACTTCCTTGACTTTAGTCCATTAAGCAATTTTCACCCTTGTTTGTTATGCAGACTTCCTAGTTGTTCCGCTGGAGTTTCTTACTGTGAATTTTAGCATCTGGTGGGAGGCTCTTTTTCTTTGGTTTATTTTTGGGCAAAAATCAGAAGATTGTCCATTGACTTTATGTCCTGGAGACCACAGGTGTCAGACTGTTCAAAAACTGTTGTATCTGTTGTCTTTAATTTCTGTCTCTGCAGGAGACAGAAAATGTGAGGACCTGCTTTGCAACGAATAACACTGTATTTCCGATTCCTCTTTGTTCTCAGGGAGTTTGAAGGGGAGTAGGTAAAAAAAAATCCTGCATATTCAAAATGATAGATTTGGGGGGGTGGGGAAAAAAAAAGCAACCCTTGAAATATACTAGCATTCTGCTACAATGTATGGAAGAAAGTAAGGTATTTGATCTTGTATGTATGGTGCTTTGCATAATAGGAGTAGTTGTACTTGAAGTTTCTGTATGTGGCGTGTTCCTTATTTTTATGTACTTGCTACTGACCACTGACAGAATCAGTATCTTGACCTAGAAGACGTATCGAAGATCAAATCAGTTTTGAGTGGAACTGGTCACACACCTAATGATTTCTGAACTGGAAAACTTGAGAACATATACGAGCACACAGAGTGGGTAGTGCAGCTCCTTACTGCCGCCAGTGAAAGTCTTTCCCTAAATGAGGCCTTCAGTAATTAAAAATTCGTTAGAATAAATCCCTTAAATACCAAACTACATTTTCTGTTGACAGTTATGGTATATTAATACCTGATGTAGTTTAGAAATAAATGCTTTTCTTTTACACACTAGAGTTACTACAGGAGAAAAAAAATCAATGAAAAATAGTTTTGTATGCTGTTTTTTCCTCTTTTTTTTTCTTCTCCTCTCTCCCGGCATTTACCTTCTGAGTTGCACAAAGGGTCATAAAACTATTCAAATGATAGTTTTTCCAGGAAATGTTTGGTGGTAATAGTTTGGGATATCTGTTAGAACACTCAGTTACTGCTTGGCCAGATATCTGAGGAAGGGCTTTCTAGCAGTTTGAAATGTCATATTTTGCCTTATTTTTCTTCGAGAACATGAAGACTTTTAAAAATCTCTCATTTAAAATTTTTTCTTAGTAGCCTGATTAGAATCCTAGTGTTCTCTCCCCGTTTCACTTATGTACAATATCAGAGCTGTTATTTCCATAACTTACAAAGGCTGGCAGAATAATACGTATGCAAGTGACTAGCTGTGCTCCTCATTCTTAAATATCCAGAAAAACATATTAGGCCAATTTCTACCCTGGATTTTTACCAACTTTGGAGTTTGTGTGCAATCTGTTGCATAAATACTCTGTCTCACCACACTTGAATATATATTACATTTTCATGTTTTCTTCACATTTTAAACATCAGTCTGGACTATTTAGCTCAACTTTATAGCTACATTTTATTAGATTGCTTCTGTATAGGAATACATTAAAAGCATATGTTTTTAATTAAGACACAGGTTGTAAATTAATTCTTTTAGTGGCAACATCATATTCATTTAGTTTTGGTATTCAGTGTTCTTTAGTTTCTGCTTGTTTACACAAATCTGACCTAACAAAGGGAATGATTATACTTTGAGGTCAATGGCAATATGCCCATTATTTCAGTAGGCTCTGGATAGGATTTCAATTTTAGTTCATAACATGTTCATTTTAATTATGCAACTACTCATGTAAAACCTAAAGTAAGCATTGTTTGTTCCATGCTACTTAACTTTTTCAAATAATTCTACATCTTTAAAATGTGGATTATTGAAGTTAAGTGTGTGAGTGTCTTAACTATATTTAAATTAGGGGAGATATTTATTCTGGTCTTGCATCTATTTCTGTATTAAATTGACTGCATTTTTAAACAACCATTGTGAATGGAGATAGATCACTTCCTAACTAATTTTTAAGTATATTCAGTGTGTTAAAAGTACTTTCCAGAGCAATTACCTCTGCTTACAGGTGTTTGTTTGTTTGTTTGTTTGTTTTTGGCTTGCTTTATTAGGAAACTTACAGCAAAGTAGTAACTCTTAAAAGGAAATATCTGGAAATTTTCCAGTCAAAGAGCATGTGTGAGTGTGCAGGATCAAAGGGTATTACAGAATTGTCCTAAATAAGGAAATACCTTGCAGCGCATGTATGCAGTTGTACCTGTTCAGTTTCAGTCTTATAGTGTATGATGTTATGTAGCTTAGAAGGCTATTAAGATTTTGAAAGAACTGGATGATAGAGGTAAAGTAAAAATCTGAGGTTAAAATTCGATACTTCAATATTCTGTAACAGCCATGCTGGTCTGATTGTGCTCAGCTGGTACTAAATTTGAGGAAATACATCTCTGAAACAATAGATGCTATTTAGCTTTAAACTCAGATAAAATATTTTTAATGAGTAAGAAAATTGATGAAGAAAATATTACATTTATTTGTGATATATTCAGTATTAAATTGTCTCCTGCATTGCATTCTCAATTATTCTCTTAATTTACACTTGCTTTTCTCAATGTATGTATTTCATAGTCTTTTTTGTGTGAAGTAAATATTGACAGTCCGGTTGTTGAAATACAAACATTGAGATAACTGAACTAAATGAAATTCTGGTCAAACCATTTGTTTTGCAATAGTGTGTGAAGGAACAGTGGTCTGACCAACTGTAATTATATATTGAAATTGGAAAATATGAAACGTAATGACTAGTAGGAGTTGGGGAGATTTCCCGTATTTCTGTTCTTCCTACCATTGTTTGTTTTCTGTTCTCTTCTGTTGCTACCACATTTTCTTATTAGCAGTAGGTGAAACCGTAATATATGGAAATACTCCAGTTGGGAACATAGTTAATGTAACAATCTCTGCTTTTTCATGCTTTTTCTTTTATTTCTTTATTCTGTTTTTCATCTTCCTGTATCTTCATGATTTGTCGCATACATGTTGTTTTCTGTTTCCTTTGGCTGACGTACTATAGTCTACATAATGTACTTTCTGGAATAGTAAAGCCAATTTGAGCTACTCTGACATTTTTGAAACCCAGAGGTCATATGAAATGGAATTGACTCAACTTAAAGTCTCCCCTCCAAAAAGTTTTAAAGTTGCACATTCTGTAGGAACAAGAATTTCAAGAAAAATGTTCAGTTAAAATCTGACAATACATAGTTTTCTGGGTATAATATTTTAGTCTTCAGGTGCAGTTTTATGCTAAGTACTTTCACACACTGAGAATGGAGGGGATTAATTGCCCAATGGAATCTTTGTTGCTTTGGTTGGATAGCTAAGTGGTTAAATCTTGTTGCTCATATCTGAAGTTCCATATGTGCTTTGAAAGCTTCTATACTTTTCGTCCTGTAGTAGAAATTCTGTGACCACTACAGAGAAATCATATAATGCTATTTTTTACTTACATAAATACGTAACTAAAATGATAGTCTTAAAGTTAGCTTTTTTTTTTGCCTTTTTTTTTAAACAATTTTCATACTGCATGTGATTGATATGGTTGTCTTACTGCTAATGTTTAACTGATCTTATAGGTTGTCATTAAGTATAGCTGCTTAAGGGCAAAAGAGCTGTGATGGAGCTGGGGAGGAAGCTGAAGATGGATTGCTATGCCGCAAGAGCCTGCTAGGGCTGTTTGTATTGAAGGTGAAAGGGAAGGAAAAAATAGTGATATAACAGAAAACTAGAGGAAGAATGATGTAAACTGGAGTTGTTGGAGAATGTTCTAGACTGTGGGTTTCCAGACTGTTAACTGGAAGTTAACTGTCATAGAAGTAGCGTCTTGAAGGTATCTGTTCTGGGGATGCCAGGATGCCAAAGCAGGCTATGGCCACCCCAGCCTAAGGGGATACATGTGGGATCCCACAATCTGGCCACTTACACATCCATTTGAGGTGAGAGAGAGGGTAGCTGCACATGCATAGCGCTGTACTTAATGTAGTAACCCCATACTGATAAATCACAGGCTCAATCCCAAGCTTGACTGGGCTTCATTACATTAATGTATCTAAGCACCATTTGTACATCGTGTGTATTTATAAACCTGACTCCTTTCTCTGTGTTGAGAATCTCTACTGGCAGTATGTCTACAGAGAATTGAGTGTAGCCTAGAGATGGTAAAAGAAATACTGGGTAAATCAAAGGAATTCAGGAAAATTCTGAAGCTCATTACCATAATTTACTGAGGCTATAAGGGAATAACAGAAGCTCTGTCTCAGAATGCAGAAGTTTTATTTATTTTTAATCTCAATGGAAGACTATTTGACTAGTGACCTAGACTCACTGAAGCATGAAGACTAGTACCGAATCTGAAGCAGTAGTTGTATCTGATACTGGAAGAGTCAAGGTCACACGACTTTAAGCAAGAAAGGCTAGCTTCTGCAACTAGCAGTGTATGATGGCATATATCTAGCTCTGTCATTAAGTAAATGGCAGGCCCAGCTGGAGGTGATAAGCATGTAGAAAGTTGCTTATTCATAGCAAATTTTGGTGTTTCAGGGAACAGAGTGGAGAGTCTCAACTGATATTTCATTAGTTCTGACAAAGCTATTCTCTCTGTTTTAAATGCTGGTACCTGAATAATTTTTCCTGCTGGAGGAAAAGAAGAAGAAAGCTATGAAATTTAATCACTTATTTCTGGTTCAGATTGGAACACTCTATTAAAAACAGGAAAAAATATCAACTATCAAACACAACCCCATACCAATATCCAGTCTACTACTGTGTGGTTAATTCTGAAAGATTAGAAAGAGTAATTCCAGTGTTTTAGTTTGAAACTTTGTCTTCCTGGTGATTTGTTTACTGTCTGTATTTCTACTGACTAAGCTAACACAGCCCAATAATTACAACACTATCAGCAGTGTGAATAAAAAAATATCTTTCAATGCTGCATAATCAAATATTTTTTTCATATTATCAGTCAGTAATCCTCCAAACTGTATTATGTATTATCCAGTTATGCAAAATTCTAGGCAGTTATAGTTTAAACTCTAACAAATATATCAGTAATAATAGTATCTCAAATCTAGATCAAAGTAGTAAGTGAACTCTATGGAGATAGCCAAAAATGATTGAATGTGCATGACCAGGGCCTGCCGTAACTGATACCACAAGCTAATAATATGAATAAAGAATTTATTTTTTTCACATTGCCTGCAATTGTTGTAGTGAAGAAATGACTTTGTAAGTAGGCAGTACTCTTTTTCAAGCACCTTTGTATAGCTTAGTGAGTCAATGTTAGTGTGGTATAGTAGTGTGTAGATACGTTTGTTGTGTGTGTTTGTGTTCTGAATATTTCACATGCTCTGCCTCTCTTGCATCTCGTCAGTATTAAACAGTTAGTGGCTTTCAGTTTGAAGTGCCAGTTTTCAGTATCGAATTAGATGTGAAGAATGGTCAAAATCAGTTTCAGCTGTCCATCCACAGATAGGAGAGTACTTCTCTACGGAAAATATTTTCATGCTAAAGAAAATGCCTTTTATACTTTGGTGTTGCATATTACATAAATATAAAGTCTTATGCAAGCGCAACAAATTGCGTTGCACTTGCATCTAAAATGAGCAAATATATATCCCTTATTTTAACAAGTAATATCATAGATAGTTAGGAAAATAAATTCCAGAAATATAGTAAGGGAAAACTAGAGCCAGTTAGGGGAGCCCTTGGCTGATGTTAAATGAGACTGTCCTTTATGTTGCTTAAGTTCCTGTCCTTATAATTTGACTTGCAAAATTGTTGTCTCGTTCACTGACTTCTGAGTATATACATTGTGATAGTGAATCTTTATGATACCATTTTTTGTCCAAATTGTTTCTACATTTCTGTTTGATTAGTGGAAGTGAGCAGAAAACCATGATTAAAAAATACTTTTAGACTGGCTTTACATACTTAATTTGTAGCTTTGGAATAACTCCTCAAATGTGCTGTACTTACTTTTGTATACAAAGCAAGTTATCTCTTGCAAAGACCGGTCTTTAGCAAGGTATGAAAACACAGAAATCTCTTCTGCCACTTTTTTATCTGTCTCTTCTCATCTACTTTTCATCATGGAGTATGTGTGGAAGAAGCATTCTTTAGTTTGGACCAGGAGTATGAAATATTGTTTGGTGGTAGAGCAAGCCGGTAAAATACTCTGCATTCAGATTGCCAGAAAGTAGCTCTTTGTTACTTTTAGCAGTCTAATTTCAATATATTAGATAAGTTTCTTTATGTGCAATGAAGAAATTACAGTTCTGAGCATCATAACAACCCCCCCCCCCCAACACTCAACTGTTAGGTAATAGATGCATTATACCATGGGGCTTCCTGAGCTGTAAAAGATTTTGATTCTCTTTACCCTAGTTCAAAAGACCTTTTTGCTATCAGAATAACATATAACTTTATGTTCATATGCCTGTGAGCTCCATACGTTTAACTTCTCATTAAGTGGTTCTGCTTAGTGAGTTGTCAGGGAGAGTATTTACCATGGCTACAGTCCTGCATTTTGGTGTAGAAGTTAAACTCTCATGCTTATGCCATGTGCCTTAAATATTAACTTGGCTTTGCATAACTATTAAAAAAAATAAAATTTAAAAGAACCCTGCACAAGTATGTCACATGGAAGGATTTAGGCCACTGAGGACAGAATACTTTCTTGTTCTTGCTCACTGGTGATAATTATGTTTAGAGTATGGGAGGGAGAGGAAGGAACACAACAACTTTGTGATTGTGTGGGGGCAGACACCCAAAACCTCTTTTTCTTTCCGTACTTTAAAACAAACATGAAAAATAAATTATATGGATTCCTCAGCCCAAAACACCAGTGTCACTTTTAAAAACTGTGGTACTTCAGACTTTTTATAGTGTCACAGTGTTATTTTAAAAATGTAATAGTTCTGTCTTTGATTACATGTTTATCCTGCCTTGCTGGAAGTTCAAGTAATATGACTTGTAGCATTAGGAAGGAAAATAAGAATGTTAGTGGTATTTTCTTCAAGCCTGTGGTTTTTTTCTTTTTTTTTTTAAACTTCTTTTGTGATGTAACATCAAGCTATGCCCTCTGGCAAAGGTCACTGTCATTGATCTACTTAGATGCTGCCAATGATATGTGCTGTAAGCTTTTCTGTTTCCCTTGAGGTTCATATATGTCCTCTGCTCCTTTGCTGTATATTGAAGAGATTCTTCTTCTGTGCAGGTCTTGCATTACTTTTGTTCCCCAGGTGCTTGATGCAGCTGTATGGAAGTACTTTCTGTGAGGTGGTCTGAAGCAGTGTTTGTGGTACTGGTGATACAGATGTGTGTGTGTCCTATTTCAGAAATTACCTGTTTTGTAGAAATAGACTGCTCTATTTTTAGACAGTTACTTGAAATCGCAGACCCATAGCAGTGTAAAATACTTGTGTACTTTTTCTAAAGTGCTTTTATTTTTAAAGTTATAAGACATCTGTTAATAAGTAGTACTTGAGTTAATTCCAAAGATATCAGACACTTCCTATATATATCAAGCTAACAAACCAGAAAGGTTTATCAAGACTCCTGGGGAGTTTAGTTCTTGTGATACCATTGTCTTGTGGAATATTTGGCAATGGAGACTTGTGCTCCACTGTTAGGGATTTTTCTCATTTAAAAGTCTACTATCCCCATAGAATATTTTATCTAGGAATTTCAGCCTTTCTGTTGCTAGACCATTATCTTCACCTTTGGAAATGATAGTATGCTAGATTGGATGTGATTAAAGTGTGCTCTCTGTAGAGACTGTTCAGAGGCTCAGAGGAGAAACATGAGACATGAGACAATATACAGTCCTCACTGTGAACCTACCTTGTATAAGTATGTGGATTTTGTATTTTGTACACACGTGCAAGCTGATGATTTGATGCTTGGAAATGGCAGGCATATTATGGAATTAATCAGTGTGTACTTTCAGAGACAAGATGCTTCAATATGATAATATGCTTGGGATAAGTGGTTCTCCAAGCTGTCTTTTAGCATTACTGTATCAGCATGTGTTTTCTTCTACCTTACAACAAAATACTTGTTTTCTGAAATTAGTGTTTGCATTCCATAAAACGTGATTTCTGTAGATGAAGTACTTAAAATGCATGATGATAGATTTAAAAATGGTTAGTACAAATCAAGGAACAGAGTAAAATAAAAATAAAATGCATTTTTTTGTATAATATCACAATATGAAGTGGCAGTTTGCTGTCATACCTAATGGAGAGAAGACTATAAAAGCATAACTAAGTCTAAGAGCTAAGTCCAGTCAGGGTGACTTAGAGCTTTCTATGTTAAGGGCATAAAAATCAGTATGAAACAACAGCACTGGCCCAAAGAAACAGAACTGCAAGAAAATGAAATATTTTACATACTATATTATAATAATATTCAACAGAAAAGCATAAGTGAAAGCATGCCAACTTAGTGATTTAGGAAGAAACATTCTCTTCTCCACAAACTTCAGGCTTACATGCCTAACAGCCAAGAAATAAACACCCACAAATGAAGTATCTGATCCTGTAAATCATAAATTATGTAAGTATTTCTGCTAAAGTCAAGTTTTCAGTCCCATTTTCCTCTTGATTTAGTGGAGCTGCACCAGCCTCCAATGCATGATAGTCTCTAGCTAACATTTAGAGAGATGTTGTTAATTATTTTTTCCTGTGCATGTTTACATAGTGTATAGGTACCTTAAGCACTGCAGTTCTAGACTTTTTGCCTTGGGTCATCTGTACTGTATGTATATCCCTGACCTCTCCATTCATAAATCATAGAACCATAGAATCATTAAGATTGGAAAAGCCCTCCAAGATCATCTGGTCCAACCATCCCCCTACTACCAATGTCACCCACTAAACCATGTCCCTAAGCACCACGTCCAACCTTTCCTTAAACACCCCCAGGGACGGTGACTCCACCACCTCCCTGGGCAACCCGTTAATAGAATGCTACGTGTTTCCTCAATTTCCCTGGGTTGAGATAGAACCATTTTCTTATTGCACTAGGCCAAACCTCCCATTTCCTAGCCTGTTAGCTGTTTTGCTATAACCTCTTTCACTTAAACAGTATAAAGAGATTCCCTTACATATTTGCATATTCTCATTGGAGAAAAATTCTCCACTGCTACTTGTCTCTGTAGCTGAAATATCTGAAGTAGGAGTGGTTTAGCAATAACTACAAAATAGATAATTGCCTGCTAGGAGAGGATTTTCCTTAATCTTAAGATGATTCTGTTATTCTTGCTGTGGTAACTTTGTTGAAAATACATTTCCATCCGTGACATCTTTAAGACAGGCATCCAAGCTTTTTGCAGGGCCTGAATGATTGCTCGGGATGGATGCTGCATTGCAGTAGAGGTATGCAGTCATTGTTGCCCTGGATCCCTAGAACCATCTCCAGCAATTTAGCGTTATACTGAGATCCTCTATCTGCTGTATAAATGGTACTAAAAGAAAGAAGTAAAATTACTGCTAGTACCTAGTGTGTATCAAAATTTATTATATTGATACACTATGCTTTCCCATTTTTCTTTCTGCTTCCTCAGAATCTCTAGATTCAAAATTCTAGATCTAAATTCTAAATCCCTAGACTCTAGATTCTCTTCAAAACCCGGGTTTTGAAGAAGAGAGAGAATTATGTGGGTGGGTGAGAGCGTGAGTATCTGCGTGTAGAAGATTGAAGTCATACCATGGTCAGTGCAGAACAGGAAGAGCCAATGTTTGTCAGTACTGTGGCAGAAAGTCCACAACACCTGTTGGTTGTATGATTTTTATGTAAAAGTGCCTTTGGACAATGTATCTTGAACGCAGTATGGTGTTGGTAAGTATTTATGTAATCTAACAAAATATTTTTTTTTAAGACTGTTATTTGGTCCTTAAGGCTGTCACAGCACAATGTTCTCTGGAATTATTTCAGTTTTATATGCTGAAACCAAGCTTGAAAAAACTTTTTTTTTTTCAGTTGTATAGACTCCCTGAGTTCTCCATGAGACATAATTTTATAGTTGCTCTCAAAACAAAATCATGATAGCCTCCTACTCCAAGTCTCTATCTATTTTTCCCAAATAGTTACCAAGTAATTTCCTGTTACATATGGTGAGGTCAAATCCAAGACTGCCAGCTCAAGATTGCTTCATATTTTCAAATACAGCTTTTTAGAGGAGAATTTAGAAGTCAGACGAGATATTTCTGAAGTTTTGCTTTCCACAAATAAAATCTTTGCAAACAAAGCTGACTTTTTTTTTTAATGGCCATCATAAAACTGCAGTTTATTCTAGAGTTTTCTCGAATAAACTCATCTGTATGCACTGAATGTGTTTTCCTACCAAAATAAAGAAACACAAGTGAGGCTGAACTATTTGAGTGAAAAATCTTATGAGAGCTGAAGGACTAAAAAAGAATGCTATACAAGTATTGTAACAGTCTTTACACAGCTTTTAAGTTCAGCAGGGGTTCCAGTAAGGCAGTTCCCTATTGTTTTTACTATATTTTCTTTGTAGTAAATATGTGAAAGTTTTCTAGCCAAGCTTTTGAGAATAAAGGATGTCCATACCATACTGCTTTGTTTTTTAAAAATTTTTCGGTGTTTCCACCTCCATTGAACTCAATGAAAGCCGATTGGGGCTAAGCACTCTCAAAGCATATTTCTGCTTTTTAAAATGCTAATAGGGAAGGCGTTTTATTTTATGAGTTCCTTATCCTCATAAGCACTGTTGGCAAGTAGGAAAGTAAGACAATGATTCTGTCAAAGACAGTAGTTGTAATTGTCAAGTCTGAAAGGTGATTTTGGTAAGCAATTGAGATGTCAGAGTTACTAGTATGAGATTACATCTAAGCTTCATATCCAACTGATTGCTTAAATGCTCCAAGTACTATGGAAGGCAGACTGCCTTCAAGGAAGGATGGTCCAACTGAAATAACAGTTTTTTAATATCAGGAAGCATGTAAAACCTAAATAATGACCAAATTTCTGCCCTTCCTTCTCCTCCTCTTTTTTTTTTTTTTTTTTTTTTTTTGTTCTACTGTATTTCTTGTTCCCTTCTAAGTATTTCATGGAAATACTTGGATTTGATTTTGTGTTCTATAAGGGTTTGGGGCATTTAGTGACAAAATCATATTTTCAGTATATCCTCTTAAGTCTTTCAGAACAGCAACTGTTATATCAATTAATCCCTTGTAAATATGATTAATCCCTTGTAAATTATGAGCATCAGAGGAAAAGATGTTCTTTTTAGAACTTGTATGATAGGATAATTATCTGTTTAGACTAATCTCATATAATATCTTTTGTTTATTGCTGAGTGTAATTTTAGAAGAGGAGAATAAATTTCAAATAAAACTGAAGATACACCTATGCCTTTCAAAGAGAGATTGGAAATGTAGGTTAAGTTAAATTTCTAGCAGCTTTCATTGGCTGCATTTAAGGTGTATATTGCACACTATGCAAATGTATAAAGCACACAGCAGGAATTTGTTCACAAACATCCAGAACTGATCACTCGATTTCTACAATTTAAGTTAAAAATTTTGGAATCTCTGGATAGATAGTTATGAATTTCTGAGTGAGACACAAAACACACTTATGGGTACACATTATGTACATGTGCTTTTCTTACTACTTACTACTATACACTATACTTTTCTTACTTTTCTTACTACTACTGTATGTGTTTTTAGAAGTATTTTTTTTTTCCAGAGGTGTTCCTTCTTGTTGCAGGGTTAATTATCTATGAGTTTAACTCAAAGGTCAAGTAAACTGATAATCTTCAGCAACAGATCCTTCATGGTTTTCTTTATTTTAATAGTGTCCTCTAACATATTTAAACTTGAATTCCAGAATTTGTTGTTGTTGTTTTTGTGTGTGTTTTTTTTTTTTTTTTTAAGGGGGGAGGGTGAGAATAAATGCCCAGTTTTCCACATGTAATTTGGTGCATAATCATAACATATTCATGTTTTGATGCCTGTGAAGGATTTTAAAGAGGCAGAAAATTCAGCAAATGACATCTTCCCATTTTCTAGAAACCAAAGGTCTTAAAGTACCTGGAAATAGAAGTATCAGGAGCCTTTCAGAAATATTTTCAGTGTAAGTGTTATTTGGCTAGAACACTAGCTCTCTTGTTTAGGAGCATAGATTCATTATCATCTTAGATAAACCATAGCAACATTTTTAAATAAAAAAATTTTGGATTTGCTAGGGGTAGAAAATTCTTTAAATATCATTTAAAACTTGCTTTTTCTGTTTCGTGGCAAATAAGTGATTTGTTAGTTTTATTATAATTAAGTTGTTGTCTCAGTAGGTGGCACTCTTCCCTCTGAGTCACCAAGGTGCCTAGGTCATCTGTATTTGAGATTCCCTTTTTTAAATATAGAATAGATCCTGACTGCTTCTGCTCATTAGAACATCGATATTCTGAAAAAAAATCTGTTTAAGCATGACATTTTTGCTTGTCTCAGTCTTGTTTATTACTGGTCCTGGATAATAATAAATTTTTTCCAAACTGTTTTGTGTGTTGGTGTTAACATACGTAGTCTCAGAGGTGGTAGCATTTAAATGGGTCTTCTATTTTATGTTTCTTGTCCTTAATTATTAACACAGATAATTCTGCAACAAGTCTTATCTGAATGATTGTGCCCTAGTAACAATTTTTAGTTTCACTGCATTGGAATTGGCCTCTAAACCAAGTCCCCCTCCCCACTCCTGCACCAATATTTGACAGTTGCAAACTATACCAGAAGCTACAAATGATTAAAGGTTCTGATTATCAAATAATCACATGATTAAGTCTTAAGGCTTCACTAGAGTTATTTTTGTATTAACTGTAAATTCCTTGTATAAAACTTAAGCATCAGTTAACTTGCAGTTAATTTTATGTGAGACTGAGGTCTGATAGTCTGTGCTGCTAATACCAAAGCATGGTGTCTTGCCATGGCTTCCTGCCTGCTTAAAGGTCTGATTATACCACTACAGGCAAATGCAACTCATCAGTAGACTACCTTAATTATAAACATATACTCAGTCTTTAAATAGATGTGCTTCAAGTGTGTGTTATTGAAATGCATTTGAAAGTTAAATTTTACTGCCAACATGGTTTGATCTTAAAGTTACTATCTTAATTTCTGAGCATCTGTACCTTGGGCTGTGCCATGTCTATGTCCTCTGAACCTGCAACAATAAGGGAAATTGGGGTGTACTATGACTTCAATTATTCATACTACTTATGCCAGAGACACAGAACTTCTGTGATCCACTTGTTTGTACACCATGTCATTTTTGTTTGTAGCCGTTTATACAGCAGATTAGGGTAATCTAGTTTTTCCTGCTTTTTTTTTTTTTCAGTTTGTGACTGAAACAAAATCATGCCATCTTCACATGTTTTCTGTAGTTGACATAGTAAAAGCATTCAGCTGGCTATGGGTGGAAATATGTACCAGTGTTTGAAATTCGCCCTTCATGTAATGCAGCTCATTGTTTCATATTTGTGTGATTTGAAAGTATTGGGCACATACAAAGTATAATTTTCTTTGTTTCAGAAGACAGGAGGAAAAACAACAACAACAAAACACAAAAAAAAACCACCAAGAAAGTCTGTCTTAAGCTTTCTGTTGTATTTAGAGTTTACATAAATCAGAAAACAAAGCTGAAATGCTGTACAGGCATCTTCTGCTATTCCTCCCTACAAGTGTTCTACTTTTTAAGAAAGGAACTTTATTCATAGGATGTGCAGGTTTTTCATCTAATCAGATAAAACAAAAAGATGAATACTCTTTAGCTTCCCAAACCAAATACAATTTACAGCTCAATTTGTGGCCCTTTGGTTAAGTGATACATTCTTAACCAGCAACCTGTAGCTGGTTCAGTAAAAGCATCAGTTTTCAGTGCCCTCAGTGATCCCTCATCTGAGATATACTGGTAATCACTAAGGAGTAAATCTTTTTTTTCTGTGGTGACTTTGAAAGTAGAATTGTTATTTTGTGTCCTTTGCTGTTGTGCCCTTTTGGTGCAGGGTCTTTGCTACAGTTTGCTGACATTATACGATGTGTTTGATCCAGCAGGAAAAGGATGCTTCTACATATGTGCACTTACCAGTATATGTTTCAGTTAACAAGCATTGCTACTTCTTGTTTTTTTTTTTTTTTTTTTTAATTTGAAACTGAAATCTTTCAGAACATAGGTACTGTTCAGGACAATATTAACTTTAGCATTAGTATTTACCGAGGTAGAGGAAGTTTTGTAACATGCTTGTCCATGTTACAAAAGTTGTTGGAGCAACTGGCATTGTTTTTGTCAATCAGCACAAATATATTAATGATCTTTGATACTGGAGTCTTTTATCAATTTTGAGAAGTGTTATGAAAATATTGCACTGCTATTTCAAATACTTTTTGGAGATTATAGGGATTCCAAGTGCGTAACAACGCAAATAAATTTAGGACAGGTTGGACAGAAGTTTTATTACCTATGTTTTATTAACTATGATCACAATGAGAGAACACAACATACCTCCCTCCCTCCAAGACCTAACCTATACACTGTTCCAGGAGGAAAAAAAAAAAAAGAGGAAAACAATCATTCAAATATTTAAATGTTAAGAAAGCCAGAAATCCTGTTTGTGATCCTCAAATAATTGCTTTCCAGCCACAAGAAGTGGCAGTATTTGTTATAGGAAGACTTACGGAGCATCTCATTTTAAAGACATGTCACTGTTCTGCAGTCCATTTTCTTTCTCAGCTAGTAGTGAGTCTTTTGGGGCTCTTTATTGGCAAAAGTACTGAAAAAAAGTTATATCTGCTGCACTCTTAAATTCTTAAGGTATGGGGAACACTGCAGACCGTCTCAATAGACACTGCTGACTAATCCCAATTTGTATACATATGAATAATGTGCTTTGTGAAGGGTCACTGTTGTCGTAAAGTTGGTTACTATTTTCATGGTATTCAGGCATTCTTTCATAACAATTGCTATTGCTATGAAAAATATTTTTTTAAATTAAGTTATAAAATAATTATGTATTCCCCACAGACATTTTCTTGTCTTGAACAGGGTAAATGTTACTGCTTGTAGTGTACTGGTTATTGAGAAAAAGACGAAGTATTTGCATGCACATTTTGTGTTGGAAGCATGGATTTCACATTTTAGTGTAGACAGACCTCAGACATACCTTAGAGGTCAGTCTGCTCTGCAAATATTCTATCAGCACATAGAAAAATAACTTCCTGTTGCTCTTAACAAAGTTGAGCAAGACCTCAGTTTTATTATTCTTGTAGGCTTATTCCCTGTTTATTTCTTTTAAACTTATCTTTGTTACAAAAGTTATTGCTTCTACAATACTTAAATTTGCTCAAAGCACACTTAAAACAATATTTTTTCCTACTGAACAGGGTTAAAATCATTTGAATTGAGTGGTTCTTTTTGACTTAAAAAAAAAAAAAAAAGTCTGGAGATATATTTTATTCCATTGGCTGAAGAAGTTTATATTTACTGTGTTCATGCTGCTCAGCTTTTGAAGTGCATCTATAAGAGCATAGGAGCAGGGAATTCAAGTCAAGCAAGTGGAGCAGGAAGAAGGCTTGGCTAAGCAGGGATCTTCTTTTGGAGTTTAGGCAGAAAAGTTTTATGGATACTGGAAGCAAGGTCAGGTGACACAGAAGGGCTACAGAGATGTTTGCCACTCTAGAGAGAAAGTTCTTGTGTCCCAAGATCAATTGTTGAAGAGTTGAAGCTGGCCAGTTTGGTGGGGAACAATAAGAAGGGCTTTTTAGTATGTTACTATTGGTTCTCCTTTTGCTGTTAACACTCGTCTATTATTTGATGAGGCTGGTCATGTTGCAAATATGGATGTATATAAAGCAGAGAATTTTAATGCATTCTTCAGCCATATGTATAACACTAGTGATGGGCTCTGAGACCGCCAGAATTGGAGGTCTGTGATTGTAGGAACATTAAACAGCCAACTTGGAATTTTCTTGGGATTTGCTGCTCCAGCTGGATGCACATAATTTTATGGGGCCTGGTGGGATCCCAGGATACTCAATATGCTGGCTGATGTTATTGAGAGGCCTCTCTCAATTGTTTTTCAATGGTCCTGGTAGTCTGGAGAAGTCTCAGTCAACTGGAAGCTGGCAAATACTGTCCCAGTTTTCAAGAACACTGAGAAAGAAGACCCTGGTAACTACAAGCCTGTAAGTCTCACTGCAGTGTCTGGTGAAATTAAGGAGAAGATTATTCTGGGAGTTATTGAAAAACACCTGAAGAACAACACAGTCAGTGGTCATAGTTAACACAAATTCACAAGGGAAAAATCCTATTTAACTTAATTTCCTTTTATAACAAGGTTGACTAAGGGAAGCCACTTGATGTAATCTTTAAGGATTTCAGAAAAGCTTTCGATACTCTCTCTCCCAGCATCCTTCTGGAGAAAATGTCCAGCATACAGCTAGACAAATATATGGAATATGAGGAGTGAACAATTGGCTGAAGGTCATAGTAAATGGGGTACATTAGACTGGTGGCCAGTCACTAGTGGGATTCCACAGGGCTCCATTTTAGGGCCAGTTTGCTTTAATGTTCTCAGAAATAACTTGGATGCAGGACTTGAAGGTATACTAAGTGAGTTTGTGGATGGCACTAAATTGAGAGGAGCTGTTGACTCTGCTGAGGGTAGAAAGGTCTTGCAGAGAGAGCTTGACAAATTAGGTGGGCTGGGCAATCCCCAACCATAAGAAGTTTAACAAGAGCAAGTTCCAGATTCTGCACCTGGGATGGGGCTACCCTGTATATATGTACAGGCTGTGGGACTTGAGGCTGGAGAGCAGCCCTGCAGAAAGGGGTGTTGCTCAATGGCAAGTTGAACCATGAGCCAGCAGTGTGCCCTGGCAGTCAAAAGGGCCAGCTGTACCCTAGGGTGCATTAGGCATGGCATTGCTACCCGTTCGAGGGAAATGACTGTTATAGAATCATAGAATCATTCAGGTTGGAAAAGACCGCTAAGATCATCACTAAAATGTTGGGAATGAAGAAAATCACAGATCATTTCTGATTTGCTGTGAGCTCTCAGCTGTGTCTAAAGAGGGATACAGGCCCTGCAGTATGGATACTCCCAAATCCAACTTCTACCAAAGCAGTCCAGATCCAAATGAGATGCCCAAGGCTTTGGAGAAGAGGAGGGTAAAGAAAAGAAGTTCACATCAGGATCCAGAACAACCAGCCTGTGGATGACCCAGAGACTGGTGGGCATCAAAGCTCTTCCCTTGCAATGGCTTATACTGTACTGCAGAAAGATGCGTTTCCTGATGCTATGCCCACAAATTCTGCTACGGAAATAAAGGTGGAGTCACTTGTCTTTCCCAGCTCTGCCTTGGCAGGAGGGAGAAGAGGGGTCCCATTTACTAGAGTAAGTACTGATGCTGCTTGTTGTCAGAGATATACTGCTGCCTATAGAGATGTGAACACACTGTCCTGCTCTGCTCCGCATTGGTGCGGCCTCTCCTTGAGTACTGTGTGCAGTTTTGGGCACCACAGTATAAGAAGCCCATAAAACTGTCTGAGAGTGTCTAAAGGAGGGCTCCGAGGATGGTGAAGGCTCTAGAGGGCAAGATGTCTGAGGAGCAGCTGAGGTCCCTTGGTTTGTTTGGCGCAGAGCAGGCTTGAGGGGCTGAGGGGAGGCCTCATGGCGGCCTGCAGCTCCCTCACGAGGGGAGCAGAGGGGCAGGCGCTGAGCTCTGCTCTCTGGGGACAGCGACAGGGCCCGAGGGAACGGCATGGAGCTGGGACAGGGGAGGGTCAGGATGGGAGTTAGGAAAAGGTTCTTCGCTGATAGGGTGGTTGGGCACTGGGACAGGCTCCCCAGGGCAGCGGGCACAGCACCGAGCCTGACAGAGTTCCAGAAGCATTTGGACAATGCTCTCAGACATCTGGTTTGATTTTTGGGTGGTCTTGTGTGGAGCCAGGAGTTGGACTCGATGATCCTTGTGGGTCCCTTCCAGCTTGGGATATTCTTTGATTCTATCCTATTCTATGATTTTAAGCTACTGAAATATAGAGCTCTGTGTAAATATAACACTATGTATACCCAAGTACTTTTTTTGTCCTCTGCCCCTGTCACAAAATTGTGTTAATGCTATGAAATTGAGACTAGAAATATAGTTTCAATGAGAAATATGGTAAGTTCAAGTGTTGAGGATGTTCATATGGTACAGATGAAAGAAAAATTGAAAATTGTGTAATAGTTCTAAATCATAAAGTTTAGGTGCTTACAATTCCTGAAGTAAGGGAGACTTAGAGCAGCAAATGATTTAAGATCTTTTGAAGACTTTTTGTTGCTTTATGCTAGTTTTTTATCTGAGTTTCATGTCTAAAAGTGCTACACTTTGTGTGTGTATATACATTATAAAGTTTGGAAAAAAAAACCATCTATGCATAATTGCTTCCATGTCAATGTCAAGACAAAAAATAAAAAATAGGAATGCATTTTTTGTAGAAACAAAAAACAATCTAAGACAACAACAACAACAAAGGTAAAATAGCTAAAAATATAAAAAAGTACATGATAAATGTATGTTCACAATTCTCAATCTAATTCTACACGGTACTTCAGTAATGTGGTTTTGGAGTGAGGAAACTTTTTCTACGTAAGTATTGTACAATAAATATTGTAAAATAAGGCACTTAAATGGACCTTTAAGAGCAAGTACTTCCAAGGTAAAGTACAGTAAGGGCAGATAAAATGGGCATTTTGGGGAAAAAGATGTATGTGATATTCTCAGAGGCTTGTAATCATTCACAGTATTTGGAAAGTTGGAAGAGGAAGAAAGGCCATATCCACAACAAAACTTGTAAATATACTCATAGTCTGTTACTGGTATAATTTATCTCATTTATTTCTGTACAACAGAACTAAAGCTCGGTTAGTAATTGTAGCTGCTAACTGTGTTTCCCTCCTGCCAGAGGTCTAGACTAGTGGCTTCCTATAAATGGTTTGGCATAATATTTTCTGCTGTGTGGCAGGATGCCCCCAACCACGCCTATGTAATTAGTTTTGCTAGTCTTCCTTTTTCCCAGACTTTTTTGCATTAGAACACTCCAGAAAGCATTACCTTACAAGCTGCTTGTGCTGCTGTGAGTGAATGTCCTTTGAACAAAGGCTTTGTGCGTTAGTTGCCAGACTTTTCCTGAATTCACAGATAAAAAAAAATTATTAGCAGTGTACTTGGAGTAGATATGCAGAAATTTCTGTTCTGCTCTCTAAGCCAACTTCAGCTAATCATATCCATGCAACTCCATCTACGTTTTGGCTAGGTGCTGGGAATGCAATGAAACTGTGGAATTCAGTTTTGAGGAACAGAGTGCAGCTGGCTAAATGTTATCTAGTATGGTGGTAGGACAAATCCTGAGTTTCTCTATAGTCTTTGAGCAGTTACAAAGTCATGATTGTCACTTGTGGATGATTGTCACTCGTAGATCACTCTAAATTTCTGATGTACTAGCATAAACAGTTTTACTATGGACCAGGAGCTATCACATGGAAAAAAATAAGTTATGTCATAGAAAGGATTTGAAGCACTGTTCTTAATTTTGCTGTCCTCTCTGATTATTTTCATGGCTTCACAGTCTCCAGCTTGCAAGCCTTGCACCTTAGTATCATAATTATTTTTCAAAACTCTACAGATTTGGTTTCCACATGGGATTTATTCACAGATAAGGTTGAGGAGCCTCAATGTTAAAGTGGACCAAAGCTCTAGCTTGAAATAGAGTTAACATACTCTGAAGAAGATGGTTGAATTTACCAAAGAGTGGGCCAAGCCTACTAGAAGGCCCAGAACTCTTTCTATTTGATGGCTTATTGTATCTGAACTGCTTTCAGAAAGGTGATTTCAATATACTGAAGCCATGCTCAAACCTCTTTAGCTTGTGTGCTGACACTCTAAATGCGGAAGCACAGAACTTGGTGCAAAGTACAGAGATGGAAAGAAGTGGATCTTTGGGGAGTCTGAGCCTGGGTTGAGCCTTTTGATCACAGAATCACAGAATCACCTAGGTTGGAAGAGACCTCCAAGATCACCCAGTCCAACCTCTGTCCTAACACTAACAAGTCCTCCACTAAACCATATCACTAAGCTCTACATCTAAACGTCTCTTAAAAACCTCCAGGGATGGTGACTCAACCACTTCCCTGGGCAGCCTATTCCAATGCCTAACAACCCTTTCAGTAAAGAAGTTCTTCCTAATATCCAACCTAAACCTCCCCTGGCACAACTTTAGCCCATTCCCCCTCATCCTGTCACCAGGCACGTGGGAGAATAGACCAACCCGTACCTCGCTACAGCCTCCTTTAAGGTATCTGTAGAGTGTGATAAGGTGGCCACGGAGCCTCCTCTTCTCCAGACTGAACAACCCCAGCTCCCTCAGCCACTCCTCGTAAGACTTGTTCTCCAGACCCCTCACCAGCTTCATTGCCCTTCTCTGGACTCACTCGAGCACCTCGACGTCCTTCTTGTAGCAAGGGGCCCAAAACTGAACACAGTACTCGAGGTGCGGCCTCACCAGAGCAGAGTTCAAGGGGACAATCACCTCCCTAGACCTGCTGGCCACACTGTTTCTTATACAAGCCAGGATGCTGTTGGCCTTCTTGGCCACCTGAGCACACTGCTGCCTCATATTCAAGCCAACTATCAACCAGTACTCCCAGGTCCTTCTCGGCCAGGCAGCTTTCTAACCACTCGTCTCCCAGCCTGTAACACTGCTTGGGGTAGTTGTGCCCAAGGTGCAGGACCCGGCACTTGGCGTTGTTGTACTTCATACAGCTGGCCTCAGCCCATCGGTCCAGCCTATCCAGGTCATCCTGCAGAGCCTTCCTACCCTCGAGCAGATCGACACACGCACCTAACTTGGTGTTGTGTGCAAACTTACTGAGGGTGCACTCAATCCTTCCCAATCCAGATCATCAATAAAGATATTAAAGAGAACTGACCCTAGTACTGAGCCCTGGGGGACTCTGCTAGTAACTGGCCTCCGACTCGATTTGACTTCATTCACCATGACTCTTTGAGCCCAGCTACCCAGCCAGTTTCTAACCCAACAAAGCGTATGCCAGTCCAAGCCACGAGCAGCCAGTTTCTCAAGGAGAATGTTGTGGGAAACAGTGTCAAAAGCCTTGCTGGTATTGTTCAAAATGATTTTTGTAGTAGGGTAGACCTATTTGTAGAAACTAGATGACAGTTGTTCAAGCCATCAGTAAGTCAGTCTGATAGCCAAGCCAATCAGTCTGATTAATTCTAAAGCTGTGGAGAGAGAAATCTGGTGGAACTTACGTTCACAGAGGAGCACAGAAGAAAATACATGGAGAAGGGAGGAATGAGTTACAGCAGCAAGCCTATACCTATTGGATACAAAATAGAAAGATGGAAGAAGTAGCTTCTAATGATAGACAAATTAAGGCAGAGCAGAGTGTGAAGTGACACTACACTGGAACTACAAGTGCCTGGATGTTTCTTCAGTGCTAGAATTTGCCTATAAAGCTGTCTCTAGAATAATTCTAGAGTTAATATTGTCAACTCAGATAGTTTAATGAGTTTGTAGAATGTTCATTTGCCTTTGTGATTGTGTTTATATAGTCTACAGAAGGGTTATGACTAGAAGAAGAGCACAGAGAATAGAAGTATAGTTTTCAAAGTTTCAAATGATATTAACAGTATGTCAGTGAACAGCAAGGAATTGTATGTATAGTTTAACTCTACCTAATTTTACTCCATGAAATAGAACTTTTGTAGAAAAAAGGACAGCTCAGTGACTAAATGTCATATCTGAACCAGTAAGTGGTATTGGTGCTATTCCCCAGCCGCCCCCCAACAGAATACTAACATTGGCCTATTAAGATACTGTAGGTGTCTGGCTTGGATACCTAACCAGATCACAATCTAGCTGTTCACAGCACTTGCTATTCTCTACTTTCCATCTTATTGTAGTTGCTATAGCTGGTAAGAACATGTTGCTGTATGAGAATCATAGCTTACGTTGGAAAGGAAGTTTTTAGTTTGGATGACTATAGAGTAAAACCTGAAAAGTGCTGAAAATGTACATAAAAATGGATAGTCTCAGAAAGCAGATGATGGTTAAAAGGTCTAAATGTATTATTTCTTTAAATTCATAAGATTTTAAAGCTTGTCCTCACATTTTTGCAATGATGACTTTTTATCAAGGAAATGTTTTTTTTGAAATGGTATATCATGGTATGTCTTCAGCTGAGAACTGTCTCAGTTTCTTCATCTCATCTTTAGAACTATTTTTGTTTACAAACTCATGTATGAAATTCTATTTTTATTTAACTACTGTATTTTTCAATAACTCTACGCTCATGATACAACAAGATAGCATTGAAGATTATTCTGTATTCTGTATAAAAAAACTCTTAGTTGATGTATTTTTTGTGAACTTGGTTAAAAAGTGTATTTTAAACACTATAGATTAGGAATAGAATTATGTTAAGAGAATCTCTTAATAAATCATAATTTTGAAATTAGCTATGCATATCCGTCCTGAATACAGTGATTACAGTATTAGCTGTCCTAAATACACCAATAATACTAATGATTGTGGTAAATTTGCAAATGCTATCCTAATGTTACATTGCCAAAACTGATCAAGAAGAATGACAGTGTTAAAAAAAATGTTTCAGAGCAGAACTTATTTTTACTATTCTGGGTGCGTTTGCAGTTCAGAAAAAGTTATATGTAAATATAACTGTTTCATCTACAGTTCAATTGTTTTATGTATTTCTCTTCCTATAGTCAGAGAATTAGAAAGTGTTAATAGTTCTTCTAGCTCAGATATTCTGTAACTCAGAATTCCATTATCCACCCAAGTTAAGTATCAGTAGAAAGTCCAAGACAGACAGACTTTGGTTGTCTGTGGCAGTTTTCAACACATGGAAAACTAATAATAGAAAAAAGCTATTTCTGTTGAGTGATGTGTAACATGTATATTATGCTTTCCTTCGTTGGTTTAAATAGCTCTTTTTGATTTGAGGTTTTTGAGGAAGAAACCAAATAAGACGTGTATTTTATTTTAAGGCAGAATTCTGTTGTGGTGTACCACTTTCTGTAAGGCTAAGCATATGCTGTAGTAAAAGTTTTAGAAAGCAATCAGCAAATACTGTGTTATAAAGAATACTGCTGTTTGTAACCTGTGCAAACCTAGTGAATGACCAAATTATCTTAAAAGTGGTGAGCTGCTGAAGAATTATGATAAAAAAAAAATTATTATAAAAACTGACCAAATGACGGTAGTTGTTTTTCCACAGAATTCGCTAGCATTAGTGACATTGTTTACACTTGCAAAATAACCACTTTTTATCATAGCTGTGTATACAAAAGAATATGGTAAAACTCCAAGCTATTCACTTCTTTTTTGTCATGTTTATTTTCTATAATTTAAAAATAGAAGGTGGAATTGTCAGACAGTTTGAGGCTTTTGATCCTTTTAATGGAAATCTGATGTTCCAGTTTGATCAGCAGCAGTTCAGTTTTAGCAGATGTAGGTATTGGAACTAGCTTGACTAACTTACTTAAAAGACTATTTTTTGGAATAGCTTTTTGATGGTTATGCACCCAATCATACATGTCTTCAATTTGAGTAAGTTGCATCATATGAAGAGTAAAAAGTAAAGAAGATCAAATTCTCATAAACCTATTAGGTTTTTATCATTTGAGCAAGGGTATGTGCAAGGGAGAGTCCTTACTTGAATAGCTTATTGTCATGTAATCATAGAATGGGTTGGGTTGGAAGGGACCTTAAGGACTGTTTAATTCCAACCCTGCTGCCATGGACTTTGATGGTTGCCCAAAGCCCCATCCAGCCTGGCCATGAACACTTCCAGGGATGGAGCATCCACAGCTTCTCTGGGCAACCTGTTCCAGTGCCTCACCACCCTCAAGGTGAAGAATTTATTCCTAATATCCAATCTAAATCTACCCTCTTTAGTTTAAAGCCATTCCCTCTTGCCTTACCAGTCCACTCCCTGACAAGGAGTCCCTCCCCAGCTTTCCTGCAGGCCTCCTTTAGGTACTGGAAGGCTGCCGTAAAGTCTCCGTGAAGCCTTCTCTTCTCCAGGCTAAACAACCCCAACTCCCTCAGCCTGTTTTCACAGGAGAGGTGCTCCAACCTCTTTATCTTCTTTGTGGCCATGCTCTGGGCTTGTTCTAATAACTCTATGTCTTTCTTGTGCTGGGGGCCTCAGAGCCAAATAAAAATAAAATAAAAAGCATATGTCAAAAAGTATGATTTGGTTTAAAACAGATGAAAAATAAAACCTTCTTTTCTGTGATAATGTATTTGGAAGTGTTCCTTTAAAATGAACTAATAATTTGTAGTTGTTGGCTGTGTTTCCTCTTAGAACCATTTCTTAGTCTTTATTTTGTTTTCTGATAATCTTTTTTTTTTTTTAAACAAGCAGGTTAATTGGCAAATCTTGTAGTATTTTGTATGTAAAGCATATGTCCAGCTGTATGGAAATTGAGCTTTATGTTCAGTCATCCCCATTTGTCCATTTTATCTAACCTGAATTTTCTTGTATTTGTATATTTTTATGTTTATATTCCCGTCATCTTGGTAGTTTTTTCCTCAACAATTTCCCACAATTCTATTCTTTGTCCCCTAAACTCATTAAGAAATATTCCTTTAAAAGCCTCAGTTATTTCTCTTTCTCTTTCTGTCACAAGTATTTCTCAGGCATGTTGGGTAGGTAGCTTTCAGGTTATTTTATAGTAGGCTTATGTGTTTATAAGTGGTTTGTATGTATTCAATGATTTTTTGGACAGTATATATTTCTAATAAGAGTTTCCATGCTTCATTCATCATACTTAAAGAAAATACATTCTGTGAGTTTCTATTGATTAGTTAAATTCTTGAAAGTATGTCCATCACATCCTAGTTCACAAGGCTAGTATATGCTTCCAATCCTATATAGATATATGTATCTCAGTGCTAATTTGATTTAGGTAGTTCTAGTAGTTTAGGTAATTCTGGACATTTCTAGTAAGATATGTCTAATAATAACAGACTTTTCCTTTAGTAGGCAATTTCATACGATCAGATTGGTGAAAAGGGTAATATTGTCCTTGAATATGTAAATACAGATTATCAAGTAAGAATTTTCAGTTTATCTTTGTATCTACTACTGTTAATACAATTATTAGAAGAACTTTTTGAACTGTAATTCACATGCATCAAAAGGTTTAAAAAGTCCTCAATCTCAAATGAAGGTGGCAGAAAGGCTACATTTTAGTGGCTGTTGTGTCACTGACGAAAGGTGGATTTATTAATCTGTTTGAAGAAAAAAATAAATAATAATAAAAAGATGTCAGCATGTAACAAATGCCTACTGGGACAAAGGAACTCAACCCTGCTGATAAGATCCCCTAGATGGTTACAGTAAGATCCTGTAAATGGACAATGAAATTAACTTGTTAGATTGAAGAGGAATTAATTACTAAAAACATTGAAAAAATGTTTTTAGTAATGTTTTTAGCACACTAATTTTAGCACACTAACACTACCTATCCTTATGTTTGATTGATGTCATGGCAGGAGGTTATTACCCCTCCAAATCTTAACCATCCTGTTGAGCTGCTACACATTCCTTCTCGTTGATTTTTCAGTCAGTCATCAGTGACAGCTATACATCTACCGTTTCTTTCCCATCTGTCAGATGTGGCTCTTCACTAGCCCTGCAAGTATGCCCAAAAGTCCCAATCCTCTTCCACATCAGCCTCATGAAATGACTTCTGATCCACTCAGGGTATTAATGGACATGTAGTCAACAATCTCACTTCTTAACGGCGTTCTATGTTTCACTTGCCCAGCTTGGTCACAGTTCAGGGATGTTATGTACCCCCTTTATCAGGACGCATATGATTTTCTTTTTTAGCTTTGGCGAAGGATTTAGTTTTTAGTCTCAAAATGAACAGGCTGTAACTGCATGCTGGTTTTGTGTGTGTGTGTGTATGTATACCTTGTTTTTGTTTTAATTTTTTTCCTCTACAACTTACACATCTGTATTCTTAAACTCAGATTTATTTTTTTTGTGGCCCTCTTACATGTTCTGTCAGTGAATCAAAAATATAATAAAATATATTCACATCCTGTAAACTGCATAACTGCATAACTGTATAACTTTGTATAACTGTGTTTTTTTTGTTTGTTTGTTTGTTTTGTGTGTGTGTGTTTTTTAATGGTTGGTTGAGGTCATTGTTGGCCTGAGAGTTTGCTGTTTGGTTGTCTGTGGTTCCCTAAATACTTACTGAGGTCCTGGTGACAGCCATGACCCATCTTCACCTTTGTATTTTGTATGAAATAGCACCTAGGCCTCTCTAATCTCCTCAACAGGTTTGTGAGTATGGATCAAGCTGTGTCAGACCTTTCACTCAAGAGGTGCAGCTCAATACATATTTCTTTACCATCAGCGTCAACAGGAATTGTGACAGGTCTGTCTGAGACTGGACTGAGATTAGTACATCCTAGATGCACTTATCTTCCCATTGAGGCTTGTGTTCTCTACGCCATTTCTCCAGTTCCTTTTCTTTGGTATCTTTTTTAAGTGCAGTGGGACAGAATATGATGCTTCTTGTTTAGCCTTGGAAGTATTTTTTCCTGCACTTAATTTGACTGTTAAACTTGCTACTTATACTCTCTATATCTGTTGTCAGAAATCATGTGGCGAGCTTCATCTGTTCTTGGTACTCTCCCTTTATCAGAAAGATTGTGTGATAGTTCTCTGCATTCATTCTCTTCTGTAATTCAGGTGGTTCCTGACAGCAGCAGGCAAGTATTGATTAAATGAAAGCTCTTTTGCTGCTTCACCTGATGTTGTGACTGTCCTGAAACATGCAGCTCTTCTGTAGTTTAAACATACATTTATAATCATTTCAGTAAAGTAATACTCAGATACTTTATAAACTATTTTTGATAATTAATATAAGTCATCCCTCTTAAAATGTGTATGTGGGATCTTTATTGGGGTCCATATTAGGGCTCATGCTGTTTACTATGTATTAATGACATAGATAGTGGGATTGAGTGCACCCGCAGCAAGTTAGTGGATGACACCGAACTGAGTGGTGCAGTTGATGCGGCAGAGGGAAGGTGTGCCTTCCAGAGGAAACTGGACAGGCTTGTGAAGTGTGCGCACATAAAGCATGTGAAATTCAATGGAGCTAAGTGCATGGTACTGCACTTGGGTTGGTGCAATCCTAAACATCAGCACAGACTGGGGAATAAATGGATTGAGAGTAGCCCTGAGGAGAAGGACTTGGGGTTGTTGGTTGATGAAAAATTGAACATAAACCAGCAGTGCACACTTGCAGTCTGGAAAGCTAACTGTATCCTGGGCTGCATCAAAAGAAACATGGCCAGCAGGTGGATAGAGGTGATTCTCCCTCTGTACTCTGCTCTCCTGAGACCCTACCTGCACTACAGCCTTCAGCTCTGGGACCCCAGGATAAGAAGGACATGGAGCTGTTCGAGCAAGCCCAGAAGAGGGTCACAAAAACGAGCAGACGGCTGAAGCACCTCTCCTTTGAAGAAAGGCTAAGAGAGTTGGGTTGTTTAGCTAGGAGAAGGCTCTTGGGACACCTTCTTGCAACCTTACAGTACTTACAGGGAACTTAAAGATTGAGACTTTTTACGAGAGCATGTAATCACAGGACAAGGGATAATGGTTTTAAACTGAAATAAGGTAGATTTAGATTAGATATGGGGAAGAAATTCTTTACTATGAGAGCAGTGAGACACTAAAATAGATTGGCAAAAGAAGTAGATGCTTCTTCCCTGTAGCATTTGAGGTCAGGTTGGATGGGGCTTTGGGGAACCTAATCTAAGTGAGAAATATTCCTGCCTATCTTTCTTCAAAAAAGAAAGCTTAGCATAATACTTCCTGAGTTTTGATATTCCTGAGTCTTGTCCCCACCTATATTAGTATTTTACCCCCAGTCTCTTTCAGATACTATCCTCCAGTGAGAGGAATTGGTTTAAGTAGTTGTGGACATGCTCGCCTTTCCATATCTTGCATGGAACAGGACGAAAGAAGGAGCAAGGGTTTTCTTTCCGAAGATAGTAAAATGGAAAGCTTCCTAGTGTCACATGGCAAGTGTGAGAACTCCCACAGTGTAAATGTACAGAAGGACTACATGTTTCACAGGTTATGAGTTGCTAGTGGAAAAAAAACTCTCTACATAATATTTCCTTTTGCTGAGATTTGAAAGCTAGCAGTGTGAATAAGAGTCAGCTAGGTTGATGGTTCTTTTGCCTTTAAATTCTGTGAAAACAGAAAAAATTCTGAGAAATTTGTGTGAAACAAAAAAATCTTTTGGGTCTTCATGATTAATCAGGTTCCTTGAAAAATCAAAATAAAGTTATAAGAAGTGGTGTCAAAACAAAAAAAGACAAATTAGGCTGATTTGGTTAAATCATAGAGAAGCAGATGATGGAATTGAGCAGTTCAGTACATAAAAATAATACAAGTTTAGAAAAGTGAGCAGAAACCATATGAAAGGGAAAAAAGGGAAAAAATGGAGATTGAAGACAATGCTGTAGGTAGAGCAAGTCATTAGATGTTTTTCCTGTTAAACTGATTTCCTTTTAAACCAAAGAAGAAGAGAGTGTATGAACAGTGCTTACAGGAATTTGTGTATGAAATTTGAATATTTGAATAAATACTCAAATATGTAACGAAACCATAATTAGAATACTATTATTATATGGGATTGATCTTGCAAAAACAGTTTATTGGAAAATAAACTATCTTCCTTAATTTTATTTAATTATCTAATTTTAGGACTTAAGGGAATGGCTTCAAGTTGTGCCAGGGGAGGTTTAGGTTGAAAGTTAGAACATTAAAAGTTAGACATTTCTTCTCAGAAAGAGCAGTCAGGCATTGGAACGGATTGCCCAGGCAAGTGGTGGAGTGACCGTCCCTGGGGGTGTTTAAGGAGAAGTTGGACCTGGTGCGTAGGGACAGGGTTTAGTGGGGTGACATTGGTGGTAGGGGGATGGTTGGACCAGGTGATGTTGAAGGTCTTTTCCAACCTTAATGATTCTGTGATATTATGATTCCTATGAATGCTAGCCTGTGCATAATGAAGAATACTCCCTGTGCAGCAAAACAAGGGTACTATGGTAATTGTTTTTCAAAAGTGTAAGAGAAACAAGGGATTTAATTCATATCATTTTCTCAAATCACAGTTCCTTTTGAAACTAGCTGAATGAATGCCTTCAGATTCATAGCTATATGGGAGTAAGCAGATGGAGGCAGTAAGACTAAATTTTCAGCTCTACTGAAATCAGTGACAGCGTTTTATTTGAGTTTAGTGGAACTGGCCTGCTTCTTAAATATCCATTTTATCTAAGGATGTATGACATTAATTTTTTTTATGATTATCATTCAGTATTAAAAAAAATCAGAACAATATTTCATATGTATTCTTATGTATTTTTTGTGTTGATTTCTAAATTAAGAATTCAGCATTAAAAGAATTTAGGCAAGTTTGGGTTTTCTTGTTAAATAAGTCTGATCCCTGTCTGCTTTGAGGAACCATTCTGCATGAACTTCAGCAGTGGGATTAGGTTCAGGCTCTGTCCTAAATCAGTGTGTAATAAATTTGTTTCTTTAAAGATGGCAAAGGCAGAACATATTCAGTAAAAATCTTTTGTTCTTCAACTGCGTCGTCATTCTGTTTTGTGACACATAAAACCTAATTAATTACTGACACATGTTATACAAGAAGGCTGATTTGATTACAGCCCTCTGCAAACAGCAAATGGGAAATCAGTGAGAGCTTTAAGTACATATAGGATGACATAGTCTGAGACTCTTTGGTGAGATCAATGCATATGGAAATTTGAGTTCAAAACTAAAGCTTAATCCGGCGAACTGCTCCATGTTTAGTACCTTTAAAAAATACCAGGGATTCCATTTGGTCACAGCAGTCTGCATGCACAGAGAATTCACTGGATTTGTTCCAAATTTTAAGCTGTGTTATTTTGTTCATGGATTTGGCTTACAGACAAACCTTAACTTTATTAACTCTGAAAGGTGTATATCTCATGATCTGGCTCCTATGTGATAACCTTTTTGAAAAAAGTCCTTATATGTTACTTTTAACAGAAATGTCTGGTGGTCTGGAAGTAGTAAATATTTGGATTAAAAATTAAAGCATAAAGATTGTATCTTTTATTTTTGTTTTTGCTGACTATCCAAAATAATGGTATTATTCAGAAACACATTGCAAGGAAATCAGTATGAATCCTTGAACATTAAAGACATAATGAGAGTATTCTCATATCACTAGCCATATCATAGGATTACATATTCAAAATATGGAGTTGTCATTAATGAATTATGACTGCCACGTGACCACTGCAGTTATGAATAGCTGTTATACCACAGAAAACATTTTAATTCAATTTTCAGCTTCAGATACTTGCATGTCAACTGCACAAAAAGTTGAGATCCCGTATTTGAAGCATTATACCTAAATTATGAAAATTCTTCTTTAAATGCATTGTTTAGCTTTTGATAAAAATCTGTTTTTTATTTTAGTTCATTGTAGTGTACTCTTAGGACACGTATAATCATTGGAAGATAAAGAGATGGGAATTATAATGCAAGTTCATAAGGTTTTTGATAATTTTTGTTGTAATACTCCAAAATTAAGGGTTTTAATTAGAATCAGTATTTAAATATTAGGAGTTACAATAAATATTGTTTAGTTTTTAAGTGTGAGGCTGAGAATTCCAGTGTCGTCAAAAAGTAAAAGTTAAGTGTTTTGAAGCAGTAGTAGTCTACAGACATGCTGCTGTAACTTCTTAACAGCACGGTAGACTGCTTTATGGAGCCGGTGATTACAAAGATCCACTTTAACCATTTTTTTCTTACTGGCAGGTGTCCCACTGGCCTGAGGCCAGCGGCTGTGAGTGTACTGCAGCTTGTGGTTTACACCAGAGTGTAGAAAATGCCGACACCAGCTGGCTGCACATAATTAAGCTGATTGCCATCTGACAACTTGCACTATGATACAGATATGTGATAAATATGCAGAATACTTTACAAATTTGATCCTCTGATATATTTTATGTACTTTTCTTCTCCTTAACAGATATGATATCTGCACTTATAAAAACAAGCCTTGTGGAACACTGGGTAAGATTATAAAGAGAAATTTCAGCTTCTATTTGCTGTTTGTTTCCTTGCTTTATACTCGGCTATTGATTTATCAGCTCATTAGATCTTTTTAAGTATATGCTTTCAAAATTTTGCAGCTTTATAAACATGAACAGTAAAAGGTAACCTACATGGATTTATGCTTTGATAGATTACTGGAATTTTAGATTAAGCGAGCTACTACTGGAGATTTCATCTCTGGCAGCTGTAATGCTGATAAATCCTAGCAGATTACTCAGATTTACCAAGTAACAATTACTGGAGAGGACTACTTTTGTTTAACCTGTCTCCATGAGCTATTATAAAATACAAATAGAAGACTTCAGGAAGGTTTTTAAAAAACAAAGAAACCAGAAAAGAAACAGGCTTTGAGGTTTTACACTGGTGCTGTGTTTTATGCAGAGAGTACAGCTTCAGACTTTTCCTTCCACAGACTTGGAAAAAAATAACACAGTAATATAAATTATAGTGATATCGAAACTCCTTAAAACAGTGCTTTGACAATGGAGAAAAATACAAAGCAATCCTAGATGCAGGATTGTTCTCTTTATACTTAAATTTGTCAGCAGAAGTTATTTACTGTAAAGTAGTTGTTACCTGTAGTAGTACTTTAGTATATGAAAGAAACATTACTGAAAGACTAATACGGTATTTTTATATTTTTTCAAATGTACTCAGAAGTAATTAAATATATAATTCTAATTCAGCTAGTTAATATTTTTGAGGTTGTTAATATTTTTCTCATAATGAGAGCTCATAAATGTATTTTCTTTGTCTTTCCCTGTACTACTGTATGCTTTGATAGCCTTAACTCATGTTGATTTTTTTACAAGTACCACTCAAGTCAGCACGACACTTTTGGCAAAGGGAAGTAGTTTACATGAGGAGAAAGGTATCAGAATTTTTTTGCCTGTTCTAAATATAAACAATATTCACAGCATGTTTTAGTAAAAGGCAAAATGTAATGATAAATTTCTAAATGTAATTGGTTTACTTTGACATCTGTGTGGAGGAGACAAAACTGAAGAGACTGTTTATATTGATGTCAGAGTTGTCATTACAAGTGTTAAGAGAGTTTGAAAGGGAGTAAATTCACCCACAAGATATCTGATATTTATATGTGATATTTTTAACACACATAATTCGTGTACTAGTCCTCACTGTATCAGACTTTGGGGTAAAGGCAAATTCTGCTTCACTTGAATCCAGTGTAACAGATGGGAAAGACTTTGGCAATTTTTTTAATTTTTTTTTTTAAACCAGAAGGCTAGAGTAAATAAAAATAAAAATCACATATAATATCAGAGTATCGTTATCAGACCCTTGGCAGTAAAACCACAACAATGTACTTGCATTATTGGCATTGAATTCAAAAAGAGGCAAGGCCCCGTGGTCCTCTTCTGCAAGGCATTTAGTATGCTTAAGTCCCACTGACCTCCGGTAGCTGAAGTTAAGCATATATTTAAGGGGTCTGTGAACAACAGTCTCAGATCTCAAAAGATCAGAAGAAATCTGAATCATTGGTGTTCCAGCAAGAAACAGAAGTAATGGATTTACTTTGGGATAGATACCTCTTTCCTATTCCTAGGGAATCTTACATAGAACTGCATGGAAGAGATAGGCCTCAGATGTCTTTGGAGCAGCTGTATGGCCGCAGTGAAACACAACTCCTTTTTTCTTTGATCTGAGATGTAGTCTGGGTTCTTGACTTGACCTCTGTCACTTTCTGCAGACATAGTATTTAATTATATATCATTAGCCTGGTCCTGTAAGTCACTTAGCAAGCACTCAGTTAAGAGATCTGAAGACAGAGATGACTTTACCACCCAGATGCGGTGAACTTCTCAGGGAAACATGGTAGTTGTTAAACAAGCATCACCACGTTGTCCTCAGAATGTCCTGCTCGATTGGAATTGCATAGTTTAGACAGGTGAACTGTAACTGTTGTATTTTTTACAGGTTGCATGCAGCAAACAATATACAAATTTTTCTCAGTGTCTAGTCCTTCTTGTTCTGATGCTTCATCTTGTCCTCAGTGGTCACTGTCTACTGTAGTGATTTGATTAAGAACATGTTTCGATGGAAATTCAATGAGCAGACATTGTCGCCTTTTGCCCGTGTTGATTTGGTTCTCAGAGTAGTTTTGGTGTGTGCAGACTAGATTTGTTTTGGTTAAAACCAAGTCAAAACATGTACTTCTTAAATGCTCCATATGTGCCTAAGGGAAATGTTAGGGTCTAAATCACTACTTGGACTGTATTCTTATGATATGCACTGATACTTTTTTTCCTGTAGAAAGCTGTGAACAACTTGTAGGGAGGAAGTTTCACCTATGGGAGTAAACTAGTCCAAAGTAAAGTCCAACCCACATACAAGGATAACATTAGGAGCCCAATACCAGTGTTTTACTCTACTGACCAGCTCCTACTGCTTCAAATTAATTGCTCATAGGGACGTAGCTAGGAAGCACTTCTTATCTTATTACTGATGTAATAAGACGTCATCTTATTACTTGCTGGTAGTCCAAACAGAATAGTTTGAAGTGCCTGCTCATTCATAAAAGAGCACAATTCTGTTCCCCCCCGTCCCCCCCCCATTTTCCCAGCTATTGTTCTGTTACAGTGTAAACTGTGCAGGTAACTTCCTTAAAGAAAGTATTATTGCTGCTTTCACATAAGAAACCTTAGGGAATACACTAAATAAATGTGATGCTTAGAGCTTTTGCTGCTCTAGTAGCATCAAATTAATGTCTGCAATATGTTGTGTGCTAATCTGTTGCTGAAGAATGTGCGGGATACTGAAAAGCCATATTCTGGAAATGCCAGTGGCTTGCTTTCTCTAAAGAAAGTTTTTAAAAGCACTTATAATGCAATAAGGTTCTAATACCAGAAGATAATAGGTGATAAATGGAAAAGACTTCCATGGTTAAATGAGTGGTTGTTACTAACTTATCTCCTCTCTTTTTATTGATGCATTCAATTTTGTTTTTGTAATTTTTTTAAGTACCATGTGGGGCTTTTCATAGCTAAAAAAGTTGCTTGTATGTTTTTATGAACCCACTAAACTTAAACAGATTTCTTTAGAAAAATAATGTGGATACATTTTGCTTTCTTCAGGCTCAAGAATGTTAAAATAGAAATGCTTTCTTGAATTCCCTCTCCTGGCTCAAGTTACTAGGTGGTCCCAAGTTACCAGAAGTAAAATTTATAAATCTAACCCCTAGTCTAGACATTTTCCAGCACTGACTGCAGTTCAAAAAATATTAATGTCTAGCCGGCAAAGTGAAATTCCCCCCAGTGATTTTGCAAATGACTAGAAAGTTAACCTTTTGCCAACTGCTCCTTCTGTGCATAGAGGTTATTAAAAAGAATCCAGGCATTTATAACTAGGGCTTTTAAGACTGAAACACCTTGGCATGACCCTTTGTGTCTCCTTCTGTTTATTCAGGCTTGGCCTCTGTGGCTGGAATGTGTGAGCCTGAAAGGAGCTGCAGCATTAATGAAGACATTGGCCTAGGTTCAGCTTTTACCATTGCACATGAGATTGGTCACAAGTGAGTGAGTTTAAAAAAAGAATATGTTTTAATGTATCACCTTTTAATATTAGTTTAATAATAGATATCATTATTTTTTCTGCATGGCTGTACCATCTCTGTTCTGGTGCTCCATGTTTCTTGTATATAGTATTCATGAGTGGCAGTACATTTTATTTGGTATATATTACCAAGGGCTTTAACTTTAGAACTGAAGACTCATTGTTTACCCTTTGATTTCAGATTCTAGTTTAATCTGTGCTTTTGAGATTTGGCTCACACCCTTCTACTCTGTTTCATATTCTTAAATATTAGGCTTTGAAAAAATTCCCTCCCCCTCCCTCCACATTTCTTTATGAAACAAAAGTGGTTCAAAGTTTTTTTTTGTTTTTCATTCTTTTATCTTAAATATAATTTGAAGTATTCTGACTAAAGCATTGCTTCTGTTGTCAGTATTCATACACTTTCAGTCATCTTTCACTCAAGCATGAATTATGTAAAATAGTCATAACATCATCTGTATATTTTAAACACTGGCATATCATTTTAAAGAACACAGTGATATGAGAGTGCTAAAATCTGAATAGAGATCAGTCTGGGAATATTTCAGGTCCTTCTTCAAAAGACAGTGCCATTTGTATGCTGTGATGAATTTAAAAACACTAGGCACCTTCTTTTATCAAGAGGTTTCCTTTTTACGTGGGTTGACCAACACTGAGTTATGGATGATGTGTTTTTCCAATCATTAGCTGATGCAACTGATAAAAGTTCCAATGCAGACTGAAATGGAAGCTATCAATCTGCTGATCAAAATCAGGAGTTGGAAGTAAACACTTACTTTCAGCCCACCTATCATGCAAGATAATTACTTGGCAATTACGATCTCATTTATATTATGTGTGAAAAGAACACTTTAGTTACACTGAAGTAGATGAATTCAAAAATTCAAAAGCAATTGTATAAGATCTGAACAAAAATAATTTAAAACACGTGTAAATCTTGTAATCTTCATTTCCTTCCTTCTTTTCCTTTACTTGTATGAGTTGAAAAGGATAGCGTAAAGAAAAATATATTTCCAATGTTGCGGAAAAAGCTCCTTCAAATCACTTATACATCTGAAAATCTTAGTAATATGTGACCTTGTGGTGAATTTAAGCCACATGTTCAAAAAGAAAAAAAATCCCCATCTTCATTCTAATCTGTATGTCATGTCACTGCATACTTTATGAAGGTTATTGCAGTGAAGCATAAAAATAATGTAAGTGTATGCAGCTATGTTATTATTCAAAACTGGCATGATGACAATACTTGATTTAAAAAACTGAGGCTTTGATTAGAATCTCAGGAGAAACTACATCCACAGGATATATTCTCTGATCATAGGCTTTTTGTTAACCATCTGTGTTTACTACAATCGGTATCTCTTGGCTTCTTATACATAAGGGCTTTTGAAATTCTGAAATCTCAGCTCTGAGGTTTTCACCTGGTACTGTAGCTTGCATGACATGTCAAATGGTGTTTTGAAAAAAATCTAGAAATCATATTCACTTGATTTTGTTTGATAGACAGTGAATAAAGAAAATCTTACTGGAAGCATGGAGTTAAAAACTAACCTTTTTAGGGGTTAGATACCTTCTATAAAAACTGGGAAAAATATGTGGGCAAAAGACCTTCAAGATTTGTATGTTTTGTGCTATCCACACATCACCTCCCATTCACTCATAATGAGACTGAATGCCTGTGTGACTAAATCAAGGAAGTTATTACTTCCTTTTGTCTTCCTCTTCCCTTCAGTGGCTATTATTAAAGTATGTACTAGAAGGTACTTGCCTGTGTGTGTAAAATAATAATTTCAAGGAGTATTGTAAACTTTTCTTTTGCCACACCAAAATGATTGCTTTTCTCTTCAGACATACCTGGGAAATAGGAAATTGGTTTCATTGTCAAATGAAAGATGGAAGCACTTAAATGACAAGTCTACATTGAGTATATGACATACAACAACAACAAAAAACCACTTTATTAATTTAGAATATACTATGCATGGAATACTAAGTTAAAAAATGTTGAGCTGAGGAATAAAATTGTCTTGTGATTAAAAGAGACCAGTAGAGATAATACAGATAGATTCTCCGTGATTTCTCCAAAAGGGGTGTTATAATACTTCTCTGATGGAATTATGACTCAATTTACTAGTTTCTAGTAGGTTAGTAAATCTGGGAATTAAAGGAAGACCTTCCAGAGAAGAGCTTGGGGATACTAGTTGATGAACAGTTGGACATGAACTGGCAATGTACATTTGCAACCCAGAAATCCAACTGTATCCTGGACCGCATCAAAAGATGCATGGCCAGCAGGTTGAAGGAGGTGATTCTCCTGCTGTGGTGTAGTGTGACTCCACCTGAAATACTGCATCCAGCTTTGGGTCCTAGTAGAAGAAAGATAGGGACCTGCTAGAGTGAGCCTAGAGGAGGGCCACAAAAATTATCAGAGGGCAGGAACACCTCTCCTATGAAGAAAGACTGAGAGAGTTGGGGTTGTTCAGCATGGAGATGAGAAGGTTCTGGGGGGACCTTCTTGCAGCCTTTCAATACTTAACAGGGGCTTATAAGAAAGATGGAGAAAGACTTTTTACCAGGATCTGTAGTGACAGGACAAGGGACAATGGTTTTAGACTGAAAGAGAGTAGATTTAGATTAAATGTATGGAACACATTTTCCACAATGAGGGTGGTGAGGCACTGGCACAGGTTGCCCAGAGGAGCTGTGGATGCCCCATCCCTGGAGGTGCTCAAGGCCAGGCTGGATGAGGCTTTGGGCAACCTGGTGTGGTGGGAGGTGTCCCTGCCCATGGCAGGGTGTTGGAACAGGGTGATCTTTTTATATCCCTTCCAACCCAAACCATTCTGTGATTCTGTGAAATGATTTCCTCATCTGGTCTGACTCTCTGTATATCACAGTATATTACATTTAACTCATTTGCCCTTGTATTGATCCCAGTAACTTGCATTTGGTCAAAGAATACTATCCAGAAAAGCACTTAGTCTTGAAGACTTAGGGACAGAGAAGTGTGAGTGTGATGATTATATTTTGTCGTACTTTCTGTTAAATATTTATAAGTAATTTTTAAAGTATCTTTTTGGCTTCCTTACAATTTGTAGCTTTTATATGTGTATTTCTTAGTTTTTGTGCAGATAAGCTATGTGTAGTCAAGACTTAAAACCAGCTGTTTTTTTGTAGACATCCATAACACTTTAACTCTGTGTTGCATAAAGAATGGTGTTAGACTAACAGTTTTATGATTGTTTCTCTCTATGTATGGTTTTGAGAAAAGCCTTGTATTGCTCTTAACACTTCTGTTAATCAAATAAAATTCAGAGTGGGCCACTCAGCCTTCATAATAGTGACTCTAGAAATTTGATTCATAATGCTTGACTTACCATTAGATTATGTATTTCACACTGAAGAAATACTTAAGATTTCTGGTAAGCAAAAATCAAACCAGTGCAGATTTCCCTTCATGGCAGGAGTGAGAATTGAGTGTGTGTATCCCCTGCATTGTCAAACAGTTTGACTTTCTCTTTGTGAAGAAAAACACTTTGCAGGCTTGAATATGCTCTTATGGTCAGACAAGTGTAACATACAAGATCCAGTCCCATTTTCTGTTCCTACCAGCCAAGTTTGGTGTCTTTCCAGTCTGTACTTTTTTTACTAGGTTACTTACTGAACTGCCTAATTTGCTTCATGCGTGCTGTACAGGATGCTGAGTTGAACAGATAAGGTTCCATTGAATGGATGTCCCTAAAAGATAGACGTAGTGATATTCATTGTTGCAGTCCTACAGAGTTAGCTGAGATCTGGAAGCTAAATAACAAAGGCAAAAAGAAATGAGCCAGGGAGCCAGAAAGAAAGTCTGGTGTTTAGCAGTTGTATCTTGATGAAAATTTGTAAAAAATAAAATAAAATAAAATAAAATAAAAAAATTATAAGCTAATGAATTAAATTGGCTTCAAGATGGAGAAGATGGTATTTTCTAGCAGGGTTTAGTTCTGAATTAGTTCATACAGCTAAAATATGCCTGCAATTGCAGCATTTTTTGAAGTCTTTTTTAGTCTGTATGCAAAGTAGGAAAATAGCATAAATAACCCCAGCTGCCCATATTAGAAAGTTGGTCTGCAGTGCTGGAGAAGAAATTTCTAATTTAGGAGAATGTCTTCCTAGAGGCATTTTCAGGGAAGCTTTTGTCTTTTCCTCATTCATTGGTAATTGGTGAGCTTTGTGTTTGATCAGTCAGACCTCAGCTGGAATTCCACACAGGAACTGCTGTGTGGATTACATGTAGTTCATAGCTCTGATACTGGAGGAAAAAAAATATTTTATTCATTAATAGCAGATCCTATCTAAATTCATGCTCTTTTTGTTTAACAAAAGAATGCTGAAGCACTCTAGTTTTTCTTTCTTTTTCTTTCTTGGACATTTTCTAATGTCACTAAGAACAGATAATTAAAAAAAAAAAAGAAAATTAACAGTTAGCTTCACTGTATCTGTAAGTATTGCTATAGCTTTAAAGTAGGCTGCACACAGACATTCAAAGCTATATGAATGCACTACTTACCTTTAATTAGATAAAATAGAAGATTTCTGAATATTTAAATGACATCTGTTTAATAATTACTGGAATAAGTACAACATAACAGAAACAAAATGAATGCAAAATTTATGAAAAAGTTGATATGTTTTACCTAAGCAATTAAGCTGGTATTTCTCACAAGAAACTTACCATTTGCTCTCTATATTTTGTACCTAATACAAGACTTGTTCAAGTATGCCTTCCATCTTCTCGCTGTAGTATTGATTTACTGTTAGAAATTTTGAAAGGATTCTTCACTTGTGCACTTTTTCAACCCTTCCCTGCGCTGTGCTTCATTCTCCATAAAAGTTGAGGGAGCATTGTGTAATGTGCTGAGACAGTCAAGGAAGGTCTAGCAATATACCTGGGTCAAGATACTTAGCTTGCAAATGACCCATTCCAGTCTTACTGTACGTGTTTGGTTTGTATTTCCTAGTGCAAGTAAGTTAGTATTTTAAAACCTGTTAAGGTTAAATTTTTTCTTTTCTCTCTTGAAAAGAAAGATTTATTTTTCCTAAAGAGTTACGCAGAGTTATACAGCTGTAAATCAGCTTCTGATGGTGGACAGCAATATCAAGAACTTGATTTTTATTGTATTTCTTTTGCTTGTATTCCTGTAACTTTGTTGCCTGACTCAGGAGTATCAGTTTCTGGTACTTTCTTCCTTAACCTATTTAACAAGTGGCAGAGCAAAGTGAGAGCTACTGATTTAAAAGAATTAGGCCAAGTTCTCCCATACATACTGTAACTCATGAATCTATAAGTGACTAAAAACTAATTGTTTTATTTAGAGTAAATAAACATTAGAGATCTGCAGTTCTGAATGTTCCAAACTAGGCAACAACTCGATGTGTAGATCATTAGTATTACAATTGGAAAGCAGAGGTAATAGATTGTGAACAAATAAGGAAAAAAAAATCATTTGAGTAGCACATTTCAGATGATTTTTGTGCTGTAAAAGTACATGGTATATGAAATAAACCTCTGTAACCAGTACTGAGGAGCATTCAGATTGGTTTGGATCTGTCTTCTCGGAAAAGGAAGTGTTTGCTTAATAAATCAAAGCAGGGGCATCCTGGCTGTGCCACAAAAATAACTGATGTAATTTCAGACACATCAGCAGTAAGTGTTTTGGTAGCTCTCACCATCATAATTTAGAACCACCAAACAAATCAGCAACCTCACCTTAAATAAAAAAGAAATTGTAGGGAACCTGCAGTACTGTTCCTTCACAAGGTAAAAGGGAGGATAAACAAGAAGTTTATGTTCACATCCTTTCCTCTGCTTTTACTCCAGGGTTTCTGGTTATCTATGGCTGTTTTATTCAATGCAGCTGAGACCAGTTAACTTCCCTGTGATTTTTGAGGTCAGATTTTAGGTTCGATGTGTATTACAAATAATTCTCTCAGATTTTTTTTCAGATATAAAGAAAAACAGATTGCCAAGAAAAAGCGTCTGTTCTATTGCAGATGTTAGTAAATGAAACAGACACAGAGCATTAGACAGATGTGCTGCCCTCTAAGAATTTTTTGAGAAGTGTACAAACTATAGGAAATATTGCAGGAGAATTTAAATTATGATTTTAAAAGTCATAGTATTTTAACTACTACTTTGCACAGTTCTTATATGTAATGTGAGCAGAGAGAAGAGTGGAGAAGAGTGGACATAATGCTTGAAAAAAAAGAGTGATTCAGAGCTACTGAGCTAAACATCTTTCCGTGAGATGGTAGGCAGAAAGGTAACTTCATAGAAAACTTCTGTGTCAGTTAAGAAGACTTCTCACTGTCTCCTTGCTTATCTGGCTGTTCCTTTAAAACCAGACTTACATGGGCAGTTCTAGACAAGCTCTTAAAGCCAGTGAAAAAAATACAGTCTTAATCTGATTAGTCATTTTGAAAAAGGCGAGTAAATTATAACAGTGCCTCCATGAAGAGTATTTTGTTTCTTCCTTTCTTCACTACCTTCCCACCCCAATCTAATTCCAAACATGCTTTTGTGAAAGGTGTACCCTTAGTGTAATGGTGATCAAACATAACCAACATGTACCCTTAGTGTAATGGTGATCAAATATAACCAACATGTTCTGATGGGAATAAAAGTAGTACTTTGGACAGAAATGTGTTTTCATCTGCAGTCCTGGCTATAGGAGTGCAAATTACTAGGCTGTAAGGGCATGCTGCCACTACCATCTATGGGAAAAGATGACAGTAACTACAATACTCCTTTCTAAACATCAGAAATATTACCTGAACCTAATGGTCAGTTTCCTACTAAATTCAGAAGCAGGGGTGAGTGGAATAGCCTTTGTGTAAGGGAATAGATGATTTAGATGAATTAATATTTATTATTAAAAAAAAAGGACAGTGCATTCAGCTCATGAAAAAGCATTGAGTTCCCATGTGCATCTGGAATAACAGCTTTCATTCACAGATTTACATTTTACCAGATATACCACTGCCACCATCTGCAACTTCTTTTTCACAAGGAGAGCTGGTAGAAGGAAAGGTATTTAACTATGAAGTTTGTTCTTCTTTTTGGTAGATCCAAAAGAAAAATTATTTTTGGACTCTTTCATTTCCTAGACAGTTGGAGTCTCTGTGATATCTTTGACAAAAGAAATACATTAACTAGGAATAAGTTGGGTATCACAAATAGTCAGTAAGACCCAATTCAGCTCTTTCCCACGTAGCAGAATGTCCATTTCTGTAAGGAACTCACTCATAGGGACTGTTAAAACATAATGTTTTCTATTTTAAGAAATTGTACATAGGTAATTCAACAGGAAATGTTACCATTTCAGGTACCCCTAATTCTAGGAAATTATGGCAGCTGAGAACTAGGCCAATAAAATGCTTTTTCATTATAAGCTATTAAGTGTGTTGCATTGGACTTCTAACTCCTTCACTCCCAAAATATATACCAATATGTAAAACCAATCATAATAATTAAGACTGGTCTGAGAGTTTCATTATAAATGCCCAGATGAGTTGTTTTAGAGCTCTATTATTTTTTATATGCTGGCGTTATTCTTCATTTGGGTATGTAATAACCTGAAGTGTCAGTCCGACCTTTCCCATGCATAAGGCTTTCTGCATTTCTAAGACATCACACACTAAACAAAATAAAAGCAGGCATTGCTGCAGACTGTATTACATGGGGAGACATCCCATAGACATGGATTGATGTATCTTCTGGCAATCAGAATAAAAAATTTATAGAAAATAAAAATGGAATGCCTCTGCACATTTGATACCTGAACATTAAGTACAAAATCAGGGGGTCAGTCTTAGCATTTGTAACACAGAAGACTCCAAAGACTGACCTCATTATATGACACGTAAAAAGAAGTGACAGATGCACTGCTTCCAACTGCAGCTCAGTTTTGGTATTTCCTTTGACTACTTTTCTGTCTGATGCTCTAGGAAGCTCTTCTGTATCTCACTACCTGCCTCTTTGATTTCATAAGCCTTGTGTCATGTTTGGGAAGGAGGAGCTAATGTGTCCAAAGGTTAATACTTAAAAAAAAATAAGATATTTCCCCCCAGGTGACAGAGAGGAAATGAATTAAAGGCGGACTTAGAAAATGGAGTTAAAAAAAAAGATGCATACTATTACAAAAGGTCATGGTATGCTATATTCTCTTAAAATGCCTCATTTATGACAGGTCAGTCAGATATATATTGTTGGTTGTTTAGGAATAACAGTAATAATTTCATTTCAAAATAGTTTTGTATATAGAAGGAAAGTCTTTTCAAATAGCTTTTCTATGAGTTAACCTCTAGTTTTAATTTATGTTGGCTGTCTGTAGCTCAAAGGGGTTGTTTCAGTAGCATGGGATTTCTAGAGCATAAAGATTATTTTACTGTATATTTCTTTCCAGAGTCATGTCATCTGTGTTGAAAATTAATGAATTTGTTGGCTGGAAATATCTGCTGGCCAAATGCCACTCAGAGATTTCTTACTGTATTTTCTGCTGATTTTAAGTGTCCTTCACTCTGAAGTTCCATGACAAAGGAGAGCTCTAATAGAAAAACTGCAAGTCTTCTGTGCATTGGGAACATGAATACAGAATGGCCTTGGGAATTGCAAAACCCATGTTCTGCTTGAAGTATCATTAGCTACTGTGTGCTTATATGTGTGCTTATACAGCAACATCACATACTCTATTTGTCTCTGTTTACTAATAGACGTGTTAGTGCCACAATGTATATTCTCTACCAGCTACAATACCCAACTAAAGACTGATTTCTCTTGATTTATCTTGAAAGTGTAATGTTAAATTTTAGAAAAGAAGTAAAGTCCTTTCAGAACTCTGTGAAAAAAATGCTGAGCAGTTGTGCAATATTCTGAGATCTGAATAAACTAAACAGAACTTTAACTGATCCTAATTCCCCATTTGGAGTTCTCCTGTATTCTTTTAGGCCTAAATATGATTTCTGTAAAAATCACATTGTTTATGAGATGTCTGTTTCTGTAGAAAAATAATGGGCTGTTTTTCTTCTCTTTTGGGCAGTTTTGGTATGAACCATGATGGAATTGGAAATTCCTGTGGGACCAAAGGTCATGAAGCAGCAAAACTAATGGCGGCTCATATTACAGCAAACACCAACCCTTTCTCTTGGTCAGCCTGCAGTCGGGATTACATCACTAGTTTTTTAGAGTAAGTAATCTCTCAAGAAAAATCATGAGTTTTTCCAAAAATTCACACCTTTCAGAATAAATAGTAGAGATACAGTAACATGTTCTTTACATTTTCAGAATGTAAAGACAGAAGCATAACAAGTCACTGAACTCTTACATTGTAGAGTGCTTTTCCTGTGTATTGGCAAAAGCTTCTTCTATTCCATTCCCCACTTCACAGTGTTGATTTTTAATCTATTCAAACATTTTAAAGTTCTGATCATATTTCATTTCTTAATCTTAAGGTGAGAAATAAAGAAATGTGGAATTGGTCAGTGAGTGATGGGAAGTATTTTTTTTTTTCTAAATCATGCGTAATGTGAGGAAATACATTGAAGGGAACAAGCTTCTACCCCTTTTCTTTGTACATTTCATTCTCCTGATTTTTTACACCATCTTTTTTTTTTTTTTTTAATATGTCAGTGTTTATTGACACCTTTCATGAAAATATAAAGATCAGAGGAGAGGATAGCATAGATCTTTATGTTAATATTTTTAAATTGTGCTAACCTATACTTCTGTGGTGATTTTTATTCAGAAATAGATTCCTATCTTAAATTTTACTTCTGTATGAAAGAAATGAAACAGTCAAAATGTGTTAGTGTGAAAAATGTGCTTATTGATATACATGATACCTAATGAAGTCTTTGTATGTAATTAACCTTTGGAAGACAGGCACAGAGTTGTGAGATCACTGAGAATAAGTTAATAAAAGTGTTTTTTAAAATGTACAGGAGATGGGGTCTTTATGAGAGCAGATGGAAGTTACTTGATAAGTTCAGTGTCATCAGAGTAATTAGTCCTTTACGAAATAAAGGTTGGTCAAGAATTCAGTCGCTGTGTTTTAAGAGATGGACTTAAACCAGTCAAGTAGTCTAACAGTTAGATTACCAACAGCAAAATGGACTTTATCCACCTCTTTCGTGGATCTAATGTTAGAATAAAGTGCTGTATTCTGAATTGTACCTGAGGGGACCCATCTAGACCAATGAAGTTTTCCTTTTGTTGGTTCAGACATAGCTTCTCTCACAAAAGTACAGGAGCACTGAATTGTGTCTGTTGGCTTCCTATAGGGTCAATGGGCAGAATCAAATATGTTGGTGTTAGGCACTGTTCAGAGGAAATTACTTCTCTTCAGTTACTGTATCAAGTTAAGGTATTTTGTGTCATCCCACTGAACTATGAACCCATGCAATTTTAAGTGCTGGAGTGTTTAAAATGAACACCTAAACTAAACCGTACTGAATAAATCATCCTACGTGTGTGTGATACAGGTTTTTCACAATGTAAGTTGATTTTCTGAGGATAGATATATATATTCATTTAACACTAGCAGCATAAAAAATTGACAAGATCATCTTGTTTTTATCATTACTAATCATATCTGTTAATTCAGTTCTGTTCCTTTTAGTACTCTTTCTAGCATGTTACGCAGCCTAGTTTTAACTATTACAAAGAATAGGATTTTCACATCTCTTCTGTGAGCTTTTTTCACAGTTCAGTAGTCCTGACTATCATCTTACATTTCCGATATTTTCTTGTAGCATTGAGGGTTTCTTTCTTACTGTTACAGTACTGCTGTTCTTAGTCTCACCTTCTATTTGGCACTGTCTTCTGCATTGCATTTTGAATTTGTAATTGTCCTGAAAATAAGTTGTCTATTGATGAAGACTGTTCCACAGGTAGCTATGCAGTCATTTTTTACTTACGTGCTTAGAGAAGGAAACACGTGGTAAAATTCTGTGGCTAGTGTTATGCTGCAAATGTAATAGAGCCAACTATTTTATAAAAATCTCAGTCTGAACAAACTTTCTTGTTTCTCTACTTGATATCTCCATGTGTAGAGTGATCTTTCAATTTTTTGCTTTATATGTTAAAAAATGTTTAGCTTGTGCTTCATCTTTGTTTAAATGTTTCTATATATGTTATTGTTTACTCTTAGCATCCACATTATTCTTTTCCATTCCGCAGGTTTGATGCACTGTTAAGTTTCATTTTTAACCCCGTGAGATGCCACTGAAATTGTAGTTATGTTAGCATAAAGGCACAATAGCATTTTGGTGAATCTGTTCTCTAGTTCTTATCTCTTCAGGTTTTTTGAGATACCTTTGTGTCATTGCCACAGTTTTCAGCACTACTTGAATTATTACCGTCTGTGTATTTCGTAAAAATCATTACTGAAGATTCTAGATTAGCTAGAATAAGAACAGAGATATCAGCTCCAATAATAATTTATTTCCTACAATATTTTGTCTTTATTTTCAAAAACAAGAATGTATTATTTTTTTCCAGTCCACCTTGGATAAACATTCTTTTATGCATTTCAGTTACAAATAGAGTTCCCAATTGCATCAAATACCATCATAAGTAATGTATAAAGAGCTAAAGACAGCTTATTCATCTACTAATTTTGCAATCTATCTTTAAAAAAGTCAGATTTCTCAGACACGATCTGTTCGTGATAAGTCTGTGCTTCTTATTGTTTGTGGTTTTAATAGCTTAGAAATGAATTAATTTTTTTTCTTGAAATAGTTGCTGCATTATTTCAGAAAGTAAAATAGTCTCTTAACAGTATAGTTTTTTCTCCGGTTTCCATTCTCCTCCTTAAGTGTTGTGTCATCTCAATGAAACCAGGAAGCTGTTAAGATAGAGTTACACAGATACCTGTAGGACAGCTGTCAGAAATTTAGATCACTTCTTTTTTTACCCATACACCTTTCCTTGATGCAGAACAGCCTTAATAGCAGAGACTTTGTGTTTTCAGGTAATGATCAGTGAGCAAGAAGCAAAGAAAACTCCTCAGTTTCATATAGTAGCAATTCCCTGACTGCCCCATATGATTTTAAGGATGGGAATAAAGACAAAGCAAACTTGTGCATTGCTAATAGGTCTATCAAAATTCCCAAGAATGATGACCTGCTAACACAGTCTTTGAAATGACTAAGGAGAACCATTTTTTCTGGGGAAAACATAACTTGTAGCACAAAATAGCTGTTGTCTGTCAAAGTTTATGTTAGAGTGAAAGATTGACTGAATTCGGTTTATCAACTGAACAGTTCATAAGTGCTTGACAATGGCTTTAAATTTTGTTAACCTTTTTATGTAATGAAATGCAGAAGGACTCCATGAGATTTGGAAGGTGGAAGAGCAGTGTCAGAGGACAAAGATTCCAGTGAAAGAAGTAGAAACCATTAATGTGTTTTCATAGGAGAAAAGAACCAACCCTAAAATTGTTGTCTGTGATTAAAAACTAATTCATATAAACTTCATTCTATGCAGCATGTATATGTATCGTGCAAGTTTCATTCTACATAATGTATAATTATCTAGTGAGTAGCCATGAAGATCCCTAGACTTTAAAAAAAAAAAAAAAAAGGAAAGAAAAAGAGAACTTTCGTTATTCAGTTACTTTTATATTTTGCAGTAACATAATCTGGATGATTTCAGGAGTCGGAGTTGCTTAATCTTGTCAGCGTCAGGTAGGAGAAGGTATTACAAGAAGCCAGATGGCCAGCTCTGTCTTGTAAAGGGAGGATTGGCTTTTAAAGAGGAATAAAGCAGAATGATGAGTCTTATAACTATTTGAATCACAGGGCATTCTTAGAGAGTCTTTAGGATTGCCATACAGTGCGATTTAGATCTCAGAGACTAGGCCATTCTAACTGTGGAAGGAAGCCAAAACTACTTTGGTCCAAGTACACTCATAGAGATGATATAAAAAATCTTTCTGTGTTTAGGCCCAGGCATCATCTGCCCCCAAATTTTGGATATTCAAGTGGATATGGCAGATAAATGTAGGATAGTTTGTTGCCTATGGCAGATTGGCCAGTTCCTTGTTACTCCAGGGGAGTAACAATAGCAAATTCCGTCCCTTTCTATACAAATCAATAGAGAAAATTTATATTCATTATCATCTGTTGGTATTTGCTTTGTATTATAATTTGCCTCTTTATTCTTTTACTTCAGAATTTATAATAAGCTTTTGGTTTTTTGTATGTTTGTTTTTGCTAACAGATAACGGGTTAAAAAGGCTATTTTCCCACTTGGCTCATATTTATCAAATTTTGCAAGTCAGTATTTTACCCAAAAGGCTACCTAATTTTAAAAAATTAAGAGCCAGTTTCTGTAATCGTTGGCTTGCAATATGTTTTGAGTGTTGCTTTCCTAAGTAATAGCCTTTGTCTACCTCTTTCTTTTTTTTTTTTGAATAGGTTGTAAAGGGCAGAATCAGCAATGTATTAACTGTTTTGTAGAATATATGATAAAATAAATGTAGAACAAATTGTCCCCATTTTTTATATCTCAATCTCTCCCAAACTCTCAAGGACAGGTTGCCAACAGATTTTGATACGAGGATGATTTTGATAGATGGACTGGTAGATTTTTCCTAATATGGGTGCTGGATAATTATTCAGAATATGTTCACTTTGGAACATATTCTGGAAGAAAGTATACATTAAAGAAATAGCAAATTGGCTACTATCAAACCAAAGAAAAAATGAGCATTGTGAGAACATTGTGCAAATTAAAGTGTCTTTGATATGAAATAGCTAATCAGACATATAGATATCCTTGCATAAAAGATTGGAAGGAAACAATGTGTCATGAGAGAGTGTGGTAAATCCACATCAATATCTGATTTTCCCTAAAGTTCAAGAATGTTTGCATTTAGTGATCCTATTCTGGTTCATTTTAATTTTAAACATACCACTCTGAATCATACCACCATTACTTATGTCCTCATTCTGCAAATATTTATGTTATTATCTGTAGACTGTTGAGCAGTTTGTCGAGTTTATTCATTAATGTCAGGTTAAGCAACTTTTGTAGCCTGTACAAAAGTATATGTCCTGGTACTCTTTAAAAAACCGTTTATACTGAGGAAAAGTATGTAATAAATGTGAATTAAGTATTTTGAAAGGAGCCAAATGTTATATGCAGGCATATAAATAATTCATGTTTTAAAAGTTATGTATATAAAATGCACTGTGTTTACAGTTCATTAATTTTACTATTGTTATTTTCCATATACTTATGGTAAATTTTGTAACTTAATTAAAATCTTATGTATACTATCCATATATTTATCTATATGATAGTTTAGCTATAAAATAATTAAAAAATATTTAGAATGCATTTAATGTATGCTTTTTAATCACAGCTTGCATTATATTAATTCCACATTATTATTATGAGCAAGCTCATTCGGTAACATTCAAAACCCATTTTCTGTACCAGTGTTCTGGATACTTCTTTCCTTAGCCTTTGAAGGGAGTTAGTTGTACTGTGTATGTTCCTGAGATATGTGTGAATAAGTAGTGTAATATGAGCATAAATTCTGAAAGGTCTACAGCTATGTTTTTTGCATTTTTTCTTTAAGTAGCGTAGGGATATAAAAGTGATGTCTGCACGGAGACAGTGATCGTCATTATTGCATTGTTTGGTCTGTAGAGATTCCAACACTGAATTCCTGGTTCACATGGATCAAACAATTAGCAGTGATAGAAAGTTGGAGATCATGAGCTTTAAGTGAAAGCTCTATTATCCTTGCTATCCTTCCAAACAGAAACAAGATTAATTTTTGCTATCCTGAAATATTGAAATAAAAACCAAAATTTTAACTACATTGTAGATTATTTTACAACTATCTCTTGACACACTACACTGGAATACTGTTCACTGTGACGAAATGACATCCAGCTTCAGTATTATATATCTGTAGTTAGTCCCAATATGTCACATATAAGCACATTAAATTAACCTAGAATTAGGAAAACGAGAAAGTCCCTGAGTATTAGTAGTATATTGTGGAGTAAATAGAACGTATGGTGAGGTTGAGATCATCTTATTTCTATAGCAGACAGTGAAGATTTATCCACTCTTCAGAAATGTAAGTGCTCTAGCTGGGATATCAAGTTGGGTTTTTTTGATTTTATATGTGCTTCCTATATAGAATAAAATCACACAGCACAAAACTGACAGTGAATAGAAATTTTCTAAAATTAAAGAGATGAAAATATTTAGGCATTCTTTTCCTTCCCATTATCTTCCTTTACATCTACACACAGGACTTTTTCTTAGGCCAGGTAATAACTACTAGATCTCTGTTTGGAATGTGCTCAAAAATCCTGTTACTCTTCTTAGACCCTTTTAGTTCACTCCCCTAGATTTAGTGTAATCTTTTCCTGAAGTGTCTAGGTTTTGCCTTGGTGGAGCAAAGAGACAGGCAGAAGAACAAGGACATAGATGCAAGAGTGTTACACCCGTGTCCGGTAGAAATTATCTGAAAATGTTAGCTAATCCTTGGTCTCCATTCATCGTTTCAATTGCTTTGATGAGATCCTTCATCTCCAATGGGAAGGCCCTGGTTTCATGACTGTTCTGTAATGCTTGCTATTTTTTCCAATGTACTTCAATTCACAATGCAGTATCAGGCTCCCAAACTAAGTTTGTAATGTGCCAGTGCTGTTCAAGTACTTTAAGAGAAATAATAGTACTAAAGCAGAAGGAAAAAGAGAAACAAATTTTGAGAGATCTTGAGAGATGGTGATGTAATGTAGCTAAGTGCATAACCACTTACTAGTCTTTTTCTTGGTGTTTTACTACTACAACCATATTTCATTAAGGTGAGAATGCTGTCATCAGAGCAGAATGGGCATATTTTTGAATTTTCTACAAGGATTTGACTTCTGTAGAAGCGTTAAATATTTATTTCTGCAGTTATGTGTCTTGCAGAGTAGCTGTAGAGTTTAGTTCACAGGTTCAGTGCATTTGAAAATTCAGATCTGTAATCTAGTACTGTGCAGGGATCTGTATGCCTATGGACAGTATCACCAAAGGTAATGAGAGGTTTGTAAATGCTGTATCCTTGCCCGTTTGTTTACAGGATCATACCTTAGTGACCAAACCCTGCACTATCTGAGTCTGTGGAAATGTTCCTGTCGTATGTAATATTAGCTCAAGCAAATGTTAAACTTCCCATTGCTTGTTTAAGCAAAGTTCCTGTCTGCAGATTGGTTTGGACAACGCAGAAAGATCAGATTGTATTTGATTTATTTCCATATTGGAATTATTAACATGTACTCCTCAGACATGGAGAATACAACACTGAAATGGCTTAGATTCAAAAGAACGTAGGATAGTTTCTCATCTTCTGCCATTAGAAAATGTATATGCTTGCAATCCTTGAAACTGGAATAAAGGGACTAGTACATTATTTTTTTTTGTTAGAATCACGTTTGATATTTTAAAGGTAGATTTCAACATCTTATGTCCTCATTGTGGGGATAGGAGGATTTGGGGGGGGGGAAGATGCAGGTGAATCAGATTAAATTTATTAGGATTAGTAACTGAATATTGTATCTTTTCTTTATTTACTTGGTAATTGCCTTAGTTGCTGTTTGCTTTCTTCTGAAATGGTCAGTGCTTGTTTGTTTACATGTTTTTCCAAAGGGATAGTTGTAGTATTCTGAAAAAATAATCAGATAAGGTTAGAATGAAAACACAAACTGAATGGTTAAAGGGGGCTTTTTTTTTTTTTATCTGCAAGTGAAAAATATAGAAAATTGGAGATCTCCAAAAAACAGTGTAGAACATTCACTTCTGAAATTATGTTCCTTTGGCAAGGTGCATGGAAAAGATTTGGAAAAAAACCATAAGTGCTGGCAAAATTTGTAGGAATGTCAGAAAAAAATTTAAAGTGTTGGCATCAGAATTCTTTAAAAATCCTCACTTATTCACATGTGAAATGAAAGTAAAAAAGCATCTGTCCTCTTTTATGCTCACTGACTAAATAAAACTGAATAATTATATTTAGAAAAGTATGAAGTTTTCTAAAAAAAAAAGAACTCTGTCTGCCTTTGACTTTATTTGTTATTGTTCCACTACACTGAAATATTATGGTTGAATATGGGCATGTTTTGAAACAAAACAGAACAACAAAAACAAAACAAAAAAACCACCCACAGAACAGTGAATATAAAGGAAAAGAATATTAAAGTTTTGAAAGATGATGATCTTAGTTAAAACTTGAAATTCTGAAGACTATGTGTTATTAATGCGATAGAAAAGATCTTTACATTCATATGAATTTTGTCACTCACACAAGTATAGGTGAATTTTAAGATCATGGACAATTTTTACCACAGGAACAGTTTTGTTCTCTCACATGGAATAGGCATGCATGTTAGGGTCCTAATGTTATAAACATTTAGTCATGTTGAAATTTTAGTGTGTTTTACTTTTTCATAAACCAGTTGAGCTGCTGTTATCTGTAATATTTTAAGGTACTTGGCTGTTTGAAGGATCAGAAAGATTGTTAAGAATTATAACCTTTATTTATTTTATTTGCATAATTTGTTTAATTTTTGTTCTATGACCAAATGTACCTATTCAATGAAAACAAATAAGAACCTTAAAACAAAAATGAAAATCAGTCTTGTGTGGCTCAGTAATTCTTGTACTTTTAAAAAGGATAATATAAGAAATCTATTTTGTGATCTAAAATAAGCATTTTTGTTAATAATTATGATGAAAAATTATTTTGATCTATTAATTCCCTCTAATATATATGTATATATTTACCATGGGTGTACCGTCGTACTGTTTGTTTATTGCGATCATATTTGTTTCACACCCAAAGATGTTAAAAGTAAGAACTAGATACATGATATCATTACTGTGATTTACAGTCAGTAGAATTCCTAATTCCTTTGGTCCTTTATGTTGAACAGTTCGGGCCGTGGTACTTGCCTTGATAATGAGCCTCCCAAGCGTGACTTTCTTTATCCAGCTGTGGCCCCAGGTCAGGTGTATGATGCTGATGAACAGTGTCGCTTCCAGTATGGAGCAACATCCCGTCAATGTAAATATGGGGTAAGAAGTCTTAATCCTTATGCTGAGTGTTCTTCTTAGTCATTTGTATATATTCCTTTATAGCATAATTTTTTAGTTAGTTGCACTAGTGGGTTACACATTTCTGACAGCATTCTGTCTGGCGCCATCCTATGTAAGCAAAGGGTACATTTTAATCCTTATGCTGCATCTTTTGCTTGAGTCATTTGCGCATACTGTACACCAAAATGTGTGGGTAACAATGAGCTGGAGAAGCATTCTTGAATGTTAGGAGAAAAAAGAGCCCAGAACACTTGTTCCTGCTCCACGTAAAGTGTACTACAGAATTTTCACTGATTTCAGTTAAATGAGATCAGATTCATGCTGTATGAATCTTGAAACATTAAATCTGTTTTGTTGGCTTTAACTTTTCAATTTAAAGCTACATTTTGAAGTTACTTTTGTATTTGTTTTTTGCTTTCATTTTATTTTTTGATGACAATGAGCTTGTTTTTTCTCACATTCTTCAGATCTCTTTTTGAAAAGAAGACTATTTGGTTATGGGAACACAGGAACATGAAGCTAGGTAGCTAAATAGGATACCGAATAGCTTAGTGCTAGCAAAGATTTGGCTGTAAGTACCAGTGTGCGGTATTGAATTTAAAGAAATTTGCAGTCAAAATAAAAGCCTGCACGCTTAATATTTCAGTACATTATGCAATATATTTTAAAATATTATTTAAAGAAAATCTTGCAGCTCAAAATGCATAGTAAAAGGATGCATTCCGTTATGCCTGACATCAAATAATCAGCTGATTAAATACACTGAATAAAATAAACCTTGAAAACATGTCTAATGATTAAAAAAATACTGAGTTTTATTAGCATTTTAATGATAAGACTATTCAAATATAGCAATGTAACTACTAAATTTACTCTGTTCACTTCTCTAAAGGCTAGCTACAAAGGAAGTCTATTTTTAATATCCCTTGGGTGATAAATACAGTATTTTTCTTGGGATGCCTCTTTGGTAGGTTGCATTGTGGAAAGGATTTTCAAAGCTATATGTAGTTGATTGATTACCTTGCTGGGTCTTCTATTCCTGATCCTCATCAAACCTCTTTTGGCCTTTATTGTTCCTCTGTAAGTTCTTACTTCCCACCACTGTTCTCTAAGGGCCCTGTTTCCTGTTGCTAAATCTAAGTCATATCTCCCCTCCCCCTTTTTTTTTTCTTACAAATTCTCAGCACACACAGTATTTATTTTAAGACTAAGGAAATCTGCAGGTATTTAATCCATTACTTATAGAATACCCTTTGGAGATACTTTGCATTTTAAATTAACCTGGAAAGTTAATAATGTGCAAAACCTGACTTTTCCACATGTAAATTATTTTTTTCAAACTATGTTAAACCAAGTAATCATTGTTGTGATGATCATGCTGCGCAGTACACATCTGTTTCTAAATCAGTTTCTAAAATGTCAACATTCGAAGGTACTAAAGATGTAGGTAATCTTGTCTTTATAAAGTCTGCTTTCTTTTTTTGTTTTAAATATTTTTAGGGGATTGTTTTATAGTTACAAAAAAGAGGTTGAAACTTAATTGAGGCAATAGTTAAATATATAAATAAATAGTTAAAGAATTTAAGTCTTCATGTAACATCACCAGTCCTCTGAATTGATGCAGTGTAATATATGCCATCAGTGTAAGCATGACTTGAAAGTGTCTCAGAAAAAATAACTTATTTTTAGTACTAGGATTCAGACTTTACATATCTATATAACAGGTTATTGTAAAAGTCTGATAATATCCAATCTAAGAAATTATATAAATTTAAAATATGGTCTGCATTTAAAAATATTATCTGCCATGGTCATAATACTTTGGAAATGCCATCATGATGATCATACAGATTTCAAGTGATAACATTGGAGAGAAAGAAATAATCTTTGTAAGTGGAATGCAGATGGAAAATACAGAAGAAAGACTTTTCTTGTAAGAATGGGTTTGTAGAACTGAGTAGTGGAACCAGATCGAAATACCAGGAAAAGTTAAGTTAAATATTATATTCTACTCTTTCATTATCAAAAGTAAACAGCCAGTACTTTGAGTGTTCCTGTTTGATATAATGTCTACATTAAAATGCTGTAAATAGTTCATTGATCTCATTCTAATAAGTGTGCAACCATGAACTGAAAAACATAGTAAAAATCTCTAATTAACAATGGATCAGATTCGTATATTAACTTCTTTCTGGCAGTCAATCCTCTTTATTTGAACAGCCTGGTAAAAGAGGAAGGGGTACAGCAAGATGTACACTATGGGATTTAATGACCCATAAATAAATACATTCTAAAACAAAGGGAAATCTCAGAGAAAATTTCTTGCCATTTCCTCTTGCTCATGTTCTTTATTGATTTGTGATGGCAAGACATGACAAGAGAAACCATTGAACTCTCAAGTCAAAGCAAAAAAAAATATTTTAAGTCTCCTTTGGGCTCCAATACTAGTGTTAATATGGTGTTTGTAACATGACTTAGAAAATACCGATGGTCTTTCTGCTTTGAAATTCTGTCCTAATGTCTTATAAACGTCTAGAAAAATTACCTCTTTCAACCAATCAGCTTTGATGATCATTGGTATTCATTGCTTGTTCTCCCGTACTTCCTCACCTAGTCCCTCTGTATGTGTATTTCAAATGCTTGTTGCTTTTGGTCATAAATTAGGTCCTAATCCTACCAAGAGTTTTGTATATTTAAATACTTGAAGCTTTCTCTCTTACTTAGGAACTTGAAGTTAATACCTGGAGAGGTGTTTGAATGTTTAAGGCATGAGAACTCGCTGCTGAAGGGACTGCAAGACCCTGACTTTCTGTGTGTGTGTTTACTGACAAGGAGTTTTGCCCTTAAAAGCAGCTCTTAGGTAGTTATACTGATATTACTGTTATTACTAGATCTAATGAAACCATCTGTTTTAGTCACTTATGAGCAAAACTGTTCCAGCAAAAGCATTGCAGTTATTAGTCAGATTTCCTTATGTTCTTCCACACATTGTGTGGCAAGAATTCAAAGTGCTGTTTTAGCATATCAGTGATTAACTAAGTGTTTGCAAATAGACAGTGATTTTTCTAATGTCACATTTTCATTGTTCTGTATACTTTCCACAAATCTATGATACAGGAGCAATTTAGAGAATTTAATTGAAAAAATAAATACTTTTAATAAAGAACTAAGAGGCAATCTCACAAGATACTTAAAATACTTCATTTTTAAGCTACACTTTCAGATACAAGAGTGTGTTAAACTTATGACTTCCAGTAAAACAAATTGTAATGGTAGAAATTTCACCATATAATGCTGGTGCATACCTTTTTCTAAAGGCATGCATGTTTTCAAGTATCTTGTTAAATGCAGTGTAGTCAGAAATTATGATGATTGTTAGGAACAATACCAGTTCCTGTTCATTTATGTAGCTACTAGATATCTTCTAGGATGATGCAGCATGGATTTTTTTCTCCTTACTGTCAAGATGGCTCAGTTCTTCTCTGTGTTCCAGTTCCCCTGATAGTTCAGAAACTTACTCAATTTGTTTATTCAGTTGAGTGTAAGGAGAACATCTTTTGTTGACTCCTTACCTTATTCACCTTTGAGCATCTGCCTAGTAAGAGTTGGCTGTCTCTGGGTTAACTCAGGAAGGAATTCCAGTCTTTGAATTTCTGTTTTGTGAGTTTAAATAATGCCTGGAATATGACTGACTGTAACTTACAGATTTTGTGGTTCAAAATAATGCTTTGCTTTCGAGCTGGTCCCCATGTTTTTAGGACAGGGACTAAAACCTCAGACATTTTAATAGGAGTTAATACTTGATGCATATATTTGATGTTGTTGTGGTGTATTTTATGATCTGTGAAGCTGTTGGCTGCTAGCATGAATTTCAGAGATAGTGCCTAACTTAAATTTTTTTTACATTTTATGCTTTTTCACCTTCATTGGTGTCTAAGTGTTTAGAGTAGAGGTATAACAGGACAAATGCTACTTTCGTTTGAGCACATGGCTTCACTCAAATCAGTAGGACCTAATCTATTTGTGTTTCACACTGGAGTATAAGACATCAGGTTATATATTCTAGCTGATGACGTGCAGCTCTCTTCTTTTTCATGGTCTTACGTTTGTAGTTAAATTCTCCAGTTAGTGTCCTAACTAAAGTAACTTAAAATTCAGGTACCAGTTTTTAGTCACATTTTGTTGCTGCATTATGAAGGACAGATAAGTTCAAGCTATGAACTTATTGCTTATAAACAGGAAGAATGAAGATACATTCTCAAAATTAAGAGTCCTCCTTTTGGCTTCAAGTGATCCCCTTGATTTATTTTTAACGAGTTACGGAGAGTGTTCATAAAGCTAATGACCATTAGTAGAAAGTTGCTTGGAAAGTATCTACCACAGAAATATAGGACATACAGTTGCTATACCTTCACTGCTTTGTAGTTTCATATATGCCAATTCAGAGACAGAATAGTGTAACTGTATTAGTAATGAGCAAAACAAAACAGCTAACTTGCCTCTCTGGTCAGCTGACTTTCAAATGCAGGAAAGTAAACAAATTTCTATACAGAGCAGTTCTGCAGTATTTCTTCTAGCCTAAATTGCAGTTGGCCCTTGTAAATTTTAATGTTAGTGAATTAAACTGTCACTGTTTTCATGAAACACTGATATGATTTACTCCACTTAAATAAAAAGAGGTATTTAGCTTGACTTAGAGCTCCTGTAGGTAGGTGAAAACAGATTTGGAAGCTCTATTTTTCCAAAAAGCAAAGGCAGAGAAGCCACTGGTGTATCTTTACACAAGACTACCAGGTCCCTTCTCTTTCCTCACTCATTACTGCTAAGACAAGTATTGTGCATTCAATTCAATTTGTACATAATACTAACTCACTGAAAAGTGCTTTTTTTTCCCCCTTGGCTTCATACTTCATACCATGGCAAAGTCACTTCATACAATGTGCTTGTTAGCAATGTGTAAGTAGTTCAGTCATATTGATTTACATCACAAATTCCTGTTTTGTGTGGCCTACATGAGTGGATGGTGAGATGGGTTGGTAATTGGCTGGACAACAGAGCTCAGAGGGTTGTGCTTAGTGGTGTGGAGTCTAGTTGGAGGCGTGTAGCTAGCGGTGTCCCCCAGGTGTCAGTACTGGGTCTGGTCTTGTTCAGTTTATTCATCAACAACCTTGATGATGGAATGGAGTGCACCCTCAGGAAATTTGCTGATGACGCGAAGCTCGGAAGGTTGGCTGATACCCCAGAGGGCTGTGCTGCCATTCAGAGGGACCTCGACAGGCTGGAGGGTAGGACCAAGAGGAACCTCATGAAGTTCAACAAGGGCAAGTGCAGGGTTCTGCACCTTGGGAGGAATAACCCCAAGCACCAGTACAGGCTCAGGCTGGGGGCTGACCTGCTGGAGAGCAGCTCTGCAGAGAGGGACCTGGGAGTCTTGGAGGACAGCAGGCTGACCATGAGCCAGCGATGTGCCCTTGTGGCCAAGAAGGCCAAAGGGATCCTGGGCTGCATTTGGAAGAGTGTTGCCAGCAGGTCAAGGGAGGTGATCCTCCCCCTCTACTCAGCCCTGGTGAGGCCCCACCTGGAGTACTGTGTCCAGTTCTGGGCTTCCCAGCACAAGAGGGACATGGAGCTACTGGAGTGAGTCCAGAGGAGGGCTACTAATATGGTGAGGGGACTGGAGCACCTGTCATATGAGGACAGGCTGAGAGAGTTGGGCCTGTTTAGTCTGGAAAAGAGAAGACTGAGGGGAGACTTCATGAATGTGTATAAATATCTGAGTGGAGGGTGTTGAGAGGATGGAGCCAGTCTCTTTTCAGTTGTGCCCAGTGACAGGACGAGAGGCAATGGGCACAAACTGAAGCACAGGAAGTTCTGGCTGAGTATGAGAGGGCACTTCTGTGCTGTGAGGGTGACAGAGCACTGGCACAGGTTGCCCAGAGAGGTTGTGGAGTCTCCTTCTCTGGAGATATTCAAAACCTGCCTGGATGCCATCCTGCGCAATGTGCTTTAGGTGATCCTGCTTGATAGTGGGGTTGGACTAGATGATCTTCAGAGGTTCCTTCCAACCTTGGCCATTCTGTGATTCTGTTTAAATATGTGTAGGTGAAGAGAGGAATTGACAGTCCTGTTGTAATACTCATGTATTTTTATCAACTTTTCCATTATTCTTTATTTTAGAAGGTCTTGTCAGCCAAGCGCAAAACCTTGCATCGGTGTTGTACAGGCCTTTTGCATTTAGCATGATCAAACTTCTGAGCTTTTCTTGTGTAAGGACTTAGAGGATTGTGCTGTAATTAATAACGTGAAATACTTTCAGCTTTATTCTTAAAGTGAATTTTGTTCCCTCTTTTTTTTTTTTTTTAACATTATGATGTGTGTAGCCAATGGAAATCCCAGAAGTTTTCCTCTTTATGAATCCTAAGGTGGTTTTACATCTTTTTTGTTTCTTTAAAAAGTTACCAGAGTACTGCCACCATGATACAGTCCCTCTTTCTTCTTTCCTTTGACTGTCTTGCCTCCACACCCTCTCTCTTATTCTCCCCCTCTTCTTCCCTTTTTTCTATTTCTCTCTCTCACAAGAGACACAGACGTAGCACAGACATGCATGGATCTTATGAAAGCTGCTTAAAAAGGACAAGCGGAAGCCAGTGATCAAAGCAGGAGTAATGCTTCAGCGGATAGCAGAAGCAATAATGAGATTCCAGATTCTATAATGTGGTTTAGATAAAGATGGAATAGTTTTCATGGGTTCGAAAGGGAAGATGCTACTTGGAGGTCACTGACCTTGTGAGGCTTCTGTAGTTTCCATAACGTTCACATAAGCACCCAATATTTAGGAAGTATGCTGGTTACATAATGCAAATGTATGACTTAAGTTACAGCTTTTATTTCACGTTATTTCAGCATGTTGTGATTCGTAACATGCTGCACCACTTAATGAGCATTTGGTAGGAGAGCACTAAAATGGTAACTTTTGGGTGCTTATCTGAACTAAACTTGTCTTTGAACCTTCCAAAATTCACCCCTAATTATAATCAGCCTTCTAGTTTTAAGTGTGTTGCCATCAGAATTTCAGCAGTGAGGCTGGAGATACTCTAGGCTGATGCTTTTCAGATCTGAATTGTAAATTACAATTCAAGCAAATTATTTTTATGCTCTATTTTAGCAAATGCTCATCAAGAGGTGCAGCATAGTATAGATGAAACATGCTGACATAACATAAAATCCTGATTAGCATTTTTAAACTTTATGAAAAAAAATGAAACCCCAGATTATTGTAGTTGAATATGCATTGTGAATTTGAAACCCCCAAATTATCGTAGTTTAATATGCATTGTGAATGTATTTCCCATCTTTTTTTTTTTTAAACATTATGGGCCAAACTGCTAACTTCTGTTGGAGGCTTTCATTAGTGTTGAACATTAAGAACAGAGCAGCACAGCAAGTTGACCTTCACTCATCCTATTGAGTTTTCATTGTGCTGTATTGTTACTATTTATGATTATTATGATATAGGTTGCTTAGATTTTACATAATTTGAAATGCCTATATATAACTCTGCATGACACAACAGAAAGAGGCTCCATCATTGATAACACTTAGGCAAAACGAAGATAATTTGATTTGCTGTTTTTTTTCTCTAGATGGGTTCAGCTTTGTTTAATTTACTGCAAATACAAGCATCCGAATTCCAAACTGAAGTCATGGAGCCCTAAGATACACCGTTACAGGTTGTCATCTATCTTGTCTTGATCTTGTGAAAGGCCTCAGCTTCAGTTTATGTTTCCTGGACTTCTAAAACACTTTCCCTTGTTTCCTTTATAAATTAATAGTTATTAAATCCACACACTTGAAGACTGACTTTGAGATCATTGATTAATTTTCAGATTATGCTTCTTTTTCTTAGCTTCAGTAAATTGTTCATACAAATTTAATGTTGACAAAAGGTATGTTAACCTTATCCTACGTCCACCAACAAAGAAAACACTACCCTATTAGTGGGTCACCTTATGTTGTTGTGTGTGTGTGTGTGCATGTGTGCATGTTAGTGTGTGAGGAAAAGCAGTAGACTTCCTACTAGTGATTTTGAGCCTGACTTTTCCAGGGCAATTTCTCATATGTTTTTCAGCCTGGTTTATTAAAAACAGCTGCTTAGAGATGTTACAAATAGGACAGTGGTAATAAGGAAATAATTCAAATGAATAATTATGAAACTGAGGCAGTACCAGGTATGGGGTTGATATGGAGAACAGAAAGCCTTGTGCACCTTAATAAGAATCTCTCTCTTAACTTTCTGAAATCACCTGAAAATAAAGAAGACATAGGCATAGTAATACATGGTATAATTTCACTTCCATTTAATAGAATAATAGCACAGATGAATTTTGCCATTTTATTTTACCTATCTTGTTTTCAAATGACAATGTTATTTTACGTATGCAGGGCGATAGAAGATATATTTCAAATTCTACTATTTCTTTTAAACAAAATACACTAGGGGAAATTAAATCACTTTTTAAATAAATGTGTTATTTCTCCTAAAAGAAATTATAAAACTTCTTTTAGAAGAAATTACAAAAACACATTCTTTAATTTATTGTTTTATTATAGAATATTTCTACTAATTGTTACATTGTGTTATATTAGTTTACAAGTTGTCTGTATTTTGCTTAGTTTTCCATAAGTTTTCTGTTGATCTTGGGATATTGTAAGTCTGTCCTTGGACAGAACTCTTTCCTGATTTGAGTAGAGGTTTTAGCTTAAGTACTAATAGTGTTATACAGCCTGCAGTCATTTAGCATTACTTTCATTTTGTCGTCAGAGGTTTACTGAGAAAAATTGGTACTAAAATTAAGGTCTGAATAAAGACAAACACGCTATGTCAGTAATAATATATAGTTTTGATACAGTTTTTTTCATCTTATCTCCCAAAGCAATTTTGGAAGAAGGAAAATATTTTTTCTCATTTGTCATGGAGCAGGGAGATGAGCTAACTTGCTTGAAATCATTCTGTAAATGATGTATAACTAAAATAGCTGTATCCATTAGTTCACACAGTTCAGCTGATTATTTACTTGGAATTACAATGTCTGGGAGAAATTGTTAAATGCTGTCCTTTGTGAGTATGTTAGCCTGGCAATGAATGAGATAAATGTTTTAATTATTTCATCACCTTCTGTGTTAACATATATATGGTGTATTTGTATAGGGATATCAAAAGTGAAATTCTGCAAGTAAAATCTGAAGCGCAAACCAGAATTCTGGATTCAAATCACTCTGAAATGTAGATGTTTTCAAAATCCAGAGTGTTACAGAGATTTTACTTTTTCTTCTGTATTAGATTAGTTGAAATCTTTATTTCCTAATGCACTTGAATTTTTGGTTTTCCAAACATTAGTCCAGTCTTTGCAAAATTAACACAGATATTAATTTAAACATTTGAATTTGATCTGATGCAAAATAAATGTAGGATCTTAACTAGGGTCATCACTGTGACGCTTTTAATTACAGTCTGACAATATAAGTCATACATGAAACAGACAAGCAAGTAAATTAGACACAAAAGTAAGTAAGGCAGTTGTATGACAGGAGCACCTCATAATGTGTCTGAAAGGAACTTATTTTAGGTTTTCACTTTGAAATCCATACTGGATTGAAATTGAGATTCTTGATTGAAGATGCGGTTTTGATGTAGTGTTGAATTTAAAAAATAACTTTGTAGTAATAAAATTTATAAGAGATTTTTCAAAAGTCTTCGTGATATCTTCTGTGCTTTTCCTGTTCTATTTGATCTTTTAAACCATATTTACTTGTGAATGCGTATCTTAATCTGAAAATCTTACAATCTGAGTGGCAAAAGTAAGTGTTTTATTCAGAGATTTAAGTAAGTAAATATTTATACTGTTTTCATTTCTTCAATGAAAAATAAATTCTAATTTGGAAAGTAAGGTAGTTCTTACTTTAGTAGTAAGTATCCATTTACCTGTGGCAATATTTCTCCTAAAAAAGACTCATGAATGTCAGTTCTCTTGAGTTTTCATAGACCCACCCAACAAACAGGAGTTGTTACATGATTTAATATAACGAAATAGCTTAGGCCAAATTGTCAAATGTTCAGTGGAAGCTCCACAAATCAACAGTACTTATTCCTCATCATTTCAGACCATGCTAAGATGTTATGTTTTTTATAGATTTTTAAAAAGATGGCTTGATTCTACCAATCATGAAACTAAATGCAGAGTATATATCTGTCCTGAATGGCACCAGCTGTTTTTAAACTTGGTAAATAATTTTGTATTATTCCGTAAAAACTTGTACTGTTGAACTTACTGGAGCTACTAGGTAACAATAATATATAAATCCATTTCTATATTCAGTAGAGTTTAGAAAGAAGCATTTCTATTCATCATAAGTTTCATGCAAGAAGCGGAATCTTAGGGAATAACATAACAGTTGCTCTAGTTGAGGTGCATAGAAAAGATAGCCTAGATGCCAGATACTCATTCATTTCCTCAGATAAACAATTAATTTGCAAGGGAGTGGGGGGGTGGCTAATAACTTTAATTTGCTCATACTGTCTTTTCCTTTTTCCTCTTTGTTCCAAGATTCAGTCATAGAATCTATACAAGAATTATTTTTGGGTATGATTTCAAGCAGACATTTAATAAAATGCATTGGTAATGCCTATCATAAGGTTACTTAAAGATTTGAGTATTTATCTTTCAAATTTTCAGAAGTACTTTAAAATAGAAAGTATTTAATAGAAAGCAGGTTGTGAAGTCTTACACAGATGTCAAAGTAATACAACAAAGATCATCATGCAGGACAGTTACCATAAACACAAATAATTTCTAATTCCATTCTACATACAGTCCAAGCCAAGGACAACTGAAGTGGATCACACCTCTCATTATGAATTTCAACCATAGATATTTTTAATAGTGAATCTCTAATGTCAACAGAATTTGGCTTAATTTAAATTAGTAAATGCACAAAAACAAATGAGAAAACACTGTAGGAAAATAAATTATTTGAAAACCTCTTTAATGCTGACAATGGAGGGAATTACAATAGGCTAAATCATTTATAAAATGCCACAAATCTAAAACGTTTAAAGGAAATATTTTGATATATACATACACATGCACTGTTTTAGCATGTGTTACAGAATAGGATTGCAAATAGTCTAAGCTCAGAAACCTTTTGGTTTAACCTGAAGGAAACAAATCTTGCTGGTTCATATTTCAAAGTTAACAGTATCCTTTTACCATGAATTTTTGAGGCAGATAATGTTAACTATGGAGATACTACAGCACATCCTTTACAACAGATTACTTTTACAACAATACTACAATACTAAAATATATCAAATACTAATCAGAAAACCAGCTATGACACGACAATGCTTGCATAGAAGGTGTAGAAAAACACATTTTTGTAGTCTACAATTTGATCCTTCCTGAATTTTTGTGGCAGAATATTCTTAAGTAGAATATGCTGGCTTTGAAGTTGCTCCAGAATGTTTTGAAAACATCTAGACTCCAGCCCAGCTCTTATAGTATGTTCAAAACAAATTTCTTTATATACGTGTATGAGGATTGGAAGCAATTTTAGGCTGTTACTCTGATCAACTTGCTTCTGCCTTCTTTCCTAGGAAGTGTGTAGAGAGCTCTGGTGCCTCAGCAAAAGTAACCGCTGTGTTACCAACAGTATTCCAGCAGCTGAAGGTACTCTTTGCCAAACAGGGAGCATTGAGAAGGGGGTGAGTACAAATAATGTATTGTTTGAAGAAGTAATTTATTGTTTGGAAGGAAGAAAGAACTAGAGAATTAAAGTCTTTATGAGCAGGAATAAGAGTTCAAATAAAGAGAGATTAATTCAGAATACAGTAGTATCCTAATGCAAGTGCCCTATAGAATTTTTTTAACAATTATTTTATATATATAAATTTAATAAAATATTTATGCTTGCTATAAAATTTCAAATCCTGGATTGAAAAAAGCCTATTACATACACTATACTTATTTTCTGAGTGATTTCTGTAAAAAACTCTTGTTAGTTTAATCATTACTAAATTTTATAGCACTCTTCCAAAAATGGTTGTTACAACTCTGGGTCTGTTGCAGACTCTGAAAATGTATGTCATAGCTCTAAAGCCTGATTTCTGTTAATTTGTAAGAAGATAAAAAAATCTGTATTCTTTCAGACACTAGGTGAATCATACAAGCGTATAGGAAAAAAGGAAAAAATAAAGGGGGGGGGGAAGCCTTACTAAAAGGGTTTTCTAAATGCTCTTATTTCCCAGTGACCAATCTATTCTGACTTTGACTATTATAGAATCATAGAACCACAGAATGGTTTGGGTTGGAAGGGACCTTAAAGATCACCCAGTTCCAAACCCCAGCCATGGGCAGGGACGCCTCCCACCAGACTAGGTTGCCCAAAGCCCCATCCAGCCTGGCCTTGAAACACCCACAGGGATGGGGCATCCACAGCTTCTCTGGGCAAGCTGTTCAAGGGCCTCACCACCATCTGAGTAAAGAATTTCTTCCTCACATCTAACCTAACTCTCCCCTCTTGTAGTTTAAAGCCATTCCCCCTTGTCCTACCACTGCACTCCTGGAAGGCCTCTTTAAGGTCTCCTGGAGCCTTCTCCAGGCTGAGCAACCCCAACTCCCTCAACCCGTCTTTACAGGAGAGGTGCTCCAGCCCTTTGATTGTCCTTAATATTGTTATACTTGCATAGCTGTGTAGTTTTAAAGAACTTTGGTATGCAGTCTGATAAACTCTCTTGTGTAACTGAAAAGTATGAAAACTCCGTGTTGCAATGGATAAGCCTAGTGCTACTGTATTTGTCCGAACATGTGAATTTTTATTTTTCATCAATAGTTTCAGACAAGGTTCTGAAAATAAGTTTTAGATTAAAAATAGTAAGGGAGTGTTTCTCAATTGTAAAGGCAGATCTTAGAGAAGATCAAAAATATTTTAATCATTAATTTATAGGATATGCGCTAGAAAACAAGTAATTTCATATTCCTATTTCCACAATAATATGATACATTTTATGCAGGTTTTTAGAAAATGATGAGAACTTAAACAGTTTCCATTATCTCTTTTATCTCTTTGAGCGTTGCTGTCGTTAAGATTTACTGCTCCAAACTGGATTTTTTTGTAACAATGACCACTGTCATCTATTCTCTGTTCTGATTTTTGCCATGCTAGCTGGGCCAAAAGATTACACTGCATTTTGAATTGCAATCTGATTTTTAAATAGAATGAAAGCTATTGGGCAGCTGTCACAGTTTATTAATCCTTGCTGATGGCTTCATTCAGGGCCCATGACCTAGTACCATTCTGATGGCTTTTCCATGCTGAGTTTGGAAATATTGGTAAACCATGTTAAATAAATTCATTGAAGGGGTCATTAAAAAAAATATAGTGCTTACAGTTAGCCAATGAAAATAGAGACACCTTCACATTTTAACAAAAATATTACCTTTTATTAGAGTAATAGAAAATGCTAGGAGCTTTATTCTTAGATCAACAGTCTAAGTTTATTTTGGAACCACCACTCCTTGTCAGTGACAAGGAGCAATTTACTTCAATTTGTATTTTTCAAACCATTTAAACTACAGTGAACAAGTCAAGATGCTTTAAGACACTGTTGTCGTGTGCTTTTGCCAGAGTCTTTAATCAATTTACTCTCTGCAAAAAATCTCCAGTCATCAGTATCTTCTTCCCCTGTTAAATTTTAGAGAGAAATCTGAGAATTAGTATTTTACAGAGCTAAACTGTTCATGCCTTTAAACAGCAGAGAATTGCAACTACAAGTTTCCAACTTCAAAGGTTCCTGTAAATTAATAATTTGTGATAGGAAAAAAACAGAAAACACAGTTCTTTCCAAATATGTAGTTCACTTCACCACATGCTAAGGAGAAAATAATAGTTTACAATTCTGTAACACTTTATTATTATTATTATTGTTATTATTACATTTATATAGCAGTCATGCTTAAAGGCCACAACCAAATTAGGGTCTATTTTGCTGGGCTCTGTCCAAATATGTAATAAATGACATTCCCTGCTCTAAAAGCCTAACAAGATCACAGAGTACTCTATCATATTTGGAGGGTCAATTTCTGCTTTTAGTTACACTGATGTAAATTCTGTGTAACTATTAACTGAAAGCTAATTTTGATGCATTGTGCATTAATATCTTATTGGCGGAGTTAGGAGGGATTTCTACAATTAAAATTGCCCAACACTGTATTATAAGACCTTCTTTTAGTTGCTTATATAAACCTGCCAAACTTTAACTCTTTGGCTTGAAATTTTCCACAGCAGAAATTTTCCGCAGTAGATGTCTGCCTAAGCCTGAAGGTTTTTAGAGTGTTTTCCATAAAAGTTATTCAGCTGTTTCCTCATACAGGGAAAAATAATAGTGTGCATTTTTTTTTGCTGCTGACAGAACTTGTACATCTGTTCTATTTGAAGTTTTAACACGTTCATGCTTTGGTGAAGGGGTTTGTGTATTGGTTGGGTTCCAAAAGGTATGCTTTTTCCAAATCTTATAGTAAGCATTTTAAGTATAGATGAAGCTTAAAACTGATAGATTTAAAAGGACTCTAATGAGGAAATACTGCATATGAAACAAAAAGACAACACTGATAGCATAATTTATTTTTGTCTTTGAATTTAAAGTAATAAAAAAGTAACCTCTTCTAACATCATTGTATAAACCTATACCAAGCAAGTAAATGAGGGACAAATGTACAAAAAGTGAAAACTGTGTGCTGAAAGAACAATTTAAATACCTGGATTATGTGGTAATCTAAATTCACGTTAGTATTGGGCATCAAGTTTCCTTGCAAAATAATTGCAGAAATACTCATTGAAAATCCATCCTTATAGTTAAGATAGCAAGCTTAAATTTAATTAACCTTTTTTTTTTCTCTGAAAAAATAAATAATTTTTCTTCACTATCACAAACAATACTTCCTCTGTTAGTTTTCGAAAGGTATAGTGTTGTAAATACTAACAGTTCTCTCAAATGTGCCACAGTGACATATCTTCTTTTATTGTTAATGATCTTTATGAGAAGAATCCCATGTTATTTAAAGTTTCGTGCATCTTTAATATGTATCCAAGTGCATCACCACTGTCCTTCTGAGCCAAGTAATTGAAAGTTACTTCTTCACTGTGAGAGGAGAATTAACATTTCAGTTCTAAATCATAATAGAGGATTGTACATCTAAAATAGCTGTCATCTCCTCTTTTTTCTTCATATCCTGTTTACTCAGTAGACCATAACCTCATTGTAGCAGAGCAGATGAGCAGATATTTCTGTAGTCCCATTAGAAATAATGAGATTTGGCCATTTTGAATTAATTGGACAGAGTTTCTATGCATCACTTGCCTCTGGTAAAGATAAATATGGACTAGAAAATTAAAAAGATACACCAAAGTGGACAGTAAGTGTTCATATTTAGCTTCAGTAGAGGAGGAAAAACAGCATTGAAGGAGTTTTTATAGGGGAAAATGGGAATATGGAAGAAAGAAATGTCTGGTTGGCAGAGGACATTACAGAGTACAGGGATTTTATACAAGTTTGGAAGAATAAAGCAGGTGAAATGCACCTGCATATTATGTACAGTCATAACACCACAGAGGTTTGGTTGCATGTTCTGTTCATACATAGATGGTATTAGTTTGTGTTTAATTGTGTTTTTCATTTACGAATCTTGATTTTGATATGTAATATTTCTACAACGTATTTATTAATCTAATTTATTAGCATACATTTTTACTCTCAGAAGCATTTTAATTTTTAGCAGTTGACTTTAGCGTTACATAATTACTCATGTACTGCTGTGGCCTCTGTCATAGAATGCAACCAGGTGATCATTGTCTTTAATAAATGAAATAATTATCACTTAGTTTATCACTATAATGAGAAAACCAGAAAATTCTAATTCTTCATACATAATTCACATAAATTCACTTTATTCTCCATCATAATTGTACCATTAGAGGTATTGGAAATACTGCCATATGGATACAGCTATACTAGCTGAAAGTAGATGTTTGATATTATCAGAAACCTCTGAGTTGTAAATTTAGAACTGTAGGAAGGATTAACTATCTTTTGCTCAGAAGAGCTCCATGAAACCTTGCGTTCTTTTTTTTTTTTTTTTTTTTTTTCCTAAGAAACGTGGTGGGTTGACCCCCGCTGACAGCTAAGTCCCCACCCAGTTTCTTTCTTAGTGCCCCACAGCAAGATGGAGGACAGAATCAGAAAGGCAAAGGCAAAACCGAGAAAAATTCATCTGTCTAGATGGAGGCATTTTAATAAGTACAGGGAAAAAAAATAAAAACGGGAAAAAACGAACAACCACAAGTGATGCAAAGGCAGTCAATCACTCACCACCTCCTACCAGCAGACCAATGCCCAGCCAGTCTCTATGCAACAACTTGCTTGGAAAGACTCCCCTCCACAGTGTGTTTGCTGAGCATGATGCCAGTTTTATTGTTGAGCAAGATGTTCTGGGGCATGGGTTATCCTTTTGCCAGTTCAGGTCAGCTTTGCTGGCTCTGTCCCCTTCTAGCCTCTTGCCCATCCCCAGACTGCTCATTGGAGGGGCAAAGTGAGAAACAGAGAAAGCCTTGAGGCTGTGCAGGCACAGTTCAGCTAAGAGTGGTGTGTTATCAGTTCTGTTTGGTCACAGATCTAAAACACAGCACCACTTGGGCTGAGATGAAGAAAACTGCCCCAACCAGACCTGGTAGAAAAGGCAATGCATTTTGAGCTCGAGGTTTAAGATAACCCACCTTATACACTTGTAGGCGTATGAGTGCTGGTTTTTTGTTTCTCCAACTAATAGAGGATGAGTTTTATAAACAGAAATGTGCTGGATAATAACAGCAGTGTTTTAAAATAAGTTCAGGTACTGCACATACAGAGAAAAAAGAGGTCATGGGGAATAAAAATGTGCTAAGATAAGAAACAAGGATGATAGAAAAATGATGCTAGAGACTTCACTTGTTAAGGTTAAATGGTAGCATATTTTTTTATGCAAAACTACTTTGTATCTAGGTGTATTTGCTGATGATAAGCTACATATATTTTTTTAATGTTCATTCTCTGTAGCTACAATCACAGAATCTTTGACGTGCTTGACAATCAAAGTACCTTTGTATTCAACATGAAATTTCTAGTTAGGAACTAATATGAAATTTTAATCGAGTATCACTGTGCATAATCCTTGTTTATATCAAACTTCTATTATTTTTTTTTCTGAATAGTGACTGAAGGTTAAATTATCTTGTCAGTTGCTTTCATAAAAATTGAGAGAAATTCAGATCATTGTCAATGGCTGCATTTGCTCTTTTGTGTTTGTCCCAGCATTGCTGGGACTGACACTTTAGGGTGAGGCTTAGGACTCAGAAAAAAACTTTTTTTTCTTTTTTTTCTGAACTAGTTAATATGAACTCCTCACCCAGTCTTACTATAGTGCTTATGGGCTGTCTCACCATGTTTTCTGTGTATGTCTCAGTGAATTTTGTCGAATTCATAGGCTGATTTTGGATACAGCAAAATCGGTATCTGGTTGGTATCTGTTTGTTTGCTTGTTTTTCTTGAAAGGGGGGGGTTAGTATTGTGTCTGTTATGGGACCTGAAGGCAGTTAAGCGACAGATACTCACCTTTTGGAACTGAAATGTGCAAATTTAGGACACAGTAAACCTGAGGCCATGCTTTATTCTGTTGCCCAACACAGTGATGGCAGGAATAATTTACATAACTGTTCTAGACTTTCAGTGATACACCAGCATGTGGATCAAACTGTAAGCTCTTAGGTTATTTCCCAAATTGTTTAAAAAAAGTTGCTGATATAGGAAATGATGAATTTAATTTTAAAATACCAATTTGTTTAAATTGTCTGACATTTTTTATGTCCAATGTAAGTAGCAATATTGAAAAGGTTCAGGGTTTGCAAAGAAAAACCGTCTTAAAAATACGATGGGGGGAATTTTTCATTTTGCATAATGAAAATTTGCTACTACGTGAATCCTAAGTGGAAGGCATTTTGTTTAGAAGTGGATCATAGTGTTTGAAAAGAATGTAACTTGTGGTTCCTTTAATGTGAAACATTAGGGAGGATGTATGAGGAAAAAAGAAAGTCTTCATTTTCAGTTTGCTTAAACTTCTGGTGTGTGTTAGAGACTTATAATTCAGGGCTTAGTGAAGTCAATTAACAAATCACACACACCTTCACCGATGTCTAAACATGGCTAAAAAAAGTAAAATATTAGTGTTGTTATCTGTATGGAGAATGCTAATGCTTATAATTGGTCATTGCCTGACACTTATGTTTTTCTGCCCTGATAACTGTCAGCCTGTAAGCTTATTATTATTATTATTACTATTATTATTATTATTATTATTGTTGTTGTTGTTGTTGTTGTTGTTTGTTTGTTTTGTTTGTGTGTGAAATCTTTCAGTGGTGTTATCAGGGAGAGTGTGTACCTTTTGGCACTTGGCCCCAGAGCATAGATGGAGGTTGGGGTCCATGGTCAATATGGGGAGAATGCAGCAGGACCTGTGGTGGCGGAGTCTCCTCATCTATAAGGCACTGTGACAGTCCAGCGTAAGTAGCTAAAGTAAGCTGGAGCCAACAAAAAGACACAGTTGGAATTTATTCAAAACTGGTTTCATATGTTTTCTTTAAAAATGTTTTGCTAGTTTGCCAGAATTTGTCTTCAAAATTGCACACAGAAACAGTTAACAGGAGAAGCTCACTAGACATACTCTTAACAGTTTTTAATTTATCTATTATATATATACTGTAAAAAATGCTGGATTTATATTTATTAGTAACTAGTACAGTTTTATTTCTGAAACTTCTTTTTATGCAAAATATATTTGAATTATGATTTAGATTTCTTTATCATTTATTCGTATCTGTCATTCTAGTCTAGGATATAACCACTGCCAGTCATTTATTAAAAAAGCAACACTATTTTCAAGATTTTGCGTTCAACAATTTACATATAAACACACATGTAATCAGTAATATTACTGAGCATACATTTATATTCTGTCACATTTAACACTTAATTGTGACTTCCCACTGATTCTTAAAACAATTGAGTTACTTCTCTCCCTGCCACCACTCCCTATTGGTCCATCTACTCTCTCTCAAGAGGGGCCAGCTCCTCCACTACAGCTTGGTCTATTCTATGTGTCTGGTAGCCTCTGTCTGCTTCCCAATGTCCTGAGCAGTGTTCCAGAGAAGATCTGTCAGGTAAGTGCTCTTCCCTCTGTCTAGTGCTTCTCAGAGGAGGAATGCTTACTTATTTCCATTGCTGTTCTCAGCTGAATGAACCACTGTTTCTTTCTGTTGCTGCTTGCTTTGTTTGGGTTACCTCATCACAGCTATAGCTCTCTGTCAGAGGGTAGTTTTATGACTCCATATTTTGCTCTTGTCACGACTCATAAGCTCTGCTTCCATCACCATTACTAGTTCTTAAGAACACTTTTTCTAGAAAACATCAAGCTTCTTTCATGAAAATCCATTCTGTGACTTCTGTCATTCCTTTTTCATCTTCTCCTCTCTGTACACTGAAGTTTCCTGTTGCTTGTATTCAAGTTTTGCAAGCCAAGCTGTATTTCAGCTTTCCGCTGTTGTTTGCAAGACAGACACCATGATGTGACATTACTGCTGTTTAAGGTAGTCTGTTCACTTTTTGTCTTTAGCAATTACAATCAATCAATTCGGGGAAATGCCACTACTAATTGAATAGATTCAAAAGTAAAAATTATGTGTACTAATGTAGATTACATGTCAGGCTATGTTACTGAAAAAAAATAAATTAAGCACATTATTTTTTTCACAGCACTGTGTAAAAACATTAGCGAAATGTTTGCTCGAAGCACAATAAATTTAGTGAGATTTTTTTTTACTACTCCTGTCTCCGTGTATATCAGTTGGTATGTTGAAGGATAATTATATCTTATATGTTTAACAGTGTAGCAAGAATGTGATTTTTTTTTCCATGTTTGCATTAGGAAAAAATTCCCTTTGTTTCATTAATTAAGATGAGTATTTCTAGGATAGGGCTGCGTGGATAAATGCCTGTACCACGAAAAACATTATTGATTTACTTTTTTGCTAACTGTAAATTCTTCTTTTTCTTTATCGTAAAACAGCCAGTGTTTTTCCTTTTTGCTTTCTTGTTACGAGCCAAAGATCTGATGTTTGATTAATCTTCCACTTACGTCAATATTAATTCATTATTTTACCTCAGTGGGAGGTAGCTAATGTTCCTGAACAATCTGGGAATTTAAGTGCCAGTGTCTTAATTACACTAATAGAAACCTGCTTGCTCTGGAGTTTCTTTAGATTTAGTACTACTTAATTCAAATCATAATCAGATTCCTGAAGAAGCAGTTTTTGTTGCTGACTCCAGTATTTAGCAGGCAGTTTCATCATTTTGTTATGTTTTAAAGTGTAATATGAGCAGATTAAAAAAACGTATCGTCTAGGTTGTTTACACATCTTTCATTCTGGTTTTACAAAGCAATCAAATAATTAAAAGCAATACCTTTTTAATATGTTCAAAATACATTTACACTGTATTGCTTGAAATCTTGTGCAAACAAGATGAATATTATGTATGAAGACTTTAAAATACCCAGTGCTGTTTTCTATCTGCTGGAGTTCAAGTCAATACCACAATTCATATTAAAGAAAATACTGTAAAATCTCACCTTAAAACTTCCATGTGCTTTTGTTTTTATGTTATGTAACAATATTTATCTTAGTAACGTATATCTCATGAACTTATGTTTATACTGAAACATACACTAACTCATAAAAAATATTTTTCCAGGCCTTCAGGTGGAGGTAAATACTGTCTTGGAGAAAGGAAGCGGTATCGCTCCTGCAATACTGATGTAAGTGAACTTAGTTCCACTGTAGAAACAACTTGTCTGTTTTCATTTTATCAGCAATAGATTAAATAGCATTTTTAGCTATTTAAACAATAAATTATGCTAAATAATGCAATTTAAAAAATAGCTTTTTTTTTCCTGGCACAAAAAAGCTGTAAATAATGCATTTTATGGGTGTGTAGTGTGTTGGGCACCTTTATACAGCAGGCACCCTACATGTTCTGCTAAATTTTCAACCTAACTTTCAGGTTGGAAATTAGGAGAAATTTCTTCTCAGCAAGAGCAGTCAGGCATTGGAATGGGTTGCCCAGAGGGGTGGTGGCATCACCGTCTCTGGGGGTGTTTAAGTAAAGGTTGGACGTGATGCTTAGGGGCATGGTTTAGTGGGTGACATTGGTGGTAGGTGAATGGTTGGACCATATGATCTTGGCGGTCTTTTCCAACCTTAATGATTCTATGATTCCATGAAATATATCCTGGAAGCACAACACAGCCCAGAGAAAGCAGTCTAAGAAGGTTTCTGAAGAGCGTGGAAGATAGCTTCCTGACGCAGCTGGTTAGAGAGCCTACCAGGGGAGGTGCCCTGCTAGACCTTCTGTTCACAAACAGTGATGGAATGGTGGGAGATGTGGTGGTTGGGAGCTGTCTTGGGCAGAGTGACCACGAAATGGTAGAATTCTCTGTTCTTGGCGAAGCCAGGAAGGGGACCAGTAAAACCTCTGTCTTGGACTTCCGGAGGACTTTGAGCTGCTCAGGACACTGGTTGGCAGAGTCCCTTGGGAGGTGGTTCTGAAGGACAGAGGAGTCCAGGATCTGGGCACTCTTCAAGAAGGAAATCTTAATGGCTCAGGAGGGGTCTGTTCCCATGTGCCCAAAGATGAGCCGGCACAGAAGAAGACCGGCCTGGCTGAACAGAGAATTGTGGTTCGAGCTTAGGAGAAAAAAGAGGGTTTATGATCTTTGGAAAAGAGGGTGGGCCACTCACGAGGACTATAAGGCTGTTGCGAGGCTGTGCAGGGACAAAATTAGAAGAGCCAAAGCTCATCTGGAGCTAAATCTGGCTACTGCTGTTAAAGATAACAAAAAATGTTTTTACAAATACATCAACACCAAAAGGAGTACTAAGGAGAATCTCCATCCTTTACTGGATGCGGGGGGAAACTTAGTTACAAGGGATGAGGAAAAAGCTGAGGTGCTTAATGCCTTCTTTGCCTCAGTCTTTAGCGGCAAAACCAGTTGTTCTCTGGTACCCTGTACCCTGAGCTGGTGGAAGGGGATGGGGAGCAGGATGTGGCCCTCACTATACACGCGGAAATGGTTGGCGACCTGCTACAGCACTTGGATGTACGCAAGTCGATGGGGCCCGATGGGATCCACCCGAGGGTGCTGAGAGAACTGGCGGAGGAGCTGGCCAAGCCGCTTTCCATCATTTATCAGCAGCCCTGGCTATCAGGGGAGGTCCCAGCTGACTGGCGGCTAGCAAATACGACACCCATCTACAAGAAGGGTCGGAGGGTAGACCCGGGAAACTATAGGCCTGTTAGTTTGACCTCAGTGCCAGGGAAGCTCATGGAGCAGATTATCTTGAGTGTCATCACACAGCACTTGCAGGGCAAGCAGGCGATCAGGCCCAGTCAGCATGGGTTTATGAAAGGCAGGTCCTGCTTGACGAACCTGATCTCCTTCTATGACCAAGTGACACGCTTAGTGGAAGAGGGAAAGGCTGTGGATGTGGTCTACCTTGACATCAGTAAGGCTTTTGACACCGTTTCCCACAATATTCTCCTCAAGAAACTGGCTGCTTGTGGCTTGGACTGGTGTATGCTTCATTGGGTTGGAAACTGGCTGGATAGCCGGGCCCAGAGAGTTGTGGTGAATGAAGTCAAATCCAGTTGGAGGCCGGTTACTAGTGAAGTCCCCCAGGGCTCAGTACTGGGGCCGGTCCTCTTCAATATCTTTATCGATGATCTGGATGAGGGGATTGAGTGCACCCTCAGTAAGTTTGCACACAACACCAAGTTAGGTGCGTGTGTCGCTCTGCTCAAGGGTAGGAAGGCTCTGCAGGATGACCTGGATAGGCTGGACCGATGGGCTGAGGCCAACTGTATGAAGTACAACAATGCCAAGTGCCGGGTCCTGCACCTGGGGCGCAACAACCCCAAGCAGCGCTACAGGCTGGGAGATGAGTGGTTGGAAAGCTGCCTGGCAGAGAAGGACCTGGGAGTACTGGTTGATAGTTGGCTGAATATGAGGCAGCAGTGTGCTCAGGTGGCCAAGAAGGCCAACAGCATCCTGGCTTGTATAAGAAGCAGTGTGGCCAGCAGGTCTAGGGAAGTGATTGTCCCCTTGAACTCTGCTCTGGTGAGGCCGCACCTCGAGTACTGTGTTCAGTTTTGGGCCCCTCGCTACAAGAAGGACGTCGAGGTGCTCGAGAGAGTCCAGAGAAGGGCAATGAAGCTGGTGAGGGGTCTGGAGAACAAGTCTTACGAGGAGCGGCTGAAGAAGCTGGGATTGTTCAGTCTGGAGAAGAGGAGGCTCAGGGGCGACCTTATCGCTCTCTACAGGTACCTTAAAGGAGGCTGTAGCGAGGTACGGGTTGGTCTGTTCTTCCACGTGCCTGGTGACAGGACGAGGGGGAATGGGCTAAAGTTGCGGCAGGAGAGGTTTAGGTTGGATATTAGGAAGAACTTCTTTACTGAAAGGGTTGTTAGGCATTGGAATAGGCTGCCCAGGGAAGTGGTTGAGTCACCATCCCTGGAGGTTTTTAAGAGACGTTTAGATGTAGAGCTTAGTGATATGGTTTAGTGGAGGACTTGTTAGTGTTAGGTCAGTTAGTGTTAGGTTATACCATTTCCATGGTATACCTAAGAGTTTCCGGAAGCTGGGTGTTGAAAAATTTCTTGAACTCCACATTTTATCTTTACCTTTTTTAACCTCCACCATTCCTCCACTTCTAAACCCGCATCCCCTTTTTATACCTTCATAAGTTCCAGTGGTAATATGTTACGCAGTCCTCTTTGACATTTTGTGAAAATGTGTTTCTTCTGGTGTGCTTTAAGTGCATTGCTTTGCCATGAGGTATGCACTGGTTCATGTGTTACCAGCATGATCATGCATGCAGTTTCATTTTAGAGCTGAGTCCATCAAGTAATGATGCGCCACTGTGGGCGTGGAGCACTGTATAAATGTTTAAAATCAAATCACGAGCAAAAGTTATAAATCCAAGGAAGTTAAAAAATGAACCAGAAAGAAGTAAATAACAATAAACCAGTGAAGTAGTAAGTTTCCAAGTTAGTAGTAATACAAACAAAAGCAGGCTTCCATTTTTTTTAGCTCCAAATGCATCTTAATTTTCTTAAAACAAGAAAGTTTGTAACAGTGGAAGAGTCTGTCTACATTAATGGTGTTATTTCACCTGTTCATCTTTTGATATACATCAGGAAAAAAAATACAATAGTTCTTGTTCTAGTTCCTTGAAAGTACCTTGTTTTTATGATCGCTATTAATTATCATGTGCTATTTCTGCAAAGTTCTCTGTGAGGGTTATTCTCATTGTTCAACAGCATTAAAAATTTCCAGATTCAAAATCAGTTCCCTACTTCAAATCACAGCCGCTCTGTTCATGCAGCCAAGACGTGTCGTTAGGCCTTTTTGCCACAGTGTTGTAAGAGAAACTGCTGAGCTACTTGTCTGTTATGAGCTGTAGAACTTCAATCACACTGCCTTCCATATTACAGAGCACCATTCTGAAAACCTGACCATCTTACTTTCTCAGTAGATTTATTTTTGTGTTTGTTTTCTTTGTGAATTTTTCATTTGAATGAATCCAGCTTGCCAGATGATACTCTGTAATCAATTGACCATCATCTTATTTTTCGTTCAACTAGTCCTCGTGTAATTGGGAAACATTCTAAGTGATAATTTTATTTATGGTTCCAATGCAAAAATGAAAATGATGAGTAATATTTAACATGTTTCTCATATTTACAGTTGATAGAAACTTCACCTGTGAATTGAATTCACTAAGTGATGATTCCTTATTGAAGTCTGTCACTTGGAAGTTGACAGTCAATATTTAGTAAATTTGTTGGATGCTCTGCTGAAATAGTTTATTTATTTATTTATTTATTTTTAGTCAGGGTGTAGTGCACTACCAGTTAAGTGGTTTATACAGATCTAATCATATTTCAGTATTCTTTTATTTTCACCAGGAAGTTGTATAATGTAGATAAAAAGTGTTCTTGTGTTCTCAGTTATCTTTCTTCTATCAGTTAAGTCACTACCAACTTCTCTGTTTATTTTGAATTGATATCAGGCAAACTGTGTTCTATTTGCCCTTTTCAAATACTCCTCTTTTTATCTATCACTGTTTCAGTTTGTATGCATAGTCTAAGTTTTGTTTAAAAATTCACATTGACAAACTGGAGACCTTCTCCCTTACCTCTTTCAGAACTCTTGAGGGCTAGTTCTCCAGGTATTCTTATTTAAAGTATTTATCTCCAGGAGGCATTTGTTAGCATTTGCTACAGTAACTACTACACAAGAAAAAATAGATAATACATTATTCTGCTACCTCACAAATAAGCAACAATTTTTAAATTTTTTTTTTTTTTTTTTTTAATAAATAAATAAATAAATCATACCTAGTGATATTGTTGAAATGCTGCTAGGATTTCTTTTATTCTTGTCATTTTTTATTTCATATTGTCAGATACTTTTCAGACAGTTTTCTTCCAAATCTGCTTTGCCTTCCTTATCTCCATATGCTTCTTGCTTATTACTGAGGAAGCTCAAAAGGTCACAGAAGGAACATCTGGAAAATACCTGAGAAGACCAGTTAGGCTGTTCCCTGGTTCAAAGACAAAATCAAAACCAACTGTAATTAGTCCATTCTCAACTGATGGTTAAGTAGTTGTCAGACCTGTTTTGAACTATCACTAGTCAGGGAGATATCACTAGGATCTTTACTTTCAGAACCATTTTTCTAAAATGTACCATGTTTTCCTCATCCTTTAAGGCTCTTACTCTGTCCAAAGTGCAATTTAGAAGATAGCTGGTCATACTGCCTCTGTGGCAGCCTTTCCTGTGTTTGAAGACCACTGTCATCTCCTCTAAGTCTTCTTTACACCAAACAGTGTCTCTGTTAATCATCTTTGTCATCCCAGTAGTGCACATCTTCCTGAAGTGTGGTACCCAAACCTATGCACAGGTTTCTAGTTCCAGTCAAAACTAGGTACAACCTAGAACTAAGTATGTCATCTTAGTGATGAGATTCTGTTTATAAATTATAGTATTGTGTTCATGCCTGAAAACTGACATTTATTCTGCATGTATTGATCCATAGCACCCAAATAAATCCCTTTCTAAGGTGTTGCAGTTTAGGAGGTCATTCCTCAGATTGTGCTTGTACAGTTGATTGGTCCTACCCAAGTATAGCAATTTGCATCCATTGCCTTATTTCAAACCACTGCTTCAAGTTACCTAAACCTTCTAAAATTATAGTCCTTTATTCCAAACTGTTTATTCCCTTCTTGTAGTCAGATTTCAATCATTTATACAAGGATTTGGAAAGGAAGCTTTGAAAAACAAATCTTGAACAATAACAGAATTGGGCCAGGCTATTTACAAATGCCATTCTTACAATTTGACTGTGAATAATTTTTTAAAATCTTTTTTCAGTGGGGTATGTTTTTTTCAGTGCATAAATGTACTATGACTTCCAGAAGTTTAAATTTACTGTTGTAATGGTTTTGACGATTGTAGTCCATTTCTTTTATAGTAATATTTAGGGTTCTAAATAGCTAAGAATTGCTGAGACTAGTAGATTTTGTTTCAAGATTTATTGCAGTCCTTAGTGCTTGACATTTTTAAAGGAATGGTATGTTTGATTAATGTAAGCAGTAAGAGCATGCAAATCTGTCGTTTTTATGAAAAATGTGTTGTTTGTACATCTTTTCTCTTGAATTTTTTGCAGTGTCAACATTCATTGCCCATCTGTAATTTTAGATGTAACACTCCCTAAAGCTCCTACTATTCATATACAACAAAAAAAACACACCCTCATTTTGACTTCATTTTTCTTTCAGTGAAGAGTTAGTTCTGTTGCCCTTTCTTTTGACCATTTTCATTCTTTGGAAACAGTGCACACACTCCTACTAGGCATATTTCTCATCAAAGACTTCCAAAGCCATATATGACTTCTTAATTCGAAAGGCATCTGCTAATGGAAACATTGAGATCAGCAGAAAAGAACATTAACTAATGAGTTCTGGGAACAAAAGGTGGTAGAAAGAACACATTCATCAGAAACATATTTTCTACCACCAACCACAGCACCTCTTACTTTAGTTGGAAACAAATATTTAGTTATTTATTTATATAAATTAGGAAATAAAAAACAAACCTATGAAATTGCAAGACACAATACCTTAGTTAAAGTAACTTGTTGTCTGGTTTAACATATATCTAGGATGTGAAACTTAATCTGATACACATGTAGGACTGTAAAAGGCTCCTTATTTTTAAAATACAGTAACATGTTTTGTTTACAGGTTTTGTAAATGGTTTATTTACGTAAAAGTATAAATGTATACATACCTTTAAAAGATTTAAGTTCTTCAACCTTTTCTCTTAGGCAAAGGACTCTTGTTGCTTCCTTCCTTTATGCATATATTCATTCACGGCTACTGTTCATTGCTTTCATAAATTTAATATTTTCAAGCCTATTATATATAAAATCTATCCATATGAGGAGTTACATCTTGGAACAGTATCTGAGTTTCAACTATCACCCTTCTGGCCTTTTGTTAATAGGAAGCCTAGTCAATTACTGAAGTCTGCCTGACTTCAAGTTCCAAGAAAAACAGATTTCTGTAAGATAAGATGTTTGGTGTTGCGTCAGTGTTCGTTCAGTGACTTGTTAACAATCGTTAAACTGTTCTTGCTTTGGTCTTAAAAAACTTTGATGTTCTTCTTAAAGTGGGTACTTTTTTGACTCAAAATTTTAAATGTTTCACCATCTTCTCAGAACCTTCTTCAGACCCGATTGTAAGTTCTTTTACATTTGTTAGATTCTTGTCTTATGAACTGCAGTCTCCTATAAGAATGTCTGGAAACACAAGCAGTCTGTAGTCCTGAAAAATTCCATGAAAAATGTGAAATATCTTACCCACTAAAGTGAAGCAGTTACTGCACAATTATTCTGGGTGAAGAGCACCTACGCAGAGAGATAGTGCCCAAAAGCTGAAATCTTGTAAATGTATATTGTAGCTTATCTTGCAGTAACCTGTTTGCATTACTATTCCTGTTATTTTGAATGCATTTCTTGAGGACATCATCTTTATTTTTACTTCCTCTCGGGTGGTAGTTACGTACTCAAAAATATAGGAAATAAAGTAATGCGATATAAATAAATTTAAGTGTAAATTGCATTTTTTTTCCTTCAGACTACAGAATGTTGTATATTTTGGGCTATCATTTGGTGACTGCAGTCTGCAAAATGGCAGCCCTTTTACTGAATCCACCTGAAAGCTGGACTCAACTAATGATTCAGAGCATTATAAGTAATGATTCAGATGAAGAGCAAGATCCTGAGATAAGGACACTTGTCAGTATTCACTGAGAAGACGTAGCAAAGGTCATCAAATCTGTCAATGGAATGATGGAATAGCATTTTTGCAGAGAAATACGCTGGGTTATAGAAAAGCTTTGATATCATTGATATATTATTTTTAAAAATTAATTTAACTGTACTTGAAATAAAGGAAGCCACAATTAAATCTGCAGGACTACCGAAACCAGACAGAATGTTAAGAAACCAGGAACATTGTCACACCCCTATCTGCAGTACTTTCTCTGATGGTTGAAATCTCCAGTTGCATTCTTACCCATTTTAAACTCATCATTTTAAGACAAGATTAACAACATCTAGTGGTACCAATATATGTTAGCTAAATTATATCCAGTGATGTCAGGTAGTAAAATAGTTAGAATTAGAAATGAGTGCTGTTGTCTTTGTGACCTGGTAATGCAGGTCTGAGTTGAAAGAGCCCTTATTTTAAAAGTAGGTAAGTCTGTGTAATAAAACCAGTTTTCCTACAAGCACAAAAGCAGGTTATGCAATAAAAAATACGCTGTTCAATATGAAAGCCTTTGACATCATTAGTCTTTTCAACAGTGATCTTTCTGTGAGTGACTCCCTTCAGGGATGACCTCATTTATTTAAATAAGATCTGGAGTGTGCCAGGTACGCCAAAAGCAGGCTAGAATATCTGTCTTGAAGACATTTTCAATCTTCTTTGTTATCACAGGTCATTGATAAGATGTCTCTAGTAGCTTTTTCTCCTGTTCTGTTACTGTTTCATTACCTGCAACCTAGAAGGAAAGTCATCCAAATTGATAACAGTTGCATTATTTGTTGCCTTGAGCTACTACAGTGATTTTAGGCTTTTTCAGACTTTTCTTTTTCTTTTTATAATGCTGTGCCTGAAATTCTTCCTGTGTAGAGGAATCGGGTATGAAACGACACAACGTGTCACTATCATATTTGTGTCATGGATATAAAGATAACAAAAGATACTTGGTAGTCCAGGCAAAGATGACCTATGAAGTATCATGAAAAGACAACTACTCCTGCAGTAACCTTCCTATTGTGTCTCTTAAGTAAAGTTGCAGTGATTATCTCCTTGAGTACCAGCAGTCATTCTACATCCCAGGTCCTTTTCTGCAAAGTTCCTTTCCAACTGGGAGGCCCCCAGCATGTTACCAGTGCATAAGGATATTCCTCCCTGTGTTCAGGACTTTGCATTTCTCTTTTGTTTAATTCTGTGATGTTTCTGTGGGTCCGTTTAACATCCTATTGAGGTGTCTCTGGATGCCATTGTGACCCTCAATTATTGTTAGCCACTTCTCCCAGTTCTCTGTCATCTGCAAACTTGCTGAGAGTGCACTCTTCTCCATCATCTGGATTATTAATGAAGATGATGATGCCTCAAAATATATCCAAGATTACCATTAAACAAGAGAACTAAGATTATATCTCAAAAATCAGATTATGAGAATGTTATTCAGAAAAAGGATTTCATGGTGTCTTTTGCAGGGGAGTTTAATTAACTTGGACACAGGTAAAATAGCAGCCATACAAATTGGTGTCTTAGCATGCTGGGTTAAAAATGGGCTAGACGACCGGGTCCAGAGAGTAGTGGTGAATTGAGTGAAATCCAGCTGGTCATCAGTGGTGTTCCTCAGGGGTTGGTGTTGGGGCCTATCCTCTTTAATATCTTTATTGATGATCTGGATGAGGGAATTGAGTGCACCCTCAGTAAGTTTGCAGATGACACCAAGTTGGGGGGGAAGTGTCAGTCTGCTGGAGGGTGGGAAGGCCCTGCAGAGGGACCTGGGCAGGATGGGTTGATGGGCAAAGGCCAATGGGATGAGGTTCAACGTGGCTAAGTGCTGGGTCCTGCACTTTGGCCACAACAACCCCATGCAGCGCTACAGGCTGGGGACAGAGTTGCTGGAAAGCTGTGCAGAGGAAAAGGATCTGGGAGTGCTGGTCAGTGCTTACCTGAACATGAGCCGGCAGTGTGCCCAGGTGCCCAAGAACGCCAATGGCATCCTGGCTTGTATCAGGAATAGCGTAGCCAGCATGACCTGGGAGGTGATCGTCCCCCTGTACTCAGCTCTGGTGAGGCCACACCTCGAGTAGTGTGTTCAGTTTTGGGCCCCTCACTACAGGAAGGACATCGAGGCCCTGGAGCATGTCCAGAGAAGGGCTACGAAGCTGGAGAAGGGCCTGGAACACAAGTCCTATGGGGAGCGGCTGAGGGAACTGCGGTTGTTTAGTCTGGAGAAGAGGAGGCTCAGGGGAGACCTCATTGCTCTCTGCAACTCCCTGAAAGGAAGGTGTGGGGAGCTGGGGGTCGACCTCTTCTCACAGATAACTAGTGATAGGACTAGAGGGAACGGCCACAGGAGGCTGAGGTTGGAAATTAGGAGACATTTCTTCTCAGAAGAAGTAGTCAGGCATTGGAATGGGTTGCCCAGGGAGGTGGTGGCGTCACTGTCCTTGGGGTTGTTTAAAAAAAAAGTTGGACATGGTGCTTAGGGACATTGGTGGTAGGGGGATGGTTGGTCCAGATGATCTTGGAGGTCTTTTCCAACCTTAACGATTCTATGATTGATCCTATGATTCTATGTGGGGCTGAAGAATAGGATGAATTGACCAGTATCAATGAGATTGGTCACAGCCTTTGAGGTATGTCAGGTTACTTCTTTCTGCTGCTTGGAGAATAAGATGCAAAGAGGCAAATACAATTGGTGTAACCAATTAAAAAATATTTTTTTCTTCTTATTTTATTTGCACACAGTTATTAGTATTGTGATCTGAATGACTTTAATTAAAGAAGCAGCAGTAACTTATTTTACCAGTAAATGCCTTATATTCAAAAATATATTTTTTAATTGGAAGGAGATAATGGAGTGATTTATACAGAAAATTTAAAATTGCAAGACTCTAGTATCCAGCATTTTCATTAAATTCAGAACTGGAAAAGAATGTATTTTCTGAATCATAGTGCAATAGGATGGCTATGGTAGGAACGTGATTCATGTGTACTGAGAATTATAATTATTATGTTAATATTTGCGTTGTTAAATAGATTTTTATCATGCATGTTTATACAGATCCTTTCACTTGAATGCATTTCAGATTCCTGAACCATGCTAACTGGCTTAGATATTTATAGGAAGACTAGTAAAACTGCCATGAAATGGACTCTTCTGTTGCTCATAAAATAGTAATATTTATTCACAACTCTCATTTCTGTCAAACAATCTCTTTTCTCTTTCAGTCTAAAAATGATTTTAATCTGTATTTCAAATACTTTGTCTGATGACACTTGCAATTGTAGCTGCTACTTAAACATTGATAGTAATGTTTAATGTGCTATCTGAATTCTGTGCATATTCAAAACTGTCATTTTTAACTTGCTGATGAAAAAATTGGGAAATAGCTAGGAATTCAGTTTCTCCGGAAATTCTTTCCTGAGATGAATTTCACTTACATCTATCATTACTCCAAGTAAGAAAGTTATTTTTCAGTTTTTTAACTAATAATGTGAAATAGTGAAAATTAAAATGTAAGCACTTTTTATGTCATTACACTTGGAGACTGCTTAGAATCAGAACTAAGCATATCTACCCTTTTTCTCAGCCTTAATTTAATCCTCTTGTCAAAGCTGCAAGTAAGAAATGGTGATAATAATCTGCAGCTCTTTAGAAAGTGTTTTAATTTCTTTATCGATGTCTTAAAAACATAGCTCAGTATAGCTGCTTATTACAGTACAACTAAGGTTAGAGCTCTTATCAAAATGGTTTTATTTTTTCATCTGTTTTTTATGTGTGTTTATAAGGAGGTAGCTAATGGATTGATTATGAATCATAATTTGACATGATTTTGATTGGTTTTATGGAAATATGAAACTGTTTTTGTTTAAAGTAGTTCAGTTACTTTGTTCCAGCTGAAGGTTGCAAAATAAATGTGTCAGTTATAAAGCAAGTGTTAGTATCAAAACCACAAGATAAAACAGGGAACCATCTCCTAGTGTCTTGGATGATTTTATTTGTAATACAGGTATTTTTATGTTGATATTCAGAAGAAATTAATCTTTTTTTTTTTTTTTTTTTTTTGTCTGCATGATTTTAGCCATGTCCTTCAGGAGCTCGTGATTTTCGAGAAAAACAATGTGCAGACTTTGACAATATGCCTTTCCGGGGAAAGTATTATAACTGGAAACCCTACACTGGAGGTAATGTGTAGCTTTTCAAAAATATTTTGTGAGTGAAATCTTCAAAACTGTTTAAATGTTATACAAAAAGTAGTGTGTGTAAATAGAAAAATTTTGATGAAGATAAGATGAGCTAAGTTTGGTAACCTTTTGTCAGTTATGAAAAATGTAACAGAAGAGCCATGACAATTCCTTTTTTTTTCTTTTAATATGGAAAGAGAGTGAGCATCATTGTAGGGACTCCACTTTAAAATAAGGAACCCTTTCCATCTGCAGTTGCGATGGTCTTAGAGAATGCATAGATGATCTATAAGTAACTTTGATGCTACAGTGACAAGTTTAGTATAAACATCTCAATAAAATTTTCATTAGTTAAGGTGAGAATACTGAGAAATGGAGAAAGAAAGAAAAGCATTCATAAAGTATCTAAGGCTACTTCAATAAGTTGAGTTATAAATAATTACGCTATGCAATAAAAGGATATTTTGAGGCAGGGAAGAGGATTTTAATTTCTTTTTCTCTGTATGACAGTTTAATCAAATTTAGTTGTTTCTGTCATTGTTCAATGTTTCTAACTCGCCTTTTGATTATTTTTTTTTCCTATTCTAAACCCTGAGTAAATCCATTTTCCCATTTGTGTTTTTATTTTTTATAGATTTTTTTTAAGATTAGAAGCCTAAAAGTGACCATTGTGATCACATGATCTGAGCTGTAGTGTATTTCAAGTAATAAGACTGAAGTGCTAATTGAAGTAGTCTGATCTTGTTTTTGAAATTTACTCTGACATACTTCTAACTCTACATTCTTTACTTATTCGTGTTTCTCAAATGGTGAAGTATCCTTTTTTTTAATTGTTCAATAATCATTCATGTTGTATTAACATAATAGAATCCTTATGTAGCCATCCAGCCTTGCCATATCTTACTATAAGAAATAATCCTCTTTGCAAAACAGAAGAGTCAAGTAGAAAAATCAATAAGAGAAAGCAAAATAAAGCATATATATTACGTGTCAGGTATGAGGTAATTTTATAAATTTCAGATTTGTTTATGCATACATATTCTTAACTAATTAATATTTTTTCAATAATTATGTTATTTTTTTCCTTTGGTTTTATTGTCCAGGTGGGGTTAAACCATGTGCATTAAACTGCTTGGCCGAAGGTTATAATTTTTACACTGAACGTGCTCCTGCAGTAATAGATGGGACTCAGTGCAATGCTGACTCACTGGATATCTGTATCAATGGAGAATGCAAGGTTACAAATGCTTTATAAAGTACTTACAGATTACTTTGTTTTGTCTGTTATATCCCACATTTAATTATGGTATTTGATGGTTACTTATGTGAAACAGGATTGTTGATAAAGTTCTTAATGAAAGAGTCAGAGACAAAGAGCTAAAAAAAGGTATCGTATAATCATAGAATTATGGAATGATTCGAGTTGGAAGGGACCTTTAAAGATCATCTAGTTCCAACCCTCCTGCTATGAGCAGGAACATTTTTTGCTAGACTGGGTTGACCAAAGCCCCATCCTACCTGACCTTGAATACTCCCAAGGAGGGGACTTTTTCAACTTCTTTGGCCAACCTGTTCCAGTGCCTCACCACCTTCATAGTGAAGGATTTCCTCCTTGTATCTAATCTAAATCTACCCTCTTCCAGTTTAAAGCCATTAGCCCTTGTCCTGTATCTACATGCCCTTTTATAAAGTCTTTATCCATCTTTCTTAGAAGCCCTTTTAAGTATTGAAGGGCTGCAATAAGGAGTCTTCAGAACCTTTTCTCCAGGCTAAACATTACCAGCTCTCTCAGCCTGTCTTGATAGGAGAAGTGCTCCAGCCCCTTGATCATCTTTGTGGCCCTCCTCTGGACTCCTTCTAGTAGGTCCATGTACTTTTTGTGCTGGGGGCCCCAGAGCTGAACGCATCACTTCAGGTGGGGTCTCATGAGGGCAGAGCAGATGGTGAGAATCACCTCCCTCCACTTGCTGGCTGCAATTCTTTTGATGCAGCCCTGGATTTAGTTGTTTTTCTGGGATGCAAGTGCGTACTGTCAGTTCAAGTCCAATTTTTCATTTGCCTGTACCGCAAGTTCTTCTCTGCATGGCTGCTCTCAATCCAATCTTAGCCCAGCCTGTAATCATGTTCGGGATTGTCCTGGCCCAGGTGGAGCACTTTGCACTTGGCCAAATAAGACAAATCATTTGAATTAGCTTCTCACGGACATTAAAGCAGATTAGAGTTCTTCATTTTGCCATCTTTTATCTTGCTTTGTGGTTTCTGTGTAAACTATCAGTGGAAAAAGCAACAGGAGATGAGCATATTCCTTGTACTATTCCACGGCCTGTTCCATCATTCCAATTCCTGGATTCCAATTCCAATTTCATTCCACTACTCTGGAAGAAAAACAGTAAATGTAAACATATTAATCTGTTTCTCCACAAATAGTTCATCCTGTTGGAAACAATTCTGCTGTTAATTAACTTGAAACAGAAATTTGTCACTGTCACTCTATGGAAGTATGTGTAAGTGGTAGTATTTGCCATTTACTAAAAATGTAGTTACCTTGTAAGGTTCTTATAAACTGCATTACATGAATTTGAAGAAAATTGGATGTCTGTGCCATATTTTTTGTTATATTCATCACACTGCTGCTTCAGTTTAGCAAAGCATTTAATTATGTACTTAAGTCTAAACATTTGAATAGTGTTGGTGACTGGTAAAAAATCATCTGATTTCGCTGAAACCACTAACATACCTAAAGCTTACTCAAGGCTTAAGTGGTTTGCTATACTGAATGCTGAAGATTAATGTTTATTGAATAATATGATGAGATTTACCATTAGTAATCTAAGCAAAAAAAGTACAAGAAATAACCCGTGGAATTCCGGTGTACTTCATAAATAAGAACATTCTAGTACTTTTGGGAAGTCTTTTAAAACTAATAACCAGACTAAAACTCAAGTCTGAGGGGGCTGTGTAATAAAAATCAGGCCCGTTTCATCTTGGTGAATTACAAAATTGAACTATAAGTGGTTAGAATAATACTGTTTTTTCAATTACTTGCAGTATTTTAACTTCTCTTCCAACCTATGTATTACCTGTTTGCAAGTTAAAACCAAGCTATGCAGCTGCCTCCTTTTTTATACAAATCCCAGAAAAAAATGCCAATGTCCAGCGTTCATTCTTGTTTTGTTTGGTTTGGTTTGGCTTTTGTTCTGTTTCTTAGGTATCTGACTGTATATATTTGCATTAGGTTTCTAAGAGTGATGAATAAATTAGTCAGATGCAGGTGGTCATTGTTCACTGTACATAGATTTCTCAAGTAGATAAGTAGTTTATAAGGCTGTAAATTCCTTTGTAAATAATATTTATGCTACATAAATATTTAAGAAAATTACAGCTAATGTTTCCCTAAAAGCGATGGAGATTTAACACAATTAGCCCTTGTAATATTAAAGAAAAAGGTCACTAATCATTTATTAATAATTGTAATAATTACACTGTTTGTAAATTGCTGTGAGATCCCCACCTGAAAGTCACAGTAGAAATAGAAAATATTTATTAATCATGATTTAATACTAAGCCAAAATCTGTTTTCAGTAAGCCAAAGTTTGTTTTTAGTAAGCCAAAATTTTGTTTTGATTTTTGATTTTCTTCACTTGTAAGTGAAAACTCATTTAATAGTAGCAGGTATTGAAAACAGAATAGATAAAAAGAAGATTTGAATATCTTACACTTGAGTGAAACACTTCAACAATCTATGAAGATAAAGGTGTAAGAAAACTGTTAAAATATTTTTTCTTTTCTTCTCTTAGCATGTGGGTTGTGATAATATTTTGGGGTCTGATGCTAAGGAAGATAGATGCCGTGTTTGTGGAGGAGATGGGAGTACATGTGAAGCAATTGAAGGTTTCTTCAATGATTCATTGCCCAGAGGAGGTATGCACATACAAGTCCATTCTGTTGTATTTATGTGGCTGTTAAACAAGTAACAGTGTTCCAACTGATTTCCAGCATTGCATTGCTGGCAGTCATACACTGGGACTACTTTCTTTTGCCTAGTTGTTTCCTTTTCCTATGTTAGCTTGGATTTCTATAAAACAGTCATATATTTTGTTACTGAATACTTAGTTCTTATGATGTTAAATGCACTTAAGGAGAAGTGGGTGTTCTTTTTTTTTTTTTAGTGTAATCTGATATTTATAATCATGTATATGACTATACATGACATTTTAAAATAGAAAGGATCCAGAAGAGTCTTTTATGCTCATGTTACTAAAAAAATAAATGTGTATGGAAATATATAAGGGTAATTAGTTGAAAACTTAGCTCAGAAGAGACAATACTAGTGTTGCAGTGATTCTCCATGTTACTGCATCTGCTCCGTCTAATTAAATCTATTGCAACTAATATTGCATGTGGTCCTGGATGTAAGAAAACGATTGATGCACTGGAGTTAGTTCAGCTCAGTGAGGGGGCCACTAAGATTAGTGGGTGCTGGAGCACTTACTGCTCTGTGAGTAGAGGTTGAGGGAACTGGGCTTATTTAGCCTGGAAGAAAGAAGACTTGTGGGGGCAGGATACCACCCTTCCAAAACCTATGAGGATGTTATGGTGAAAACAGAGCCAGGCTGTTCACAGTGGTGGACGTGTGGTGGGAGGAGCAGAGACTATGTCTATAAATTAAAACAGGACAGGTGCTGAGCCAATGGAAGGAAAAACATTTTCCCAGGAGTGGATCAGGTTGCCCAGAAGGGTTGTACAGTTTCCAGCTTTGGAGTTTCTTATAACACAATACAACTATAAGGTGTTGTCAAACCTGGTCTTACCTCCTAGCTAGTAGTAAGAAGTTGGTCTAAACGAATGTCTTGAGATCCTTTCCAACCTGAATTATTCTATGATCTTACGGTCATTTTATATATTAGTTACTTGTAATATACTGTTGAAAACTTTATTATCATTTACAAAAATGAATTTCTGAATTAACATTAAACTCTTTCTACCACATTCAAATGTCTGAACTTTAAAGACATTTCTTTGTATGACATGAACGAAAATATTCAAATACACTTGAATTCCATACTTCTTACTGTTTTTTAGTTGTAAATAATTTATTAGTGGCTAGTTTCATGACTAATACTGTTTAAGATAACAAGAAAAAGGTTATCTTTCTTTTACAGGCTATATGGAAGTGATTCAAATTCCAAGAGGTTCTGTGCACATTGAAATAAGAGAAGTGGCAATGTCAAAGAACTACATTGGTAAGAGCATGGTTTAAATAGCAGACTGTTATTAAGTTAGATTTTCTGATGTGATTTAGGGATACATATTTCTGATTTGACCAAACCATACACATAGTAGAAGCAGCAGAGGGGATAGTAGTTGTTAATCTTAATCTGTGGTCAGACAGTCACAGCAGTTGGTTAGGATGTATTCTCCTGAGTGGAGCTAATGGAATGCATCATGTGATTCCTCCTTGTATGCAGTGCAAAATCAGGTCAGTTTTACTGTAGTTATGGAGTCAGACTTGGAGCTAGAGTGGGTGAGGAACACTCAAGTGATCTACTGTCCCTCTCTGAGGTAATGTCTTACACCTGAGGAAATTTCTGACCTTAGGGAACCATACGGTTTTAAAACATCATTTTTTGCTTGGAATGATCATTCAACAACAGTCATGGTTGCTTAAATATAACAATAGTGCCTCCTTATCTTAAGGCAGTTGAATGTAATAATTCCACAGAGTTTCTGTGTTGCTGTTTTGTAGGGACTTGATGCTATTCCTGTTTTATAGATAAGGGAAAATGGGGTGCAGAAAAACTATGGGCTTTATTGAGATCATTCAGGAAGCCTGTGGTAAAACACAGAATTGAATTCAAATGCCCAGATTATCCCTTGTTTCCTTTAAGATTGTGTTAAATTTGCTTTTCAGTTTTTAAATATTGGTATGTACAGCTCTAGCTTTATCAAACTCAAAAAGAGCATGCATTTCTGAAAGCTTCTGTATTCTGATTTGCATAGCATTTGTTCACAGTAGTGCACAGAGCTGATCAGTGTGCTACAGGAAACTAACAGATAAACAGAAGCTGTTAACCTGTTTAGGCATAATGACAACTGATTAGGCTATTTTTTCAGTCTGTTCTGCATGTAATTAGTATATAGAATAGCAATGTGTTGGAAAGGACTATAATGCATATGAGTAGGAAGGACAATAACTTCCCTAGACACATTAATTGGTAAACTGATTGTATTGATGATAATGGTACCTTTTACTGTTGGATGCTTTTTCCTTTCTTTTCGCCTGACCCTACAATCATTTAATTCGGCAGATTTTCAGTCTCCCTTCATTCTGCGGGGATAGTAACATCCACTACTCCAGCAGTAAAGAGTGCTTGTTATTCTTGCAGCATCACACTCCCCCATGTCAAAATATGCGAGTAACATTGATCAAATATCCTACATTGACATTTGAGACAGAGGTTGTGGTGGAAGAGAGGCATACAGTGCACGCTAATGTGGTTGCTTTATGCTAAGAACCATATTGTCAAAAGAACGTTTTGTTAACATGGACATTTATGCTAATGTTAATGTCATATTTAGTACACAGATCCCATTAAGATACTTGTGTTTCTGATTCCATGGGTAGCTGAAAATAAATACAGGAGTTAGATAGAATAAAGCAGATACTCATAGTTAGTTACTACCATTACGTTTGTTATAAATTTTGCTTATAAATCAGAGGAATGTGATCTGGAACAGTATTTAGGTCAGTACCATCAGCACCAAATGAATGAAAAAAGTGCCAATTTTTTAGCTTCAATAAAAAAATATAGGCAACTTTTTTGATATTTAATTTGGCCACAGATCTAAAAATGTAAAGTGGTACATAACTGTTTTTTCAGTCTGCTTCTCACAATTTCAAGGAGGTTCCTGATTTTCAGGCCCTCTCCTCAGTACCTTACTACATGCCACAGAAGTCCTTGCTAATACCAGGGGGATTCCTTTCCTTTACGAGTTCCTATGTTCACAACTTTGAAAGGAACCATTATATCCTATTGTAAGATACGAAGTTGCAAGGACTATTTCCTTTTTTTTGTTGAAATGTTTTGTACCATGAATGGGAACCAGATCACTGTTCGAGGATCACCAGTTTTTGGGGAAAGGAATGCTTATAATTTGTTTGCTCCCTAAAAAGAATTATGCAAGCAAGATGGCAGTTAAAAAAGAGTTTATTATGTTAAAATGCATACTTCTAGAGTATTGTTTTATAGATGCTTCTTTAGTGGCAGTGTCAACTTCACAACTCCTTCCCTATCTTTATGGAGTTCCCCTCTGTTGTTCAGGACAGCTGTTTTGTGGTCACACCATGAACCAGATTAGAGAACTGATTCAGCTGAAAATAACCATTTACACATATTATTATGTTTTGGTTTATGTGTACTGCTGCCAAAAATGTGACCACAGTCTAAGAAATCAATTTCTCCATTTGGAAATATACAAAAAAGAAAGAAAGAAAAAAAAAAACTCTCTCATACTGTTTTCAATGTTTCCTCTGTTCTTTTCAGTTAGTAGGGTCTCAAACTAACTTGCAGCAAACATCCCACACTTCCCTGAACTAAAATGCAGTTCTTTTGCAAACCCTGGCCTCAAATTTAGGAAGCAGTTAGATATTTGGCAATCTCAAGTAGCTCAGTCAGCACCTGTCCTCCCTGCCCCCCATCTCGGGCTGATAATTTCTGCACCAGTATCACTCCTAGTGTTGTGGCAACAAAAACACATGTTACTGCAGCTGCATAAATAATATATATTTTTTTAAATGATCTGACCAAAAATAATCCAACAACAAAATTGCCTGTTTCCAGAGCTGCTGAAAAAATATATGTTTAGGAATGCTGTTATCTTACCTTAATTGGATTGATCTGAGCTGACATCTTTGCTTATATTCCCCCTATGCAACAGAATGTTGTGTGCTAATTTCCTGTGGGCTTCCTGCATTCTCAAGTTCTAACAAATGATTTAATTAGTATATTAATTTGTTCCTTCTGTCTCATATGCTAATAATTATGTCAGTGCTTCATCATAGTCATGTAATTATATTATTGGAATGCTATTCACAGCTGTGTTCATCACCTGTACATAACAATGCATATTAAGCAAATCTGTTCACAGAATGCAAACACATTTTTCTTTTGCAGGCAGGTAAAAAAAAATGTGTATAGCATACACACAGTTGATAGTACAAGCACAGAATTTCAGAAAGATTAATTATATAAACATCGTGTATGAGAATATTTTTACCCCTTTGCTCACTTAAAAGTTTTATTAGAAGTTTTGGCTCTATGGAAATATGACCACTAATAAAAGACCGATGTTCACGTGTTAGCATAGTTATGTATTGTGATAGGATGAAGTATAATGGTTTTAAACTAAAAAAGGGTAGATTAAGATTAGATATAAGGAAGAAGTTCTTTACTGTGAATGTGGTGAGGCACTGGCACAGGCTTCCCAGAGAAGCTGTGGATGCCCCATCCCTGGAGGTGTCCCTGCCTTTGGAAGGGGGGTTGGAACTAGGTGATCCTCAAGATCCCTTCCAACCCAAATTATTCTATGATTTTTTATTTCATATACCTGCTTAAAATAGATAAATAGTGGGAGTACTGTTCCTTTCTTTTAGTATGTTACTGCCTGCAATTTGTCTTGTTTCCTTATGCACGTTTTTTATTCTCTGCTTCTTGTACTACAAAAGCCATATAGACAATAGAGAATCTGAACTACTTTGAGAATTTAAAATAAATGAATGTGTGAAAGCTAGTTTCTTCGCTCGAAACACATACATGTTTCCAGATTAAATCCAGGGAAGTTAATGGAGTAAGATTTTGCTATGGAAAGGCATTCATCTTCAGACTTTATGGTGGTGAATGGAAATGGTTACTAATCCCTGCTGAATAAGGCCGTCACCAACATAATGTTGCTTCCTCACCAGCTCCTGTTCATATGAATGCTCTCTGGATCTATTCTAGAAAACTTGAGCATCATTCAGATTTTTTTCCTAACTGTTCAAGGTAAAACCTCTGTCTACACAGATGTAGTTGAGAATAAAACTTCATCATAAGTTGTCTTCTCCTTATGGTTGTGCCATGAGTTTGTAAAAATCTGGTAAAGCCAGTGTGTGTTTTGTCTCAAAAACCAACACTGTTTGATTGTGTATTTCCAGCCATGATTTTGCGTTTAAGAGCATGCTTTATGTAAAGTAAATATGAATGATGAATAACTCAGTGATCGTCATCATTATCTCATCCAGAAGGCAATATCTAGTTAACAGAATATTCACCTTAAGATACAATGTCAGTTTCATATTTAGAAGTTTAATCTCATAAAATATCAAACATTAGTCCCTGAATAATATATGCTTGTCCAGCCTAATTGGTCAGTTAGATTAAGTAAGTAAGGATTAAGAAATCTGTTTGTTATCTACAGTACTTACATGGTTTAAGGCTGTAAATTAATAATAATAAAAATATCTTGGCAGATGAAATAGCTAGTACTTGTTTTTGTAGTAGAAATGCCTTGGATTTATGCTTTAGGAAGGAAAAAAGAAAATGGGCAGAGACAACAAAGTAAGCTGATTAGGACCATACTTCAAACTCAATCTTTTTCTTTTTTCTCTCTGCAAGTTACGTGATACCTTTCTTATGCCCGAACATACAAAATCTTAATTATTAATTATAATCTTAATTAATCTTAAATTAGATTGGTAATTGATTATACATTTGAGACCTACATATGTCTTAAGTAGAACAGCATACTGCAGGTGGGCTTAGTTTTAAAGTTGAAGATATATTTCAGGTTGCATGAGGCACTGTTTTTTTCAATATAGCATCTGCATGTTGAAATCTTCAAAGTATACCTGCACATTAAAGTTCATGATAGAGACAGTATTTTCAAACTGTATGAGGGATATTTTAACCAAGGCTAAAGAAGAACATTTGTTGAAAAAACAATGATAGAGAGCTGAAACTCACATACTTCTAACAGAGTAGTAGTTTAATTTGTAATGGCTTCTCCATTGTAAATGCTGCTTCCAATTTTTAGGTGGCTTGTATTTTTTTTTAAGCTTTAAAATCTGAAGAGGATGACTACTATATTAATGGTGCCTGGACTATTGACTGGCCAAGAAAGTTTGATGTTGCTGGAACAGCTTTCCATTACAAGAGGCCAACAGATGAACCAGAGTCTTTGGAAGCACTAGGCCCTACTTCAGAAAATCTCATAGTCATGGTAAAGTTACAATTAATATATTTCTGAAATCTGAAATACGTTTTTATGTTCTGAGGAAACATAAGACCATGAATAAAATCAGAATAGGTCACAGGCCATGCTGGGACTTTTTGCATTTGTATTTTAATTCAGTTTTCCTCTCTTTTAAAACTGACGGGTGACGGGTAGATACTGTGGTGGAAAAGGGGTAAAGTTAGAAGAACCCTGGGAAACATCACAGAAAATGCCCCATCTGTATTAATTGTGCTTCAGAATAGTAGTAGCAAAAATTGTAAATTAAATATATTTTCTATTTCTGTGTATTTCTGGTACATGGAATTGTTAAGATATAGCATACAATAATTGCATCAGACTCTGACTGTGATGTTTAATATGTACACAGCAGCATTTTTTTTCCTTACAGGTCTGTAGTTGTCAGTGGTTTTAATCATGGCCTTAGTATTACTATTTGACCTGCGTTAAAGTATATTTTGAGATAAATTGCTCTGAATGGATGGTATAAAATATTTGAATGTAACAGAAGAAAATATGACCAGGGTGCTGGTAGCCTGTCTCTGACAGTAGTCAGTAGTAAGCCTACTATATTGCTCTGTTGTGTTGAGGAAGAGTATAAGACTAAGGTGAAACTTGCTCAGTATATTCTATCAGCTACCAGTTTTGCAGTTCAGGGATTGCTTGAGCCAGACAGGATGTTTTTCTGTATAGAATGATTGTTGCCTCGATGCTTACATTTTAGTCAATGTTCTTAAGTGTTTGAATCCTGTTTGTTGTTGTTGTTGTTTGTTTGTTTCTTTTGTTTGTTTTACTTTAGCTGTGGATAAACTGGAGAGTTCATATAGAATGAGTTTCATAAAGATTATAGTGCCTTTTCTCATTTGGTCAGTCTCAGTGAGTTTTCAACTGAATCTCTTTTGTCTAATAGTTAGGTAAATATACTTTTACAAAATATAATAGAACGTAGAAGGAGTTGAGAAATAGCTCTTAGATATGTCAGATGCTGCATCTGACACAAAAAAAGTTTGGTAGATAATCAGACACTAATGTTCAGCAGGTGGTATGTGGAAGTGCACTGCAGTTCAACAGTCATGGTAGATAAAGCACATGGTGATTGTTGCACTTCCATCTATATCACCTACAGTGGTACAGCTGTAGTGATAGTTTTGATATTCCTTTAAAGGAACCACTGCTGCGATTCCATGAGTTTAATGCTGCTAGCTAATGCATTAGGAAAAAACAGTAACCTCAGCAACAGTCTGTTTCTCTGTTACTATTTTTATGATTATTAGTCACTAGAAGTATTAAACAAGGGCAGGGCTTGATTCATAACTACTACATGGGTAGCTCCTTACAAGATTTCAGTGAGAATTGCTGCATGTTTGCATAGCAATGTCTGTAACCTACTTTGACCTCAAGTAATGATTCAGTTACCAAATTCATTTCCATTAATTAATGTATTAATTTATGAAGACTGGCTTTTTAGAACTATTATGTCAAAAATAAAGAAGTGACAAAAGTTGTGAAGTTGTGTCAATGGCTAAAGAAGACAAAGCTCACCTCCTTATACAATAATACTTCTTTTTTTTTTTTATATATGCATCTTATAAGTCAGTTCAGATTTATTTGGAAATACCTTACAAAACTACTGTGGCTTCCTTTATTACTTTTTCCCCTTCCACAAGACATAACACATGCCTAGATTAATGTCACTGTAGTTGCCCTCTGCTTGCCTGTTTTAATGGTATAACCAGTTGTTTTCAACTACAGATTCTGCTACAGGAACAAAATTTGGGTATAAGGTATAAATTCAATGTTCCCATCTCTCGCACTGGCAGTGGAGACAATGAAGTTGGCTTTGCGTGGAATCATCTGCCTTGGTCAGAATGTTCTGCCACTTGTGCTGGAGGTAAGACACCAGGCAGTCAAGCTACAGGGTAAACTGAATTTCAAGATACACTTTATTACATAAATATGTAGGTAACTAATTGAAAACATTTCTTTCAGACATACTTCAGACGTTAACTTAGAAAAAGAACATTTATTTTATCACATTGGATTTTGTTGTTTTCAAGTACATTTAATATGTTCAGATCTTCTTGTTAAATACAGTGTATCTTGGCACAGTGTGTCTCTTCTGAGGCTTCTTCTGAGATTCTCTTGAAGCTGGGATGTTTGCTTTTCACAGGAGCTTTCTTGATAAAGGACACCAGAAGTTTTAAGTAAGGAGATTAATAAACCAAGGGGAAATAAGGCAACTATAAATAAAGAGATATGTCTGTGTGTGTGTTTGTAGGTATTCTTCATATATCCTAGTCAGCCCTCCCACCCTCCAGCCACCAAAATTTAGGTTACATACTAGTAGAGTCTCTGTAGGAGGTGATAGCAATTGGATTATACTTCCCAGCCCATAGCAGTATCTGTTGCCTATTGGCAGCGATGGGGGATTTGTAGGTTGTCCCATGTGATTCATCATGGGTGCCTTTTGCCCACAATTTACTATATTCCTAATCCTCCCTCTAGTGGCCACCAATGCAATTCTTTACCTCTGGCTGGGAGAGCAGGACAGTTGGCTTTCTTCAAAGCCAACACCATTGCTGCTGCATGGACTGGTGAGTAGAAGTGCTGTGTGAACAGTATCTATCTTCTCTCTGGAGACTGAATGCATCATCCCCAACATATCTCAATTTCAGAAGAAATGGGAGAGAGCTGTAAATTGATGAAAGAATTTCAGTTTTCTAAAGCACTGTGCACTGACTTTAGCAAGAGGAAGAATTATTTATTTATTTATTTTAAAGAATCTATGGACCAAATATTTGTCCTTTTCCTTTTCTTTCTGGCTACTGGAGGTATTCATGTTTGGAACCATCTTGATTTATCTCTGGTGGATCCTGCTGTGGCTGTTACTAGTTGTTTGCAGTTTAAATACAGCAGTTTGCTTAGCTTATAGGTAAGACACAAAGGATAGTACAAATTCTGTTCTGTGCATCTAAACAGAAAGTCTTGAAACAAAATAGAGGAGATTACCAAATTTCTTCAATATTTTATTGTTCATTTGTAGTATTCCTTTAATCAAGTGGGTGATAGGTTGCTCTTTTAATTAATATTTTATCATTGGTGAGTCTGGTAGGAAAAGAAAGGTTTTAAAGATGTAGAAGGGAAGGACATAGACCAAAAGTGCTTTTCTTAGAGCAAAAGAAAGTTCCAAGCATCAGAACCTTGCAGGTACTGCAGAATCCTATTTTGATGATAACAATGGGTTAATGATTCTTTTGGTTTGAACATATGGTGTGGTTCTGTGGAGCTGGACTTGATCCTTGTGGGTCTGTTCCAACTCAGGGTATTCTACGATTCTATGATTAACAATTCTTTTGAAGTCACAGGAAAACTTCCAGTGATTTAGGCAGTGACAAGATAACATGGATCTTCCATCACATTGGTCATTGTCATTTCAGAGACTCGAAAGTATACAAAGGAAAAAATAATTGGCTCTGAAGAAGTAGGCACTTGTTTAGATAAAAAAAAAAAAGTTTGACATAATTATCTTTTAAAGAAATATATGTGAATCTCTAATAACCTTATACATTTATTATTCATTCGAAACTTTTTTTGGAAGGATTTTCTTCAGTAGCTTACGGTGTTTAAACCAGAGGCATTTCTCTCACTCAGCTTAGCATAAGGATATATTATGATCACTTATTTTCATTGAGATTCTCTGCTTAGGGAATCTGTTTCATTGTAGCCGTAACTCAAATTTAAAAAACTATCTGCTTTATCCATATGAATACCTACTATTGTTCCCAATTTATGAAACACTTTCTGCCATGTACCAAACAAAAGAAGACACAATTCTAAAAGGGATCTGAGTAGTGGAAAAAGAAAAGGGAGACAAAAGAGACAGAGAACAACTGGAAAAGCCAGCTAATATAAATACAAAGCATGAGAAATCTCAGAAATTAAACCACTGGATGACTGTTTATTTCTGTAGGATTCATTATGAAGTCCATTATTGCAATTTACCTTTAGAAGAGGAGTTTTTCTCTACATCAAAGGACAACAAAATACTCAGAATTCAAAATAATTTATTACTAAAAGTAAAATTAAAAAAATGACAGTATGTGTGAGGAATATTAGTATGGAAGTTTTTTTTATTAAATTAAAGAAAATTATATATAGTGACTTTGGGACAGACTGTGAACAGGTTAAAGGTATCTACATTTTCCTGACACTTACAACAGTTGGTGTAGCTGAACTGTAGTGGAAAGACATTAAAGATTTGATAATTATATGATATTCCATCTTGATCCAGGAAAGCTTGTGATGAAGTAGAGCCAGATACACTTTTATGTCAAAGCATAGGCTTTATATCAAAGTTGTAGGCAAATCTAAATTCTTATCAGCACATTTAGCTGCTATCCATCTCTGAATGTCTGTATTCTAATGTTTTGTCTTTTTGTCTAGACATATGTTATGCTTAAAAAAGCTGTCTTAAAAGAATGTCAAATTTGCAAGTTTTTAGAAGCCAGGAAATGATGGAAGGAAGGATGACTGAAATCTTAAATTGTTTTCTGCGGCTGCTCAGTGAAACATGGACCAGCTGAGCAGGGAACATTCTTTGATCCTGAAGCTGTGTCCCAGACTATTGTGGTTCCACTCCATTATACTTAGGTATAGTTCTTTCTAGATCAGACTGACTGTATCTTCATTACACAGCATTTGGCCAAGTCTGGGACTCTTAAGACATAGTTATTACTTGGTATATGTTGTTTTATTCAGAGTATCTAACAAAAAGGCAAGAGCAGGATTTTGGCAGCACCAATATAATTCTGGAGTTTTGTATCTTGCAGAAGTGTCTAGTCTTTGTGATGTCTCTTATTTATAGCCTTTCGAGAGCAGTCCCTGCATTCAGAGATTCCTAGAGCTGCTTGTAGACCTGTCTTGGAGACGAATTACTGGAGCAGTCAAGGGAAGAGAAGCAATTGTCTTATTTAGTGGCTTAAATACCTGTCGGTCTGTGTATGAACCTACAATCTGTAATTAAATGGTAGCATGCTGTTTATTCCATTGGACTTCTATCTTACGTTCATCTTGTGCTGATGAGTCACTTCTGAATAGTTAAGGCACTTGAACTTTTAATACAGGACCTCTGTTCTCAGTCCTGTTTCAGTTTTGCAGAATAGCAAGACTATGCTGTAAAAGGAATTGCAGGAAGAAGGAGGAGGTTTTTGTGCTTATGAGAGCTAAATGCTCTGCTGAAGCTCTGGGTTTCATTCCTGCCTTGCTTGTATGGTTCTTGTGTGATACAGAGCACTCACAGCACACGTTACATCCTTGCTAATTAGCAGTTCATCACTGTCTGGAAATCTGTCTGTATGTATGAAGCATGCCTGAAGTTCATTGCATGAGGTGCGTGTAAAACAAAGTATTCTGAAAACTTATCTGAGCACCTGAAATCAATTGATTCTTTCCACAGTAGAGTCTCTACCTCCACTCCTCCTCTATTCTTTATAGAGAAGTCTAGAAGATAAATTAGCTTGTGAAGAAAGTAGTTAAATACTTAGATTGCATGGAAAAGACAAAAGGAAGTCAATCTTTCTTTCATGAGATTGTAAACTCCGTATTTAGTAGTGTCATTCATGTTAAAAGAGAAAAGAACAGAATGTTCCATAGATGCTCTGCAAGTAAGCATCATATTCTCTACAATAAACTACACAGAAATCATTTCTCCAGAAATCTAGTTTTATTTTGCTATTTTTTGAGTTTTTCTAAATACAGGTTCTTCAGATTTACCACGTACCTTAAAGCCTCACCCAGTAACAGACAACTCTTTTCTGGATTCAGGTACTCAGATTTAGGATGAGAATATAATTTCATTCATTTTTATTATCTGCCTCTTAGTGTCTGTTCTTAGGCTTAGGAATTCAGGATTGCAACTTTTCTTTTTGTACACGAGGATGATTATTTTCTGTATTGAAAAACTTCTCTTTTAAATACAAGTTTGTACTGCCTCATCTCGTTCTTCATCCTTAGGAACGTTTTGTAGAAGTGAACTACATGAATTCTCCTTACTAATTTCCCTTTTTCCCTGAAATTGCACTCATAACAGTTCTACTCCAAGTCAAAAGTTTTCAGAAGGAAATTATTTTATCTTGTACAAGTCTTTCTTTAGCTGATAGAAATTAAATTTTCCCCTCAAGCTTTACCAAAGCTTCATCTCATAAAGTGTTTTATTTAGCATATATTAAGTTGCCCTGTTTGAAAGGGAAAGCCTTTATAGGTTAAGATGCAATCTTTTCAGGTTACATAATGGACATGTTGAGTGAGAGAAATAGTACTACCAAGCCCCAGTACTAGCTGTTGCATTTATTAGGACAGCTTGCAGGGTTTTTTTTCTGTTTCAGCCATCTGTTTAGCATAGTGCAAGGGCCTCTGTAAGCTGATGGCAGACTTACACAAGACTATAAAAACATTGTCAGAGAATACAGAATGTACAGTGCAAGTTTTTCTGGACAGAAATGAGTGGAACAGGAGAGAGCACAGGTAATTTAGAAAGGATGGATGAATGGATGGATGAACAGGTCCCTGGAATTCAGAAAAATCTAAAGACAGCAACAAAAGATTTTTTTTTAAGGACCTGTTTATTTAACTATTTACAAGAAAATCTGGGAAAGGGAAAACTAGAATACACTGAAGCAGCAAATAAAAGGAGGACTGGAAGGAGAAGAAAAAGGAGCTACAACAGAAAAGGACAAAATATATCACAGGTCATGGAACTGTAGTTTATTTACACTTCTGCCTGTTTTTCTTTATATGATAACTTGTAGCATGTCTGTGAGTTTGTCCAAATCTGTAAGTATTCTTAACAAGGAAATGTATTGCTAGTGGTGTTGTTTAAAAAAAATCCAGCAAATGAAGGGAAAAATATCATTCTTTATATTTTTTTTTATTATTTTGGGTATACTAAAAATAAGCTACGGTAAGTGTATATTTTATTTTATTTTATTCCATACTTATTAAAAGCCTATCAGTAAATTGGCAACAAATGACAGCATTTATTATCTGGAGTTTAGTGGCACCCTAAGCATTGATTTTGATTTTGTTTATTCTATGAGAGTTCAACTCCAGATGAGTTAAATATCTCACATACTAGTATTTTTTTAATTAAGTGTTCAGTCAGTGTGTTATTATAAGTAAACTTATTGCTGTCCAGTTTCCTTTGCTGGTGATCACTGTTACAGAATAGTGCCTACTGTTTTTTTGTTTGTTTGTTTGTTTGTTTTTGTTTTTTCATGCCCTCAGATGAATTATGTCTTTGGACAAATAAAATGTACTTGTCCTCATCAAGGAAAATGTAAGTTTGGCTCTGTGATGAACATCTTGTGATCTGATGAGTGAGCTCAGAAAGTATGTCTGGGTTAACCAGCATGCACTAGCTTTTGTGATGCAAGATTCACTATGTGCTGGTACTGGCATCTTTATAATTAACTGTTGCAATTGCAAACCACAATTTTGGGGGATTGCTTTTAAAAATAGATATAGCATTTACATGCCTGCAATTTTAATTTAAGAATAAAATGTGCTCCATGTAATTTAAAATTTGGCTGCTGAAAGTCATGCAGACTATTTGTGAATTGAAATCTGCAAAACATCTCAAATCTCTGAAGAATATGGTCACTAAACCACTGGAGTTTTGTTTTCTATTAGAATTGCATTGACCAGTTATGAGGACATTTTATGTTTTTTATTATAAACTATAAATCTGCAGATTTGAAAGCAGAGTGTTTCTGTCTAACCACTTGTAATTATTCCCCCAAGAGTTTCAATGAACTTGTTTAGCTATGCTTTTTAGATTTTGAGAGAGACCATATACTCATAGAGTTGATAATTTAAAAATATTTTTTCAAGTTCCTCAGGGCTTAAGTAAGTTGTAGCTGTTGTCTGGGTAAAAATTGTATTCTAGCTTTTTCCATTTCTTCCTGTTGTTTTGAATTTAGAATCTTAATTGTGTTTCTGAGATACTATTTTAAATAACACCAATTAGACAGTTTCCTTAATCCATACCTATGTTTCTTGTATCACAAATTACATATTGTGTGGCAAGATGATGCAGAACATTTTAAAGCTGAATTGACATATCTGCCTGGCATGGATTAAGAATTCTTCACTGTGTGCGTGAATAGGGGTGAATGCTGTTTTATGAGTGATATGCTTACGTGACCAATGTTCAATAAATTACATGGCTGGTTTAGTTTTGTTTTATTTTATTGAAAACTAAGCACAATGATAGACTGTATCACAGATAGAAATCTGTGAGAAAAGGGGTTGAGTGTGACATGATAGGTCTTGCTTAACTAGTTATATTTATTGTAATAGACAAATTACTTTGTAGACTAAGGAAATGTAGTAGATTCATTTATCTAGACTTTTGTAAGGCTTTTCTTGTCACCTACACCTAATAAAGAATTAGAAAAAATTAGTAGACAAGAGGCACTCTTAAAATGTAAATTACTGGGCCAAATGGCATTGAACCTCATGGGCATCTTAAAGACTTGTCATGTGATTCATCAGATTTCAGTTTTTCTTGTTCTGATGGTAGCAGAAATAAGAATGAAAGCTCTGATGAAACTGCCTGATAATGCAGTGCTAGAAGACATATGGGGAAGATCAAGATATTATGTTGTATTCACGATCACTGAATAAGGCACTAGTAAAATCTCTGTGGAGTACTGGGCACAGTTTTTATTAATTGGCTGTTAGTGCATCTAGAATGGAAATCAGAGTGTGGTAGTCAAAGGTGTGAATTTCAGAGAAGATAATACGCGTGGGTTTAAGGTGGAGCTTGATCAGTTTATGAAAGGAATTACTTAGAGTGGTTCCCAGAAATACAGAAGGGAGTTACTTCTAGTTGTATGTTGCCATGTGCCAAGCTTATTTAATTAGTAGCATAAGATCTGATTGAATTTAACTCTTTCTTGTAATTAAAGTATTAGCTGCTGAGAATGCTATGGTGGAACATCTCTGAGTGAATTGTAAATATCTTTGATACCTGATGGATGAGTGTCTGAAAAAGAGTATGTGTGTGTTAGTGTTAACACACTGTGTAGTCGGCAGCTGTGGGTAGGCATGTCCTTCAGGAGGACCTTGAGTGCCCCCCATGCACTTTTGAGTTGTTCCACAACTCCAAATGGACTAACTATCTAGCAAAATAGAACTTTCCTAATATGTACAGCACCTAAATTGAAAAGTAGCGGAGGTTGAAAACTTGCAAAAAATGGTATTTTCTCTTTATCTTGTTCATGTAGATTTGTGCTTGTAAGATACTATTGGAAAACAGTCTGGCAACTTTATGCACAGTGTAGTGGTACCTACAGTTGTCTATGGTGTGGCATCCAGATATATGTAGAAAGAAGGAAAAATGAGACAAGCCAGGTAATTGGTTTACGTGGCTGACCTGTAAGACACTGTTGTGGCTTAACCGACAGGCAGCTAAGCACCACACAGCCCTTCGCTCACCCCCCCACCTCACCTCTCCCTGTCCCACATTGTGATGGGGCAGAGAATCAGCATAAAAAGGTAAAACTCATCAGCAGAGATAAAGGCAGTCTAAAAGAACAGAAAATGAATGGAAAATAATAATTATGATAAAGGAGTAGACAAAGCAAGTGATGCACAGTGCAGTTTCTTACCACCCGCTGACTGATGCCCAGCCAGACCCCGAGAAGCAGCCCTCACCCCAGCCAACACCCTCACTTCATTGTTCACCATGACCCCATATGTTATGGGGTCATGCCTAGTCAGCCTGGGCCAGCTGTCCTGGCTGTGTCTCCTCCCAGCTCTTTGTGCACCCCCAGCCTCCTCACTGGCAGAGCAGCACAAGGAGCTGAAACATCCTTGTCTGAGTGTAAGCAGTGCTCTACAACAACTAAAACATCGGTGTGTTAGCAGCATTATTCTTATCCTAAATCCAAAACACAGCACCGTGCCAGCTACTAGGAAGAAAATTAAATCTCAGCTAAAACCAGGACAGACACACATCTCATATTAATATCTTTTTCATAAATAAATTTCATAAATCTTTCATTAAAATGATAGTGATGTTTATGGATAACCTGAGATGTCTAACATTTGTAACCTGATTGAGAGTGCCTACTTTGGGAAAGTTGTATATAGCTATAATCAAAAAGGAGATCTCTTTCCCCCAGCAGTAAAGCTAAGGCTCTGGATTCAGGGACTGCAGTAGAGAGAACACTCCAGTATTAGGCAGACACCTTTGGTCTCAATATGGTTAATAATTTTGAGGCGAGGCGAGGTGGCATGTGCTTTTGAGAGCTGATGCTCAAAGTTATCACCGGCTAAATAGGCAGCCCATAAGAAGTGAGATGTTTAGTGAAGAGTCTAACTCCTCTCCTTTTTGTCAGGAGCATACACATTTGTGTTGAGGTCACACGTTTTTTTGTGCAGGATCCAGACTGCTGAGTTCTCCTTAGAGTATTTGAATTAACAAGGCTCTATTTTTGTGTGAGTGGTATAACATATATTTTGCAGGATGCAATGACAGTTGTCTATTAAGTAGCAATTCCCAGTTTCAGAATGAGGAGATATCAACTGGGACTACATCTCCAGAAAAGTACTCTAGCTGTGTGCCAAAGAATAGTCAAAAAATCCAAAAAGGTAGGGAAAAGGAAGATTTTTTAAACAAGCATTCCAGGCCATGGTATAGCCAGGGATGCAAGACTCATGGGTCCAGTGTCAAGAAGACAAGAAAGGGACTAGCAAATGAGACATTCATCTAGCACAGGCAGGTCTTGCTCTCAAGATGGTTTCTACATTTTACATTAGACTGTGATTGGACAATGACAGAAATAACCCAAGGTTTAGAAACTGCAGACTTGCCATTTAGCTGACTAAATTAACCGCTGTCACAGAAGTACTGTATGCTCAAACTTACTGCTCCTGGATCTGTGGCTTCATGAAAGAGTGCATGCCATCTTCAAGACTATTGTGAAAAATGAGGTTTCTATTCTCCACGTTCTTTCTACATAACATCAGAGAGACGTATGTCTCACATCCTGTATGTCTCATAACGTCAAAGAGACAATGCTTCTGTACATAGACTGGGAGACTTCTGTTTGTAGCCAAGCAGTGTGCTTTGTGGGCCAAACTTCGGGTATCTCCAGGTTAGGCTTGACTTACTTGGAAATAAATACCTAAGTTCCATATAGGTCTAATGTTAGGAACCAAAGATTTGGTTCTTGTCCATAATGGATAACCAAAAAAAAAAAAAAAAAAAAAAAAATTGAAAGGTAAGTGGGCTGTTTAGTGTCTGAAAACCACATTTATGTAATTAATCTTATTACCATACATATCTATCCCCTATAAAATGCTTGTCTTAAAAAGAGACAAGGCTGTAAAGTAAGTTGGCACATATTTGAAGCCAGGATGTTTTAATCCCTATTTATTTGTATGCATTTCAGATTTTGGAAAAAGTTAAGTAATTGCTTCTGTGTTAAAGAAAGTTTTAGGGCTTTTTTCAACTTGTATTGTACAAATAATCCTGTTATTTCAGTACTATGACCACTTGTGTTCAATAAGAACTGAATATGAATTGCAGATCCACAGTTGTATTATGCTAGCAAACATACGGTTTGTTCTAAAAACAGAGAAGGCCACGTGTACCACTGTTTTCAGCAATGCTTGGAGCTGCATTGTTATCATATATCAATGGTTCTTTAATGGCTTTCTTTAGATTCTGTTTTGTAAAAAGTAGAAAATCAGCTTAAAGTGTTACCTTGCAATGCTGTCTTGACAATGGTATGCCATTATTTTTTGTAAATTTTTTTTATTTTTGTAAATAATATTATTTTTGTATTATTTTTGTAAATAATAATCAATTCTGAACAGCCTGTTGATGGTTAACATAATGAAAGAGGAGCTGGGAGTGCCAGACAAAATGAGCATTCACAAAGACAAACTTCATCTTTCAGAATGAATAATACTTCTATTATTTTAATGAAGAAAATGTTTGTAGGACGACACACATAAAAATGCAAAACTGTATCCCAGTATTGCTGTCTTATTTTAAACCAGAGCACATAAACAATAATTCTGCAGTGAAGGGTGACCACATTCTATTTGGTGATATTTTCTTTGGAAATCAGAGTGTCTTTTACCAAGATGGGAGGTTAGATGGAAATGGATTATTTTTTTTTTCCAATATACAAATAAAAACAATCTGTTAGTAAATCTATAAATATATTCCCTTTGTTTTCGAACACAACAGCAATTTAAGATCCTCTCTCAACGGGGTGGCCTAAAATTAAAAGAAAATGAAAGATTTTGTGTGGTCAGGAGCATTCAGTCAGTTGGAATTCACATCTTTGAAGCATTCAACCAGTCAAAGAGGGATAGCAGGGTTAATAATCAACAGGTGAAATATACTTTTATTCAACAAGCAGAAGAGTAAGACTGATTAATTAATGGTGTTTAATTTCATCCTAAGGTGTGCAGAAACAAGAGGTGGTGTGTAAAAGACTGGATGACAACTCCATTGTACAAAACAATTACTGTGACCCTGACAGTAAGCCTCCAGAAAACCAAAGAGCCTGCAACACTGAGCCTTGCCCACCTGAGTAAGTCAGTTATCACTAAGATGGATCTGTTTTGCGTAGATGGAAAAGCCTTCGTAATATATAGTAAATCCTGTTGACCAAGTATGCTTAAAATTCTGATCTAGCATTAGAGATCTGTCCTACCAGAGACGCTATTTGTTTTTGGGTTTTGGTTATGGTTTCTTGTTCCTCTGGAATCAGTTGTGAAAGAAACATAATTCATCCTAGAAGAGGTCTGATCTGACTGAAAAACTGGCATTCAAACTACACAAAGCAACACAGACACTGTAAGTAAAAAGATACTGGCAAAGCAGTTTCTGAAGATGGAGGTGTCAGGTGTGGTGCCTAATGCTCAGAACAGAACTGGAGAACATTCTGACACTAATGACAGAAGAATCTTGAGGTGAGGGGAGACTTACTTTCCCGTTATACTAAATGTTTACCCTATTTTTAGGTATATTACTTTAAAATTTGTGTTGAAGCGTTCAAATTGGAAATGGTAAACCTAGAAACTGCTTAGTAGACAAACCATTTGCTGGTAATAGTTATGTCAAACAACTTTGTCTTCTTCAGGATTCTCAGCATTATACGGTAATACTGTGTGCCTTTAGGATTAGGTGCGTACTTGGCTAAGTCTATTTTGTTTTATATTTAAGGGTATCTGTTTGCTATGTATTGACAAGATAATTAAAAACACAGCAGCTCATTTGGTCAAAAATAAAATTTGGCAAGAACCTATAGCATACAACAAAAATTGTTTAGAGACAGCTGTGATATTTTGCACTGGAAAATAATTTCAGCATTTGCACAACAGTTCCCTTCTGAGATAAAAAAAAATGAGAGATACATTATATCAATTGTATTGTTGTATCAGGGCTCGTTCATTCTCAAGCTCTGGTTAGCTTAAGTTCAGTGATATTCTGTACACACAGTTTAACTGGGTGTGAAAATCATTAATGCTGATTAGCGTAGATATCATAAAATAAGGAAATACTGCAGTCTCTTCTATATGTCTATTACAAACTGTATGTCCCCACAGTCTATCTGTAAATATGTGCTTATCCTGCACGTATGCTGCTTGTATAACACTGTTTAGTGTGGCTGTAAGTGCGCTAACTGAACTCTCACACCATGTACCTGAAAACAGAACTTGGGAAGTGGTCATGTTTTGTCAGTTCCTTTTTACCAAACAAATTCCTTTCCTTTCCTTTGTGTGATTTAACAGTTAAAAAATTAGCACTTCCAAAATTAGTGATAATATAGTTACTCTAACATACATTTTTTTGTTATTGGTTTGTTTTTTAAATGTCAGTTCAAAAACAAAACAAAACAAAAAAAGAAACCACAAAGCAGGATGATTCTAGATTATACATTCAGTACAGCAGGGAAATCAATGAACATGTTGAACATGATAAAAACCAACTCATCAATGTTCAGAAAGTGGGTAGTAAGTCGTATATAAGCATATACGTCAGAATACGTCATAATATGTCAGAACAGCTGATCCCATATCTGTCTTCGCCCTGATGGTCCCCACAGGGTGAATACAAAGTGCCAAACTCCTAAGAAAGTGTTCTTGATTCCTTAACTTTGCAAGGACGTTGTTCAAATACTGTCTTTTGAGATAGTTGCCCTGAGAAGTTTGACCATTTTGGCTGGAAGATCTATCAATCAATAAGGCTTACTCTTTAAATGGAGTAGCCAGATATTTCCTGTTCTTAATTAATACAATTCTGATTTTCTTCTGGTGATTACCAAAAACTATGAAAGTGAAAAGACCTATGTTACTCCTCATAGTGAATGCCAGTTACATTATGTTTGAGGCTTCTGAACAGCAGCAAAGACTGTTTGTTCACATTGCAATAAGTGATACCTAAAATTTCAGATTTTAAGAAAGGATACAGGACTATTTCTGGATCTTACGGGCTGTTTCATAGTTCTCTTCCTAAAAGGTGAACAGTGCTGTGTTGTGATAGAGTATAAACATAAAAGGTAGCTGAGAATACAGTTGAGCAAATCATAGTATCAACTAAGAATTAACAATACAGCCTCTCCAAAGTTCCGAAGAGCTTCTAATTCTCCCTGGCACGGTAAAAGCATAAGTTTTTTGAGAACCACAAATTAATTCTCCTTCACTGGGATAATGACAGAATATGGCATATGTTTGAATCTGTCTTACTGGGCTCAAAATTAGCAGAAGAAAAATTGTGTCGTTGATTCAGGTTCATAATAGAATACATTCTGTAACACAACATACAGCAGCAAATACTTTTGTCTGAGGCTTCAGACAATGACATCTTACAAGGCAACTCCAAGCATACATCCAGGAACTGACATACTTGGCATTTTTGGCATGTTGACAACATGTTATAGCATTCATAATTAACTCTCAGACTGATTCTGAGATGAAATTTCATTTTGTTGCAATGATATGAGAAAGGCAAACATCTAGGCTTATAACATATTCTTTAACCTACAGCAGTGGTTCCCAAACATTTCCAATTGCAAACCACTTTCAGATGGGTAATGTCATGCACGTCCAGTGCAAATCTGCTTGAGTAACTGAAGTTTTGTCAGGATCAACTGTCCTTTCTAACTACTGTAGTCTAGGTTGGAAATTGCAGCTCTAGAAAAATATGTAGTATTATTATTGGAAGATATGATTGCAGTGAGGCATAAATTAAAAAATTCAATGAAAAGGCCTATAGTTTTCTACTTTATTTCACTCTGAATAGATGTATTGTTAACAATGATTAAGTTTTAGTAATTTAAACTATTTGGATTATGGGTTTGTGCAATTATCTAATCCATTTCTGACGTGTGTTAATAGAATTTCCTAACTTTTTCTATCCAGATGGTTTATAGGAGATTGGTCAGAATGCAGTAAGACCTGTGATGGAGGAATGCGTTCACGAACAGTTCTCTGCATCAGAAAGATTGGACCTTCTGAGGAAGAGACACTGGACAATACCAACTGCTTAACACACCGGCCTATTGAAAAAGAGCCCTGTAACAATCAGTCCTGTCCCCCACAGTGGGTCGCTTTGGACTGGTCAGAAGTAAGGAAATTTTGCTATGTTAGCTCAATAAGACAAGAGCTCTGACCACTGAATATTGGTACATTTCCTACTGCTGCTCAAAATGTAAAGTATTCATGAAAAATTCAAAACCTGATTGATTTGGATTGTTGAAGCAGTCTTTGTCATTCTTATTTCTTTCTTCTTTTCTTCTGTGTTGTCAGTTCTGTTGTTCTGTCAAACGATTATGACCTGTTGTTATTAATCATAATAGAAAAATAGTAAAATATGAAATAGAATAGTAAAGTAATAAAAAATAAAAACTAGATTAGCTTTCAGTATCAGATCTTAAGGAAAAAGTCAGTTTGCATCTCCATTGTTTCTTGAATGGGAAAATAGCTGGAGAGAAGAGTTGATGGGATTACACTATCAAAAGCCAGAGTAAACTGCAAGATTTTTTTTCTGAAGTAGCCATGCTCATGTAAAGCATCACCTTTTTTAGCAACATGCCTTAAGAGGCAGACCTGAAAATTGGTATTCTCTTTACTGAAGAAAGCATCTTTTGTTAAATATGGTGATTTCTGTTACAGCATAAGTCCTTATAGTGATTCAAGTATTAAACCTGAAGGATGTTAACCAGTGCAGCTGAAAGAAGACAGATTGATCTGTGATACATTTGAGTGGTACTCCATCACATGCAAATCACAATGCAAAAATGGCTGTATATTTTTTCAGATCCTTCTATCCTGGACTCTTTTATCACCCCTCTCATTATCTCAATGTAGCCTTCGTAATACTTACAAGGAAGGTTTTCCTGTCTGTGGCCCTTCTGTCAAATGCAGCAATATAATATAATTACTTTCATAAACGGATTAAACTGTGTTTTAAAAATAGCTAATTTGGAGCTGTCATATTGCTTCTTGGAAAATTATTCCTGAATTTTACTCCTTGGATTGCAAGAAATGTTCCAATTCCATACCAGTTTGTACATGTTTGCTTTTGTTATCTGAAACAAACCCTACTTCTTTTCCAGCTATTATTCATGAGAAAGGAATTAACCCTGATCACATTTTGCTTTCATGTTTCAGTTTGAAGTCTATATATATATTTCTATATATTATCCCAAAGGCAATTTTGTATGTGCCTTGTTCTTTTGTTTCCTGCCTCTACTGAAAATAACTATAACATATGGTGTATTGGTATACCTTTTTCTGTTCCACAAACATCACATAATGATTACTTAAGCTCTTACATTCTGTTAGTACATCCATAACTTTATCCTCTTTTTCTTTTTCATTTCAGTTAGTGATTTACCAGTTTAAATAGAGATTCTTGTTTGTTTGTTTGTTTGTTTGTTTTAAGGGTTCTCTTATATTTCATACTGCCAAATTTCACTTCATTTCAGTTATTCTTGTCTTCAAGGTTTCCAGTTCTTTCTTTAAAGCATACCTCATTAGCACCAAGGTCAGTTAGTTACCTGTGCTAGCTGCTAATTTCAGTAATTTCAGTAACACGACAAATAAAACAACTGTTGTATAAGTAAAGTATAAAGTAAAGTATGAAGTAAACTATAAAGAAATATGAATTAGATCCAGTCCCATGGCTGATCCTAGAAGGTCTTTGCAGGTAGCATCTCTCAAACACCATTGAGGATGACCACTTTACTGAAGCCCAGAGGTTAGAAATCTTATGCTTCCTCTTTCTGGAAAAAAAAAAAAAAAAAAAAAAAAAAAAACGAAAGAAGATTGTTGGAGTAAACTGGAATAATCTATCAATGATAAACCCATGATTCGTTGTATCCTGTTTCCTGTATATTTGCTTGTCTTTAAACAGTTTTTCATTCAAAAGAAATTATAAAGCACTCTAAACAATCAGGAAGGTTAATGTGCTTGTGATTGCACAGATCTCTTCTGTCCACGGATAGTTTTATCTCCAAAAATCATTACAAATTCAAAGCACAAAGAAGAAGGCCTACTAACCTTGCTCTGAGTGGCCGTACCAGTAGTACAGATCAGCTCTTGCCATAATTTTTTAATACAGGTTCACAGAATCACAGAACAGTTGAAATGGGAAGGGACCTCTGGAGGTCATCTTGTCCAACTGTCCTGCTCAAGCAGAGGCACCTAGAGTCAGTTCCCCAGGACCATGTCCAGATGGCTTTTGAATACCTCCAATAATGGAGACTCCATTCATTATTAGTAATAATAGTCTAAACATTATGGCAGAACTTAAAAGTAGTAATATCTTCATGTGTTGTGAGCTACCATAGAAGGTGTTGAGGTTCATTTCCTTACTTTCTGAATTTCATGCCTATATAATCTCCATGCGTTCTTCTCAGCTGAAGAAACTACTTGTGCAGACTTTTTTCCCCATTATATACATTATTTTTCTTTGAACAAAAGAAAATGTGTTAATATGCTATACTGTTCAACTGTTGGTTTTGTTCCATGAGGAATTAGGAATTAATTGCCATTTTAGTGAACTTGTATGTAAAGAAAGTTCTTCTAAAATACAGTGTGAACTTCATTTTTTTTTTGTTTTATTTTCATTACTTTATCATACAGATGTTTTTGGTTATATTCTAAACTTACTGTTATTTGTACCAGGTTTTGTAAATGATTTGATATCATAAAACAGATATCTTTCACAGATCGTACCTGGATCTGTCTCTAGTTCTATACAGTTTTAAGATAACAGATATTTTTTTTGAATTGATTCTATAAAAAATTGTCAGTTTTATATCTTGAAACCTGCAGGAAAAAACATTTCAGAAACTTTTCTCAGTTTAGAGCAGGACTTCATGAAATGACACAGTGAATTTTAAAATATGTCTTGATCTACATGTGGAACGGTATTTTTTACCCCATTGTTTGTTGGCATTTCACACAAGAAGTAGGGAATTTAAATCAAGGCAGAAAATATTTTAAATGGTCCTTGTTCTTATCTAAAAAGGTATAGCATAATGCAGCCCGTTGAGAATGAATTTGACTTGGAAGGAGTGAGAAGGAAAGAATGGATGAGTAGAAAAGGATGTTCGGTTGAAGACTCTTTCACATCATATCTGTGGCATTGATAGTTTTAAGCTCTTTGTGACCATTACCATGGTACTTCATTTCTGGTTGAAATATTTGGACATTGTCTCAATACTAACATGTAGTAGTATCCATTTGACAAATTATGGAGCCATACATACATGTCTTAAATACTATCAAATATAAGCATTCCCTTGTAGCTGCTTTCTGCAGACTTTGCTGACTGTTATGTCATCCTTGGAACTGTCAACATAGAAGCTTTCACATCCAACCTTTTATAGAGTAGGAATGTGTTATAATTTTGAACACAAATATTCTCATCTAAAGGTTAAAGCTCTGCTAAGCATCTGGTTGTGAAAAAGTGCTGACTTCTTTCTTGTACAAATTTTGCCCAATGATAACATTTTAATATAATGAGGAAAAAAGCTATTTTTTCTGCTCATTGTTCCCAGAAAGATAATATATATAAATCCCTCTGTAATATACATCAAATATATGATTTTCTGACAGAAGCATGAAAATGTTGCCTCTGTTTTTGTACAGAAAACAAGAGTGAAAATAGAAGAGTCAAATAGTGCTTCCCTTGAAGCCTGTGGCAAATTTTGCTCCATTTCTCTGGAATGGAAGTTCTAAAGCTTTGCTTTTATATGAAAAATAGACTAGGTAAAATTAAGAAATTTTTAAAATCTTTCATATGCTAATGTAGTTGCTGAGCATCAGTATAGTTCTATATTTTTTTTACTTTAAATGATAATTAACAAGAAATTAATTAACAATAATTTTTCTGTCTTGTAGGACAGAGAAACAAATTTATTTTGTAAATATAGAGATTAATTAATGTCTTTAAGAGAAGGGCTGGAGCCCTGGAAGTGTTTCAGGCCAGGTTTGATGGGGCTCTGAGCAACCTGGTGTAGTGAAAGGTGTCCCTGCCTATGGCAGGGGCATGGAATTAGATGATCTCTTCCAACCCAAAGCATTCTATGATTCTGTGTTTCTATAAAAATACCCATATGTATATTAAAACTAACAATGGCTTGTCCAGCAGAAAGTAATCATCGAAGCCAATAGATGTAATATTTTGGATTCCAGTCAAGTTTTCAATATTGTTTCTCACAGTATCCTTCTGGACGAGATGTCCAGCATACAGCTAGACAAAACAATTGGCTGTTGGGTTGGGCTCAAAATGTTTGTAGGAAATGCGGTTACATTGAGCTGGCAGCCAGACACTAGTGGGCTTCCACAGGGCTCCATTTTAGGGCCAGATCACTTTCGTGTTTTCATAATTGACTTGGGTGCAAGATTTGAAGGTATACTTAGTAAGTTTGTGGATGGCTCTAAATTAGGAGGAGCTGTTGACTGCCAAAGGTAGAAAGGCCTTACAGAGAGAGCTTGACAGACTAGGGGGGCTGGGCAATCCCCAACCATATGAAGTTTAACAAGAGCAAGTGCCAGATTCTGCCCCTGGGATGGGGCTACCCTGTATATATGTACAGGCTGTGGGACAAGAGGCTGGAGAGCAGTCCCACAGAAAGGGATCAGGGGGTTCTGGTTGATGGCAAGTTGAACTTGAGACAGCAGTGTGCCCTGTCAGCAAAAGGGGCTAACTCTGTACCCTGGGGTGCATCAGGCACAGCACTGCTAGCTGGTCAGGGGAAGGGATTGTCCTGCTTTGCTCTGCACTGGTGCGGCCTCACCTTGAGTACTCTATGCAGTTTTGGGTACCACAGTATAAGAAAGACATAAAACCGTTAGAGAGTGTCTAAAGGAGGGCTATAAAGCTGGTGAAGGGTCTAGAGGGGAAGATGTATGAGCGACTGAGGTCCCTTGGTTTGCTCAGCCCAGAGCAGAGCAGGCTGAGGGGAGGCCTCATGGCGGCCTGCAGCTCCCTCACGAGGGGAGCGGAGGGGCAGGCGCTGAGCTCTGCTCTCTGGGGACAGCGACAGGGCCCGAGGGAACAGCATGGAGCTGGGACAGGGGAGCGTTAGGCTGGGTGTTAAGGAGAGGTTCTGCACCCAGGGGGTGGTCGGGCACTGGGACAGGCTCCCAAGGGCAATGGTCATGGCATTGAGCCTGTCAGAGTTCCAGAAGCATTTGGACAAGTCTCTCAGACATCTGGTCTGATTTTGGGGTGGTCTTGTGCGGAGCCAGGAGCTGGACTCGATGATCCTTGTGGGTTCCTTCCAGCTTGGGATGTTATATGATTCTATAATTCTTAGGTAACATCAATTTTGCCATAAAAAAATTAATACTTTGAAGTAGTCGAGGTGAGTTCTTCTGCACACTGTAAATTACTTCTATATATTTCTAGATAATGAAACAGCAAAAAATAAAGATTTCTTGGGAAGAACCTTATCAGAGACAAGTACATTTACTTTGCATTCATATTACTGTTAGTCATGACTTCCACTGAGTCAAAAATTCAACAGGCTTGTGGTAGTGGGGAACATGATTCTCTGTTTTTCTTTGAGTGGGTATTTTGTCTTTCATTTGCTTTGGAGACATGAATTTATGTTAGCTTCTATTGATGCTTTTTAGTTTTGGTGATTCAGTATTATTGTAGGCAGCCTGTTTCCTTACTTTGCTTTCAGTTCTTGGTACAGGGTGTAGTCTATCTTAGTGGAATTTTAACTACGAGTAACTCCAAAAAGTGGTGGCTTTTTTTTTTTTTTTTTTTTTTTTTTTTTTTTACCAATAACTGGTACAAATAGCTGAAAGATTTTCCTCAAGTTGCAGTTTAGACATAGATTTAAAAATGTGTTTTCAAACAAGACTAGAAAACAGATACACCTAAACTCAAGTGCCAATCCTCAAACTCTTGTTTATTTGCTACCATATTCTTGGGATTATAAAACTCCATAGGCACACTGGATTTTGACATTTATTTAACTGATTATTGGAAGTTATACTTTTCGCCTGTCTTGATGCATAAGAGAAGCTGAGTGTCAACCTCTTCCCAAAGTCACGCAGTGATTCACGTGCTAGATATTTCTCCACATATCCTCTCCAAAGTCCTCTATTTAGAAGACATTTTTTCAGCATGTCTAACTAACCGAGTTCTCAGCTGGTGATAGCTTGCTATTTGTGTTTTTACAGTATTTCAGGTTTTAGAATGCACCACCCAGAGTACAGAACACAACTCTCTGCAACTCTGAGTAGTTTCAAGTCTTTATGTATCCTGCTGTTTCTCAAAGTGAACTGATCACAAATCTGTAGACTACCCTTATGATGGTGACAGGTCCTTCCAGCCTTCTCTCTCCTTCCTGTTGACTTTTCACAGAATGCTTCATTGCCAGGAAGAGGAGATAGAATGCAAGTGATTTTTAAGCAGTGAGCTAGGAAGGGGCACTTGTTTCCAGTTCCTGCTTTAAGGTTTTATGCATTTTATGTGAAATTTTGTGGAAAAAATACAATATTCCATAGAATTTGGACCAAAAGAAGTTATGATTATGACACGGAAGACCTGACATATTCATTGTCATTCTCTTTTGATCTCTATTTAGCATCAATATTTAATTCTTTCTTCATTTCAGCCAGATTTTTCTTCTCTTCCTTCACTTCTTCCCCTAGTTTTCTAGTAGACATATGCTTAGGGTGTACAAGATTTGTGTTAAAAAAAGTAGAACAGTGAGTTCTACTTTGTTTCTGAAATAACTACACTTAAGTTTGTTTCATAATAATGATACATGTGGCAGACCTTTTTACTTTGCAGCTTATCTTAAGTTACTTATCTTTTACTTAGTGCTTATCTTAAACCTAACCTAAAGTTTTTCATGTACAAAAGCAAATGATATAGTCACATAAATAGCAAAGGAAATATACTTTTATTAAATTAAAACTTATAAAAGATTTAACTTAATAAAGCAGTCATCAGCCAGCTTGTTTGTGTTTCTAATAATTTTAAAACTACCATTTTGGGAAAATTATAGTTTTATAAGAACTTGTAAGAACATAAATATCTCCTTCAACTTCTCCATAATATTTCTTAAAACTTGTACTGACCTTTTACTGGAATTTTCATTATTTGTTTGTACCAATATTTTTTCAGTGCACACCAAAGTGTGGTCCAGGATTTAAACACCGAATTGTTCTGTGCAAAAGCAGCGATCTTTTAAAAACTTTTCCAGCTGCTCAATGCCAAGAGGAAAGTAAACCTCCAGTCCGCATCCGCTGTAGTTTAGGTCGATGTCCTCCTCCTCGCTGGGTTACTGGAGACTGGGGACAGGTAAGATAGTCCATATAAGTATTTACTGCTGTTAGTCTCCTACTCATTATATATCAGGCTCTACCACCTACTAAGCGTAAAAGTATTACTGGAAATGAGTAAGGGATGGTTCCCATGACTGAAGGGAAAGCTATTCATCTGTCTATCTCAGATTGAAATATGGTGCAGAGTGATAATTGCTGAACTAGAAAGGATTTGTTGACAATAATCTGGTTTCTGCTGTATGAGTTTCCATATGCATGCTTTATAAATTAACTAGTCCTTACTAAAGTTTAATAGAAGGGCAGTTTGCAATACAGCAATGTTGTGAGCTTTAGTAGTTTTAAAACATATATAATTTAGTTTGAGAAACTTGATGGAAATACAAAGCCATTTTAGTATATTTTACTGTACAGAAAGATATATAGCAGACCAAAGAACTCAGAGATTTTTTATAATTTTGTATAAAATATGCTTAATTATTGAGGTTCTAAGTTGTTACAGCACAGGCTGAATGGTGCCACCAGTTATGCAGTGTTTCTAAATAGGATGTACTGAGTTTCTTTCTTTCTTTCTTCCTTTTTTTTTTCCATCTTAATTATGATAAAGGGCCTGTTATTAAATTATAACTTGATATTTTCTAAATTTGCTGATAAATTTGCCTGTAGTGAAAATAAAACACTTTAGCAGATTAACTAATCAGGAAACAATCATTTGTGGTATTACAGTGTAATTCCTTTGCAGTCCATCTTTTCTTTTACATTAATTGTTCAGATACATATTTTTCTTAAATTGATGTAAGTCTTAAAACCACTGTTGAGATATAGAAATTCAAAAATGTTTTGAAACCACAAAGTATTTTTGTTTGAAAGATACTTCTCTTTGTTCCTATAATAAATCTGTTAGCAGATTTGAATTCGTTTTCCTTGGTTTTTTTTCTTTGTTGTAAACTAGATGATTTCTCTACTGAAAATATGCACTTAACCTCATACATGATATATGAAATAGTGTAAATTTTATTCTCTTACCTCAAATCTGAGCAGTTTAAGAAGCTAACATTGCACTGTTTTATTTTCTTTGAAAGACAAATGCTTGTATATGCTGTCAAAAAAGCAACATCCTAAATATTTTATGAAAATAATTTTCTGTATTAACCAAATATCTCCAGATGCCTTTTTAAAAATGTGCCTGTGTGTACATAGACAAACGTACACATTTGTTCCTGACTGCTCTCCTGTTGTCTTGCTATATTACTAAAAATTAAATCTGAGTTGTTTCATTTTTTTGTGTGTCTTAATTTTAGTGTTCTGCACAATGTGGTCTTGGGCAACAGATGCGAACAGTACAGTGCCTCTCATATACCGGGCAAGCATCTAGTGAGTGTCCAGAAACACTTAGACCTCCATCAATGCAGCAGTGTGAAAGTAAATGTGACAGTACTCCCATTTCCAACACGGAAGGTAAGTTTGCCATCTTAAGATAATATAGTCCGAGTGAAAAGAAAGAAAGAGTGAAGTGAGGTGGTCAGTATTACTGCATTCATTTATTATTAGAAATCTACATTATATCATTGCCCAGACTGTGACTTAATTTTTTGCAATTATTCTCTAATTAGTCAATGTAGTTCAAAGGTGAAGTCAATGAGAAGCTACATGCTACATACAGGTTCTTTGTTTAAACAAACAAGCAAACAAACCATATGTAGCCACAGACAAATTGCTATCATTTTGTGTCATTAATCTTCCAGTCTCTATATTGGTGAATAGAAATGTTCATGATAGCAGGGATAACATGATATGCTTCTTAATCCATTAAGTTTGTACCCACTCTATCAGCGATGGAGCAGGCAAAATTATTTAATCACATGTTCATTGAAAAACTGGGACTACACATTTAATGCTTCATGGTGCTACAATTCTGTTTGTTTACTGTGACTGACTTATCAGCTTCTTCTAATTAACTTTGAATTTCCTGCATTCATAATGCCTGTTCGAAATAATTTCAGTATTTTTACACAATACAGACTAATTTAATCAGACTATTATCTATCTTCATCATAACAATTTGTGTTACAGAATATAGTAGATAATAATGTCAAAATAAGTGTGTTAATGTTTATGAAGGGTTCCAGGTCTGGACTCATAAATTCCCCATGTAAACCTCTTGGGAAATTCTGTCTTCAAAGTAGAATTTGAGTGCTAGGCAGCAAAAAGTTTCCTTGCTGATCATAAAAATTTAGAATAGTTGTTCACTAGATGATTACATTCAATTTTGTGTGGAACGGAAAAAGCAGTCAAAAATCATCATAATACATGTCTGAAAATCACGAAACATTGCACAGCAATTGTAGTTCTTTTAAAACAGGTATTCCCTAAATTTTGAGTGCTTCATTTCACAATCTCAATATGACTACTCCTTTAGCATAATTAATGTAAATAGAGTGGCTTTTGCAATGGTTCTCCAACTGTAGTGTAGTTTGATGTCCTGTTTATATGGAACAAGTGCTCTGATTTTTACTCAAAAAAAAAAAGCTAGTCTTCCCTTATTTGACGTTCATATAATAACCTTCTGTATCCATTTAGGCTCACACCATAGTTTCAAAATTGTCATAAAAGTCTGTCAATGTAGACATCTTAATGAAAGAGAGCGTACTAAAATCTTCCTAGAATACACTGATAATTGTTTGTGAGCATGATAATTTATCACTTGGAGTTTTTAATTTTAAATAGACACTTATCATCCCATGTTTTCATTAGAAATACATCATCATAATAGAATTTTCTTTGGTCACTTTAATTTCCATTTCTATGTTTAGTACTCCTAAGTAATTCCTAGGCAATTATTACCAATGTAAGAAACTTTCTCTCCTTTAAGCTCAACAGCTGTTATTTTATTTCCAAACACAGAAGTTGTCTTTTTTCCAAAGTAAGGAAGGTAGTAAGATTTTTTTAAGTGTGCATGATTAAGTCTCAGTCTCCTCTTCAAGATGAAAAGGTCAAGTCATTGTGTTAGTAATTCTTTAACACCAGGAAAATAAGGTGATCTGTTTTTTCTGTCTGGGATTTTCTGTCTGTGATATATGGATACTTAGTGTTCGTGGACTTCTTTAAAGAAGAACTGTGCAGGGTAACTATGAAAAGCAAGTCTGTTGGCCATAGTGTTTTCCAGAGACCCAGACCTTCACTGGAACATTGTTGGGATCCACAGAATAAAAAAGTTGAAAAACACACAGTATTCCAGATGGACTTCAGCTCTTTGGTCAGCTCCATAGTGACAGCCATGCAGCATCATTAGCATGGTACTTTACTTGAGCTAATAAATCCTAGGAGTAATTAAAAGGAAGGAGAAGAAAGAAAGTTTCCAACAGTCATACTGGCACTTAGAACCCCATTTTTGTTTTTGTCCCGCTCTGCAGGTCTTTACTGGAAATCACTGATTATTTGTAAGTGGTTAAGTGGCTCAAGTGGCTCAGAAGTAAATATAATCTCAATTTAAAATACCTACATCCTTTCAGAAGAACCTAGCTGCAATCCATGAAATACTAAGGGTGCCTTATCCCAAAATTAGACAAAAAAAAATGCTTTCAAGTTATTTTTTTTCAATACTTTTGTAACCATTTCTTAAATATATATCCTAATTTATAAACATTTCAGAACTATTAAATACTGAATATAAGAAGCACAAACTGAGTATTTGCAAAATAATGCGCAAGTACTGAACATTTTCTGTTTGTACTTTGGCCTTAAAAATCCTTAGACACAAGAGGTGCTGACATCTCTTTGCGCATGTATGTAGCAAAGCATATCTGCCTGCACATAGGGACTTAGTCTGCATGGCATCCAGAATTACTACTTTGTGGTTTGGGCTCCACTGTGGGGAAAAAGCACCCTCAGCAACCAGTCATTGCTTTGCAGAAGGGTCGGGCTAGGTGAAGGAATTCCCTTCCTATTTCAAACTGCAGTGAACTTCCTGGTTCCCTTCACTCCCAAAATTCCAGTGCTCCCAGCCAGTGGGACCCATTCATCAATTTCTGAACAACTTAGTTTTGCTAACCGAAGATAAGAAAGTAAGTATTCTTCAGCACATTTTTCAGCAAGTGTAATGATCACATTGGTAAAGTTTGGAAGTGCTTTCTTGGGGAAAGTGTAGATTGTTTACATAAAATAATAGTCAAAATTCTGGGGATATAGGATTAGTAAAAGAAAATTAACATATATCTTGTCACATTAAACATCTCCTTTAGCTCTTTGTTTTCAGTAAACTCTTCACTGGGGATTTAGAACATTGTAAATAAGGTTTTGAGGCAACTGCCGAGTACCATTACATTTAATGTTGGAATTGCACTACAGACAGCATGTACCACATGATTTGAAATGTATTCAGAATGATTTTATTCTCTAAGTATGTAAGTCTGCTGAATCTAGACTGCTAAAGGCCACCTGAAACTTTACATGACAAACTATTTAATCTATGTTTATGTCATTTCAATTCCCCTTTTATTTTTTGTGGTAAGCCTTTGCAGTCTCTTTAGTTGACAGCACTGTGACATTCTGTGCTTTTATTACTGTAATATGATACTTGGTATCATAATATTGTCTGATCTGACAAGGAAAGTAGAGATTAATATATGTAGTTTATTGAAACTTGCTAACAGTAGTTACTAGGAACAAAAAGAGCTCTGCTAAACCTCTTCCATTCAACGACAGTCCTGTGAAGAATAGGCTACTTCATCAGCCTCTGTATCTATTTCAAAACTGATATTTAAAACAGAAGTTGTGGGCACCTTCCAGGATATTGTCTCACTGCTGTCCAAATGGCACTGGCTGAACAGTGTCCAGGTTTAGTCAAGAGGAAGAAAAACATTAAGAAACATGAAATGGGATAATTTCAAATCCTACTTTTAGCAAAAATACAGTTAGTGGCTTTACCTGTATTTAACTAAATATGATGTATATGAGGTTATCTGGGGGATTGAATAAACTTTTACATCTCATCAAGATCAAGTGAATCTTTTTATTCCTCACTTTATTTATAATTCACTATGTTTAGCTCCCATGTTCTCAGTGGTAATAAACACAGGGACCTGAAATATTTCTGAAATATATTTGACCTCTTTTGGGAAGAGTTTTTGAAATAAAGTAGTGACCACATGCAGTTGCAAATAGAGAAACATGCCTCTTTTTCAAACAGCTACCCTCAGTGTCTTTTCTCCTGACATCCAACTCTGTTTTCAAATAGACAATTAAAAAATCAGAAAAATAGCGCATAAAACATCATGAAGTAAAGAATTACAATGAAAGCACTGTATCTGAGTTAATAAAATAAAAATTTAAATCATTTCATGCTTTTACTTGTCTAGCTAAAAGCATGCCCATGGTCATTGTCAGAAGTACCATTAAGTACAGACCCTGAGTTCAGACTCACTAATGCATTCCTAGGTTCAAATACTAAAAAGTCTCATATGCACATAACTTTCCACTGCAGCGTGCTTGCAGCTTGAACCCCACTGCCCATAGCTACCTTTTCTGGCGGAAAAATATGTATGTAGAAGCAAGACAAATAGGAGTAGCTGAAGGATTGTACATCCTGATTGTGTTTGTTTCACTATTACTTCTTGCTTTTCTTACGTGGCTGGTGTGTTATCTTTTTCATACTTAGTTTATGGACAGTTGGAAATCAAGGACTTTTGTTCTGTCAGGCCTTTGAGCAACAGGATCCTGGCCTTCAGTCTTCACTTTTAGACAGTAAATCAACGCGAAATATGATAATGTTCAAAGTACAGCTAGATCCAGTCCTTTTTATTCACATTTTCTTTATACCTATGTAATTTGAGAAAGATTGTAGAAGAAAGAAAGTATCGAGTGCAACATGGAAAACTTATAGCATTCTTTTGAGACAAATTATTTTCTGAAAAATTGATCTAATTTCATCCTTTCTGCAACATCATTTCAGATTTGTGGGTTTTGCTTTTTCTCCATATACATCTCTTCCTTTTTCCTACCCACAAAACAAGGCTCCTTGCCAAAGTCCTATTTTAATATCAGCCTGGAAAAAAAAAATACGCAAATGCTATTAACTGGAGTGGTAAATCCTTTATCAGACACCTACCACAATATTCACTCCGATGAAAAGCAAATCTGCAGTAGCAAAATCTGAGATGTAGAACCTGAGTGTAAAAAAGATCTCTCAGATAAAGCAATATCTCTCTTACATATCACAGTAAGAACTGGGCATAGACCAAACTATTCCGTTCCGTGTTACCACCTTCTTTCTGCAGAACAAAAACTGAGCCACAGGAGAACCATTGCATATTCCTGCAGTGCTCCTGTAATGTACACTGACAAGTCACTGCAGATACAGCTGGTGTGGGATGAAAAGGAAGGAATCCTTGCTCCATTGTGACAGAGCTTTTTTTTCCCTTCCTGGGACACTTACCTGCCAGTATGACAAGGGCTGCTGAGGCAGTAAGGCCAGCATACAGGGAAAATGCAAATATGAAGAAAAGCTCTTGCATGCCTATTACAGGCATAAAAGTGCCTTTTTCTCCTGCGTAGAAGAAAGTGTGGACATATGGAATTGAGCCTAAAGTACAACATTTGGCCAGGTCGCTGAACTCACACTGTTGGTGCCTTGATCTGTAACACTCTGTTTTCTGCATCCCTGTGCACTGCAATGCTTATACTGTTTCAAGGATTCTTACAAATGCACATGCATGGTACCAAATGCTGCGAATTGTGATAGATTTTGGATAACCTCTCACAGATGAATGAAATAACTCCTGAGAAAGAAGCTATAAAAGTATTGTAAAAAAAAAAAAAAAAAAAAAAAAAAAAAAAAAGACTCATGTTTCCTAGCTGTCTAAAGTGGGCATTTATTGCAATAAATGGTAATTTTTTCAAGACAAATTGGGCACACTTCTAAATTTCTGGGAGAGAAGACCTGCAAATGATATTATGGCTTTTAAAAATATACTATATGCACTAAGATGATTAAGGAAGAGTAGTTACAAAGAGGACATGGTGGATAGATAGAGCAGAAGCATGTTAAATCTTAAATTTTCTTGGTAGTTTAATTTTTATTTCTGATTTTTTTTTTCCTCTTTAATACCCTTAATTATTAGAGTGCAAAGATGTGAACAAAGTGGCATATTGTCCACTGGTGCTGAAGTTCAAGTTCTGCAGTCGAGCATACTTCAGACAGATGTGCTGCAAGACCTGCCAAGGACACTGACCCACAGAAAGCACGAGAATGTGCCTTGTTGTTATCATTGTGGAAAAGTGTCCATCGGAGAGAGCCACACAGCGGAATGAGATTGACGTCCTTGCAAATGCATTACCCTGTGGAAAACGTAACCACTGGTCAGCCCCAGCTGACAGGATTTCAATATTATTTTAACTTCTGTGAAGTGGGATTTATTCATCCAAAGTGCTGGACACAGTATAAGGAGGGCATGCCAAATTGGAAAGATCCACACAACACATATAGAATAGCTTACTGTGGAACATTTGTGTTCTTTTGACTAAATCCAATAGTCTGTTTACCTCCTTGGACCATTAAAATAATTTTTATTATGGACTTAGCAATGACACTGAATCCATTTGTATTTAAAACTGTTTAAAATGTAGCTGTTATGACTTGGTCTACTATGGAAGTAAAGAAGAATCAAAAAAAATGTTAAGTCATAGCTTAAAAATGTTAACTATTTTATCTCACGACACAGCACCACAATTTAAATTATAAAATGAGCTTGGAATTGTTATTTAAGGAGCAGATTTTTTTTTTAAAGAAATGTATTTTTCCTTCATTCCATCTAATTCCCTTTGGAGTAATCCATATTTCCTGAACACTGCTGTGAGCCATATATAAAGCTATACTCAATAGAACAACCATGAGGGACATTGTTTTAAGAGGTGCAACAGTTATTGCAGTGGTGCATGAAATACAAGTGTGCTATGAAATGAAATGAAATCTGTGTTGCAGGTTTATAGCCATCTTACCATTGTACAAGCAAAGCTGAGATTTCTGCTAAAAGGGAACATATTTCAATACCATGGAGGAGTGGTACTCCAATAGTGGTGAAGACCATATGGCCAACTCTTTCACTGCTACTGTACAGTTTGCTTAGAATTTAAGACTTTAACTTCAGCTCACTTTTGTTTACATCACTAGCCACAAAGAAACAACTTTGTTGGCATCTATATCCGTTTTATGCATTACTTTTGATTCTTCAACACCAAGAAGTTCTAGTGCAAAAAGATAAGCCTCCTGTGTAGTAACAATAGTTCTTTACAAAGCTGAAAGTTAAAATGGATTTCACATGTTCCCTTCTTTGATACCATAGTGGAAGAGTATTTTTTTTTTCAAAAAGAATATGTGAGTCTGCAGTTCAGGAGTCCACATCAGAGTGGACAAGGATTACAACCAAAGATAAAAGATTTTTGGGGATATCTAGGTTCTGTTCAAATGAGAAGTCGAGTGTGCTTGAGCCAAAAGGCATACTGGGCTATCAGGAGTAAGGCACACTGGAAAAGGGGTGGCTAGAATGAAGTCTGGTCACCTTGACCTAAATGGCCAAGTACCCATATAAAGCTGGATCATATTTAAAGCTTGAGGCAGCTTTCAGTGTGAGACTGGAACGAAGTCCTGCCTCTGGATTAGTAGCTAGATGCCAATATAATTCTAGCTATTCCAATTATTCTGCTGTCATACTCCACTTATTTCATATTACCATATTTTTAATATTCACCAATTACTTTGCATTTTTAAATGTGAAACCAAACTGCTTAGGCAAGTCACATTCAAGAATCTACCATAAAAATGTTTAGTGTAGTGCTCCTCTTCCCCTTCACTTCTCAATAGCAAGACTCAACAAGGAGATAAGGAAAGTGGGTACTTGTTTATATTAATATATTGTACTTGAACACTTGCAGTTTGCAGCAGGTACTTGATGAATGTGCTTTTGTGTCAAACTATGCCTCCTTTGTTGTAGTGCAATTAAAATTATGTGAACAATAATGTGTTACAAATTCTAACTCAAATAGCACTTTTTTAAGAAAGTACTCTTTTCAGTGAAAAATAATTTCAAAATATCATGAGATTGAAGTGTATCAGTGTATCTTACCAAGAACAAGCCAGATGTGTTGCACACTATTTACTAATGTGAATTAACATGGAGTAGTAGATGTTGTTAGCAGGACTCATACTATGAAATCCCCCCAACATATTGACAATCTATCAGTGGGGTTTTGTGCAGCCCACATATTCATGACCATCAAAGTTCTGTCATCTGCTACCTCTTGCCAGTATTTTCACTTCCTTACACCTGAGACCAGTGGAATTAATTTTCAGTTGGCTTGCATGTATTCACATATGCTTATCTGCTGCTCTCATCACCGTGTAAACAACTCCTGCTAAAACTGACACCAGTAAACAGCCTTTGGGAGTTGCACATATGGATTAAGGGCAGTGTGTAGTCCTTCTCTGTTAAGTGAATTGACTTTCTGTATCCTTTTGACAAAACACCTTGGTGCTAGCATGCCCTGGTTAGGTCAAAATATGATAAAAGGGAAAGGCATTACTATGGCATTCTTTAAGCAAGAAGCCTCTCTGTGTCAGGGTCCAGTTTTCTCCAGGGCATGACTGTGTTTATAAGATAATGTGTCTTTTCAGCTAACAAGAAAAGGTTTTTTAATGTATTCAAAAGAAACCTTTTTTTTTTTTTTTTTTTTTTTTTTTTTTTTTTTTTTACCTCACTTAGGAAAATTGTAAGGAGTGTTTCCAAAGACACATTTTGCTCTCTTACTGGTGCTAGAACACCAGGGAGTCCCATGTTTACTCTGCAACATAACAGCACTGAGGCTGGAATTTAAAGAACTCCCTGGAGCAACATTGAATCGTATTGTTAAAGGGAACAAAACACAGAATGTATGTGGATTTACAAACTAAGCAACACTTCAGACTAAGACTGACAAATGAAACCTACTTCAAAGAAAAATAATTGGTTTCCACAGCACAGTTCATTGCTGCTGCTACGCTGTAGCCATCTATATAATCTAAGCTAAATAGTGTTATATTCCTAACTAGTGACAATAGGACTATTTGTGTAGGCTATAAATATGAAAGGCCTAGAATCAAATAGTAGAATAATAAATGCAGAAATCAATCTGGTGCCAGTACTTCTACTGAGCAATACTATCAGCTGAAGAAGATCAAAACAAAAAAATCTATGGATTAACCCCTCAGGGTGTATACACCCCAAAATAGTCCATTTTATTAGGAACTTTGTAATGGAGTGAATGTCACATAGATATCCTTAATAATACAGACTGAAATTACCTTTGTATTATTGTGATTAGTTGCTTATTATTTTATACTCAGTATTAATGTGGTACACTGTTACTTTATTATTATTATTTTTTGCTTTTGTAAATTATATTCTAATTTATTGTCATGTTTCTTAACACTTGTTCTACATGCATTCTCCTGCTTGTAATGAAAACAAAAATATTGTAACACTTGATGCAGTGAAATTCCACACCAGGCACAGATTTGTTTTTAACATAGATAATTTAGTAAAATAAAACTGCAGCTCTTAAGAATGATACCCACGGTATGGTTGTCTATTCCCTGACTTACAGTTGCTAGAATTCTGTATGCTTGATGTTTGCTTCATCAGATGCATCGAAATATATATTAGATATTTTCTTTCAAGTAACATCTATATGTTATGCCAGAATTCTGTCTTCGGCAGCAGCAATGTTTGTCATATATAAGTGAAACAATAAGGAAAAGGAAGAGTCAAGAATATGATCATGTACATTATTGAGTAATATTTTAGCCTAAGCAATAAATGTAGATCAAGAATGAAATTAATGGCAGCAAATTATCCTGTACTTCTTGGAATGATTTCATTACCAGTCAGTCAACAATAACAATAAAATGTCCTTCTTGCATTGAGCTTTTAAGGTTTCATCTGAAGTTTATCTGAAGCTGTAAATATAAAGAACAAAGTCATTTCAGAAGACTTAGTGCTTAGATGACTGTTGTTGAGAGATGCTTCTTTTCTTACCTGATGCAGTTAAAATATCCTGTATTGAAATCTCTGATCAAGTCCAATTAAATATTTCTTGTTTCTCTAGAATAAGTTATAATCTAGCTTCTGTTTTAATGAAAATAATGAAAATAATCTCTACTTACTAATGTAAGATGTTAAAGAAATTAGAGAACCTTAAATATTTTGATGAGGCATTTAGTAATTTTTTTCTTCTGTTTACTAAGGAGGATTCAAAAAAACAACTGCCTATTTCAAAGGTACTGATATTTCCACCTATAGAGAAGCTTTATTGCCCTACAAACTATAAATTTAAGGTTGAATAGTCTTACTAAATTACACAGTGTAATAACAGTTTTCTCTGTGATTCCAAAACTCTGTTGATGCTTCCCCCATACATTCACACTGCAAATTATTACCTGATAGGTTTCCCACAATTGTTCAGTTTTGAGTATTATTCTTTTCCCCTGGAGCAACTGTGTTTTGGATTATAACAACAAACTGCATACACTGAAACAGATGCTCTTGTGTTTCTCTCTTTTCCTGCTTCTGCTACTTTATACTTAACATCACCCATGCTGACTACAGAATTCCTGGCACACAAAACTCCCTTCAGTCTTCTAAAATGCACTCTTCCTACACCTAGAACTTCCTTCTAGTGCCAACCCTGCTGTTACAATTCTCTGTTATACTTTTTCAGTTTATTTCTTGAGGAGGCTGTCTTTCATTGGACACCATTTTTACCTGAGGTTCTGCTTATCCTTCCTCTGATTTACCTTTCTATACCCCACTATTCAATATATCCCTTCATCAGTAAAATCCCTGTTCTCTCTAAATGTATCTGATCTATGAGACAGACTTGTAAATACCGTCTGTAGAATACTGAACAGGCCTTGGTTATTTTGCTGACCTTTTTATTATTTTTTTATTACTAGAAACTAAGGTCCAGGACTCTTTTGTGGACTTTTACTGCAATAGACTTTGGATGAGTCCTGTGAGTCTCATCTGGAGTCAGTCAGTCATCAATCTAAGAGTCTTAAGAGAAGGCCATTACTAAGCTGAGGCTGTCGTTCTGTGAGAAGTGACGCCCTATCTGGCCGTCTTCCCTTCACCACAAGCAACAATTAGGTGGAAAGGATGGATCATTGCTTCTGTGTGGTCCCTCCGATCTTTGTCCTAGACAGAATGGTGTAAGAGCATTTGCATGCAGTAATCAGGATGGAATCCCAAACAGATTTATAAGAGCTCAGTCGGCCACGTAACGATGTTCACTACAGCACTAGCAGATTGGTAGCTTCCCAAGTACATTTGGCCCAGCTAAAAGGGGAGTTCATGTCCAGTTTAGGAAACTGAGCAACGGAGAATTTAGCATGGTGTGCATTTAAGGATACTCCGTCCCTTAAGCTGTTGTATCACCTAAGCACCACATGTCATTTATTTTCCTCTGTTTCTGCACAGGACCGACATTTTCTCTGAGCTGGATAGGCTATGGGACAAATAATTTATGCTCATCAAAGGTCATATAGGTGCCAGTCAGAAAATTACTGAAATCTGCCCTTGAAAGGATATGTCTTTCTGCATTAAGAGTGGGAAGATGCCATTTTTATAAGCTGTAAGACTTTTTCAGAGAAGACCTAGCAAGATCACTTAATAAATAATCTCACTTCTTCAGTAATCCTGCTTGGAATGAATTCATCAGATCACAGCTTGAGATAGCAAAGGAAGTGTTTTGGAAGCTAGATGTGAAGGCTCAGCCAGAGAGGGCTCCAGGCTTTGGTTGCTATGGCCACCCAGAGGGATCAGATTTGGCCTTTCTGGTAAGGGCTAAGCCATGGCTTTTGGAAATTGGGTTTCGTCAATGCTCAGCGCATTGCAATCACTGCAATTTTTTAACTCTTTCCTCCCTCACCACTAACCTTTTGACATCAAAGTCCTTAGAGCTATGCACGTTTTGCGACATTTATAACAAAATTATTGCTTGTATTGTTTGAAATCACATCTCAGAATATGATTTATCTTTTGTAATGAAGATGTCCTCTGCGTATGATTGAAGATCTCCCTCCCCTTGAAAACAGATTGGTATTGAGTAAACAGCTCATGTTCAATAAGTTGAAGTAACAGTTCTGCACATGTGGGAATGTCTTCCAGTTACAGCTCTGTAAAGACATAGACCCTGGACTTAACTGGAATTTCAGAAGACAAACTTCAGTTGCAAGTGCACTTTAAGTTCTTATTACCACATCTGTTTTGAGGTCAGCTATGCTTACAAAGCAAATTATTTTACAGAAGTGCAGTGCACTTAATTGGGTCACTGCATTCTAACATCCTTGAATAGTGACTAGAGACAGGGTCAGGGCCTGATATGAACAACAGCTACATTTGTTTGACAAGTTTGCAGTCCATTTCCAGGGCTTGCTCTTTCATTCCTCAGAATCCATATACTGGGCCAGAACTTCTTTTCCTTCCATCATCTTCTTTCTCCTGGGACTGCTTCACCTCTTTCTCACTGCTTTCCCACATGCCTGTGGAGTTTTGTAGTCAGTGTACAGTATTGCTATCTTTGATTTTAATGTGAGCATTATTAACAGTTTTCCAATCTGTAACTTAACACTATATTGTACGTTAAAAATCCTGATCTTCAGCTGTTTTTTTTTTTTTGGTCAATTTTGTGTTGAAAAGTAAAAACGAATTCAAAATCTAAATTAGAATTTAAAGGAAAAATGCTAGAAACATTAAAATATTACTTGCTTTCAAATAAGATTTTTTTTTCAGATTTTCTACCACAATAATTAAAGACACCTTCAAGATCTTGTTTCCTATTATGAAAAACATCGAGTTAGGAACAAATATAAACAGAGGCAACTGAGCCTCTCTTTTTGTCTCTCATTCTCTTTCACGTTTAGGCTTTGCTATTGAAATGCCCTATCAAAACAAGACTTTCTGCAGCAAAAAGGAATCTCAAACATCTCATTTGCCCTTTGTAGCTCAAAGTTTCCTTAGAAGTTTATTTACATAAGATAAGGTTACATTGTTGAAACCATCCTGTCAATTAGCAGATAACATTTGACTTCAAACGTATTATTCTTCACAAGCATTTTGTCAAGGATACTGCTGGTAACTGAGTTACTGTGGAGGAGGGGAAGTATGACAGCGATAAATTACACATATCAATTAACCATAGGTTGCTCAGAATTGTTGTGAAATAAAGAACAAACCAGCCCATTTAAATAAAAGGGAAAAAGAATTCAAGTTGCCTTTTTGTACCAGCTGCAAAGGGAAAATACAAGGAAATACAATATTCTGTCCCAGGATTTCCAGTGAGGTTTAAGAAGTTAGCTCAGCTTGTGTTACTTGCTTCTGTCATTGCTAAATCTGCTTATAGTGATAAAGAACCATGGCCTGAATTCTCTTAACATGGATTTTTTTTACTAACTTTTTTATCCTAATAAAGATCTCATTGAGACCCCTCAGCCCTTTTTGGGAGCCCAGCCAGGGCCACAGCCAGTGGCCGTAGAGAGCTGCTGAGCTCCCTGCTATGCTGGGCCTCTTCTGGCAGTGGCCAGCACCTGAGGGAAGGCTGAGAGCTGGACGTGGGTTGGCTTCAAGACAAAAGAAGCCTCAGGTCTGGTGAGTGCTCATCAAACTTGCCAACCCCCTGGGCGAGGCTGGGCAGCTGCACTGATGGCAAATGCTTCCTCCTCCGGAGAAGTGCAAGAGGCACCGTGGTGAACAGCCACATGGCTCCCAGGGAGAAGTCCCCATGTGCGAGCACAGGGGCCTGAGCTGAGGTCCAAGGCAGGCTGGTGGGACTGGGGGAGCCACAGTGTGGCATGGCTCTGGGCTGCTCAGTGACAGAGGGATGCTGCCAGGCCGGGACAGCCACAGAGGTGACCCCCAGGGCCAGCAGGCTTGGGAAGGGAGAGAGGGACCATGAGATGACATAGAGAAGGTGGGAGGGAATGAAGGTATGAGGGAATCCCAGGATGGCAGTGGGAAAAAGGGTTGGATGAATTGGTGGAGTTCTCAGGCCCCAGGTGGAATTGGCTCTATGTTGGCAAAGAGATGGCTCCTATGGGAGTTTATGAGACCCTCAGAAAACCCTCGCGCTGGGAGATGGCATGGGCCTCCCCTCCCCTGCACCCCCCCACCCCCCCCCCCCCGCCGGAAGCTCAGGCCTCAGGATGGAGAGTGAAGGGCCTGGGTGAAACACTGTGGAGAGCCCACAAAGGGACAGTGGAGACAGAGGCCCTTGGTCAGTTTAAACCCTTCAGTGAGCTGCTGAAATGTTACATGTACTGTTAAAAGGGGAAAGCTGTGACTCTGTATTACTTGTAGTAGTGTGCTAAACTCTGCCTCCTTGGATAGCCTGTTTTAATTGGTTATTCTGTATTTAGCAGATGAGCAAACTGCAAATGAGAATGAAAAATAGCAGTTGCAAAAATGATGTCCATAAACATGCTTATCATAAAGACAGCAGCATTCTCTAATGCCAGATGCTTGGTGAGTCCCATGTAGTTCTGCTGAGTTGATAAACAAACACTTACAGCATATGTTGGCTCCCACCTGGTCATCACGATCACAAGGAGCCACCAAGAGATATGTTTCTTGTTATCCATCTGAGACTTAAAGCCTTTAAAAAGTAAACCTAAAAGAAACAACCAAACAACAACAACAACATCAAATGGGTAAGAGTGTGGTAACATGTTTTGGTAAACTTTGGACTGAAATTTTTATCATTCCTCTGTGGTTTGAACAACTTGATTACAAAAGAAGTCACCTTGCATATGGTGTCCAGAGTTTTGCAAATGGAGTGCTGTGGTTAAGTGTCAAATGTCAGCTTGGTTTTGCATGTTTCCCTTATTATATCTTGTGTGTCATTCAACAGTATATGTTTGTCTTTATTTTCATCAACCTCGTATTGTTCTTGGTGTTGGCTTTTAAAAGTTCATGCTTACCTGGACTTAGTCTACGGAAGTTCAGAAAAGGTTGCATAGACGGGTAGTCAGCTTTAATGCTCAAAAATCTTAAGTCAGAATTGATTGGGAGAAAAACAAAACATAACAAAAACAAACAAACAAACAAAAGAACAAACAAACAAAACACACAAAAAAAACTTGTCATGAAACTGTCTTTGGGAACAGGGGGAAAAACACCAATGCAAAATCAAAACCCTGAGTTACTGTTCTCTTATTAGCCTTTTCTTAAGCCTCATGTGTTACTTGCATCACATTTTTCCCTCTGTGTATTAAGAATAGTGAGAAAATTACTTTTTTAAGGGTGAGGAGAAAGGTAGGAAACTCAACAGTTGGATTCATGTTCTTGCAGAAGTCTTCCATTAGAAAACAAATATCCTCATAACGCTTTTTAAGAAGTGTCAATTACCTTGTGAATGCAACTGTTTTAGCAAATTTTAAGCTCCCCCCGCCCCCCCCTCCATTTTATAAAAATAATGACTTCACTTAGTGAAATACTACTTCATTCTAGGTCATTTCAAGGGACTGACTTCAAGCTGGAAAATGCCAGAGCCCACAGGTATTCTGCCCACACTCTTGTCTGTAATGTCTATGATCTGCTAGAAAAGAGGATGCAATGCCACCTCTTTAGTAATGAATAAAGCTTCAAGAATGATCCAGCAGCATCCTGTCTCACTTATATACCTTCTTTCATGAAAGTGCCTGTAAAACCTGGATTTGAGGTCTGCTGAAGGAGTCCTTGGACAGTACTAAGGTAATGTTGTCATCATCTACAACAGTATTGGTCTGCCAGAGAATGTGAATCTGGCACAAAGTCAGAAACCTGATAATTCATAACCAGCTTTGAGTACACATACATGATACCACTACCTTTGGTTTCCTGATGTTGCCTCTGTATTGAATCTAGTCAAAGCTGCATGAACAAGTCAATTGTATGAATTCTCATCTGGGTTGTCTTTTATTCTTGTCCAGACACTTTTCTTTCTGAAATTAAGGATGCAAAAAGTTACCTTCTTTGTCTTGGTACCACAGTGTGTCAGAACATAGTATGTCACAATATAATAATCCTCACAAACTCATTCTTAGCCAGGAGTTCAGTTAATTACATTGTAGAAATTTGCCCAGTTGAGACTGTTGATGCATCTGCTATAAACACTTGCAGAGCTGCTTGAAACCAACATAGCATTGTTTCCAATCAATTTTTAATCTGAAAAATGTACTTTTTATTAAAAGATTGAGAAACAGTGAATTCTTGGACATCAGTAAATGTAATGAGTAAAGTATGTATAACTAATCATAGTAGAATATTTATTACAATGAAACTGCTGAAAATCTTGAGAGACTAAAAAACTTCACAAAGACACAATTTAAAATAATTTCTAGTAAATAAGTATGAAAAAGCTCCTCAAATGAAAACATCTTTTGCTGTTTAGAGGAAGATAATCCATTCTTAGTCCAGTGCACAAATTTGATTTACAGTGCATTTCAAAATGTTTATCTTTTTTTTAGGGTTTCCATCACTGCCTAAGCCAATAACCTGCTGTGTCTGAAAATGTCTGGGCAGTAATTGTCATTGTTTGCAAAGTTATTTTGGAAAACAGTGAGCTTCGTGGCATTTTGTAGAGTTAAGGAATGCAATTACCAACATTGTATACATAATCCAAGTGACCTTCTGGCTTCAGAAGCTCAAACCCATAGAAAAAAACTTTAACAACAGCAAAATGTTTGTTTAATTTTTCTTCTGTAGTTGGTGAGTCGTAGGTGGATTATATTATAGCCAGTTTGGCAAAAATATGATTAGCTTAACAATTCCATATAAGTTCATAACAATCTTGAAGTAAACATGCTAGGAAGAGTATGATTTCTCCATGTGGGTATTCCAACCCATTCTCATAACTAAGTACTTGATGAAGGACTGTGCTGATATGGCAGTAGCTAGGTGTTCATGTGATTCACCCAGAATAATTAACAAAGAGCTGAAAAAATTATTTACTTTTGTAGTTTTCTAACTTAATAGAAGTGAATGTATTGAACTCTATTCTATATATGAGCATGTTAGATAAGGGACTGGGTGCTAGTTAGAAATTGTCAGAGATCTTTCCCAAATTCAGTATTGAGTTTCCCTTTTCTTCTGCTTAAGATTCTTTTGCAACCTGCCATGCTGTTATAGAGAGAATGTACTTTTCTGATAGACAGCTGTTGAAGAATTTAAGATTTGAAGAATGTCTTGGAATTTCAATTCAAATTAAAAAAAAAAAAAGAACAAATGGTTTTCTTTAAAAATATATACACGTAGTATTAAAAATACTTTTTTTTTTTTTTTGGAGAAAAAATATTGGAACATTCTTGTTTCACCATGAACCACCTACTGTATAAATAGCATGCAAGCACAGTTTATTGACAACAGAAAAATGTAAAAATACACTTCGGGTCTCTCTTCAGTCCCCTTCCTGACTGATTTTAATCACAGCTCACCCTGTTCTATAGTGGGTCTTGATGCATTTCACAGAAATCAGTTAATGCTTCGGAAAGCTACCAGCATTTTCAAGATCATGTGTAAAATGAGCATACCCAGGCACCATGGTATTTATTCACTGATGTTCAAATACATATCACATCCAAGTTATACACAACTTTTGGGAATTTCCATCTGTATCTTATACTTTTGACAGATTCTTTTTTTTTTTTTTTTTTTTTTTTTTTCTGTTAAAGAGGCACTTTTGGAAGAGTAGTTTGGGATGATTTTGTGCCAGAAGTTACCTGTCACACTCCCATTTTGAAAACTGACCACTAGCAGACACATTAAATCTTGAAAGTCATAAATATTTTATTCCATAAGTACCTGGATCCAAGGGCCACATTCTGTTAGTTGCATGTTATTACTTTTATTTTAACATTCTTCTCTATTCAGACTAGTTACAGGTTTATTGATGATTAGCAAGAACCAATTCTGTGTCATAATGTGTGTTTACACCCCATTCTGGTTAATGTGAAATATATTTATCTGGACAATTTTATTTTGATCTACATTGTCACAGAATGAGATTAGTTTAAAATAGTCCTTTACCTGTTCTGTGCTTTTGTGCTCAAATAAATTGGTTCAGATTGGGTCAGACATTTCTTGACTGCGTGTTCCTGTGTCTGTACATTTTTTTTTTCTTCTCTGATATCACATTCAGATCTGGATCTTTCTTTCTCCCTAAAAAGAAACACATCTCACTCTTTATGTAACTTAAAAGGTCTCTAGGAAAATTGAGCTCACCTTCCCTGTTTCTTGTGTGTGTGATCCACAGCAATCTCTCTGTTACCACTATGAAGAACCTGTTCTAGGCATGGCATAGCTCTTATATTCATGGTGTGTTCCTCATGTATAGAAGTCAGCAGATGCAGATGCTGAGGCAGTGATACCACAAAAAGAAAGGAATGAACTTACTAAACTGGCTGGCAGCTGAGGTTTTTCAGCTCAAAAAACACCTTTGCTGATCCATGAAGCTCTGAGACATTACTTCTATATGACTAAATCAAGCTGAATATTGGAAGTGAACTGTGATGTGCTTAATTTACAAACACTTAAGATGTTGCACAGAATCAGGCTCTCTGATGTATTACTCTGTCTGGTTTGGTGCTGTCACCACAGCCCCAAGAAATACCATATTCAGACAGATTTTGGACTGCATACAAACAAATTCAAGTACTCATATTTGGAAATGAGGGACTCCAAAATGCATGTGCAATAGAAGTTAGAATTTCTTCCTCTCGAGGTCCTGTAGGTGCTTCCTCTGCTCCTTTGGGGCTATTAGGGAAATGATTTCTTCATTGTCACTCAGACTCCATCTATGGATTGGAAACAAAGGAAGGTCTGAGAGAGTTTGGAAATTATCTGTCAACCCTTTACAGGGAGTTTTGAGAAACCATTAGTCCTTGGTAACCCCAGGCAATTTCTAAAACTAATAGAAGTAGCTGTCAGACTGTGAAGTGGGTTGATCCACAGCTCTTAAAGTTCCTCTCAAAACTGCCTTCAGGCAGCTGTCCATGTTGTGAGGTTTCTCAAGAGGAGGTTAAGGAGGGTTGTTGAAAGGTGCTTTGATGCTTCCTCTGTAGCATATACCCTTCTAAAGGGTATTTCTGGTGTCTCTGCTGGAGCAGTTCTCTAGAGATATTCCAAACCTGCCTGGATGTGACCCTGTGCAACGTGCTCTAGGTGACCCTGCTTAGCAGGGGGGTTGGACTAGATGATCTCCAGAGGTCCCTTCCAACCTTGGCCATTCTGTGATTCTGTAAAGTGAAGCTGAACATTTTGGTGGTGTTTCTGTGGCTTGAGCCTAGAAAGTACAATCTGAGTGAATAGAAAATTGCTTCCAAATCTTTTTCAGGAAGACTTTGTGCTGCTCTTATGAGTTGATTTTTGAAGTGATAAAATTTCATAGGGATGCTTGGATTTTCCAGGGGATGCCTCTAATATCTGGAGCTGTGAAGACCGACAAATCCATGGAGCTCATGGGTGTGGAGCAAATGACCAGGTTTAGTCAGTTCTAGACAATACATGTTACTGAGTAAAGTTGGATGAAAAATAATAGGAAGGCACACAGGCAGATCCCAGGCTGGTTATTTTGTTGTTGAGTCTTATAATCTATGATATACATGTAGGATAACAACTAATCTCTTACCCTGTGAGGCATTCACAGAATCACAGAATCACGTAGGTTGGAAGAGACCTCCAAGATCATCTAGTCCAACCTCTGACCTAACACTAACAGGTCCTCCACTAAACCATATCACTAAGCTCTACATCTAAACATCTTTTAAAGACCTCCAGGGATGGTGACTCAACCACTTCCCTGGGCAGCCTATTCCAATGCCTAACAACCCTTTCAGTAAAGAAGTTCTTCCTAATATCCAACCTAAACCTCCGCTGGTGCAACTTTAGCCCATTCCCCCTCGTCCTGTCACCAGGCACGTGGGAGAATAGACCAACCCCCACCTCACTACAGCCTCCTTTAAGGTACCTGTAGAGAGCGATAAGGTTGCCCCTGAGCCTCCTCTTCTCCAGGCTGAACAATTCTAGCTCCTTTGGCGCTCCTCGTAAGACTTGTTCTCCAGACCCCTCACCAGCTTCGTTGTCCTTCTCTGGACTCTCTCGAGCACCTCAACGTCCTTCTTGTAGCGAGGGGCCCAAAACTGAACACAGTACTCAAGGTGCGGCCTCACCAGAGCAGAGTTCAAGGGGACAATCACTTCTCTAGTCCTGCTGGCCACACTGCTTCTTATACAAGCCAGGATGCTGTTGGCCTTCTTGGCCACCTGAGCACACTGCTGCCTCATATTCAGCCAACTATCAACCAGTACTCCCAGGTCCTTCTCGGCCAGGCAGCTTTCTAACCACTCATCTCCCAGCCTGTAGTGCTGCTTGGGGTTGTTGTGCCCCAGGTGCAGGACCCGGTACTTGGCCTTGTTGAACTTCATACAGTTGGCCTCAGCCCATCGGTCCAGCCTATCCAGGTCATCCTGCAGAGCCTTCCTACCCTTGAGCAGAGCGACACACGCACCTAACTTGGTGTCGTATGCAAACTTACTGAGGGTGCACTCGATCCCCTCATCCAGATCATTGATAAAGATATTGAAGAGGACTGGCCCTAGTACTGAGCGCTGGGGGACTCCACTAGTAACCGGCCTCCAACTGGATTTGACTTCATTCACCACAACTCTTTGGGCCCGGCCATCCAGCCAGTTTTTAACCCAATGAAGCGTACGCCAGTCCAAGCCACGAGCAGCCAGTTTCTTGAGGAGAATGTTGTGGGAAACGGTATCAAAAGCCTTACTGAAGTCAAGGTAGATCACAACCACAGCCTTCCCCTCATCCACTAAGCGTGTCACTTGGTCATAGAAGGAGATCAGGTTCGTCAAGCAGGACCTGCCTTTCATAAACCCATGCTGACTGGGCCTGATCGCCTGCTTGCCCTGCAAGTGCTGCGTGATGGCACTCAAGATAATCTGCTCCATGAGCTTCCCTGGCACTGAGGTCAACCTAACAGGCCTATAGTTCCCTGGGTCTACCCTCTGACCCTTCTTATAGATGGGCGTCACATTGGCTAGCCGCCAGTGAACTGGGACCTCCCCTGATAGCCAGGACTGCCGATAAATAATGGAAAGCGGCTTGGCCAGCTCCTCCACCAGTTCTCTCAGTACCCTCGGGTGGATCCCATCCGGCCCCATCGACTTGCGTACATCCAAGTGCTGTAGCAGGTTGCCAACCATTTCCTCGTGGATTGTGAGGGCCACATTCTGCTCCCCATCCCCTTCCACCAGCTCAGGGTACTGGGTATCTAGAGATCAACTGGTCTTGCTGCTAAAGACTGAGGCAAAGAAGGCATTAAGCACCTCAGCCTTTTCCTCATCTCTTGTCACTAAATTTCCCCCCACGTCCAGTAAAGGATGGAGATTCTCCTCAGTCCTCCTTTTCATGTTAATGTATTTATAAAAACATTTTCTGTTGTCTTTAACAGCAGTAGCCAGATCGAGCTCCAGATGAGCTTTGGCCTTTCTAATTTTGTCCCTCCACATCCTTACAACATCCTTATAATCCTTCTGAGTGGCCTGCCCTCTTTTCCAAAGATCATAAACACTCTGTTTTTTTTCCTAAGCTCTAGCCACAACTCTCTGTTCAGCCAGGCTGGTCTTCTTCCACGCCGGCTCATCTTTGGGCACGTGGGGACAGACCACTCCTGAGCCATTAAGATTTCCTAATTGAAGAGTGCCCAGATCCTGGACTCCTCTGCCCTTCAGAACCACCTCCCATAGGACTCTGCCAACCAGTGTCCTGAGCATCTCAAAGTCTGCCCAGAAAGGGTTAAGATATAGGGCATGACTACTGTTTGTAATCCCTTTCAAAGTTTAGAAGTAACACTTCTCTGATGGAGAGTAACACTTTTTCTCTAGCAAATTCTGTGGTTTTAGATCTCTACTTAGAAAAAAGCAGTAAAGCTGCTTTGGTTTGATGATCACCTAGTACTGGCAAATCATTACTAAGCCTGCGAGCAATCAGAAGACCTTCAGTGCTGATGGTACCAAAGCATTCGGAGCCAACACCTTCTCTGGTGCTGTAGTGGCTAGTGCTGAGATACTCTTAGTTCTCAGGTTGGCAGTGCAGTTTTAATGATGTTGCTTTGCCTTTGCGTGGTGGCACAGGAGGACAGGTGCTTCATTGCTGTCAGAGGCAAGTTTTTGGTATTTGGGCATTTGGTTAAAGTGTACCTTTCAGAGGTTGTGATTGTGGCTCATGCAGACATTAGCAAGTAAGAATAAGAAAAGATGTGGTCTCTTGGCCTGACTAAGTCTGTCAATATCTGCTTGTTTTCAGAAGATACAGCATCAATCTGACTAGAGTCTGATTTGAAATCAAGCAGTGCTCTGGCATGTGTGCACATAAGAGGCAAATAAAATGGTCATCACAAACTTCCTTACACTACAACAGAGTTAGATCTTGCATTTATAAGACTAGCTATTGTGAATCCTGATGGCAGGGATATAGAAACTCCATTAACCCGTTTTCATATAGATCTTCAATTGTATGTGTTAAAAAGAAACCAAGAAGCATTTAAAGCTGCTGTCTTGCTGAATAGTTGATGACTTGGGGAGCAAAGCATTATAAAAGAGTCTAGTAATTTTAATGACAAGCATTGCTACCACTCAAGCTTGTGCTGTGTTAGTTAGAAATAAGCATTTATGATTTCTCTCTTCCCTATCTCAGGAAATCTTAGGCCAAAGTCAGTAAAGTGAGATTCCCTTCTTTACCATTTTATAATCTCTTAATTGGACTCCCTATTAATATGAAGCCAAAAACTCCTTTGGTATTATATTTTCTGAATATGTACTGTGTTAATGAAATTTGTAATCTAAAAGTCATAGAAGAAACTGTGGTGCCTGCTGTTTGTGCCAGAATTTGTGAGCTCCAGAAGAAAATTAAACACTTGGCTTTAGTCAGACTCTGTATCTGAGCGTAGTTTCACAACGGCAGTATTTGAAAGCCATAGTGAGAATGTGTATTTATCCTGACTAATGGAAGTACTCTTCACCATGTATCTGTCACTTGCTATGTGATGTAGAATCAAGAAGTTACATGAAAAGATGAAGCTAAGTAGGGATGAATAAACTCATAAGAAATATCACTCAGAGTGTATTGAGAATAAAACAGTCGTATAAGATCTACTGAGCCAGGCAGAACTAAGGTGAGACAAACTAAACAAAGATGCATAAATAGATGCGATTTCCCTGTTTTTTAGTCTACTTTACCTCCACTTCCTTTCTTTCCACAAGTGTTTTCACAGCTGTCAGTCACTATGACTTGAGACTAGAAGAATAAATGGAAAGCTTAAATCATAAACATCAATTTTCTAGATATGTTATCACTCTGAATAGCATCCTAAAAATTTGAAGTTTTTTTCAACCTTTATTGGTCTATTTCTTTATTTTTAAATTGAAGTTCTAGGTTATGTGATAAAACACCCACAAAGGATCTCAGAGAGACAATGGCAGGAGAGAGAGCCCAGAGAATAGGCTACTGGGCCCACCACAGGAGCCAGCAGCCCATCAAAGGCCCATCTGCACAAGCCCAGGGGAATCCAGGGATGCACAATAGCAGGCAGGAACCCAAATCAAGGACTCTTGAGGAATGACCACCTTGTCCGGTCCCCTCCCAAAAAATGGAAAAAATGAAGCGTCAGGGCGAGGACCATAGCTATGTAAGGAGTAGTCACACAATGTGGTTTGGCTTGATACAACTTTCCTTGTTCAGACATGGCAGTCAGAAAACCAAGACTTTTCTGGATTACTCCTGTTGAAGATAATGTGTTGGAATTCTGCACTCTTGACAAACTTCTGTGAATTTGTGTCATATTAGTATAAACTGTAGAGGGAGTTTTTATTTATTTATTTTTTATTTCAGAGTTGTGAAAATTAGATAATGGCTTTTTTCAGCATCTGTCATATGAAAAGGTGCCTCCCTCACAAGAACTGTTGAATACAGTTTAAATGCAATTCTTGAGCCCAGATTAATCTGATCTCTACCTAAATGCCTAAATGCCTGCCTAGTGTGTTATCTAAATGTTCCACCTAAATGCAGATACAGACCTTGTGTTTGTGCAGCTTTGATCAACCTGCTCTGGACCTGGTAGCCACCAAACCAGTAAGAAATATTTCACAGTAAATTAGATGGGATTTAACCTCTGTAAATCTGGGTCTATTATTTTCTTTTGATTTTTGGCTTCTAGTTAAGATGTGCAGACATGCACAGTGTAGGAGTGAAGAAATAATGACTTATTACTTTGTGTGTAAATAAGAGACAAAAATTTGATCAAAATAACTTTAATTCTATTTCTTTTTACCCTGTAATTCATATGTACAGGTACACTTACTTGATGACAAATATTATACCTACTTAGTACTTGTTTAGCTTGGACCAAGATGAATACTTCTGTAACATATTACACTGTGTTACAAATTAAGGTGTATTTTGGGACTGAGCATCTGTAAATGATCTGTGTGCTATATATTTTATGATTGCTCTTCATAAGGTAAATCAGTAGTGTTGCTGGTGTTGCCAACATGGGGAAAGCTTCCACTTAATGAGCAGCTATTAAAATACAGCTTTTTACATTGAGAACTAGCCACCTGGATTTTTACATATTCCATTTACCATGTTTCTTTCCTATGCCTTGAGGAAGGGAGGCAGCCCACTGTCAAACACAGATATGTAGATTTTGAGGAATGGGAGGGAATGAAAAAGGAGTTCAGCAGAACCCTATTAGCCAGGTGTTTACCCTCATGTTATGCAATGACATCTGCAGATAAAACACAGTCCTGTAATTATAACCAATTACCAAAGCATGCAAAATTGAGAGATGAAGAACCACGTGTTAGTCAGGGGTGTTGTGTACAAGTTTCTTGTACCACCAAAACTGAAGAGCTAGCTTGTACTTTAACCTAGAGTCTTAAGGCACCCAAATAAAACATATAGGTGTTTGTGTCTGTCTTTTGATGTAAAGATGAAGTTTAAAATACACCAATACTGAATGAATGACTTTTCAGCTTTGTGTGGATTAGAAAGTAATCTGACGGCTCTTAGTTTTTGAAGTATAATTAATGTGCATTACATTTATTTAGCTCATTACCAAAACTATTGAGTACTCCAGCTAACCAAACTCAGTCAGCTTGTTAGTGGAAAGGCAAAGTCAGCACCTAAAATATCTAAAACCATGCCTTTCCTAAACAACCTCAAAGGTCTTCTCACATGGTCTGAGTGAAGGAAACTAGTGATCTCTCTGTTCCTCTTCAAACAGTCTTGACCCATCTCTTATCTTTCTTTCCTATGGCTGCAGTATCCATCCTAGCTTAGAACAAGTGAAATATTTTCGTTGATTATACCGATGTATTTTTGATCATCTATAAACATTCTAGCAATACGAGGCTTTGACTAACAAAGAAAATAGTACTCTGTAACTGTGAGTCAGGAAGGGTCTTTGTAAATGAAGCGCTTTTGAAGATACATAAAGTGCAGTAATATAAAAATACTGCTTTTGGAAGTACCTGCTCTTTTAATGTTTATAACAAATTTGAACTGTAAAGAGACTGAGGAAGAAACAACTTTGTGCTTGATTTAATATTTTTTGCCTTAAGTCTTGTTCAGACCATGTTCCGTGTTTTGAGACTTGGTAATCTTCACTTTCAGAATAGGTCTACCCTCCTGCTCTTATATTAGCACAAAATGCTGTAGTCTTGTGGCCAGTCTGGCATACTTTAAAGAAAGTATTTAATTTACTGTAAATTTTATTTTAATAAAATCTGAATTTCATTTCCAATTTGAATAGTCAATAACTTTGTTATTTTAAGAGAAGGGAAAAAAAATCCTGGATTCAGATTAATTTTTGAATATATCAGCTTCACTTACTATCATTGCTGAGGTAATCGGATATACATGTTTCTATACTAGAAACATGTAGGTCATACATAAGATAAAAATGAAATAAGAATATAACAACAAGTTTTAGAGACCTTGAGGTTAGGGACAAAAATGTTTAATTGTTTTCAAGTCACAGAACATGTGTGATCACCTGCCAGTTAATTATAGACTCTTCTCAAAATTTTTCTTTACTTTAGCAGGAAATAATGGATTAATACTTTATGAACACTGTTAACGTCATTTTAGTGTGCAAGGTTCTTCTACATGATCAGCGATGCTGTGAGGAATTACCTGACTTGGAAATACTCTCTATATTGTAGTGAAATAGCTTATTACTGTAAACTTGATGCCCATAGGGTTGTTCATTTCTTCTTCCTTTCAGTAACTTCTTCTGTTTTCTTTGAGAGTCATGACAGCAATTACTTCAACCAATAGATGACAAGGAGGCATTTGTTTCCTCTATATTAATCACTTATGGAATTGCAGCCTCAGGGTATGTCCATCAAACTAGGCCACACAGGTTACATTCTTGAATTCCTGACAATACTCACTACACAGTAAATGAAAAGAGGTCTGAAGAAACTGAGAATATCTTTTTCTGTAATGATAAGAAACCTCTCTTGACAATACATTTGGACAAAAACTGGAAAAGATTATAAAAAGATCTTAAATATTTGTGACAGAAAGTTGTTTTTCTAAATATTCATTTGCTTCAGTTTTTAATGAGATCTTTCATATTCCAGCAGTTAAACTATTCAATAGAACTTCATTTTCAGCACATGTAAAATACTTCCATACCATGATTAAAATGTTTCCTTTTGATGGCATGAGAAATGTTTAAATACCTCTGCATAGCTTATCTGTACAAAGACGATTGATTTTCTTTTTCAAAGCAAATTTATATGTAATATGAAATTTGTAATGATTTTTTTTTTCCCAAAAAATAAAATCTGGTGTGCTTCCTCCTTTGCTTAGAAAGTCAAATCTAACTTCAGCTCTTCCAAAGAAGATGAGAAATAAGATATTTTCAAATATGAAACATGACAGTTAAACTCTATCATGCTAAGTGCCTTATTCCAGAATATTGTCAAGTATGAAATAATTTCTCAGCAATGAAGAAATGTTCTAAATATTCTCACAAATATTGACACAAGTTTGCTACTATGTGCAGACTGAAATAACAATCTTTTACTCCTTTATTTAACCGTAACAGTGATGTTCACCCAGAAAAAAAAAAGTAATTCCTTATATGTATCAAATGGTTCCTTCTGAACATGGGGATGAGAGATTCCCTTGATTTTTAGGGAAGATTTTCTGAATTAAAGGCCATCAGGAGTTTAGTGTTGGAGAGGAAACTTCCTTTGTCCCAGAATTTGCCTCTCCCTCCTCCTGGCAAATAGACCCAACAACAACAACAAAAAACAAACACACACACACAAAGCAAAACAAAACAAACAAGGAAGGTATGAAGTGTCAAGTAAGCATAATGCAGAAGAAGAAACCAATTCATTTAAAGATGAATCCATGTAGCAAATAACACAATTTGTCCATGAAGAGGAGAAAAATTACAAATTAATTATTTAGTATGTTGCAATGATCTTTGGACTATACACAGCCTGAAGTCCTGTGGTCAAAGCATTATCAGCTGAAGGTAGTTTATCACAAAGAAAAAGGTATAAAAAATATGATCTTTTTTTGACCTTCTAATTACTTGTCAGTTTTTGTTTGCATTTTACAGGCCACAAAGAAGAAGTGTACTTTCTTTCCTGAGGAAAAAGCTTTACTGCAAACTGATAATTTCCCTTGATTTAGCCATACTTTTCCAGGAAGTTTAACATTTTATCAAGTTTCAAAGACTTTCTTTGAGTTCTTGGAAAAGAAACAAGCCTCTCAGTGTTATTTCCTTAATGTGGACTTTCTATTAATGAAGTTCTATAAGAAGATATCAGAATATAAATATAGAGGAGTTCTCTGGGTTTCATCTGTCTCATCTCTCCATAACACTTTGATCATTAATAATGATCAAATGATAACAAGACCTTCCTCCCCAGATCTACTGTTGCTTTTTTATTTTAGAAATTTAATCACGTGTAACTATGGAGACTCTGCGGCAACAGCAAAACTGCTCAGAATTCTGGATTTTTGTTAATAAAACATTTTAAAACAGGTTTTTAATGCAATGTGTAGTAGTTTTCCATAGGGGCCAATGTTTTATGCTGTCTGTATCTACTGTGCTACCACTGTATAGCAAAACTGATGATAAAATAATAGGTGATTTAATGTCTAAATTTGACCATAAGACTAATATTTTCAGAAGAATTTCAGAATGCTGAAAGGATGTTATTTCACAACTGAATAGGTTAGAATTAAACCTTGCAATTCAATGCTGTCCCCCATTTTGTTTGACCAGCTTCTGAAGTCTTGGAATTATTTTTTTTCGAAGATTTTTTTCCATGGACTTAGCACTGAATAGCACTAAATAAAGGAGAGGAGAGGAGAGGAGAGGAGAGGAGAGGAGAGGAGAGGAGAGGAGAGGAGAGGAGAGGACAGGACAGGACAGGACAGGACAGGACAGGACAGGACAGGGTTTTGACAGGGACAGATCCTGAGCAAAATGCCCAGGTTATCACATATTCCTGACTATAAACCAGACTCTTCTTTCTGCAGCTTTGGCTTTGTTCTTCCAGCTTTTTGGCCAAACCAAGTACTTGCAGAAGACAGCCTCTCATACTTCATGCTCAGCCTGAATCACCCTCCAAGTCTGGAACATACAGAGTAGGGCAGAGGTCATTCAAGAAAAAATGTTTTGTGATCATTAAAGTATGCAACATAACATCATGGACAGATGAGAGGAGTGAGGGAGTGTTGCAGACTAACAGGGAGTGTCCTGAGGTTCAGGCTCTCCCTGCTGAAATGCTGTACTTCCCTCAGTTTTAGGAATTGCCACGTTCACAGGAAAGGAATGCAGTGGTATTTGGTCACTTAGACTGGAATCAACATTTGCACAAGAAAATGTTAGACATGTAAGTAAATAGCTATTTACTGAACCTCAGTATTAACTCTACAGTTACAAGGTTAGTGCCAGCTACACTAAAAATGATGCTTAGATGAACCTTGAAGGATTTTTTCTTTTTGGTATCTGGATAGCAAGTGGTGAAGACTTTCACACTTCTTGTCAAGGCTAAAGTTCAATCCTCCTGCAAAATAAGTCTTGGATATAAAATGATACTTCCAATACTGAACTTCTGGGTTTTTGTTCAGATTCAGCCTCCTACCTCCTAAAATAAGCACTTTCAGTATTTAATGTTTGCCTTCACACTTCTGCTGGTGGATTGTTTACAACCCCCACCTGCGCTTTTAGAAATTAGAAGCACCTGTGGGCAAGGCATAGGCTCCCAACAGTAAGCAGAAGTTTTTAATGACAGTCCTGCTGCTGAAATATATACAGACTAGTAATGTTGGACTGGTGGTGTGGGATTAGGCCCTAAGGGCATGTATATTTGCTTTATGCACTGAAACATATTTTTATATCAGTAAACTGAAAATTCCATATTTATGTAAAAGCACACACAAAGCATTGCTACTTCTTAACCAGACAGGATGGTAGCTAAGTAGCTTCCTCAATGATAATCATTTTGCAGTGAATATTACTATCCCTGGCTCTGAAATGTGTCTGCGACAGGCTGGAGACCTTTAGCTCCCTTCCCTGTTAGATCTGAGCTGACCATATATAAACAGCTGGATTGCTGTCTTTATTACTCTTGAATGCTTGACTTTAAAAACCATGACACTTTCTTTAAGGTGCTTCTTTGGTTCTAAATAGACTGAAACAGAAGCTGTCCTTTTAAGTAATCAGTTAATTGGCAGCAATGATAGGTTACTATCCTCTCTGTGAATCTCGGATGTTTTAGCAGTGGTTTGCAAAGTTCTTATTAGCAAGGGAACAGGGAAGTCAAAGATGATAAATATTTTCTTTAAGATCATAATTTTTTTAAAATTCTCATGTGTTTTTTTCTAACCCTTTTCTCAGAAGCAGCTAGATCATTTTGACTGGCACATTATCCTTGGCCTGCTTGCCTGCAGAAGCACTCCTCCCAGATCTCAGATTGCATTACTGTCTTGCAAAAAAGCTGTAAAACGAATTGGCAAGGTGTGTGTGTGTCTTTTCCCCCTACAGATAGGGCTACAAAATGAAAAACACTCTTTAATTACTACTATGAGCTCAAGTCCTAGGGAAGTCCTACAGAGAAAAATACATAATCTTGATATATCGTGAGCAGGCATTTTCGGTTTTAAAATAGTTAAACAGTAAAACGTTAAGAAATGCCAGGATTAAAATTTGCTTATGGTGCTGAGCCTGAATTCTCATATCCTATTGCTGAGCAAAGTTTATCGTTTGAGGCTCGATGATGTGCTAAATGCAACAGTATGGCTTTTCATTCAGAGCTGGCATGTGTCCTGCTGGCTCAGCGCTTGGGTGGAATTTTCATGTGCCTGCCTGCGAAATGCCATGTAAACAAATGCTATGGGGGGAATTTCCAGGAGTATGTAATGGCTAGATGTACAAGGGGATGTGTCAGTGTAATGGGATATCTTCCTTTAGTGGCATATGTCTTCACCATCTGCTTAAGGTATCTCATAGCTTGGGGTTTGGGGAAAAAAAAAAAAAAAAGAAGCGTAGGTGAGGTATAGATTCTAATCCCAAAGGCAGACCAGGGCACAGAAACCCTGCTCTCCCACATCCTGTATGACTGTCTTAATCACAGGGTAGTAGTATATGATGATGATTTTTCCTTTGTGTCTTGTTTGCACATATAGATGGTCTAAGCACATATACCTGCAAGTGAGAAAGATTCAATATGTCTAGTCTGTAAATAAGAAACAACTTAGCCCCTGCCTCTGCCTTATGCATCTAAAGTGGTATGCATTTAGGTATGTACCTAAAACTAAGTGTAGTTCCTTAGTAACTTTACTAACTATTTTTTTAACAGGGACTAGGTTTTGACAGGCATAAAAATTGTAAGTCTTGAGCTTCCTTATGAGCCTATCAACTTCCTCTGCCCTAATAATAGCCCTAAAATAATTTTGTTTGTCTGAAAGTCAGGTTTATTGTGCTTATGCTAATTAAATGGGATTATCATTGAGAAAAAAATAAATCTGTTTCATTGTATTAGAGAGCTGAACATTCATGGGAAACTTGCTGCATTCAAATAATGACAGAAACTGTTTTGTCAGGGATAAATCCTGAGGATAAGCACTGTTTTGTATAGCTTTTTACTAGACAGAATATAGCAGCAGTTTTTTTATTATTATTATTTTTTTCCTTTTTATTTTTATTTTTGATCTTCCGTGTCTCTCTTGGGCTCTTTCCCCTCTGAAGTAAACTATGCATTTTGGAAGCTTGGAAAGGAACATTAAGATTTGATACATGTTTATACAAAAACAATTCATTTAATAGCTGAAGGGGATAGTTGTGTAGAAGCAGGATGATTTATAAAGCACAGGGTCAGCTTTGGAGTTTTTGAAGCCTTAAGCAATGGATGATTACAGTGCACCAAATGGGATCAGAGATAGCAGAGTTTGCACCTGCACTTGCTTTTTCAGCCTTTGTACTCCATGCAATTGATTGCTCAGAGGCCCTCAAGGCTGTCCAAGATGATATGGTCTGACCCAGTAAAATGAAAAGTCAAAATATCAGGTGAGAAACAAAAGAGCAAAGAAAAATTGTCTATGCAGAGAAGGCGTGTCAGAAGTTGAATTAGCAGCTGGGTATTCTGTGTTATGTCAAAAAACATCACAGCTCTTATTTGTTTTAGATCTTATTGTATATAACTGGCGAGCGTGGTCCTGACTGTTGCTGTGTAACACTTTTACTACAAGCTGTGTTAGATTCTTTGCCAACTGATGCTTTGAAAAGCCGTGACAAAATGGTGTGAATAAAGAGTTGAGAGCCAGTCCTTAGATTCTTAGCTTCTAGTCAGGTTAACTGTGAAAATTTGAATATTAAATGACAGGTGATTTTACAAAATGAAGCTATGAAGAGCCAACTCTATAAAATATTGGATGCTAATATGACTCTTTTTTGTTTCTTTTCTCACAGCCTTTACATTTGAAAATTAGTTGTTCTGAAACTCCAATGTTCCTGTTACCCATATGTCCCAACTTTCATAACCTGGTGAACTTAATCATATTTCCAATTCTGCATTCACTATACTATATTCCAAGAATTCTTTTCTGTAAATGTAGTTCTGTTGGTTTTGCATGTTAGTTGGTGTCTGACCTTATTATAAAATCACTTGCTGTGATCTCAGTATGTAAATTTAGCACGCAAAGACCTTAAGCATTTTTTAGAAGCCAAAAAAACACCATGACGTCTGATTCCATTATGGTACCAGGTTAAAATTTGTTAGTGCTCATATATGCATTTTGAGCTGCTTGGAAAATCCTTCTTGTTTTTTTTTTTTTTCTTTTGATCAGTGAATCTAGCCCTTTCTTTTCCCTATTTTCATTCTGAGGATGATGTAAATGTGACAAGCTAATTTTAGTTTTGCGATGATCAGAAACATCAGTAATAAGAAGAAGTAGACATGCTGATTAAAACAGCTAGAAGTGCCACTTAATGAACCAAACATCTCACCAAAACTAAAAATAGTTGTATTTCTTTAAACTGTTTCACACCAATGAAGTGCACGAATATTTTACCAGTGCTTCCCAGAGAAACTCCTTCCCCCACTATGAGAAGATAAATCCATGTGACAAACTCTGGACAAGAGTGTGCGCAGGCTTCCTGATAAGAAAGGTGAAGGCCTTTGAAGATTGTACATTCACTTAAAAACAAAGGCTGCCTTGTGGGTCTGCCTTTTCCCATAACGATGGTTAAATTTTATAAGCTTCTGTTTGTTGCAAATGTTCATACTTCTGTTCTTGAAGAATATTCTCAGTGTACTGATTGTGTAGCTCAACTTGTAACATGAAGTGGTGTCTGAGAAGATCTTTAAAGGAGTTAGTGGGCTAACCGAGTGCCCGACTCTGAGCTCAGTGTGCCGGTTCACATTATGACAAGAAAATTAGTGTTTGGAATATTTATAATTTTGGCATCTCCAATTTTGCCCTCAAGAATCCAAGTGCAAATACTGAAAGGTGAAAGTAGACATTTTCAACCTTTTCATCCTAGAGATTTTTCTTCTTCTCAAGCTAGTAATTTTTTACGAATAGAAAGTAAAAATTAAAAGTACAAATTAATGTTCAGAGCAAATTAACGGTGTAATTTAGAGGGATGAATTTGGCAGACTGTTTGTGTGTTTTGGGGGAGAGAGGGAAGGGAGTATTACAGGCATCCATTTATCGCTTTTTGTGTTTTGACCTCCATTCAAATTAATCTCTTTAATGCTTTCCCCTTATATCCTACCTTGACCATGCAAATAAGTTCAAAGTGTGGAGTCTGTGCTTGTAAAAGTACTCACTTATTAAGGGCACTTCTGAAAGTGTCCTTTCAGTGTTGAATTGTGACTCATATGTCTTTCAGTGGACTTCTGCTGCTGCTCTGTAGTCTCTGAAGGATTATTTACATGTCTTCATGCCTTGTGGCACTTTTGAAATTGTTCTTAAGTGGTCAGATGTGTCTGCCCGGTTATTCAGTTAACTTCTGCTTCTGCAAAGCTGGAGCCCACGCTGGAATGAACACTTTCACGCTCCACTGACTGACGCAGCTGCCCAGGCTGGATCCGTTATCAGGAAGAACTGTTCTTCTGAGCTAACAACCACGAACACAGATCTGGGTGGATATTCTCTGGTTGCTTCTTTCAGTCTTGCCTCAAAGCCAGCTAAATGGCCATTATTATATTTGTCCTTTCCTAGTGTTAGGTGATCAATACTAATGGTGGACAGACATCCAAAGAAACCAAGTATAAAGGGGTTGGAAATGTCTGTTTCCTGTCTTCCCTTTCTCCTTATTATGTACATATCTTATCTCAGGCTCATACAAAATTTTTATCTTTCCCAATGAGTAATTCCTGTATCTCTGCCTGCAGCTGAACACATTTTCTCCCTGGCTCCTTCTTTCCTCCATTAAATGTGGTAACTACATCAAGTCTTTCTCCAGTCCTTTAGTAATACCCTGTTTTCAGTAAGCTGTCATAAATCTTTTCTATAAGGTTTCCAGTTTCCCTCTCTTCCGCTTTCATAATTTGGGGATTTAAGTCATCTGGGTCTAGTGCTTTGTTGGCTTTCAGTAGTTCTAATTGCCTTCTTATCTGTTTTATGATGAGGGTAAAGCCTTTCAACAATGCACTCCCTCAAGCCTAGGAAAACATGCCTCAGTCCCCAGGATGTTATCATCTTTCCTTTTGTGTGTACTGACGTGAAAAAAATAATTTAGACCTGCAACGTATCAACCATCTATCACTAGTTTTCTGCTTTGATCTTCCAATATTCCTCCTGTATCTTTTCATCCTGTTTTGATAGCATCCTGATTTATTTTTATTTTATTTTATTTTATTTTATTTTATTTTATTTTATTTTATTTTATTTTATTTTATTTTGTTTTGTTTTGTTTTGTTTTGTTTTTTGTTTTATTTTGTTTTATTTTATTTTGTTTTATCTTGTTTTGTTTTGCTATCCTTTTTGTGTTGTTGTTTTTCCATTTAGGCACTGTCTTTATTTAAATGTATTGTTTCAGTTTTGTCCCATCTCTTTTTATTAACTTCCTTCTCTAGGAAATGCAGACTTATTACAAACCACTTCTCTATTCCATTTCTCATACTGCAAGGTTCTGCTTTAATCTAAAATTTAAAATATTTCAATTCTGCATTTTTTTTTTCAAAATGGCACATACAAAGGCAACTTTTCATCAAGCAGCTAAATGAGGATCTATAAAATTTCACCTGTAGCTATTTCAGTGATTCTAAATGTACATATCCTTGCCAAGTGAATATTGTTGCTACATTCTAAAATCTCTTTTTACTAATTGCCTAGAACTGTAAGACTAAGACCTAAATCCTATTCTTTCAATCATTACGCAAACAAAAACACATTCATGTTACTTGCAGTTTAAAAGCTCTTCACTGCTTGCTCTAAAGTTGGTGTGTGGTGTGTTTTGTTTGTTTTTGCTTTTGTTTTTGTTTTTGAGGATTATTTCATTTTACAATGGCACTGGTTTTGTTTTTGTGTGGCATTATTCTGTTTGGAAGGGGGAATGGAATGAAAATTGGCTGAGTACAAATGAATCCCACAGGAGACTGGAAAATGCAAAATCAATCTAAATGATCAGGTCACATTTAGACATATGAAAATTAACTATAGGTAAAAACATGTGCAAAAGCTGAATTGTAAAATGTTTAGTTATACCGGGCCTTTCCCTCTGAGATCTATCAAATGGTGCACAGTAATCTATCCCTTACTGATGAAATAAAATGATTCGATTTCCAGACACTTCCAGTAACATATCTCCTTTCATAAGTGCTTAGCATCTGCATGTATTCTGCACTTTTTCAGAATTTGCTTTTCCAGCCTCTACTGCTTTTTTTTTTTTTTTTTTTTTTTTTTGTAATTGTACTCCTCTTTGGACTGGCATCTTAAAAGCCCTTCTGTTCTTACCTAAGAGCGATCTAGGTCCTGTAGCACCAGTGACACGGCATCCCAGAAGTTTAACCTCCTGTCCATTTATCCTGAACAAACCCCAGGACACTGTGAGAACACCCAAGGCCCATATGTTTGGTTGGAGCAAGGATGAAGCTTTGGCAACCAGGCTGTCCTTACAGAGTCTGCCTGCACAGAGTATGTGCAGCCTTCACTAGGGGGATTTCCATATTCACCATTTGTTTTCTTGCACTAGCACTATCACATACTGTGTTCCCAGCACTTTGTAACACAGTCCTCCGAAGTCAGTGGCACAGGTGTGATGCAGAGGCCTCTCCTTGATGGATATAGTACTGAAATGCCCATCCTGCAGTGTTAATGCACTTACTGCTTGGTGAGGAGAAAAGAGAGGCACGGCATGACCAAGTACATGATTTCAGGAAGGCCACAAGAGCCACGCTGGCACGTATATCACCACATGGGGTGCCCAGATGGATCTGGAAATCACTTTGTAATAAAAAGGTCTGAAGTGGGATGTTGAAGGACAGTCTCTCCAAAGTAGAGAACAGTAATATCTAACTGTCTTTCCCCTGGACTTGATATGGCATCAGTAGGGCTGGAGGAAGAAAGGCAGTGCTCGGACCCTGACTCTGAAAAGCACCATTCCTGTGAGGTGAGAAAAAATATTGTCAGCTCCTGGGGAGGGGAGGAAAATAGTTCAAAGAGAACATCTGTCGCTGTCCTCATGCTGCCTCCAGAATAAATGCTTGGTGAGTCATGCCACTGACTCTTAGCCAAGGCGGTGGTCTGATTGTGTATTAAGATTACCCTGTGGTGGTAGTAGGATGGCTTCTCTTCTGACTAGGTCCATTTGGTATGGTTTACTGCCCTCCTGGTACTAGAGAGGACTGTCCCTTAAGCCTGTCCAGCAGCAGGCATTAATCTCTTTGTGTGCACTCAGACTCTGGCTGGAATTTCCAGGCACTTGCCTAGAGGTGTCCAGGGAGTCTCGTGGGGGACACCAGGAACACTGTTCTAGCCCAGAGACCAGAAAGGGGAGATGTTATTTCAGGGTTGGCCCTGGAAATTAAATTCAGAGTGACCTTCATCATGTGTTGGGCATTAGTGTAGGGATAAAGTATACTACAGGGCCACCACCATTAGGAATTACTGACCATCTATACATTTCAGTACACATACAAACTGTTTTCCCAGTAATTGCATGTGACAGTAGAAAGGCCCTTTGGCCACAGGAGCAGAGTAGTAAAATCAGCAAGACAGACTTCTGTGTTTTCTTCAGAAGGTTATCTTGCAGGCCACTCCAGGGAACTTGTGTCAGCTAGGCTGTCACTAATAACTTCTCTTTGAGGAACAAAATTTGTGCTGAGCTTTATATCTAGGAACTCTGCTGTTTCTACAAAGATTGTGGGGAATGCAAGAACTATCCAGGACTGGGAGAGGAGGGTAAAATGCAAGCATTCTTTGACAGAGCTGGCCCACCCTCCAGTTTTTGGGTTCATGCTCCTGTTAGCAGTCCAAGGGGTGAGTTGTCTGCCAGCTGTGGCACCTGGAGGAGAAGGAACCTGCTGCACCCATTATGCCAGCACACGACGACCGGTAAAGTCCCTGGTCTGGTACCTGCAGATACAGGGAGCAAGTAATCTCTTGTTCTAGGAGACAGCAGAAGTAATACGGGGATAGAGGATGTGTCTCCTTTCTTTTGTTGCTTTCTGTTGTTCGAAAGAAATTCTCACCTCCCCTCCTGAAAGGTGGAATGTCTTGTTTATATCACTCTACAGACTGTGATAATGAACATGCTTCATTGAATTCCCAGGCAGACAGACCATAATCCAGATTTGAGTTCCCTAGTTAAAAAGCCAAAAAGGGCTTTTGGCCCTGACTTTGGTTTACTGTAGTATATTTGGTGCTAACAGAGACACCCTTTATTTCTCATCCATGCCTAATGATCCTTGCTTATGTTCTGTGTCTTTTCTGAGCCATCTCCTGCTGCCCAAAGACATCATGGAGGGTGTCAGAGGTCCTTTATTTCTGGATGGCTTCTGAAGGATCCCAGATGGTCCCATAAAAGGGGCCTTTCTCTCAGTGTTTGTGACTAGGATATACCTAATCTGAGCGGGTCCACATAAGGCAGGGTGGTCTTGCCTAAGAACGATGGCCAGCTCTGAGTTCTTCTCATGTTGAAACGGCTTAACCACAAGGAAACCAGCCTGTCCTTGTGTGTTTTGGTGCTACTCTGACCAGTGAGAACTAGTCTCACTGAGAAGGTGGGTCTGTAAATAATACACAATCTCCAGATTTGTTTGCTTTACAAACCAAATTTCTAGAATTATAATATATCCACCTTAACAACAGCTTCTGTGTGTGAGGCCTTTGTCACTGGCTTGCACCGTACAACTTGGAAAATGGTACATACTGAAGTGCGACTGTCTGATTTCTTGCCTCAGTTCTCTTAAGGGAAAGCTGAGAATCTTGGACTCTGACGTGTATCATCCAACTAGTATTGTCCCCAGGTCAGCAGCAAGCCTGTGGCCTCCCTTAGAAGAGAAGCCAGTTGAGGTTGTAAGCCAGGGAGGCAGGGGTAGTGTAGATGTCCAGAGGTCTTGGCCTTTTCTGCAATATGGGCTGTACCGGCTGGCTCCTCCATAAGAAACAGCCCTTGCCCTGGAGCTACAGTGATGACAGAACTACTGGGAGAAGGTCTGACAGACGGTGAAGTGGAGTGTGAGAGCGTAGTTATGGCTGGCAAAGTGTCTTTGCCTGCCCCAGTAATGTCCTGGAATTTATTTATTTATTAGGGTGAGAAATAAAGGGTTTTTCTACCTTTGCAGTCAGATTTAAAAGACTCCTAGCATAGAGGTAGAGGAAGAGGTACAGAGGAGTCGCAGAAGTCAGGTGGAGTCCTTCTGTTATATTTAACTGTGGGAAGAGGAGACAAGGATGTGGCTTTGCAGAAAGAAAGGATAGAAGAAATCTATTTGAAAGTAAGGAAGGCTGAGGGGAAAGGATGTTTTAAAGAAACTCTAGAAAGGTGGGAGGAGAAAAAGAATGAGCAACTGTTGTCTATTTGTTTTCTTCTCATATTTTTTCTTTTTCATGCTTTTGAGTGCTATATGTAACTCTCAATAGACATTTTACAATATAAAAATATGCTAATGACTTCAGAATGAAGACTATGCTGAAAATTATTTTGAAAGATTTACTAAAACTTATTTTACATGGTAAAATTTGTATTCCGTGCAGTAATTATGTTTAAAACCTAGCAATTAAATTTTTGCATAAGTGACTCCTTAGAGGGGAGCTGACTTTCCATTTACCAGCTTCTAATGTTAAAGAGAGAAAAACTCTTTTCTACAGTAGTACTATCTCCTTTTTTTTTTTATGAGTGCAAATATAACTGGCAGGTTGATTCACATGGGGACACATTTTCTGAGCCCTTTGTGAGATTTTCTGTATGATTAGTTTTTTAAACATATTTTTTATTTAATTAAGCATTTATTTTACTGGAGAAAGAAAACATTTGTATGCCATACAATTCAAAGTTAATTCTTTTGCAATACTAAGTGCTAACTCCGTGTTCTTGCCATAATATGTTAATTGTGGAGAGGAGGAAAAAGTTATCTGTTTTCTCAAACAATATCCAAGCTTGCTGTTTGATGATACCTCTTCAGATAGTTCATGAATGAAGAAAGTCCATTTTAATCTATTTTAATGACATTTGCATTCAATTCATTTAATACATTTAATGGGTTTTGCTCCATAAAAATCTTCCCAGAACTCTGTTGAAATTGAAATCAGAAAAATGACCTCTAAGCACCACAATAATGCACGATTATATTTTTCAAGGTTAAAATCTACAGTTTGATGTTCACAGTTTTCAAAAATTTGTTTTGGAACTCCAAAGTACTTCAGAATGGCTTTCATCTGGGTTTCTAGCTCACCTAAAACTAAAGCCCTGAGTTTAAGAGCTAGACTCCTGGAAATACTGGGTCAATACTCAATATCTGAGACTTCCACATAATTCTGCTGGTATATGAGAACAACCAGGGCCCAAGTACTACTGAGCAGGGATATGTTCTCTTTGGATTCTAGGGGAATGAAGTGCTCTCTTCAGGAAGTTCATTTAATTTTTGCTTGTAAGCAATGGGCCTATGTATCAAGAGACTACAGCTGCATTATTTTGGAGGTGAGTTGAACTGCTTTCAAATGGCATTGTCTCTGCCTCTCTATAGCCTAAGAGTGTGTTTGGCATAAGTGCTTTGGAAAAAATCTTGTAAAGAGAAAAAAAAATCACATTAGTAACATAAGATGGAACTTGTGAAGTATGCTTCTTTGCTTGTTCTTCCTCTCAGAGTTTTTGTCCCCCCCCCAAAAAAAACAAACCAACAACAAAAAACCCCAACCAAACATCAACAACAACAAACAACAAAACAAACCATAGTTCCACTTAGTTAGTTATTAACTATAACTTGTAACATCAAATAGGTAAACATAATGTCACGTTAGGTAAAAAAGAAGCAACAGTTTTGGTGAAACTGGTATATAAAGGAGTAATGACTTGCCTTTCTGATTGACTGTGCTTTGCTCTGACAAGAAACCAATATATTTTCTCAATGCACGGCATCAAAGCAGAAATGAGGTGCAAGCAGAGAGAGGAGATAAGTTAGCACTGTGCCTGAAGTGGCACGCGGATGTTTCCAGCTAAGATAGACTGAGGTTCTGTAATGTGCTTCTCAGAAGCTCAGCCCTGACTGCAACTCTGGGACATGGACTTATTTTGCCTGACAGGTTCTAGGCTTTTGGGAGCGGAGAGGTGCAGGTACAGTCTGACACCAAAGCTACCCTAGTGGAGGGCTACTTTCATTCAGTTATGAAAAGATGAACTTTTAACCTTTCCCATTAGACATGAAAAGAGGTTTTGTGCTGTGTATCTTAAGAGGGTTTCAGCCTTGCTTGTCATTTTAAGATCTTCTCGTTTCAGAAAAATGAGTCTAATGTGTACCTTTTCTAAGGGCTAGATCTTTGACTGTTGTTTGACCAGATGTTTGTCATCCTGTGAACAAAAATTTGCTGATCTCAGGTGCAAACTACTCATATAATAGGCACATCTGTTATGATTAGTTAATGCCCACTGAAAGGGTTGTTTAAGAAATCCAGAAGTATTCATTTAATTGGATGTTATCTTAATTGGGTCTAAGGAAAGCAGTAGCTCTGTTCAAGAAGCATCTGATTTAAGAAAGGTCAAAATTTTGAGCATGTGATGGGATAGTCCTACAGAAAGCATTAATAGCAGAGCGTTAAGGACTGAATTGGTACAAATAAGTAACCACATTCTAGTACCAATAGGTCCTGGGGAAAAAATATTACTCTTTTTTACACTTGTATCTTCTAATTGATTGCTTTGGTAATTCCCAGAATTAGGGCACTGTATGGAAACACTACAACTCTAAACAATACTGCTATACCAGTGGGAACAAGAAAACCGTTGATCTGTCACTTCCCAGATCAGCAGACTTCTCAAGAAAAAAATACATTTTTTCCTTGAGTTCTGCTTAATGAACTACTACTATACCCCACTCACAAAACTATGTTCTTCAGTTTTGAGAAGAAAGCCAAATCAAGATATGTAAAGTCAATGGTGAGCAGAGTAAGACCAGGTGCCAGAATTAAGAGCTAAATGCTAACAAAGACTGCACTATACAAAACAGACACATTTATACCTGTTTAATCACAACAGTTACAATAGAAGATGCATCCTGATTATGTGTCCAGTATTTCAGAATATAGACAGAGATTCAGCCTCAACCTGGCAACAGACAGGTTGTTTCCTCATATGATGTTGGGGTCTTCGTAGAGAACATCCTATTATCTTCCCTAAGTCCAGCAGCTTTCGCAAATGTAGAATACTGTTTTATATTCACAGTCACCACTGAGTATTTCACACACTTAAGCATCTCCCTTATCTTCCTTCTGTGTAGCATGTAGGCTTCCTCTTGGTGGCAGTACACTTGACTAAAGTGTAAAGAAGCATGTGGAAATCAGTCTAAAAACAATTTATGGAGGTGTTTCACTTCCTTTGTGCAGACACGGCAGATCAGTTATCAAATGACAGATGAGAGCAGTTGTTCCTGACACTTTAATTCTTTGCCTTTTCACCTCTTTCCTTGGTAAGAAGAATTACAACCATTTGTATGAAGACATTTAGGAAGTGAAATTATTTTCATTAATGTGTCTAGATGACAAAATTTTCCATGTCAATGCAGGGAAGAAGCCTCTCACAGGCTTCCTTTTCTCAGAAGGAGCTCTGTCCCCCTGCTGATCTAAAATGACTGAGATAGTTTGGTAGTGCTCACTTCCATCGTATCATCTGCTCAGACCCAGAGCTGGCTTTTAATTCAGTTTCACACATTCATCAAGACAGTTTAAAGGATTTGGGGCTTGGAATATGAATAGTGTTACAATTTGCAGTCAGAGTTTACATTGCTATTGCTAGTGGCACACCTGGGGAAAAGAAAAAACTGACTGGCTTAGTCAGGCTTTAAGTCTCAGCTGTGTGTTAACTTGGTTCATGCTGCTGGATTTAGTCAAGTATGAAAAGCATTCTTTGTCTTGTGCAGACTACGTCACATTAAGGATAAACTGCATTTCAACAAGTATCTTCCTTCCAATGGCAGATTTTTTTCACTTCATTTTATTCTTCATAACATGATGAAATTGCACTTAGCTTTGATGGCATGAATTTTTGTTGACTACCAAATTTCCTGCTAGCATATGGACACAAGGTTTGGTGACAGCAGAGAAGTAATGTAAGCTGAATAGTTTGATAGTTTGACCTGTCTGACGTGAAATTCTGATAAGCAATCTAGGAAGTACGGCCTAGGCAAAACTACAGGTAGAAAACCCTGCAACATGCTGGTGAATGATTACAACTGAAGAAACATCCTAAAAATACGATGCAATTCAATACTGTTAAATACAGTGTTGGTTTACAATAATAATAATAATACAATAATAGTTTTGGCTGGGATAGAGTTAATTTTCTTTGTAGAGGCTTGTGTGATGCTGTGTTTTGGATTTAGGATGAGAATAGTGCTGATAACACACCAATGTGTTAGCTGTTGCAGAGCCATGCTTGCACAGAGCCCAGGACGTTTCAGCTCCTCATGCTGCCCTGCCAGCGAGGAGGCTGGGGGTGCCCCAGGAGCTGGGAGGGGGCACAGCCAGGACAGCTGGCCCAGGATGGCCAGAGGGGTGTCCCTTACGACATGGTGTCATGATCAGCGATAAAGTAAAGAAGGGGGAGGGGACATTGGGAGCAGTGCTGTTCGTCTTCCCAAGAAGACATTTCGCTGACGAGCCCTGCTTTCCTGGAATGGCTGAACACCTGCCTGCAGATGGGAAGTAGCGAATGAATTCCTGTTTTTGCTGTGCTCGCACATGCAGCTTTTCCTTTACCTAGTAAACTTTGTCTGGATGCAGGAGTTCTCAAACTTTTACCTTGTTGATTCTCTCCCCCATCCCACCTGGGGAGAGCGAGAGAGCGGCTCATTGTGTGGCGCTCAGCTGCCTGCCAGGGCTAAACAACAACAGATGTATTCATACCAGACAGAGAGTGTGCTTCTTAGGTGTTCACTGTAGAAATCAACAGATAACTTGAGGCATTGAGTCTCTGTGCAAGATGTCTTTGCCTTGCCCTTCAGCCAGGCTATTTAATATATTTTCTTCTAAGACAGCATTCCACAGAGGGTGACCATGCGTTCTGCACTGTCTGTCTATAGCTACAGGACATTATACTTGCTTGTTCAAGTTTATCTGAATGCTCTTGGTCTTTCTTTGGTCACAGGTGGCCACTCAAAAATGCCAGATGGCATTGTGGTGGAAGTAGCAAATGGTTTGTCACTATTGAGGTCCTTTCTTTTGCTTTCTCCCCCTCCAGTCTGGAACCTGTACTAAACCTGTGATCTGAAAACTGAAAGGGGGCCTGGTATATATGAAATATAGATCAGACCTAAGCACTGGAATAACCAGATGTGAGGGAGCAACACTCCATTGCCTGCTTCCAGCCTCTGCAATGTAGCTGCTTTGACTGACAGTTCACAAAAAGCATTCTTAAAACCTAAAAGCCAAAACAACAACAAAAAAACTCTATGTCTGTAGTTATCCTGACATGGTAAAAAGCCCCAAATTACTGCATGCTTTGGAGCAATCAAAAAGCATGAACATAAATGGCAAAGTAACAAGGGAAAAATTGCAGCTATTCCACAGTTCTGCAGGGTAAATAAACATTAATTTTCTATATTGAATGCAGAAGTGGACATATTATGTATTCTGAAGCCACTTATGCCATACACAATTACTCAAAACTCCTGGCTAGGTTTTTCCATGCCTGTGAAGCACAGTTGCCCACCTAAGGTGTTTACATTTCTTCGTCTTCTTCCTTAGTTTGTGAGGTCTCCCCTTGTTCGTCTGTTCCTCCAAATCTTACTTTCAGTATCCAGAAGAGTCTGATGCACTGGGATTTTTGGATGCCAGTGAATTTTCATGTAGTGTCATATTCTGGTGCATATGGCAGTGCTTTTCTGGTGTGAGATTTGTAATGCTACTCACAGAGTGAGAATCAGGATCCTTCTTGACTTGGTGAAGAGATTCTGACAGCAGGCAAGTGGCTTTCTTTAAGTAATAATATCAGCAACCTTGATAAGAATGTTACAGTCACAGGAACAAACTCCTTTCCCAGTTTTAAGTATTGAGCTTTATGAATAGATAAGATTTCAATAAAAACTCCTGTTATTACAATAAAATGTCATAATTCCTGAATAAATTATACTTCTGAATAGCACAAGTTACTAGAATCAATATTGATATCTAAATAGACTTTACACCATAAAAATATATTGCATTCCCATAATTTTAGTCAGTAACGATGAATTTCCAGAGCAGGTTTTAGCCTCTGAAGAAGTGCAGTTTAGCAGAAAAACTGTCACAAATTGACTATAAATAAATTCTATGGGCCAGGCTTGCCTCTAATAACAGAGCTTGAGAGGAAAGAAATGTGCTTGTTTTACTTCACCTTCTAATTGCTTTCTGAAATAGTTGGTCTGGTTCTGATTACTTTGGAGCTGCAGAGTATTGTCTTCACCGCAGTATTTCTAAGAAGGTTTCTATTGGAGCTCCTGCCATTCCTTTTCTGTCAGCTGCTTGTTCTAAGACTGTATATGAGGATATACTGTCCTGTTTGCTTAAAAAGCCATATGCCTCTGTTACTCTTTTGAAAAATATCTTTTGCATTCTGAACATTCAGGTAGCTACAGAATTCAGACGTATTCCTCCGTTGTGCAGTCATATTTCTGGTTACATTCAGGAATTCCAAAAATAATATCAGGGAGGAAAACTCAAAAGCTCATTGCTTTTGTGGCTTTTTTTGCTGAGGCCTGTTTTAGGCCATATTTCCAATGATCAGTCTGTACTCCTTAGTTCTATGCTATATACATAAGCTGTGTGTGCTACAAATGATGTTTTTTTTAGCTTCTCCATATAACCTATTAAACAGTAGTTGGAATACTTCCATCCCTAAAGAGAAACCTTTGGCATAAATAATATTGTCATTTGGATAGGCTAGAGGATAGGCTAGACATATTTTTGCAAAGTGACCTTGTAAAAATATTGTCTGAGGTATGACTGAGCCTAAATTATATGACAGTGAGGTAGTATATTGTGGTCCCCCAGGAATACAAGGTCTCATCTGAAACCACATGAAATTAAACAAAAAACTGTAGTGTGCATCGGAGTTAGAGGTTAAAATATACTTTTTTTTTTTTTTTTTAAAGTCACAGACATTGCAGACATTTATGTAAATTCTTTGTTTGGCAAAGCCAAGCATTGCTTACTGTGGTTTTTCTGTCTGATGATTTTGTCTTCATAAAATAAAATGATATAAAGTACTGGAAAGAACTACACTCTTCTGCCTGTATTATAAATGTAAATAAGCTTGGCATAGTTGGGTCAGATTTATTTTTTTCTCTCTCCTTTCCAGATGTCTCGAATATTTTTCTGTGATATTCGTTATCAGGGAGAACTTGACTTCTGTGTGTTATAGGACAACAGATTACACTATGTTAAAACATCCCTATTTCTGTTTCCCCTCAAGATCATCTTAAAAATGTCTTTGTAGTCTGTACGGCAGTGACAGATATGATAGTTAAATATGCCATTTACCTCTTATCCATCTGAATCATTATTTGTATTTTCATACTTACTGTATTATGTTGCTGAGTCTATTTCAGTACATAAGGACAAATGAGACCAACCTATGCTCCATTGGTTGAAATAATTCTTATGCTTAGAGTGAAATTTTTTTGGTTTGTATATCCTGTAAATGTAAGGGTGAGTATAGTGTAACTGTAATGGCATTTTTTTTTCAAAAAATGACTATACATATACTGACTTTTATTCTCTGCCATTCCAGTGAAATAACTTTAGAGACAGAAGGGCACAGTACCTGTGTGCTGATCATAGATGCTATTCACATAGTGAAGCTGCAAGAAAAAAAAAAAAATAAATGGGAAATATACTAGTTTGCTTGTGAATCCGTACCTCTCACTGCTTGCCAAGAATGTAGAGGCACTCAGAACAAGCAGGTGAAAGAAATATCCTTTGAGTGTAATGTTCTATTAAAATGTTTGACTCAAAAATTACTTCTGAAGAAGCGCATATGCTATTTCAGAGCCAGTTATTCTGCTGCAAATAGCTGCTGCAAAAACGTGATCTTTCAGGCCATGTTCAATACAAAGAGCTCCAGCTTTTAATGCTTTTTTTACTGCCAAAGTGAAGCTGCCAAAATTAAAGGGCTGTTCTCTAACTGTGCCCTTTTACTACTATGAGCAAATAATAAAGGGGAGCAAGTGTAGAACTTAAAGAACCTTATGAATATTGGGCTGGATTTTCAAGTTCATGACTCGTAATGACTGGGGAATCTGAATGTCCTACCTTGCTATGTTCTGTAGCCAATGCATTTAACAAACTAAAAATAGGGACTGTTGTAGCTCTTTTCATCAGAAATTGTTTTCTTTTCCATGTGATCTTCTAAGACAAGAATGGTAGATTTTTCCTCTAACTTCACCATACCTCATAATTCCTTGATATAAATTCAGAGTGGTTATTCATAGAAACACATCCATTTTATTTATTTTATTTTATTTTATTTTATTTTATTTTATTTTATTTTATTTTATTTTATATTTTATTTTTCTGATGTATTGAGGTTTAAGAACAGATTATTATTATTATTATTATTATTATTATTATTATTATTTTTTGAGAAGACTCCATTTTGTGTGTAGTCTGCACTCATGTCTGTACATTTAAAATGATTAACCTAGGGTCTTTGTTCTTTTTTAATGGTGTTTTATAAGTGGAAAGATCCTATCAACCTATTTATATTTAAAGAGCGGTAAAGGATAGGTTTGAATTTAAAATAGATTTGAAGGGGGAAAGGGACAAAAACAGCCCCGCTAGTGATAAGCTATGGGACTGCATGCTAATAATTGAGGGACTGCATGCTAGCGAGACCCTTGAGCTTGCCCCACGAGGGTCTGGGTTCAGTGAAACACACCTGAAATGTTTCTATGCAAACTCATGCAGCATGAGAAACAAGCAAAGGGAGCTAGAAGCCTGGGCCCAGTCCCAGAACTACGGCATCACTGGCCTAAGTGAAGCCTGGTGGGAAGAGGCCTGTGACTGGTGTGTTGCGACGGACAGTTACAGGCAGGGCAGGCACCACAGTGGGGCGGCCCTCTATGTAGTGAAGGCACCGGACTGTCTGGAGCTTGCAGTCAATGCAGACAATGTGGTTGAGAGCCTTTGGGTAAGGATCAAGGTACAAGCAAATAAAGGGGATGTTGTTGTGGGAGTCTACAATAGACCACCTGGCCATGATGAGGACACTGATTCTTTAAAGAACTGAGAGACACTTCTAGATCAGCCGCTCTTGTCCTTATGGGGGACTTCAACCTGCTAGATGTCAGCTGGGAATACCACACAGTTGAGACAAGTCCAGGAGACTCCTGATGCACCTTGATGATAACTTCTTGGTACAGGTACTAAGAGAGCCGACTAGCAAGGGTACCCTCCTGGCTCTGTTGCTTGTAAACAGGGTGGGTCTTGTGGGTGAGTGGAGATAGGTGGCTACCTAAGCCATAGTGACCATGAGGTAATTGAATTCAAAATTCTCGGTGAGAGGAGGAAAACTACCACCAAAACTTCAACCCTGGATTTGGGGAGAACAGACTTCAGACTGCTCAGGGAACTACTTAGTAAGGTCCCCTGAAAAACTGTTTTTGAAGACATTGGGGTCCATCAGTGCTGGTCGGTTTTTAAGCACCACCTCCTAAGAGGAACAGGCAATCCTGAAGTGTTGGAAGTCAAGCAGGCGGGCAGAAGGCCAGCTTGGCTGAGCAGGGATCTACTTCAAGAGCTTAGGCAGAAAAAGAAAGTGTATGGTTTCTGGAAGCAAGGTTGGGTGACATGGGAGGACTACTGGGATGTTGCTCACCTTTGTAGGGAGAGAATCCAGGAGGCCAAAGCTCAGTTAGAGTTGAAGCTGGCCAGCAGTGTGGGGAACAATAAAAAAGGCTTTTTTAAGGTATGTTAATGGGAAAAGGAGGAACAGAGCAAAATATACTTGATGAGGATCATACTTGAGGAGGACAGTCACCTAACAATCAAGGACATAGACAAAGCAGAAACGTTTAATGCATTTATTGCCTCTGTCTTCAACACCAGTGATGGGTTCTGGGATCCCCAGCGCCCTGGGTTGGACAGTGACTGCAGGAACAATAAACTCCCAGTCAACCCCAAACTTGTGCGGGATTTGCTGTTCCACCTGGATGCATATAAATCCATGTGGCTTGATGGGATTCATCCCAAAGTACTCAGAGCTGGCTGATGCCATTGTGGGACTTCTCTCAATTATTTTTCAACAGTCTTGGGAATATGGAGAGGTCCCAGTTGACTGGAAGCTGGCAAATGTGGTCCAATTTTCAAGAAGGGCAAGAAAGAAGATCCTGGCAATTATAGGCCTGTCAGTCTCACTTCAGTGCCTGGTAAACTTATGGAGATTATTCTGGGAGTTACTGAAAAACACCTAAAAGACAATGCAGACATTGGTCAGATTCAACATGGGTTCACAAGGGGAAGGTCATATCTAAAAAATTTAATTTCCTTCTACAACATCACCCAGCTAATTGACCAAAGGAAGACAGTCGATGTATTCTTCCTGGATTTCAGTAAAGCTTTTGATATTGTCTCTCAGTATCCTTCTGGACAAAATGACCAGAATACAGTTAGATAAAAGCATAAGATGGGTGAACAACTGGCTGATGGGTTGGGCCCAAAGGGTTCTTGTAAATGATGTTTCATCAGGATTGCGACCTGTCACTAGTGAGGTTCCCTGGGGCTCCATTTTAGGACCAGTCCTCTTCAATGTTTTCATATATGAAAATAAAGATATGGAGGAGTGACTGAAGTCATGGATTGTTCAGCCTGGAGGAGACTGATGGGAGGCCTCATGGTGGCCTGCAGCTTCCTCACAAGGGGGATGAGAGAGGCAGGCGCTGAGCTCTGCTCTCTGGTGACCAGTGTTAGGACAAGAGGGGACAAGAGGGGAACAGCAAGGAGCTCAGACAGGGGAGTTTCAAGCTGGATATCAGGAAAAGGTTTTTCATGAAGCGAGTGGTGAAAAGGTTTTTGTTTTTTTTTTTTGGAGTGGTCCTTTGTGGACCCAGGAGTTGGACTCAATGATCCTTGTGGGTCCCTTCCAACTCAGATATCCTATAATTCTATGATCTCTTTCCAATGTTTGTGCTAGCTGTATAAGGTAACGAGCCTCTTGTGTTTAACTGGTGACATTTGATAGGTATTCCTGGTTGGTCTAATGCTCTACACCAGGAAAAGAAACACAAAGAGATGTGTTCTCACTTTTCCCTTTACATCCTCTGTGCTACGTATACTTCAGCAGGACATTTTATGTGTAGCCAATCTGATCAGCTCATGTTTTGTTATAGTGAAAGATGTAAGCAAGAACCTACATCTTGTACTAAGAAAGCACATGTAGGAGTCCCCTTGTCTTCTAACAGCCCAACTTGTCTGTCATAATTTAAGTAACGACAGATGCACACTAATCTGCCAGAATGAGGCAGAGTCTGGAGTTATCCATTCTGTCTGAGCTAGTTTTTATGTTGCCAGAACATAACTCTGTCTCCTGCAAACTTGAGGTCCTCTAGACAAAAGCAGACATTGGTGTGTAGTTATTTTAACCATTAGAGTTCAGTCACCTTTTTACTGCAGGAAGGAGACAGTAAGGGAACAACCTCTTCACAGACCTGCTCATGCTGCAAGCCAGCAGGGAAAACTACATAAGGTGACATTGTAGATTACACCCCTAACAGCATAGGTGTAGTGGATATTTGGTAGAAATATACCACTTCCATTTTTATTTGTGTTTTTTTTTTCTTTTTTTTTTTTTTTTTCAGTACGCTCCAAAGCAGAAAGGGCACATTGTACTAGCTGTTGGTTTCATCAACAAGATTCCTGAGGCAAGGCTTTAAGCCATACTTTAAGATCTTGCTGTTAACAGACGTGGCCTAGAAGGACAATTATCTTCCTGAAATACAGCTGGTCTGGAAACAAGAACTTCAGGTTTACCAGCAAAATGTCTGTATGCAGGTGTAGGACCATTTTTCTCCCCTTTATTTTCATTTAGGACCGTTAAATTCCCTTTAATGAAATGAGAGGTCACATTGTACTGAAGGTAGGCAGGACTGGAAGGTCTGTTTGTCTCATAAACTTTGTGAGTTACTGTTTGTTGACACTGACCCACTGTGTTAGTAGCAAAGCAAATGTACGGAAATTTCAATTTAGCTGAGAAGTGTATCAAATGAACATTGCAAAATACTGTGTAAAGCTGATTAGCTGATTAGCCCTCAAGACTAGTATCACTTCAAACAATCCTTGTAATTATTGTTTAGAAACTAAACAATAATTTAACTAAATTTAATAATTTAATTATTAATTAATTTAAGAATTTAACTAATTTAACTAAACAATAATAAACTTCTGGGAAATAAGTATTATAGAATATTTTTATCACATAGAAATGATAAACAAAACCTGCTGTAATTGATTTATTTGTAGCATTTCTCTCTGGTGTTTCCTAATGATGAATTCTACTTGCAAAAGATTCCAAGCCCAACCTCTGTGGCCTACTGCACAAGTAGTCCAAATATCTTCAGTAAACACCCAGGGACTGGCACTTCTAGTTGTCCTCCATCAACTTAAAGTGGACCCAAGTCTCTAGAGTAATTGTTCTGTGCAGACTTTGATCTTGACCTGGAGAAGCCACTGACACATGAAGTCTTCCTAAAAAGAGCAAAAGGCTTTGAACCTTACCTTTGCAGTGTAGAAAAAACCTGAATGTAGACTGTTTTTGTGGCATGGCAAACTGTTTTTCCAATGCCAATGTTGGGCTGTGAAGAAGACTTTGTCATGAGGCTTAGTACCAGGTGTGCAACTGGGAAGTGGCGCAGTATGATGCAGCGCTGATTTGGGCTGGCAGCATTGGAATAACAGCACACAATTAAGGAGAATGTGTCTCGGTGTGCTCATGACACATCTTTATGAAACAGGTTTACGAAATTGGTTGAACAAGATCTAGATTCTTGGGTTCCAAGACTGGGTGAAAACATCTCTACCAGTTCTGTAGGTTTTTGTTATCTGGGCAATGAAATGAGCTGTCAGTCCTTTGAAGGACTCTTCCAACTGAACTGTTCCATTCCGTTCCATTCCGTTCCGTTCCGTTCCATTCCATTCCATTCCATTCCATTCCATTCCATTCCATTCCATTCCATTCCATTCCATTCCATTCCATTCCATTCCATTCCATTCCAGGAAGTTATGAGTAAAGAGATCCCATTTCAGGTCTTCTGCCACTTTTGGAACTAGCTAATCCGGCCACCTTAAGTGATTTTACGACACCTGAAGTGCTTAAACATGTATGCATTATTACTTGCCCTGTCACCTTCTAGAAGGTAATAAAAAGCAAGCAAGTAGATGTCTATTTCTCTGTTGCACTCAATTTATCCTTTTATTCTGTACATCTGGGGTTATATAAAGATGGTGTCTAGCAAGTTTGCAAGTGGAGAAAGGGAGGTATTGATAACACAGCTTGTATATATATATATATCTAACAGCCATAACTAAAAAGACACACAATGTGGATGATGGAGGATCCTTTGGGATCACAGAGATCCAAAACACTGTAACATTTTCTATGAGAAATCCTTATTATCAGCTAATATACTAATGTATATTAATTTTCAATAGACATTTCACCTATCAAGAAGATGTCAGCATAGTTAATTTGTTCTTCTTGGGATAGACTGCATTAAATATCAGCCTGCTAAAGATGACCTGAGAAAGTAGCCTAAGTGACTAGAAACAAGTCTGCCTTTCAGAGGCAAGGTTACTGAGTGACTGCCATAGTAGACTACATACCTGGTTTCTCTATTTTGCTCCAAATAGTCTGTAGCACCTATGTTGGTTTTTGCCTGCAGCACGTTATGGTGATGAGCTAGGAGTGCTTTGCTTGTAGGCTTCTCAAACTAGTTTCTAAGGTTACAAATATAATTAGTAAAAGCAAAAATACATGGGAAAGAATAATCACAAATCCCCATTGTCTTGTTGAACTGAAACAGGTTCAGCTTCAGTTTGATTTATAACGGATTTTGCCATTCATAATCACAAGAAAATTGAAGGATTTTTATCTTTACCCTTACATATGGGTTTGGTACAGAGCAAAATGCAAACTGCCAGGGAAGTTGGTCCTATCTCTCATTTAACAAAACTGAAACCAAAACCCACTGCCTTTCCAAAAGGCTTTTCTCTTTTACATCCAGACAGCCAGTTTCAGTGGCTGTTAGCTTACTTCTGCGAACCTGGGCTTAATGCAGTAAATGACCATTACACCTGAAGTGATATTCATTAAACACAGGAAAGAGTGCTGCTTGGGTAAGCATCCTTGCGCTGTGGCTGGCCTTTCTGTTCTCCTAGAACAAAGTGTAACACATTAATGCTTAAAATTAGCTTTAACAGGAAATGCATTTGGTTTCAACTGTACCATTAATTATATAAGGTAAAGTATCTCTAGAAAAAAGTATACTAATTTTCAATACACACTTCACCTACTTACAAGACGTCAGCATTAAGTTACTTTATTGTTCTTGAGATGGTATCAGTCCTGTGTCTGTGAGGACTAGCCTTTCAGACCTCTTCCTACTTGAATGGAGCTCTAAACCCTGAGTTAAAATTTTAAAACCCTGTGCTTCCATAGCATTTAAGAATGTGAATCATCAAATACAGCACAAACAGACCTGCCACAGGAGTTGGCAAAAAAAACACCATTCAGCTAAAAGGGTTGTTAGTCAACTTGTCTGTTCATTGCCTCATGCATCCTACTTCAGCTTACGGGAATATTATTTAATTAGAACATTTTCCTATTACAGGAGCAGTAGCTATCTCCTGTAACTGGCACTCAAGTTTCTTTCTTGATCTAGACCTCACTTTCCCCACCCTGACCTCTTCTGCCAACATGCATACTTATATACACACATCCTTCCTCTCTTCCCCCATCCCATCAGAGTGGGGATCTGATATGCTAATTTCCTGTAACATTTATTTTAAAACTTGCATTTTTTCTACAAGCAAAGCAATGAATCGAGATAGCATAGCATGTGACATATGATGTTCCTGGAAGATGGTCAAAGCCTGGTAGAAAATTACTTAACAATTAAATAACTTTGACTTAGTAGGTTGTAAATGGCAGTGTTTAAGAATGTAACCCCTCTTGACTTCTTTACACCACGGTACGGTATAATTCACTCAGCCTAAGAAGAGGATAATGACAGCTTTATACAGGATATCATGTCACACCTCCAACTTTTCTTTTTATCTCAAAGATTACACTGCACATTAAAGCAATAGTGTGCATTAATCTAACCTCTGACATTTGGGCCATATTAACCCACCAATGCAGGTTTATGTACCTCACACCTCAGACCCTATCAAGAAATTTGTCAGTGGCAGCTTGATAAAGACACCATACCTTACTGAATGTGTTCTAAAAACAACATCAGCAAAACACTTTTGGTCACACTTTTTAATGACCTTGCTCACTTCATATCCCTCTTCTTTAGCTATTGCCCATATGGTCTCTCTCCAAGCTTATTGTGGCATCAGAAAATGCTGTGAAGAAGTAGCAGTGGAAATTCTTATTTTCTGCAAAAGGTATTAGCACCCAGAGGAGGAGGGAGGGGGAAATCTGTGGGAAGTATGTAATCTTCTGGAAACCTCAAAAGCTGTTCATTTTTAGATGGTAAAATAATTGTTAAAAACAGGGTTACGTTTTTAATGAGACTGATTAGATTTTTCATTTTTGTACTGGACTAATTAACAAAGCAACCTTAATTACCAGCTACTTTACAGTGAAAATTCTCCCAATGGAAGGTTTCTAGTATTGTAGCAGTTTAACAAAAAGAGAATCTAAACTTATTATAATGGTTGCTTAATGTGGTACTTAGTGAAATAATACTCCTCAAATTGTGTATCCCAAGGTGTCATATGAAATGGAATATGTATTTCTAAAGTAAGAAAAATTAACCAAATCCTCAAATCAAACAGTTTGTTTAAGAAAGCTGGAAACATTCTAACCAATCCTGCAACAGCATCATCTTAAATCAATGACAGTGGCTCAGGAAGTCAGTGGTTACTGCTGTAATGTTTATATGCCTTCTCAAAAAATAATAAAAATAATTAAAATTATACTTTCAGAATATCTCAAAAGCCTGCAGATGGAATTTTCATCTTCTAACTTCATCCTTATTGAGACAAATTCTCATTCATTATATTGAAAACTTTTTGATTATGATGGTGACTGTTGTAATTAAAGTGCAGATCAAACTGAAGTCAGCTGTTTTATTAAGTACATAAAAAACTTTAGCAAGCTTGGATAATGAATGCACTGAGAGTAGTTTACTGCACAACTTAAGAAACAAATGATAGCTCAGATTCAAAACCACACAACAGGTTCTTGAGAGATTCCTTTTCACACTTGTCAAGTGATATTTTTAGGAGCTACAGCTTACAAAAGAGCCAGTGCTTTATTGCAGTCGCTTTTCAAGGCAGCTCTGGCTAGGATTACATACATTTTATCTCCTTTCCTTTTTTTCTCTCATTATCTTCTTGCTTTCTTCTCTTCTCCTCTTAGTTACAGGATTCCGTGGGTCATAGATCTCAAAAGTGTCTTCATCCTGCATGCTTGCATCTTTCACCTTTCTGCTTCTATCTTCAAACTGAAGTACGTGTGACATCCTACAAAACAAGTACAACATGGCTCAAATGCAGTGAAAGAACATAAAGTTATGATTTGCAATTATGATACACATGGCAAAATTTGAGTACCTATGATTTATTTATTTTTGTGTAGAGAAAAGATCCAAGTTTTCTTTTTTCTTTTTCTCCCCTTCCATCAGTAAACTGTAATATTACAGGAAAACCACTTTTGTGAAAACCCATTTTGAAAAATACAGCTAGCGTTTGCTCTGCTGGATTTTATTTCAGGCACTGAACTGTCTTGTCTTGTCTTTTTCTATTTAACATATCTTCCCAAATGTACTGAATAATTTTCCCAGGAACAGGGAGTGTTTCTCAAGTTTTCCTATTAGTCACTTTGGACTTCCTTTCACCATTACAGTTATGCAAAAGGAAGAGCTTGCATGGAAAACGCTTAAAGTAGGTACACAAAGATCAACAAGGGAATGCTTTAAGTCCTACTGTTCCATCTTAAATTGATTCAGATCATGATTTTTATTTTTTTGAGTAACAGACTAAACTAATGATTTTTTTTAGCCGTTGATTAGAAATCTTCCCCATTAGATACTTTCCTTTTTCAGCAAACTCCCAGTAGTCTGACCACATCACCATAATCCAGAGTCAAAATAATCTGTTTGTTAGCTGTATTCAGTGCCAGGAAAGCCTCAAGCTGATCATCTTTGGCCTTATTAGTAGGTCTTACTGAAGTGGGAATTAATATGGAAGATGTTAGAAAAATACAAGTTTTAGGTTGGACAAAATCTTAACCAAACAGAGAAATCATTTGCCCTACCTAAAGACAAAGAGAGGCAAGGCGAAAAGAAGAAAATCACACTACAGATGCTCATAACAAGCTGACCGACTCTAAACCTCTTGATCTTTACTGACAACCTGGCTACTTTTCTGTATCATGGGACCTGGTTTTAAGTATCAAAACTTGGCTATAAATTTAACACTTTTGACCACAGTTGTACTATTTTAAATTAAAAACCCACTCAACTAAGACCTCTGATTACAATCGTACTAAAGCTGCTACTTATGAACCAGGGGCAGGATAACAAATTTAAAATTAATTTGAGCAATTAACCCCCCCCAACTGAACTTACGATTTTTCAGCGCATAAAAACTTGCCCAGGCAAAAACAAAACAAAACAAAACACTGAAGTTTGGATTCTGTATTAATCAATTACAAAAATTTCTTTGACTTTGATGGGGTAACTTAAAATAACAGCAACAATACTGAAATGAATACAAGCATATCAGCATTAGATATTGGTACAGTCTTTGTGAAATAGAAAATCCACAAATAACAAATCAGTATCAGAATGAAAATTCTGTTGCTGATGAAGTATTACCAGACCCTCACAACATGTAAGAGGTCCTGAATTAAACAGGTTTTTCAAAGAGCTCTAGTACAGATTTCCATGTATAAAGGGAGAGAGGAGAACCAGATCAGTTATTGTAGATTACAATATTGTACTACTAAAGAATTCAGACAAAAATCAGACAAAATTCAAAGCTACAGACTACAGGAATTTGAATGTTTTGGAAAAATCTTAGTAACAATAATTCAGATTTTTCAACACAATCGATTATTGACGTGAGAGCTCTATAAATCTCTCACTGAACAGCACTGAGAGCGTGCCTGCATATTACCATGTCTTCTGAAAATACTTAAGAGTTTAACTTCAGTAGTTTATAACCCTGCATGTACTAGTAACACCAAAACTTATTTTCTTAGTCACATCTACAATTCAGAGTAACATAATGTACCATCAGAGTGACTCATGACTGCGTATTTGTAGTTTAATTATAAAAACATTGTCTCACATTGGAGGGACTGAAGTAATTTAGTTTAGCTAACATGCTTTCTGCATTTGTCATATTTCTTCTCAACTTATAAAAGATGCGCAAAAATATATATATATATTTATACACCAAATCACACTATCCTAGACTGAATTAAAATACAGTCCCAAAGACATGGGGTCATTCCTCAGTAAGTGGTTTCAGAGGATGTTAATTAATGCATATAGACGTGTACTCTCACTCTACCATTTCATCAGCTTGGGTTTTCAAACAATCACATAGCACACTTGTAGGATACAACTAATAGGAATTAAAAATAAATACATCTCTAATTCTTGGGTCAGACCATACTGTATGCCAGGTAGTTTTGAAATCAGATGCAGCAGATATAGACTATGAAACATTCACTCCTTTCCAAGAGCTGAAAGAAATCATAGTCTCTGACTCCTATTCATAATTTTCCACTGAAGTGTTCCCAGCTGTGATTAAAAATAAGTCAATATTAAGATGTTTTTTGATAATCCCTGAAAGAATTTCAGATGCAGCATCTCATAGGTAAAGCAAAATAAATGCAAGACCATGCTGAAGATTTTCAATAATATTTTTCTAATGTGAACTTTAGCTTATTTTTGCAAAACGGTCATACGTTCACGGGCATACATATTTTGCATCAATGTAAATGCTAAATCATACCTCAAACTATTTTTTTTCAGAAACATGGGAAGTATTTATTAATTATTTCTAAATTAATTATTTAAATTTAAAGTAATCCTACTCAAGCTCCTCCAACTAAGGCTTGCACTTGCATAACTTACTAATTGCTGTGTTTGGGCTACAAGTCCACAAGTACATGTTGCCGAAGAGTTTTCCTTGTTCAGTTTATAGCTCTTTTCCCTACCTCATGCTCCTGAGTTCAGCCTGCTCAGTTGTGCTTCTGCAGTCACTGTGATGAAAACTCTAACTTCATCTCTGGGCTTTGGGAACCTACCATCCAAGTTGTGCTTATCACCAGCTGTTGATAGTTCATCTTACACACTGGTTAAGACATATAACTTTAAAATACATTTTTCCTTCAAAATGCAAAGGATGAAAGGTGTAATTTCTCTTAAACTAAACTCAAATAACAAAGCTTTGCAGCTTAGTATTTTTTTGTTCAAAAATAGTTTGAATAAAAAAGCTGATGGTTCTAGGCTTAAATTACCTAGATGTGCAAACTGTTGACTTTCTTTAGAAGAAAAAATAAACACAAATTAATTTCTTTAACCTCTTTTATTAAGAGTGTAGTAAATCGGAGCTGGCTATCTTAGCTTGCATTTATTATTGGACAGGTTTAATTTCTACCCTGTCCAGACAACAGCATCATACAGTTTAAGCATTGTTCTATACCATGTACCGGGGCAGCATCTATACCACTATCTGCAACTCTTCATTTCAATGTTTCAGTTTTCAAATGACATTCAGTACTTGGCTTTCTTCTGCATTCCAAAAATGCAATGTCTTGGTACATTAGACTGAAATACCTGACCACATTTAAGCTTGTGTCAGAGAGAGCACAGATTTCAAAAGGTACACAGATACACTCTTGGCCTCATTCTCAGATGATTTCTGCAACAGCTGGCAAACAAGACTACTCCACAGTTAGTAGCAGACTAGCTCCTAGATGTCATTAAAGTGTTGTAACTAACACATTACCTTAGTGATCAGTTTGATTGCTTTCTGGGAGGTAACAAGTGGGAGAATGTTGGCTGCAACCAAGGCTAAAAAAGAACCACTTCAGCAGACTAGAAAACACTCAAGAACTATTACAGTACGATTAATCTGTGTGCCCAATAGCCTAGCATAGACAAACCTGTACTTGCCAACTGGACAGCAAAGACTGATCCCCACCTACATGGTGCTCTCCAGGCAGGCTCAACCAGTTTATTCAGGAGATGGAACATGTTCTTTTGAACTACTATAGTGAGATGGTACTTGTAAGAAAAGATATGATACACAGATTTTTAGATGTGTGAGCCATGCACTGGATCTGAAGCATATGTCAGCTGCTGACAGGTGGCAGTCATGTTAAGTGTAGCATAAGCAGAAATCTGGTATCAAAACAGCTCTGACCTTTCCAGAACTGCCCTTTGGGAGAAACCAAAGTGGCAATCAGTGAATTGAATCATTTTCAATATCAGCAGTAGCAAGGAAGCCCTATAACTGCTTTTGCACTAGTGATGAAACTCTGATCTTCACGTACAATGCACTGCATGAATCAGTGACTTTTACACTAACTGAATGAAAACTCAAAGCCACATTGCTTAATTTCACACTTGGCTATCAATGTGACAGAGCTGTTGGCTGTTACCAGCCCACCTTCCTTGCACAACTTACTATACATGGCACTCCCTCTGGCACCTCAGCCACTTCAGTGGGGAGCCTGGGACATTTTCTTACACTCACCTATGCCAGCATTTTAAACAGCTGGACTTTACAGCAAATCATCAACAGGTGTGGGCAAAAGTCAAATTCTGCCAACTCTGCTATGGGGACAGTAGCCAGTAGCTTTGGCAGAGAGGCAGTAAGTTCTCAAGCATTTGCAGCCAGGGCTCATTTGGAGATACCTGCAAAAAGCATGGCAGCTGGTGACAGATTTTTTGTTTCTGCAATTGACAGGCACTGAGAAAAGAAATGCACAGCTTTTCACTTTTCAGATGCGGAACTGTGTGTTATATAAAATGCACTACTTATAGTACATCTAAACTGTTATATATAACACGAATGAAAATTATACATTGCCTCTAAATGCAGATTAAATGAATTAAACAATTCCATTACTATAAAAACAATCATTTAAATGTTAAAAAAGCCAGGTGCCCATCCTTGGGATGTATGAACTCCAGAGGATCACTTGTATGTTAACGAAGCCAAGTACCTGTCCCTGGGAGGGATCAGCTCCTTAATTAGCTTGCTAGCTGCCACAGTACTAAGAAGGAATCAAACTGTGAACGTGTGACCATGTGGAAAGATGGCTCTTGGTGGAGCCTATAAGAGCGGCACACAGAATGTTATCTTAGCTTGGAAGTGGGAGTGTTGGAAACAATTGCAGACGATTAGCTTTTAGTTGAAAGGAATGTTCTTTCAGTTAGGATAAAGTTCTTAGCCAGACCTTTCAAATTGTAAACATTAATAATTTTACCACTGTAGTCCATAATTATCAGTCTTACCATTTCTGAGTTCAACATCACATACAGGTGACATGTTACCTACTTTTCTCAATTACAACCGATGTTCCATATGCTTAGAAAAAAAAAACTAGTCAAGCTTCCCTTACATTATACTCTATTTGTAACTTACATTTTCCTTCAAATACTGTAAATGTGTTTGTTAAACCATAAACATTAATGGTTTATTATTTATATTATATAATGGTTTATTATATTATAACACTTTCCTCCAAGTGATTTCTTGATACATAGGCATTGGATAGAAATGTAGTTCATGTGAACAGATGAGAAAACAGAATGCACAAACAAAATCAAATGAGATCTTGCTCCCAAGGTAAAAACTTGTTAGATATTCTGGAAGAATGAACTCACTGGAACTCTTTTCACTTCCAGCAAAGTAGTGGGTGGCACAGGAAGAGAGACAGTTGAGAAACAGTGGCCAAAAAGAAAAATAAACCGAGGAAGGTAAAGAATAAAAAAAAAAGGATAGGAATGAGAAACAAAAATAGAGAAAAAGAGACTGACCAAAATGTAAATAAAATGAAGAAAAATGTCAATTAAAAGCTGACAAGCAAAAACTTTAAACCAAGGCAAGAGAACAAGAGAACAGGACAAAAACAGTTATGGTTAAAACCATAAAACAATGAGAAATTTAAAAGAGGAAAGAACTTGAAATCTAAACTAGTTTTCACTTTTTTCAGAACTGAGATGCTACAATCAAAACAAGCCTTTTGGCTTAGCCTGCTGTCACCACTCCTTGCATAACAGTGTCCAAGAGCTTTACAAATAATTTTGGAAACATAGTCCAGCAGGACAGAGAAAATACATGTATATCTAACGAAACCTGCAACCACCCTTAAGTACTTTGTGTAACACAAGTCTTGCAGGCAAGTTCTTGGTTTTTCTGTCCTATCTCACTATCCAGCTTTGTTATTTTAGTATAAGAGATTAACCCATCATCCCTCTTTTCATGAAAAGGAATTCTGTAATGAAAACTCCTCTCTCTTACTGATTATGAAAGGAAGTTTTTTCCCCAAGTACTTGAAATAGGTTCTGATTCTTAAAGGATGTTAACAATTTAAGGAGTGCTATAGAAAGAGTTTCAAACACAGACTCTTCTCTTTAATTCTCAATGTTTCACACAGCCACTGCTATTACAAAAAAGAGGTGTGTAAGAAACAAGCTTCCATGAGTATGTTTTGTCTCATTAATTCATAATGTCTGAACTGTGCTAAATTATCTATGAAAGCCCCTACCCTTCCATAGCACTTGATACTTAAACCTTCCACTGTATCACACATACTGTTCCAGTTTGGACCTAGTTTGCCAAACCTGGTTTCGTTTCACTTCAAAAAAGCTTACAGTGCCTCCCAACAAAAACCTCTGGTCACCAGGATTCTGCTGTGATTGTCACCACTAACAGATTTGACTTCTTGTTTCACTGCTTGTTTCCATAATTCCACGTTCCTCTGTTCCTCTCTGCCCATTTCTTTTCCCAAATAATCAGATCACTTGTCATAGAATCATAGAATATCCAAGTAGGAAGGGACCCACAAGGATCATTGAGTGCAACTTCTGGGTCCCCAAAAGACTACCCAAAAATCAGACGATGTGTCCCTCAAGCTTTTTGTGCCTTCATAAAATCTTCCGTTTCTCAACTCTTGTTTCTCTAGCAAGATTTGTTAGTCAGATCTATCCAGATTCACACAATTGGTTATTCTACTGAAGATACTAATATAAAAAAATGATTAAAAAATCATTAGAAAAGCATTGAGAAAAATATTGCTGTAAATAAAGATATTTGCTATATTTAAGTTGATTTCACAAGTATTTAATTATATATCAAGATAAGATTGTTTCAATCAATTTCTATTAGTTTTTGAACTAATGTTATAGGGACATGCTTTAGTGGTAAACTTGGCAGTGCTAGGTTAACAGCTGGACTTGGTAATCTTAGAAGTCTTTTTCAACCTAGGTGATTCTATGAATATGGTATAGATATTCATATATAACACATATATGGTATATATATATATATACACCATATACATATATCTATACCATTCCAAATATACATATATGGTATATATATACCATGTATATACAGAATCACAGAATGGCCAAGGTTGGAAGGGACCTCTGAAGATCATCTAGTCCAACCCCACTACCAAGCAGGATCACCTAGAGCATGTTGTGCAGGATGACATTCAGGTGGGTTTTGAATATCTCCAGAGAAGGAGACTCCACAACCTCTCTGGGCAACCTGTGCCAGTGCTCTGTCACCCTCACAGCACAGAAGTGCCCTCTCATACTCAGCCAGAACCTCCTGTGCTTCAGTTTGTGCCCATTGCCTCCCTTCCTGCCGCTAGGCACAACTGAAAAGAGACTGGCTCCATCCTCTCAACACCCTCCACTCAGATATTTATACACATTAATGAGGTCTCCCCTCAGTCTTCTCTTTTCCAGGCTAAATAGGCCCAGCTCTCTCAGACTGTCCTTGTACGACAGGTGCTCCAGTCCTCTCATCATCTTCGTAGCCCTCCTCTGGACTCACTCCAGTAGCTCCATGTCCCTCTTGTGCCGGGGAGCCCAGAACTGGACACAGCACTCCAGGTGGGGCCTCACCAGGACTGAGTAGAGGGGGAGGATCACCTCCCTTGACCTGCTGGCAACACTCTTCCGAATGCAGCCCAGGATACTGTTGGCCTTCTTGGCCACAAGGGCACATCGCTGGCTCATGGTCAGCCTGCTGCCCACCAGAACTCCCAGGTCTCTCTCTGCAGAGCTGCTCTCCAGCAGGTCAGCCCCAGCCTGTACTGGTGCTTGGGGTTATTCCTCCCTAGGTGCAGGATCCTGCACTTGCCCTTGTTGAACTTCATGAGGTTCCTCTTTGTCCTACCCTCCAGCCTGTCGAGGTCCCTCTGAATGGCAGCACAGCCCTCTGGGGTATCAGCCACTCCTCCCAGCTTTGTTTTGTCAGTAAACTTGCTGAGGGTGCACTCTGCTCCATCATCCAGGTCATTGAGGAATAAGTTGAACAACACTGGACCCAGTACTGGTCCCTGGGGGACACCGCTAGCTACTGGCCTCCAAGTAGACTTCGCACCACTAAGCACTAACCTACCATTCACAGATATGGTATTGATATTCATATATAACTTCACAGATTTTAAACTGAAATCAGATTGAATTTAGACTGAAATTTAAGATCAATACAATACTCCTTTTTCACCACCGTTATAAATACCACTCATAACTCCCACCCTCCAAGCACTATTTTGAGCTAAATGTCATTTCTGAAAGACCTAAAAGGAGTATTTTCTAACTTTTGTATCAATGGAGTACTACTTGCCTCCAGTATTTCAGCACTCAGATGTTAACAATGGAGGTGACATACTAGTGCTGTTATTGCACAATCTCCTCAATTCTAAGCAAGCAAAACTGATAAAAATATAATTTATAAATATTATAAATAAATAAACATTCTACAAAGTCAGACTGTACTCTTCTGTTAGGCCTACCACATAAAATGAAATGGAACTTTTGCAGATATTTCTAACATACCATTTTCTTGAGATACTATTCAAATGCTACATCCTCATTTTTGCCCAAAACATTCACTGTGAAAATAATAAAAAAGCAGTAGTTTCACTAAGTGTGAGATATCCAAGTTAAAATAAAAAAACCCAACCCTTCAGTATTTGCAAAGCTACCAACAAAGTAAGCAATTCTTGATAAAGACTAATGTAATGGAGCATCCTTTTCTATTGTTCAGGATGTTGCTAAGCATTTTTTTTTCTCTTGAAAGAAGATTTAATTGTAAGTAACCTTCTAAGGGAAAATCAACGTAACTACAAAAAAGATAATCCAATTCAAAAGATAATAAAATCACTGGGGGAAAATTGGATTGGCTTTCTCATGGTTAGAAATAATTAGAAATACGTAAAACCATGCTGACTTCTGATTGTAAGCATTTTTTCTAAAAACAAATTTAAAAAAATCAATTATCCAGTTATTATTTAGTATCTATTTGGTAACAATTCCTATATAGAATATTTACAGTACATCTTTATCCCCTTCACAAAAATATTAAGTAGTTTGATGAAAGAAGCTGGGTGCTTTTAAATAGACAACTGCTCCTGGTAGAGTAGGTTGGTATGGGAGACAGTAATGTAAATTCCAGATGTTGTTCCAGACAGTGTACCAGCACAGAAAAACTTTACACAGCTTTTACTATAAGGACATGGGAACCGCCGTACCGGAACTGACCAATGATCCATCCAGTCTAGCATCCTGTCTCTGGCAGTAGCTTGTACAGCATCTGATACTCTAGAAGTCGGCAAATTGCCTCACCAGGTTAACACGAACAGGCTTGTATCACCAGAGCACAAAGTAGGAGGGAGCGGAAAGAGAGAAGAGTGTATCTAACATAAGAATATTCTGATTTTCATAACTTAACATTCAACATTTTCTGGATGCCCTCCCTTCTCTTTTGTCCTTCCCTCTTCCCATTCTGAATACGTCCAAATCCACATGATTTAATCATGTCATTGAATGAGATGAAGTTGGGGTGCTTATAAAGGTGTGTAAATAATCAGGAAGCTTAAGCTAGGCTATTAAAGAGTTAGAAGATTATTTCTTCATTCTTCACTAAGTTTGCTGGCAATAAATAAAATGTAAGGTTTCCAGACAGTAAATGAAATACTAGATATCCCTTGAGTAAAGCATGGATCATCTCTGAATTTAAGTCAAACAGTAGTCGATTCCAGGCCCAGATGCCTAGTCCAAATAAACTTAAGACATGAAGGAATTAACAAAAAATAAACAAACAAAAAACCCACCCCAAAGGCCCTGTGTTTCTCAGGCATGCTAAACAGCTAGAAGCAATAAATATATAACTTCAGCAGAAGAACAATTTGTTAATACAAAATTACTGACTGTTCAGCAGTGGGCTAGCAGCTAGCATTTACATACCAAGGTTTGACCACATTCTAGCAGTAGAGGGGTGAAGAAGGTGGAGAGAAAATTGGAGAAAAACGATTTAGAGCAGGAGGATTTTTTTTTTCTTTTCCCCTTTAAAAGTTACTGACAATGCTAAACCCCAAACAAACACTAATCTTTTTGCTAAACAGAAAAGAAACCCCTCTTTCCAATGTGTTTCTAATACAGACCTCTGGCATGCACTTATTCTTTGTAACAAGCAAGTAAGTATTTTGTCAACTTTTTTTTTTTTTTCTTAAATGTAGTTGAGTAAATCAATGGCCTTAGCAGGAGAGCCCTAACATAAAGCCAGTTTTTCCAGACTAGTGGAGGAACGTTGGCTCAAATCTGGATGGGAGGAGGGGAGCTAACATGGCTTTAATCCATCTTTGTGCCTCACTGGCATAAATTACAGCAGCACTTTTTCTTTCGTTCCCCAAGCTAGCATCGGCATGTGAAAAAGACTGCTGCTTAGTTTTCAGGAGCTTACTGTGTTTGTCACAGTTAAGCTTCTGCAGCTGAATCTGCAGAGACTGGTGCTAATCTTGAGGAAGCCATATTTCATAATCATCTGTAAGGTATTATGGCAAAGAAAGAGAGCATTCTAGAAAACACATATAAAAAGGTTAGGTTTATGAAAGAAATATAACCATTTTTTTAGGTGTTTATCCAGAAGGATTTCACAATGCAAAGTTTAATAGCAGATGTATAAAATAAGAAGTACTGGAAATAAAATGTGGAAGACATTAACAGATTTATGTGGAGTAGATATTAACAGTGTGCATCATTGATTTAGTTCTTAATACAAATGAAATTTTGTAATATAAAAACAGTCTGACTGGCTTCAACATTTTCCTGATTCTGAAATTCCTATTTCAACGAAAAAAGAAAACCAAACCAAACCAATTCTAGCCTACTCTCTAGAGCAGACATTAGAGGTGGTGTCTTGATACTTTTTTTTTTTTTTTTTAGACACAAATCTCTCTCAGATACAAAACCTTTTACTGGAAGAGTATGAAAGAAATGGAATACTGTATTCCTACTCCTGATTGCAACAGATTTCTCCTTGACACCAATGTTAAATATTCTGAGAGAATTTTTCCTTGTACTACAAATGAAAACATTTCTGAAGTAAAGGACATAACTACTGATTCTGGATAGAGAATGCCTTTACTGAACGTACAGGTTTTGTTTGTTTGTTCTGGAGTAAAACAGTTTCTGTAAAAAAAAAAAAAAAAAAAAGTTTCTGTACAAACCGGGTAAAAAATTTTGCAGTCAAATTGCAGTGAATGTCCTGGCAGAAAGAGCTTAGCATTAGCACCCAATGTTAAAACATTTAACTGGCATCAGGAGTAGTTTTGTAAAATTCAGAACTGGGAAAAGGTTATAGTATTTGATGTGTATGAACCAGGCTGCACTTTAAATGGTTAGCACTGACCTTCACTGAGTTCACTGAGATTTTTGTCCAAAGAAGCAGTAATAAAAACAATTAAACAGACTCCTGCCCTTTATTCTTGGCTATAATCAGGTGATCAGATTTATGATCATCTGATTTGCACTGTGCAAATCAAAATAGCATTTTGTGACCAAGGAGGTATCTTTAAAAGCCCTCTAAGAGCCACAAGATTTTAAACAGTCTGTTTAAGTGAACAGTTCCATTAAATTCATTTTTAGTCTTTACTATCTTAAATGAGGTTTGTCACAAATAACTAACAACAGCCAATCCAGCCTCAGTATTTAAACAACCTGCATATGAAACACTATCTATAAGGCAAGATATTGAATGCCTTGTTTGAAATGCAAGACCTTTACTCACATAATTTTCATATCCTTTTCACTGTAACTTGAAAAAGTATTTTCAAGCATTAACTTGCTTACTTTGATTTAAAAATATTCCTTTTTTTTCCTATCTCTTAAATTAAGTAACATTCAGAATAAAGATCAAATTATTAATGATCAAGTGAACTTCATTTGATCTAAGTTCTTCACTAAGTTCAGACTCAACAAAGGTAACTAAGCATAAAGTAATTTTAAACTGAGAAAACGTGAAAAAACATCATTTTTTCCAAATTCCCACCTTGTTTATTCTTTCTTGTCCCACAGTATATCTGAAAAGATTTATTTAGTTATTATTTAGTTATTTCATATCAAAAGAAAAGAGTAAATTTCAGAGCCTAGACTTCATCCCCAAAATACTTAAGTGACTGCCTCATTTACATTCGTTTCTTACAGTTACAGCTATAACAGTGTTCCATGTGGAAGAAAAAAGCTGATCTCTTTCTTTGAAAGATCAAGTTCACATCTAACACCTTAGATTTCACCCAGGAAATATAATATTCTAAATTCTTGATTGGTTTAGTGTATGATATATATAAATATATATTTTTGGGTTGTATGGAGTGCTGTTCCTTGTGAGTTTTACGTTATTTAATCTTAACAACTAAGCTTTATATTCAAGAATGCTACAGGAGCTTGTTCACAAAACTTCTCATACATTTTATTTGTGAGAATGCACAAACAGTTGCTAACCTTCACAGATACATGGTAAGCCCATGTGGCAATCAGGTGAACATTAAAGAGAGAAAATGGTGGGTTGTTTTCTACAGAAAGTTCTACCAACTCAGAAATTGTCAGGACTGTTAAACTCTCATGAGAACAGAAATATATGTAAGGTTGTCAATAAATCTAGCAGTTTCAGGAATTCTACACTGGTTTTCAAAGATCAGAGTGAGAACAGTGGAAGATAGTCCAGAATTTTGGTTAGGTATATTACAAGTGAATTTCTGTAGCAGAGAACTTGTAACTTCCACAAGCATTGGTATTCCATCTGGAAAAGTGTAGATTAAAACAAACAAACAAACAAAAACAAAAACCACAAAAACAAACAAACAACTATTTCATAAGGATATAAAGCTGGTGGAAAATCAGGTACAGAGCCCTATGTTTAGAAGTAGATGGCCACTGTTAGTGTCAAGCATGAAATAATAAATTTGGTGGGGTTGTTTACTTCACTCCTATTTATGACTTTAACAGAGAAGAATGTGTTTATAGAATGCATGTGCAATATGAAGTTTTGTGAAGAAGGGTCTTGAAAGAAGGGTCTTGAAGAAGGGCCTCGATGGGCAGAAGCCAATGGGATGAGGTTCAACACGGCTAAGTGCCTAGTACTACACTTTGGTCACAACAACCCCATGCAGTGCTACAGGCGTGGGGCAGAGTGGCTGGAAAGCTCTGCAGAGGAAAGGGATCTGGTTGCCTGAACATGAGCCAGCAGTGTGCCCAGGTGGCCAAGAAGGCCAAAGGCATCCTGGCTTGTATCAGGAATAGTGTAGCCAGCAGGACCAGGAGGTGACTGTCCCCCTGTACTCAGCTGTGGTGAGGCCGCACCTTGAGTACTGCATTCAGTTTTGGGCCCCTCACTACAAGAAGGACATCGAGGCCCTGGAGCGAGTCCAGAGAAGGGCTACGAAGCTGGTGAAGGGCCTGGAACACAAGTCCTATGGGGAGCGGCTGAGGGAACTGGGGTTGTTTAGTCTGGAGAAGAGGAGGCTCAGGGGAGACCTTATTGCTCTCTACAACTCCCTGAAAGGAAGGTGTGGGGAGCTGGGGGTCGGCCTCTTCTTGCAGATAACTAGTGATAGGCCTAGAGGGAATGGCCTCAAGTTGCTCCAGGGGAGGTTCAGGTTGGAAATTCGGAGAAGTTTCTTCTCAGAAAGAGCAGTCAGGCATTGGGACGGGTTGCCCAGGGTGGTGGTGGAGTCACCGTCCCTGGGGGTGTTCAAGGCAAGGTTGGACCTGGCGCTTAGGGACATGTTTAGTAGGTGATATTGGTGGCAGGGGGATGGTTGGACCAGATGACCCTGAATGTCTTTTCCAACCTTAATGATTCTATGATTCTATTAAAGTTTATTGGAGTATTTAGAATTTACGTGATTTTGGCAAACTAGTTATGAAGTATGAAAAATAGGATAAAATTCAGAAAGTGCAATGGCTGAATTTCAGTAAGGACAATTAATAGTATGGGTACAGGACAGAGACAGATTAGGCAACCATTCAGCAGAAAAAGATCTGTGGCTTGGAATGGATTAGAAAGCAGGCATAAAAGAAACAATGACAAATAAATTGATCTTTTCACTCAACACTGACAAAGACTTGTATCTAGTCTTGAATTTTGTGCTTTGAAAGAGAGGTGACCCACTCAGGAAGAATGATCACAAATTGAGAAAGAATAATCTCTGCAGAAAGACTAAAATGTTTTCTTTTTTGTCCAACTGAAAGAGATGAGCTTGTGATTATTTTCAAGTGTGCTAAAAAGCATCTTGAAAAAGAGACAGTGAACAGTTTTCTAGAATCCACTCGTATCACAGGGAAGAATGGATTACATACAAATATTCTATACCAAGAGGAACATTTAAACACTACAAGAGATTGCCTAGGGAATCTCTGTCATTGGACTTCCAGTGAATAAATGTGACTAATAGTAAGAAAAGTGCACTGCAGATACATTGGCCATTGGGTTATGGAAACGGTGTAATTATATTACGTTTGGAGGTCCCCTTCTGGCCCTTTTCTTATGTTAACTCTATGATTAATCAGTATTCTTGGTGGCTTCAGAAATGAAAACTCTTACCAACTGAACAGCAATATTTTTGATAACAAGAATAAACAGACATTTCTTAGAAGGATGAGTTATCTGGGAAAATGTTTCACTTCTTAGCAGCAGAAGATCTAATCCTACCCTTCCTGGAAACAGATAACAAAGTAGAGTGAACCATCATTAAATTGACTTGTACATTTCATAACAGGAATGACAAGATAGAATCCTAAAACAACCCTAGAGCTGAAAGTACAATAGCCCCAGATCAGCTACCTTTCTGTCAGGGAGATTATGTATCACTGTCAGTGCAGTATCTGTGTTCCTTTTCCATAAATTAGTGGCAATTATAAGAATACATAGACAGCATTACAAACTTTCTAGTATTTCTTCCTGGGTGCATAGCTGGATTGGGATATGGTTACTATATGTATTTTTAAGTGGAGAATTATTTAATAGGAAAGTAATTCAGAGTTGTAAATATCATTTTTATCCTATCTAAACAGGAAGATTTTGTCTAAATTGACTAAAGCAGTCAATCTTTGAATATACTTGTCTGCATCTGACTTTTTTATCCTCATAGCTGGATTATCTCTATTGAAGATATTTTATGTCATGTTCACAGGATCTGCATCATCAATTTCATTATATATAGTTGCCATAATATTTTTTGGACTGACACTTGATTTTTACTAAAGGTGTAACTATTTGATGTTACAATCATGGTCCCAAAGTGGCACTACAACCTGACTAGGTGCCACATGTATGCAACAAAATGTATATAGAAGTCCAAATCCTAAAGAAGATGAGTAGCAGTGTTCTGTATGAAGTGTAACCCGTGCAGGGTTTTCACTTTCAAATTCAGGCATATCCAGTAATCCAGAGTGGAAGTACCACGTAGATAGTACTTCCAGATGGGTCTTCTGCCATCACACATTTAGTTCTCAGTCTCCAAGCAGAAGACACCTCACTAAATTCTGGCGAGAAGTCTGTCATGTGAAGCCCTGGGTAAGACTTTCAGCTCAGAATGAGTAACTATGTTCTGTCAAATCTACCTCTGCTGCACTCTGCACAACCTTTGTGAAAGTAAAGGATGAAGTCCTACGTCTGATACTTTCTTAGATGGACTATGAGTACATAAATAGCAAATAATGATGAAACAGTACTAAAGTAGTCTGGCAAATCTTAAAAAAAGCATAAGCAATAGTTCTTGATATGGAGCCATAAGGACAAGTATGTGTGCACCAGGATGATCGGGCATATTCTCCTGATGTACCTAGGTGCCACAAAAATGCATTTGTCTACTTCTTTGGAGATCCTTTTATTGTTACAAGCACCCTTTCTGGCAGTACAGAACTTGTTTATTTATTTATTTTTGATTTCTGCAGGGGAAATTAAGTTTTGATTGCTGCAGACATGTACATATAATCATTCTCACTTAGCATCAGAGTTTGCAATCCCAGCAAAGATCCTGCTATTTCATGTTAAAACTTATATTATTCATTTCTCTTCAGATCTCTTCACTACACTTCCTCAGATGCCTTGTTAGACAGTAAAATCTGGTAATAATTATCAAACACCATACACACTGTTTACAATAGAGTCATATTTCTTTCTTCTTTTTTTCCTGCATAAAAAGTAGAATGCTGCTGAAAAGTACCCAAACGTCTGCTATGCTTCATGCCAATACAGCAGCTCAGCCAAATATGCAGAGAAAAGTTTGCCAAATAAAAGAAAACATAACAAATTGGTAATAGTTTCTATCTTGACAGAAAATGAAAATTATACCTCAATGTGTGGCCACTCCTGTGGACACATAAAAATGTCTTAGAGGCAATCATTCTACCTCAGATAACACACCCTGACAGTAGAGCAAAGCATAGTGGCTGGCTTTCACTTCCCATAAAAAGAGCAGCCATGATCTACAAAATAGCCTGCAGGAATCACATAATTTGTGCATATCATATATGTGTATGACATACGCTAATTATATTTACTATAAATCTTATAGAGTACTATTATTGTTTTTGAGTAGAATTATCATGTTTGGAGGAGTAGATTGAAATTAAGAAAGATAATTTTTTTAATGTCAAGTCACTATACTTATCTCAAATCATCCAATCCGATGAAGAAATGAAAACATTAAGTCTTTATCCCAAAATATGAAATTCAACTCTCCAAGCCATTCTAACAGTCATGAATACCTTTTAGAAGACTTCATTGCTTTGCTAATGTTGTATGTGGATCTAGCCAATTTGCGTAATAAAAATATTTTACAACTTATTTAGCTTTGAAGTAAATTCATTGAAAATGGAGCAAGACTCCAGTCTACGATGTTAACATGTACATTTACTGAACTGCAAAACTAATAATATAATGTTAATTATTAGTCTATTGCTTAGCATGATATTATTCTAAATCTTCGTTTTAGTGCCATTTTGAATGCAATGTTGTTTTCTGAACAAAAAAGCCACACTATTTCATAATCTGAAATTACAACAATCTTCTTCCTTCAGTTTAAGTTGCCAACAGGGAGAAGCATTATCACCAATTAGATGTCAGTAGTTACTCAGAAGGGAACACAAACGATGAAGATTAGACTTTGCAAGTCCTTAACAGACTGGTTATATTACTGTGAAAAGAAAGATCAGTCGTTCAGGTGTTCAGAGGTAAAGGAAAGGCTGCATACTTTCTGCAGAATTTAAAAGCACATTGGTACGTCTGAAGGATCTCAAAGTATTAGTGAAATCCTGAAATCCAAGGGACAAAAAATTTATGCCATATGTTATACCTCATCCTCAAAGAGCTGCATAATGCCCAAGATAGAAAAGACATAATGAAGGAAGATTATGTAATTTAAAGAATTTACCAAATAGATGGTGACAAGAGAAACTTAAAGTAACAACAAGTGGTAATGAGACTTATCCTGAAAGGGGCAAGATTTAGGAAATTAATTTCTCTGTTTTCAAAAACAAGAAACCAAAGCAATTTTTTTTTTCTGTTTTACCTGTTAAAATTGCCAATGAATAAAAGCAAATAAAGCAAGGCTGTTTTTCTTCTTTTCATTCCAGACAACAGAGTTAACATTAAAAGTAGAATGAAAACTTAAGAAAAAGAGTCTGAATTTTTAAACTACCATATTCAGTAATTTTGTTTAGATTCTAAAGCTAAGAGAAATTCTCAGTTCTTCTGTGAAAAAAAAAGAATTTAAGCAAAGAATATCATCAATGAAATAAAAAGCAAAAAGATTGCTGGTGATGTTTTAATAGCTTTTGCATTGAAAGAATTACAGGATTTTTAATAACGTATGCAGTAACTCAAATGAAATTTCATTGAGAAAAATATCAAGATAATATTGCACTCATTATGCACTACATATGTAAATATGTTGTTTTATGACTGCAAGAATTCTATGCTAAGTGCTGTACTACTAGTTTTAGTGTTTCTGCTAGTAAATGTCTGAAGTTTTCTGAAAAAAAAAAAAAAAATCCTAGTATTTCCCTGGTGAGGTCTCAGCTCTACTCAGTGAAAAGCAAGAAGGTGTGACTGTAAAGCTGCAGAATCTGTGTAGCTTTATCTTACTAAATTAAAAATAAGCAATGATTCATTCATATGATAGAAATAAAAATGGAGAAGTGAGCTGAGTAATCTAAAATTTTAGTATCATCCATTATGAGACCATTTAGGCCTCATAATTTGCAATTCAGCTTTTTCTTATCTACCGTCTTTTTTTTTTTCTGTTAAATTTCTTTGGAATCTATCTTCAAACAAATAGTCTAAGATTTTCTTATTTAATGTATAAAAATTACCATTTTTATATTACAGGTTATTGTAATTTGACCTGTAACGTCCAAATGAAGAATTTCTTTTCATTTATTAACACGTGGAACAAAAAAAATGAAATAAAATTAAAAAAAACAAAAACAAAAACGTTTTGCCTCCCACACATTATATTCCCTCCCACTATTTTTTAAGTTGTCTTTTCTCAGATCAGTATGCACATCTTTTTCATTCTCAGAATGGCAGTAAATCTAACTTATTTAGACAGTCTGCATTTCCTCCCAATGCTTAAAAAGCACTTCATTTAGCATGTTTATCTTTCTGTTTTGCGTAAGTCTCCTCAAACAGACATAGGGTCCTTTAACAACAACTAGTTATGTCATTTTGTTCCTATTTAAAAAGGATTTCTAATGTACTTTAAAACATCTTTGTACATCTTAGTTTGTCTTATTGTAATTCAATTTTTTTTCTAGTTACTGGTACTAGTTTGGGGTTTGGAAGAGGTAGGTATCTGATTGGTTTCCTACTCCCAGGATCGGAGCCTTTAGGAAGATCATAAAGGTACATATGATGTATTTTTACTTACTCATTTTAAGTTATCTGAGATATAGAAATTCTGGGTGTTTTAAAAGACTTGCCAGGATAGTTGTTCAATTTTCTATTTTAGTGGTAGTTCTGTTGTAGCCGTGATAGCTTATGTGTACAACTAAGGAAAATGTTGTAGGCAGAGATATTATATTAGACCAACTGTATTGCCTGTCTTATAAAAAACACGACCAGTTTGTATAAAACATTTTCTAAAAAAACCCTTTTTTATAGCTATTTTATGAAAGCATTTTTTATTATCATTGAACAGCTTGCTGCCTAAGATTGCAGGATCACAATTTAAATCATACGGATTTTTCCCCTTCTCTACTTAATGTGGGTTCTTTGGATGAAAGACTAACATGAGTAAACACGGTACAGGTTGCTTCTTTGACTGTGGAGGTCACAACTTCTGCAGCACTTCATCAATTCCAGTGCTACCCTGCTTTGTTGGGGTCTCCCTCCATTTCAGGTGAGTCTGTCTTTATCTTATCCATCAGTCTTTAAAATACTTACCACTCCACAGTTTTTGTAGGACTTAAGACTATACAAGGCAAAACATTTCCTACTGTCCCGCATTGTTTTCCAGAGTACTAAAACAGTGTTTTAGCTGACTCCTGCTGCATCAACTCTTTTTACATCTGGTGTTTCTGCTACTCCTTAAATTTAGGCTTAACAGTAAGACCATGCCAGTGCAGTAGGGTTTCAGAAACACATAGAGAAGTTTAGCTAGAGGTGATAAACTGAGTAAATTCGAAGGCGGGAGATGGTGCTAACTCCTTTCATAACTTATTCCTGCTGGAGATAATTGGCACAGAAAGCATGCTTTCTTCTTTCCTCATAATGATGTAATAAAGAAGAAATAAGGCAAAGAAACAAGTAACTAAATGAGCCACTAAAAAGTAAAATGGTAGTAAGAGGGATATGAAAGAAGGATTCATTAAATCGAAAAAAGAGACTGGTTTGTGAAACAATTGAAAAATGAAGTGTGTGATTATTCCTCACTCGAACCTGACCAGTAATAAACACAGAAATCCAAATCCATAAAACTTACCAGCCTTCATCATTATCTACTTCAGGTTCAGAAATCTCATTTTCAGGAGTTTCTTCAATTGCCTGGGTTAACTTTGATTTGAACCGGTCCAATAGTGCCAGTGTCTGAAATTAAATACATGGTTTTAAGGAAGTTACATAGATTTATAAATAACAGGTATATAAAACATCTTCAAACTATTATCATTTTGAGACACAGTACAATGAGATGGAAGAGAGAACTGTTCTATGAACTAAAAACAAACACTGCAGACAGAGACAAGCGAGAGAGTCAGAGACACCACAAATGAGAGCACCAATGGTGAGAGAGTGTGCAGTGCTGGGGGTACATATTTGAGAGCACTTGTTTGGCCATCTAATGAAATAAACATGCACATTTAAGGAAAAAAAATTGTGGTTATACTTACAGAATAGAAACCTCTGATTAAACAATACTGACCACTCACAACAAATTTTACTGTTTGAACCTGCCATTTTAATCTAGTAAAGCAAAACATTGCATAAATTACAGATGACTTATGTATTGAAGACCTAGCTTGGTTGATACTTACATACTTTTACATTGCTGATCTTTTTAATTTTGTACTGACATTAAAAAATTAAAAGCTTTAGACTTGAATACAATGAACCACCTTAACTTCTTCTACAGATACAGATCCTTATGCTACATACATTAAGCTCATACTAATTTATATTTGGTATTTTATTCTCCAGCTGACATTGCCCAGTCTTTCAGCTACAAAACGTCGCTGGCTTTCAGGTGACATCTGAAGATCATATCACAGGTCTTGTTTCTGATCACTTGAGAGATGTTGATTACACAAGAATTGTATGCATAAGCTTTGCAATGGTAGAGGAGTCACAGGGCTCTTCATAAAAAGGGCAGACCATAAGAATAATTTGCACAACCCACAGCTTATTTCTTGCTGATATTTGAGACATTCCTGGAAAGGAAAGCGTCAGGGAATAAGTGCTTGACTGAATTTATGTGGTAAACTACATTTGATCTGTAGGTGATAGGTTGGCCACCTATGTTGTAAAACACCTCTGTATGGCTATTTAGTTTTGTTTGGTCAAGTTTTTCAAATTTAAAAGAATAAAAACTAAACAAGAATAGAAAACAGAAATAGGAAATACCAGAAGTGTTCACTGGAATCAAATTTCCTTCTGGGAGCAATCTTAACTTTAGGAGTTTCCTGGCTTTTGAATTCTTTCAAAAACACATTTTAACACTGCCAAAGGCAGGTTTTGGATTTTTTTTGTTGTTTGCATTTGTTTTCTTTATTTTCTGTTTAATCTTCTGTTTAAGATGGCAGAAAGGAAAATTTCTAGAATACTTGAGTCTGTGAATCATTCAAGTTCTGCAGTTTTACACGTTACTGCAGACAAACGCTTACAACATCTGAGAGAGCAAATCTCTGCTCAGGCCATCAGATGAAAACAAACTAACCCTTTTTACAAGAAATTGTGACCAACCAAAACCACATTCCTTGTGTCTTGCCTAATTTACTCTGGTGCCAGCATTTTTGTAAACAGACCTGTGAATAAAAATAATTTCAGTGTCTTAGAAGGCATTTTTGCAGTGAGTGATTAGATGCCATAAGGTGGATCATGTAACTTCATAAATTGACCCTTGCAAAATTATAAGGTCAGGATGTGCAATGTCTGGTGTTCTAGAGACACATACTTTCCCTATCTTCTCCTACTCTTGTACAGAGGACAGAAGATAGAACTGTACTGTAGGACCAGGTAGGAGGTTTGCAAGGCCAGAAGAGGCCCACCACAAATGAAATGGCATACAAAGAACTTGATTATTAATTGTTGAAGAGTCAATGAATCCTTGCTGAACAGATGATTAATTATTGTTGAATAGTTTCTAATGAGGCTACATAAATAAAAATTAAGATGACTGAAATATGTATTCCTGTCAACTTATCTTGTTTCCCTAGGATGTCCAGGACAGGGCTGATACAAATTCACTAGAAGTGGTTTTAAATTCCTTGATCCACTTTGCCAACCAATCTTTAGTACTCTTTAATTCAGAGTTAACAGACTTCTGAATGCACAAATTTTCCATAAAGTTCTTAGTTTAGAGCTAAATCAGCTTGCTGTAAGTATAAAGATTTGCCAGCCGCTGCTTTGAAGTTTTTAAGCCTCAAGTTTCCAATCTCTCTGACTTCAACATTTGAATACGAACATCTTTGTTAACTGAATTGACATGCACTTAAAAGACCCATGCATTTGACGCACCGCATAGATTTTACATTAATGTTATTTCCCACTTCACAGGTAGTTTCACATATTTAACGGTTTCAAACTTGTCTTTTTAGAAAAAAAATACAAATATTTATGTCAAACTTTAATTTGCTTACATTTGCATACTGAAGTCTACATACATTTTGACTGCAAAATAATTTTTTTTTTCACTTCAAAATGCCCAATGAGATGGATGAATTTGATCTCTTTAAAACATTATCTGAAATGTAACACACATGTAAAAAATGTAACACACACAAATGTAAAAACAGCACTTTGGAGAGATGCCAAATACGCAAACTTCTGTCCCAGTGCTATCTTACAGCAAGCTGCAGAGCCAAGGAAAGCATTGTAGAGAAATGCAAACTCACGTAAACATCATCAAAGATACCTCTGTGTGGGTAGCTTTTCCTTCTGGAATATTTTAGTAACTAAACTGATGATACTTTCAAAAATACATAGAAACTTCATGTATCAGTGTATCTGGGTAATCTATAGGTGATCAGAGAGTACACACTCATACAGGTATACTTATTTTTGCTTGGGAATAGCAAGATTCTTTTTATAGAAAAAGAAACATATGGGATTTTTAATCTTCATTTTTACACAAATGAAGAAAGAATAGTTTTCAGAACTCTTTCTGGAATCTTTTTCCCTAGTTTTTCAAACAATTACCTGATCTTCACGAGAAACGCCTTTCTTTGGCTGCTGCTTCCGCTTGTCTTCATATTTTCTCTTCTCCTGAAGGTATTCTTCAACAACACTATTTGGAGCAGGTTCCTCTTCTAAATAAGAAAACATATTTGATTAAACAAAATAAATTTATGTTTATAATTTAGTAGCATTTTGGAGAAGAGTTGTGACTTCTGAAATACCAAGCACAACACTTCCATAAAATGTTTCAGCTGTATTGCTTTCTCAGCAAATAGAATGATTTGCTACTTGCTGAAATTAAAAACAAAACACTGTATTGGGCAGACAATGAGTCCAAAAATTTTTGTTTCAATTTTATTTTACCACTGAGCCAGGGAAAGCAGGGTAACAGAAATAAATACTCTGATGGTAAGATGAGAAATAAGAACTTGCTGAAATTCCTTTAACAAGTTTACCGTCATTTCTGAACACTTTTCATGGAGCAGTCAAACTGGTATGTTGTATTAATGTTCTACAGCTATGGAAAAATTGCTAGTTTTTCTGTTTTGTAGGTTGAAAAAACTATAAATCAAACCCTTGATTTTTAGATGATAGCTGACAGCTACACAGAGATGATTTCTGTTTCCAAACTAAATTTCCCTCTCACTTCTTTTAAAGTTTTCTATAAAGTTCATAAATGCAGCATGTCATGATAAGAGGAAATAAATTTGTAGTAGGTGTATCTACATATCAAATATATTTGTTTACATATCCCTATAAATAGAATCTCTTACTTCTTTGTTATCCTAATTTATATGTTGCATGCATGTATTTGAAGAATAACTGGCAAAACATTTTAAACAAATATACAAAAAGCTGCTTTTTTCCCGTTTTCCTCTTGACAACTTGGATATAATGAAGAGCAGACAGAGAATTACTGATAAAAGCAAGAGAAAGAAAGAAATGTCATCTTCTATAAGGACCAAATAAGACAAATGCATATACACAGACATTTGGGGATGGTTAAACAGCTGAATGAATGAAATAAAATCTGCTATAAAATCTCATGCAGCATAATATTGGAGGAACTAAAGAGGATAACAAAGTACAGTATAAAACTACAAATCATAATGGCTCAGATTCATCTTTACCCTCTTTGTGTCAGACTTTTCTACTAATTACTAAAATATATTCTTAATTCAAGACCAACTCCTTGTGAACACTAGTTTTTGCATAAATGTGTGTATCAAATCAAACTTGTTGACTGTGCAGAAACAATATACTACCTTATATATACGTATATATATACTATATCGCTACATAAATTGAGACTAACTATTAGTGAAAATATTAGCTAAATACCTAAAAAACCCATGAGCTTTCCTATAGAAAACAACCTTTCAGGTGACATTATCTAAAGGGGTGTTTTGAAAAGAATCCTGTCTACCCCATGGTAATTATAATTGTTCAGTTATGACAAGTGAAAAATGTGGGAAGAGTGTTCTTGAAAATACCAGTCTCAAACTGGCCATCAACATCACAATGCTGTGATCCAAACTTTAGTATACATATGCTGAAATTAAAGTTACGATTCTTAGTCACACGTCTTTTGACTAAGATTTTAGTTTAATCTAGTAGGCCTCAAATATAATTCACATACATATAGCTTAAATTGGCCTGAAGTTGTGTGTTTGTGTATTTTTATCACCCTCATATGATTGTAACTTACTGTTAACACAAATAATTTAAATTTCAGTTTAAGCTTTCTCTTAAGATTATTGTTTCTTGGGTCTTTGTCTGTCATAATTTTTATAATCCTCAACTTCATTTTCTCTGCCTCCTAGGAAAGCCTTTTCACAAGTCAGACAAATGATAATGAGATCCACCTGAACTAACTTCAGAGTGAGTCAACCAAAACTGTTATGCACTTGTATGCATCATATTTCTGTACCTTTCGTTACAAAGACTTAAAGACATGCTTGCATTATTCCATGAGGCCTTAGAACCTATTACTCCACGTTAAAAGCAAGTAACATAACAGGAAGGATTTTCAATAGCTGTTAAGACAATGGGTTTTTAACACATTTTACAACAACTCAAAACCATAAACACTATTTGTTAATATAAACAAAATATTCGGTTTTCATAAGGAGCGATTCTTTGAAAAAAATATTTTGTGTCTGCATGAACAAACTCAGGTAACTATCAAAGAAAAGAAAGTGTCTGGAAGAGAGCTGTTGGTTGAAAGTACCCTTTTAAAGCGTAAAATACTGTTTCAAAATGCAAAAGCAGATTGCATGGCTAATATTTCATTTCTGCTAGTCAGCATCCCACAGCCACTCCAAATCTTTCGTATTTGAGTTGAAAAAAGAGGAACCACAGCATTATAAATAGCCTACACCTTCACATCAAGCGTGGTAAACTTAGGACCCGCTTGTTGATCCAAAGTATAAAGATCATTACATCAGCTTTAATATATCTAAGCTCCAAACTCCCTAATCTAAGAGCAGAATCTAATTCAGATAAAATGGAATGAAACAACGACATGAAGGCGCTGCACTGAAATAACATAGAAATGTCTTATTTAAGTAGTATAGGATGCAGAAAATAGTAGTTTAAATTAGAGAGAATTTGCACATGTGCCCTACAGCCACCAAACCAGGACGTGTAAATTGCATCAGGCAAAGAAAAATTTTTTTCCTTAGTTTAAATAAAATTATGTGTATATTATATCATTAGGTTGCTCTGCCGGAGGGTAGAAAGTCCCTGCAGAGGGACCTGGACAAGATGGGTGGATGGGCAGAGCCAATGGGATGAGGTTCAACATGGCCAAGTGCTGGGTCCTGCACTTTGGCCACAACAACCCCATGCAGTGCTACAGGCTTGGGGCAGAGTGGCTGGAAAGCTCTGCAGAGGAAAGGGATCTGGGGGTGTTAATCGAAACTCACCTGAACATGAGCCAGCAGTGTGCCCAGGTGGCCAAGAAGGCCAAAGGCATCCTGGCTTGTATCAGGCATAGTGTAGCCAGCAGGACCAGGGAGGTGATCGTCCCCCTGTACTCAGCTGTGGTGAGGCCACACCTCGAGTACTGTGTTCAGCTTTGGGCCCCTCACTACAAGAAGGACATCGAGGCCCTGGAGCGTGTCCAGAGAAGGGCTACGAAGCTGGTGAAGGGCCTGGAACACAAGTCCTATGGGGAGCGGCTGAGGGAACTGGGGTTGTTTAGTCTGGAGAAGAGGAGGCTCAGGGGAGACCTTACTGCTCTCTACAACTCCCTGAAAGGAAGGTGTGGGGAGCTGGGGGTCGGCCTCTTCTTGCAGATAACTAGTGATAGGCCTAGGGGGAATGGCCTCAAGTTGCTCCAGGGGAAGTTTAGGTTGGAAATTAGGCGAAGTTTTTTCTCAGAAGGAGGAGTCAGGCATTGGGACAGGTTGCCCAGGGAGGTGGTGGAGTCACCGTCCCTGGGGGTGCTTAAGGAAAGTTTGGACATGGTGCGTAGTGACATGGTTTAGTGGGTGACATTGGTAGTAGGATGGTTGGACCAGATGATCTTGAAGGTCTTTTCCAACCTTAATGATTCTACGATTCTAGGGAAGGTTAGGGAAAACAAAAAGAAAAAAAACCACAACACTTTCTTTACTGAAAATACACTTCATTCTTAAGTATATTTCTAAATATAAATTAAATTACATATATAATACATAACATATATAATAATAATAGTGAAAATATATAATTTCTAAGTATATTGCTACTGTCCCTTAGCTAGCCTGAATTACCACCAAGAAACCCTTCATCTTACTGTGACATAAACTTCAGTATTTGTGTAATTTATATTTTTTTCAGATAGATTCTTCTATCCTGAAATATTCCTTTAAGGAATAACAGATGCCAACATGATGATGTAATCTAACCTAAAAGTTTGTTTTTGAGACATGGTTTCCAATGATAGCCTGAAACTAAGGATGAGATTCATAAGTTTTTAAACCAGAAACGAGATTGATTTAAAAAAAAATATAGAAGGGTTTATTTTTATCACACTTAAATTAGGAACAGTTCAAATGATGTCAGTTTCTAAATACAAAATAGCAAAAGTATAACAAAGACCCGAGAACTTGTTCTAAGAGTGTTGAACTGAATGCCAGTCTTCTAAGTTCAGAACAGGAAGTGGAGCAAAAGACAAAGCTTGGTAAAGAAGTTGTAAACTTCATTCCTACAGCACCTGGTAAATCAAATAGTGTAATAAACACTCAACAGAAGTTGCATCAGAAAACCTCCATTTCACAATCTGCAACTGAATTTTACCTTCTACTTTACAAAAAACAGTAAATATTTGTTCTAGGCCTGCTAACTGTGGTAGATCAGAAAAACACGATCCTTGTTTATGCTGACATTCGTTTCTCAGCTTGATGCTCACTTTCCAAGATTCAAATTCTGTCTTTACACTGCATAACACTGTCTTTACATGCACAACAGTCACTGATGTGCATGGTAAGGTACCAGTATTTTTCAGCCAAATCCTTTACTGACCGTATGCATACAATTTTCCACAGTATGAACTTTGGTTCTTTACAATTTTGTTATTTGTATCAGTGTTAAAAAAAACTTGTAATAACATCTGTCCTTGTAATAAAGGAGGCAGAACTCATGTAAGACCCAGAAATTTTATTCCCTTATTAAGGGAGAGATAATGAAGCTATGCATAAAATATTTGTTGGAATAAAAATCAGTTTTGTTTGCTGCAAGTATTACCAGAAACACACTGATCTTCAGAAGGGAAGAAATGGTATGTATTGCGACAGAGAAAAATGCATGTTGTTTCTTAAGGTTTAATGTCAGCACACCAACACACAAAAAACCCACCTTCCATACTGACAAGAACCAGTGAAAGAGTTTTGATATTTTTCCCTCGATAAGGTACAGCTAGTATGAAGATTTTTAGACAGCTAGGCATAAGTATCTTACATTACAAAACATTTCTGACAAAACTAATCCCATTAACTCTTGCATATAGCATTTAGAATGATTAGTTCATGCATAACCAAGGTAAGATAACAAGGAGAGTGCACAAAGCAATCAGAGGCAAATCAGTTAACATCTGACAGCATCTCAGCTGCATTCACATTTAACTTGGATAAAACATTTTGTTTTTTAGAAGACCAATTGGATGGAAATACAATAAATGCATGGTATAGCTAGACTAAATACCAAATGGGAGAAGAGAAAACTGAAAAACCCTGGCCAATTCCTTGTTTGAACTGAAAGTTATGACTGAATGTTTTTGTGCCTTAAAATACAAGGCCTAAAACACATTGGTTTTACAGCACTGAAATTTCAGCTTTTCAGAAGAAGTCAACTTACACTGCATTCTTCTGAAATAATGAATGAGATTCAAATCTTGATTTTTTTTCTTCCAGAAAATAGGACTTACAAAACAAAATCCTTATGAATTACAATAAAAATAAAAATAATTCTGATATTCCTTAATATTTCAGGAATTCAAATGGAATTCCTACCAGAAGTGATGGATGAAGAACACAAAGCCCATTTTTATAATTAAGACCTAAGACAGATAATACACGTCTTCCAGAACCCAGGAAGAATTTTTCTTCCAGCATTAAATAGTGTCTATGAAAAAATAACATTAATTTATTGTAAAGTAACATAAAAATAAATATTCTGGAATATACAATATGAATTAATATTATTATGCTTGAAAGAATTCATAACATACTCTCCAGTATATTTCTGATAATAACTGTCTGATTTTACTTGTGATTTCCTTCACACCTTAAACTGTTATTCAGTTATTGTCATTACAGTTCTGGCCTTGTTAAAATACTGAAGAGCCACTGAAGATTACTACTGAAGTCAAAGTTGGCTTACAGTGAGGTTTTTGTCCTCTTTTCTTTAGCAAGCAGAGAAAGAAGAGGGAAAAGCATTTACTTTGGCAGAGAAGAGACAGAATATGGATGCTGCGTATTATTTTAGGACAGATAAAATGAGAAAAAATAGAAATGGAAATAGTGGAAGAAAACAAAAACGTTTGCAAAAGTGACATACTCAGGATGTACACTTTGATATATTGCAGATACACAGTATATACCATGAAATCTTAATATCTAACACATTTATGCCACAGAATTGCCAAACCAACAAAATTTGGATTTTGCAGTTTTCACAGTGTTTTCAAGGGTGCACGACTCTCTTAAAGTCTCAGACTTCAAGAAAGCATCTTGACAGGACTTAAGCAAATCTTTAAGTACCACTGACATTACCCAGCATTAAAAATAAAACAGAAATAAAACATAATCTCAAACTGGTATCCTTGCTAGCTTTGTAGAGTTTTCTAAACACTTCAAGCATTCAATTCTCTTACTACAATTAAAACCAAAGTAGAAAATACTTTGTGCCCCAGTAGGATTCTTAAACTTAAGTGTTGTTTTTTATATTAGTTGTTAAGTTATTATTCTGTGACTTTTGTTTTCTTATGTGTGATAATTAAATTTTTTCATCTAAAGATTATCAGTTTACAAAAAATGTTCTAATAAGAAAAATTAAAATACTACTTTAAAACTATTTAAAACCAACATATGGTTAAAAAACAGATGGTATTTCTCTAAAGCAAATTTCAAGTATATTCACAGGTTTACACAATGAAACTTTTAAGTATATCTTTTTCAAATACTTGATTAAGTACTTCAAAATGCTGAAGTAATTCAGCACTCAAATTAAAATGTTTGATGTAATTTCTGGCATCAATGCAGCAAATGTCACATAAAAGAAAAACATCTTATTTAAAGTAAGGTCTTGACAGCAGTCTGGCATAGTCAACAATCTTATTCAAAGACTGGAAGGCTGGTTATAATCAAACATATAAGGGGGGAATTAGGGTTTTTTTTTTTTTTTTTTAAATCTCCATTCTCTTGAAACAATGTAAACACTTAAATTTTCACCCCACAATCCTCTTTAATTAATCTAATGCTCTGAATTTGGAAAAAAAAAAAAAAGTAGGCATAGTATGTAAAAAGAACAATTTAAAGATGTGATACCAATACTAATCTGCTGATGGATGTAAAATAGATGTGTCTTTTCACCATCCATTCATTAGCCAGTACCTTAATCTCAGTTTTAGCCTTAATCCTGCAAAAGGTCCAGTACAACCTAGGCCTCATTCTCATACTATTCTGTGCTCTTCAGTTAATTTCTACCCCTATGCTTGCAAATTTTGGCTGAGATGCAGTGTTTATTAATCAAGCAGAATACCATATTAATGCAGTTGCATAGCTTCTGAACTAGCATTTTTTTCCTAAAGAAGCCAGCTCAGAACATAGACAGACACTGTCTAAGTGTCTGCATCATCTGCATAGACATATCTGATCCAGCATGTCACAACTCATTCTCCATTCCACACTCCCCCGAGAGGACAGGGAAAAAACAGTGGAAAAATCTCTTGCTATGGTCACAGAATCATAGAACATCCCAAGTTGGAAGGGACCCACAAGGATCGAGTCCAACTCCTGGGTCCCCAAAGGACCAGTCATTCGCTCAGTCACTGCTTGACAGTAGACTGTTTTAAATATATGCAATTTCTTGTATGTAAACTAATGCAGAATAGGTAAACTTTTACACATTTGGTAGATAATCTTGCTCTTGAGAGCTCTACTTCGCTGATGAAAACTCAGGTTGATTAAAAATTCACCAAGCGAACTGAGATAAATGCTTTTAATTTGGGGGTAAAATTATTTGCTCAGGTACTACACTGTGATTTACTGCTCTTAGATTTTATTCAAGCTAAGTATTTCAAGATTCTTTTGTGCTATCCTTAAGTTGTAAATGGTTGTTTACAGTAAAGTATCTTTCTTAATTCCTTGTATTTACCATTGTAAATACTTAAGATTCCACAACAGCCTACCTAAACTCCATACATCTTTGAATTTCTCCTAATGAATTAATCTTGTCTTCTGTTATTTTCTTTTTCCATTTGTATCCAATTGCTCCACATTTTTTTGGTGGTACGATACTTGGAACCAAGTGCAATAATATAACTGTGCTTTTACAATTAATGCCTCTGTAGCAACAAGTACACAATCACAGCTGCATCACACACAAATTCATGTTCATTTTTTTTTCTAGTATAAACCTGAAACGGTTTACACCACTATGGTTCTCCCAATTTATTAAACTTGTAAAATTATTTTTCTTTAAAGAAATATTAAAACTCCAATATGACTCTCAATTTTCAGTGACATTTTTCACATATTTTTCCCCTTCCCTAATCTAGTACTTCCTGTACTAAAATCTATTAGTTAGTGACATTCACTTTTGTTTGTTGATGATTAACAAATCAGTTTTCTAATAATGTTTTCCCATAGTCATAGGATCCAGTGTGAATACTCAACCCTGTTTTAATTTAATACACACCATCCATAAATTACGATTGAGATGATGTTACACAGAACAAAGTTTTATTTTAAGATATTACATCATGCTAGTATTATAAAAACGTACAAACAACTCCAATTGTTTCCACAATTAATATAATTAAGCAAGTTTAGAGGTCTTTGCTCAATGAAATCACACTTCTTAAATTACTATTACAATATCACTGCAAGACAGTAGCATTAGGTTTGCAGTCACAGGCTCGTACTTAGATTTCTAACATAAATTCAAAATTTTAACCAGCATCTTCTTTAAAACTGATGCTTTAGAACTCAAATGTTCTAAAAGACTTTAGAGATAATGTGAGTATTTGGCTAGAGTGAAAATGGAAAACTTCAGAAAACTGCTTTTAGCTCCAGGATGAAAACAGAAGTTTTCTTTTACATAAAGACTCAGGCAGACTGAAACATTTTTTAAAATTCAGAGAGGTAGATCTGAATCACTTTGTGTCTTCAGGCCACCTGTATTTGTAATGATGAAACTCATGAAAGACAGAAAAACCTTGGCTATTTCAATTTTAGCAAATAACACTGTGAAACAGGAACCAAACAGTTTTGCTGAGGCCCTGATCAGCTCAATATATACTCTTTGGACTGTTCCATTTTGGACTACCAGTTGGAACTCATCAGGTGTGCTCCTGGAACACAACTTCCATTGTGGCAACATCCAAAAGCACACATCTGGTCTGCGGTAAAGACACTAACGTAGATCTGCGTTTTAGCTAATATTCCTATTAAAATTTCAACTCTTCCCTGCTGCTCTTGAAGTACACATCATCTTTCATCTATTACCAGAAACTTACATATCACATAACTGTACTTGTTCTTTCCATACAGATTATAAGTTTTGTATGACTCAAGTGACAACAAATTGATAGGCATGTGAATAACATCTAAAGAATGATTTTTAAAAAGCAGTGGGTAGACTATGGAAGTGAAAATTGGCCATTTTAAACTCCTCTTCAAGACCATATCAAGCATGTTTGATCAGTCTCGTTTGAGTCTCATTACGAGTATCTAATGAGTCTCATTTACTTTTTTGGTGTGCATTTTGTAACAGCAGTTTCTCTACCATCAGAAATATTTACTTCCTTTGATCATATGGTGAATTACATTTCTTTTTCTTCATCAAAAAAGGAAACATCATTAGGATATTGACCTGCTTGTTTCAGGATGTAGATAAAATAACTCACTGGAGTACCAGTATAAGCTATTTGAAAAGAAAGCAAAAAAACAAAGGACAGTAATACTTACTCAATAATTTTGGCAGACCTACAACCAAGAGTTTAACTACCTGATTTAAACAGTGATGGTAAACACAATACCTTCCGTTGTGCTTCCACCTAACTACCATCACTGTTAGCAAGATGCTTAGCTTCTCCTCCCCCACAAAACCCTCTTCCAAGTCACATCTTATATTTCTTTTGATTTATTAAGGAGATGTTCTTCACAGAATCTAGAAAAACAGAACATCTAAGCCCATCCCACCCACAAGAGAGGCTCAACCTTTTTTAAACTAGTCTTAAGAAGTATTTGCCTAATCTTCTGTTGCAGAGTTCCACTCTGTAGGTCATCTAGTCCAATAGAAGTTTTCCCTAACATTTAACCTAAATCCCTTTAGCTGTAATTGAAACTTATTATCTCTTGTCTTCTCCACAGAAATTACAAAGAATAATTTCCTCTCCATGGTAGCCTTTAACATTCTTGAAGGTATTTAATATGGCTTCCTTTACAAAGTCATCTCTGCTCTAAACTAAACAGCCACTCTTCCTACAATGTTCAAATGTTATGCTTTCCAGATCAGTCACTGATGTTACTCTCTTCTGTGTTCCTATAATAAGTCTCAATATCTTTTTTTCCAAGTGGAATGGCCAAAACTGAGCAATATATTAGAGATGAAGACCTGCTCAGATCGAACAATGAGTCTGCCTTGCATACAACATGCTACTTTATACATGTCTTTTTTTGAGTCTTTTTCAATAGCATGGCACTATATGTATTAGATTTTAAGTTGCATAAGCGCTACCTAACATCTTGAATTTATACAACTGATCATTTCTAAGAGAGATACAAACCACTTACTACCGTTTTTTTTCCACCAGACCTCCCCCTTTCCTAAGCACATATTCCATTTACCTTGACATGGTTTTAATCTTCTATGAACTGATTAATCCAATACAAAATTGGAACAAAAAAGGAACACCTTTTTTCCAACTTAACAAACCAAATCATGTCAGTAAAAGCTTCAACACAGACCAGGGCTAGTGCAAGGGAGGACAGCTCTTCAATTTGACTACTGCATGTGAAAATACATACTTAGTGCTTAAATTTGCATTTTTCTTATTTCCTTATTTCTTATTTTCTCATTTTTCTTATAAATTTGCATTTTTCTGATTTTCCTTTTGTCTTCCCCTTCCCTGACCAATATATTTTTTTAGTCCAGAAAATTTAATAAAGGTAATCTGCTGTCTTCTCCAGATCACTAATGAACAGATTCCTGGGAATCCTGCTTTCCAGTTTGATTACAATTCTCTTTAAGAATTCTTTTAATATTTTATTAAAGTTAATGTCTCTGGGACTGCTTGAGCCAACTCTGATATGCTTCACTGAATTCCATCAAGTTTGAATGATTTTAATGCACCTAATTTATCTAAGCAGTCTCTAGTTTGTTTGTTCTGTACATGAATACTTCCTTTATGTCACTGATCACATGTAACCATATGAACAAAGCTGACTGCTATGCTAAAGACTGAATTAAAACAAGCATTCAAGCTTAGTTCCTTTTTGTTTTGCCAAAGAAAACCAACTCTTTTCTTGCTTATTCTTCTCCTGTTACTGTATTTTCATTAATCATTTTCCCCTTTGCTATTTGCATCTCATTTAACATCTTCTTCATTTTGTCTTCAATTTTAGAACATGTTTATTTTCATACTTTTCAGTTAGGTACTCCAAGAACCTGCTGAATGGTTTCTTTCCTGCTATATATCTTTTTCAACAGGTACTGGAACAGACAAATACTTATGCTCTGACAGCACTCACAAAAAGGAAAACAAGAACTATTTTTACCATTAATTCTTACCTATAGCTCTTCAACAGGTTAATCTCCTACCTGCTATTTAATTCAATGAAATAAAAAAAACAACACACACACAACAACGCCCCCCCCCAAACAGCTGATACATAAAGCTCCCATTTCTTCTTCCCCCACCCCCTACCTGTCCTTGAATAAAAGGTATCCTTCAATATTGTACCATAGTTGTATCTACCAGTGGTATCCAAGTATTAATTTAGTCTGTCACTGTAAAGTGGATTTCCTCAAATTATTCTACAGTAAGTCCTCTGACGTAACTGGCACCGGAACAGGGATAATGTTAAAGCAATGGTATTACAATTGCCATACATGGCACTACTCTTTATCATTTATCATATATGTACATAAGAACTACTCTCTTTTCTACACTTCCACTTGCAGTTCCTTTTTTAACGTGTCCAATGACTGCATTCAGTGTCTTGCCAACAACAGCTTATATTCATTTAGTGACAGTATGATTCCTAGAAGCTTTTCAGAGCCACTACTTTGTATAATATGGTGACAGACTTCATATACAAGTTCCAGATACTGCATTTTTTTAATTTGCCAAACTGGTTATTGATCAAGTTCAGAGATTCAAGAGAATCCATGACATTTTCTAACAATTGTTATGATTTCTACTTTCTAATTTGTATAAAAAATGATATGATAAATGAGAGTAGAGTAATGGAAATTTTTCTGGCAATGACTTTATATTTTCTTTCAGATTTTTTATGTTGTTTGAGAACTGGACTAAGAACCCACTCCAGAAATGTGTCTAGCAACTCCAGAGTACTTAAAAGCCTGTCTTTTTTTTTTTCTGTTCAGCTAACGAAGTGTTAAATCCTTATGCACTAAAAATGCAGTTTACTTAACAATTTGTGTGCATTTAGTAAGAAATTGAATATAAAATTATTCTGATAAAAAGTGGGCATCTGAAGATCCCATTTTGCTAAGGTTTACGAAGAACAAACATGCAACCAACTTCTTGATTTTAAGTTCCCCTGGTATCATTCAGAAGAGGTGTAGAAGTTTGAAGTCAATACCTTTGAGTTCAGAGTTAATCATGTGTACCCTTAAGTACCTTTCCAAGTTGGACACTTAGGAATACTTTCCACTTTGGAGGTCAGAATAGGTAGGTCCCCATTAAAGAATTAAATCAATTATTTGAAAAAAAATTATTTCAAATACAGAAGCCTGCCCAACTATACATATGTAACTGAAGAACATTTGAAAGAACAAATGCCACCTGTCTAATTTATTTATATACTAGCATCCTTTCATTCTTAAGGAAAACTAATTTTCTGGGAAAAAAAACCCACAACATTTCAACAATATATCCATCTGAAACACAAAACTACTAAACAACTTTAAAATTGTATTGTTAACTGGAAATCCACACAACACCTGCTATATTATACTCTTACCTTCCTTTTCTTTGGGTTTTAAAGCTTGCTCTTCTTTTTTTTGCTTTGCCTCCAGCAGTTCACGTTTCAGCTGTCGTGCTTCTTTCCGTAGCTCCTCACTGCAAAGGGAAAAATATTTACAAAAATTTAATCTTTTAGGAATGTAAAGCCACTCAGGAGAAACAGAATCAAAATTAATGGGCAGTAAATCTCTGATATAAACAAAGAGAATGTACTGACTCACTGATGCTAGGAAGATGGCTTAAAAATCAATTAGAACCTAGAAAAGTTCATATTTTCATTAGCAAAGACAACAAAAGAACATAACAGATGACTTATTTTAAGAGCCCATTAGAAATATGTCAAGGATATGAATAATAAAACAAAGAACTCCCATCTGTATTTTTAATTTAATATTGTAATATTTAGCTATAAGAACCACACAAAGAGATTTTGAAAGAGAGGCAGTGCCAAATGAATATTACATGTATTCTCTAATTCAGTTTCCTGAAGTAATAAATTCTAGCATCCTGGGTTTCTTAGGTGGACAGACAATGTAGTTGCTATATAACGAAGACATGACAAGTATGTACGGAAAAAATATTACATATGAAAATTAATTTAGTTTTAAAATGTTACAACAAATAACCAGAAATAACTAGAAAGAAGAAACCAAAAGTTTGCAAGACTGTGTATTAACATCAAATACAATGTCTGTCTTCACTGAATCACAAGATAGCTGAGTTTGGAATGGATGTCTGAACACCATCCAGTCCAAGTAACCTCCTCAAAGCAGGGCCAATCAGAGCAAGCTGCTTAGGGCGCTGTCCAGTCAGGACTTCAAATATCCAGAGATGGAGTCTCCACAACCTCTCTGGGTAGCCTGTTCCACTGCTTGACCACCCTAATGTGAAAAAGCTTTTTTTGTCTGTTTAAACGGAATTTCTTGAATTTCAGTTCATATCTATTTGTGCCGATCTAACGGTTACCAGTATTAAAGAAGTGGTAACTGCTTCACGTTTTTCTGTGTCAGAATCTGTATTTTCCACTTTTTACAAAACGTAAGTTTTGACTTATTTAGTATTCAAAGTCAGTGCATTACAAAAATAGCTACAGTGCAGGAATATGCCATGCAAGCACCTTCCTGCAGCTCTGTTACCACAATGTTACTTTCCTTAAGCAAAGACTTGGAATTATGGGATGATGACGTCTTTCAAATTTTATTTTCATTTGTGTATGTACAAAGACAGAGCTTGTGAAAAGTACTAGAAAAAGAAGTCTGACTTTGCAAAGGTACTCAAAAAATCAACCACAGCAGTAAATCTTAATTTTCAATTGGCAGAAACGATACTGAGGAAGATTAACAACTTTTACATGAGAATACAGTTCTACTTTTCTATCGTGATTTAAAAAAACCAAGACAAAAACCAAGGGAAGTGTTAGGAGACTTTTTTAACCCAAATAACTCCCTAACATTTATATAAATTTTGGATAATGCAGTAAGCAAGCTGTATCACTACACCAATCTAGTATATTACAAGAACGTATTTCTTACAGAATTCTGGCAAAATAACATACATATCAATTAAAGTTACACATCTGAAATATTTATAGCGATAAAAGTTAAAAAGATGCATTCAGTTCTCATTAAAAGTGGCAGCAAAAACCTTGTGAAGATATTCCAGGTGCCTGGGAACTATAGGACTTTCTTCTCTAGATTTCCAAAGTACGCTGCCAGGTACAATACAACTCTGCTCTTTCTTCCTCCTGGAAGAAACTAATTCTTCTTTGCAACTCGGCAAGAGTGGGTTACAAATGGCACTTAGAATACAACAGTCCAGCACATCAAAAGGCTTTCTGTAAGAGGGACGCACTCTCAGTTATCTTAAAGTACTGCGGAATTAAGAAGAAGAACCTGTCTCCTGATAACTATTCAGCCTTCCTCTCCCTCTTTTGTTTTTCCAGTGGAAAGAGGTTTCTGTAAAGAACACAGAAGGTCTTAATTCCTTGAGAGCCTAATTATAAAGTAATTTTTCAAGCTCCCTCTATGATCAGTACTAGGTCAAAATAGGACTTTGATATTTGGCTTCAAGAGTACAGACTCTAAACTTCCTACATTTTTTATTCCTAGGGTCACTTCACAAAGTTAGGTAGGTGAGAAAGGCAATTCAAAAAACCTACATGCTAAGGAGGAAGCCCCAAGAACTGATTAATTGGAAAGCCAGAAGCCAGACTTACTGGTGGAGAATGCGAAATAACTAACTTCTTGAAATGGAAAACCATGAAATTGATGAAGTACAGCATAATCAAAATAAGGGACTACAAATCAGCCTGTACCTGTACCCTTCATATTTGAAGCACAGGTCCTTGTGTGCAGTAAATTTGCTGACATTTTATATACCTTAGCTTTTCTCAGCTTGTAGGCACTGCACTGTTGCCTCTTGTCACTGGAAAGTTTCTGTCACTACAGAGGCATAGCTGTGTGTCTGGTACAGGCTCTTCTCACTGCCTTCTTGGTCCCACTGTTATGCTACAGACTCTTCTCTTGCTCTCACTCATTATTCTTCCTCTTCTTCCCCCTTCCTGTAGTCTGGAATATTTCCTCCCTCCCTCAGCACAGACTTCCAAAACAGGTGCAATCACCTCCCCAGACTACTCATCCCCTCATCCATAAATGGAATGCAACAAAATAAAACATAACTTCATTTTTGCTTCCTGAAGTGGCAGTACAAGCGTTACATACAAATCATTTCCTTCCTGAATTTCATTTTTTGAAATTTTTGAAATGCAACTCATTCTTTAAAAATTCCAATCTTTTATCTCCATATTTTGCAAAGAACACTTCAGTAAAATTGCTTAAGTACCAAGCTGGATTCTGGCTTGGAGATACTCCTTCTAAACATGGACCAAATTTCCAAATAACAGTGATTTTTATTGCTTTTGGATGTAAAGTACATTTTACAGTAAATAAAAGCCGTAACTTTCCATAACTCCTGAAATACTGGCTAGCACTAGCTTATGTATAAACAACAGCTTTTAACCTTTTATCTGAAGTTGCTTAGCCTAAGTATTTTTCTCCAATTACTACAATCTCTTGTCTACATAACCCTCGATATCTTTTTCTGACTGAAGTCCTGAAAGATAACAGCTGTTAAACAACTTTACAAAAGGCTTATACTATTCTAGGGCCAAGCACAATGGTCATCAACTATCTCAACCATCTGTTCCATATTCGAGATCAAGCAAAAAATAACTCTGTATATATGTGTACGTGTATATATATATATGCATGCATGTGTGTAATAAATTACATATTGAATGTTTCTGAAAACAAGAATTACAGACAGTATTATTTTTCTCCAACATTGCCAAAACTCTCTAAGAAAGTTAGCTCCAAGAAGCACTATGAGAAAAATAAATCTGCAGGAAATTAAGAAAAACAGTTTCAGAAGAAAATGTGTAACTCCAAAATTCTTAGTTGACTTCCTTAAAAAGAATTGTTTTATCTAGAAAGTCTTAAAGGGATCAAGTCTAGGAATTCATTTGAATTCTTGGCTCAACTATGGATCAGTATGTATCAATCTGACTGATGGGAACTCCACAATCTAGATACTATGAAAACTTGGGGCACTACAGGTTGATCTCTTATTTCAACTTTAAGACACCATGCATGGGGAAACTATCATCTTTCCTACACTGTTACCTCAGTCACTACTCAGGTTTCTCTTCAGCAAGCTAAGTAAGTTATATTTCTTTAAGTTCTTCTTAAAAGAAATTATGTTTTCCTAGCTTTAATCACTTCTCTATACCTCAGAACTCCCTGCAGCATTTCCACAATCCCGTTGGAATGTAGACCTCAAAATTAGACACATTGAGGGGTGCTAACATTCCAGTAGCGCTCTGCTGATTGCATACTTGGTACCTTAGCTTTAATTCACAATGGAATACAATGAAATACAAAAGAATACAATGTCATGACTTCACTGAGCACTCACATTATTTCCCCAAATGACTCTAAATCCATCTCTTATCCAATTCTTTCCAAGATGTCACTCAGAGGTTGTACTAGGCAGCAGATACAACCTGCATTTATGATTTCCAACTGTATAACCTGGCTTTTTGTTGTACTGTAAGATTCTTGTTGCATTCTGACCACTTGCTATTCACAGAATCACACAGAATCATCTAGGTTGGAAGAGACCTCCAAGATCACCCAGTCCAACCTCTGACCTAACACTAACAAGTCCTCCACTAAACCATATCACTAAGCTCTACATCTAAACGTCTCTTAAAAACCTCCAGGGATGGTGACTCAACCACTTCCCTGGGCAGCCTATTCCAATGCTTAACAACCCTTTCAGTAAAGAAGTTCTTCCTAATATCCAACCTAAACCTCCCCTGCCGCAACTTTAGCCCATTCCCCCTCGTCCTGTCACCAGGCACGTGGGAGAACAGACCAACCCCCACCTCGCTACAGCCTCCTTTAAGGTATCTGTAGAGTGTGATAAGGTGGCCACGGAGCCTCTTCTTCTCCAGGCTGAACAAGCCCAGCTCCCTCAGCGGCTCCTCGTAAGACTTGTTCTCCAGACCCCTCACCAGCTTCGTTGCCCTTCTCTGGACTCGCTCGAGCACCTCCATGTCCTTGTAGCGAGGGGCCCAAAACTGAACACAGTACTCGAGGTGCGGCCACACCAGAGCCGAGTACAGGGGGACAATCACCTCCCTATACCTGCTGGCCACACTGCTTCTTATACAAGCCAGGATGCTGTTGGCCTTCTTGGCCACCTGAGCACACTGCTGGCTCATATTCAGCTGCCTATCAAACAATACTCCCAGGTCCTTCTCTGCCAGGCGGCTTTCTAACCACTCATCTCCCAGCCTGTAGCGCTGCTTGGGGTTGCCCCGGGTGCAGGACCCGGCACTTGGCCTTGTTGTACTTCATACAGTTGGCCTCAGCCCATCGCTCCAGCCTATTCAGGTCATCCTGCAGAGCCTTCCTACCCTTGAGCAGATCGACACACGCACCTAACTTGGTGTTGTGTGCAAACTTACTGAGGGTGCACTCAATCCCCTCATCCAGATCATCGATAAAGATATTAAAGAGGACTGGCCCCAGCACTGAGCCCTGGGGGACTCCACTAGTAACCAGCCTCCAACTGGATTTAACTCCATTCAGCACGACTCTTTGGGCCCGGCTACCCAGCCAGTGTCTAACCAAACGTATTCGATTCAAATTATTTGTAAGAGTTTGTCCTCGTATACGCTATTATTTTCTTAAAGACTTTTTCTCTTTTTAAATAAATACAAGAACGGCAGTGGCTCATAAACTAATGCTTGGTACAAATCTGCCCATACTACAAACACTGTACCAACTCAGTTATTTTTATAAATAAAAAAAGGTCAACTCTTTAAAACAGTATTATCCCATCCCTCCAGTTTCTCCAAAAGGCAACATAGTTAATCTACTAATTACAAAATTATACTAACCAGCATTGGTTACAACTTTAGTCTCTTTTTTTTCCAGATGAGTGTACGTAACAAAGCATTCTGTCCCATATATATCATATCATGGAACAGCTTGGGTTGGAAGGGTCCTTAAATATCATTCATTTCCAACCCCTCTGCATGGGCAGGGATGCTACACACTAGACCAGGTTGCTCAAAGCCCTATCCAACCTGGTCTTGAACACCTCCAAGTATGGGGCATTCACAAGTTCTTTGGGCAACCTGTTCCAGTGTCTCACCACCCTCTGCAAAAAGAATTTCTTCCTAATATCTAATCTAAACCCACTCTCTTGTAATTTAAACCCATTCTGCCTTGTACTGAGATTGTCTGTCTGAGCAAAAAGTTACTGTCTTCTTTATAAGCCCCCCTCTAAATATTGAAAAGCTGCAATGAGGTCACTCTGGAGCCTTCTCTTCTGTAGGCTAGACAGCCCCAGCTCTCTCTGCCTTTCATAGGAGAGGTGCTCCAGCCCCTTGATCATTCTCATGGTTCTTATTCTGATAGGCCCATTTCCTTCTTGTGCTGCCCCCAGAACTGAATGCAGCACTCCAGATGGTCTCATGAGAGCAGAATAGAGACTCACCTCCTTCCATCTGCTGGCCATGCTTCTCTTGATGCATCCCAGGGTATGTGGTTGGCTTTCTGGGCTGCAAGCACACACTGCTGGCTCGTTGAGCTTCTCATCAACCAACACCCCCAGGTCTTTTTGCTCAAGGCTGCTCTCAATCCATTCTCTGCCCAGCCTGTATTGCCCCAATCCAGGAGCAGGACCTTGCACTTGGCCTTGTTGAACTGCATGATGTTTGCAGAGACCCACCTCTCAAGCCTGCCCTGGTCCCTCTGGATGGCATCCCTTCCTTCCAGCATGTCGACCGCACCACACAGCTTGGTGTCATCAGCAAACTTGTTGAGGGTGCACTCTATCCCACTGTCCATGTCACTGACAAAGATGTTAAACAGCGCCCATCCCAATACTGACCCCTGAGGAACACCACCTGGACACTGAGCCATTGACTGCAACTTTTTGAGTGCGACCATCCAGTCAATTCCTTACCCACTGAGTGGTCCATATGTCAAATCTATGTCTCTTCACTTTAAAGACAAGGATACTATGGGGGACAGTGTCAAACGCTTTGCACAAGTCCAGTTAGATGATGACAGTTGCTCTTCCCCTATCCACCAATGCTGTAACCCTGTCACAGCACACCTTTTGCCATATTTAGATTATGAAATGGCCGTTCTCTAATTCTTTGTAATCTCTTTAATTTTCCTGTTTTTATTAAAAACTAACATTTGTAGAACAGAAAGCATTCAACTTTTCACCAAAGTCCTTGCATTTACGTTAGCTAGGCCTCTTGTCTATTGAGTGTTTAATTTTAAAAAGTGTTGCCCAACTTCTCCCTTGACAGTGTATGTGAACTTTTTATTCTACTCACATAATGCATGCACTACTTTCCACACCTAGAACATAAACACTGAATATTTTTTTTGTTTTCTATATAATGATTTTGCCACCTTAATGGCCAGCTGAACTTGATCCAGCAGTGTGCCCAGGTGGCCAACAAAGTCAATGCCATCCTGGCCTGCACCAGAAATAGTGTGGCCAGCTACACTGCTGTGACCTAGAGAAGTGACTGTCCCCTTGTACAAGGCAGTGGTAAAACCACACCTTGAATATTGTGTTTTGGGACTCTCACTACAAGAAGGATATTGAGCTGGTGGAATGTTTTAAGAAAACAGCAACAAAATTGGTGAATGGACCAGAAAACAAGACTTATGAGGAGCAGCCAAAGGAATTGGCATTGTTTAGTCTGGAGAGGAGGAGGCTTAAGGGAGACCCCATCACTTTCTACAACTATGATGATGTTGGAGCGAGAAGGGTGTTGGTGTCTTTTCTCGCGTGACAAGTGATACGACACGAGGAAATGGCCTCAAGTTGTGCCAAGTGTGACTTAGGAAGAATTTTTTCATGGAGATGGTGTTCAAGCATTGGAACAGTCCGCCCAGGGAAGTGGTGGAGTCCCCATCCCTGGAGGTATTTAAGAGACATGGTGGTAAGAGAAAAGATTTAGTGATGGGACTTAGGTCACTTTGATGACTGGACTTTATGATCTTAAAAGTCTTTTTGAACCCAGACAATTCTATGATTCTGTATAGCAGATGACTCTATACATAACCTACCTAGAATTTTTTCCCTGCCCTTTTAATTTAAACTGTTTCAGAAATGCCTGTTTGCTTGCTTTAAGCCTCATGGTGATTTCATCAATATTCCACTGACTCTTTTGGCCTTTCTAGTTGGTATAGGTGTTTTAATTTGAAACATTCTTTGCTATATCCTTTTGCTTTTTCACTGATTTCGTATTTCTTTTAAACCTGAATGTTTCCTCCCCAGTGTGACTTTATTCCACATCCAAATTGGGCATCCCTGAACAATTGTTATATTTTGGTAACAGTCTATTCTGTCTTTAATTTTCCAACTGAGTTGTATAAATTAAATGAAATCCAATCATGAACTCAATTTGACTGCTAACCTCTAAGCCAGCAATAAAGTAGATCAACGTATTTTGAACAATCCAGCTTGCACCTAATGACTAAGTAGCTTTTTGTGCTTCAGCACAGCAGAAGTGCCTTGCAGTTTTATATACTGTATAGCAAAGCAGGCCACATGCATGCAGAAGTACTGGAAAATCTTTCAATGTTCCTCTATATTCTGTGATCGCAAGGCGAAAAGATTCTTTTAATTGACTGTCTTAATACAAAAAATTGCATGAGTTTCCTGACTCCAAATCTAAGACTGTTTCAGAGATTTGTGTCACAAGTCAGATGAAGTAAGAATACCCTACAAACTTAGTCATCCATATGGCTGGATGGAATCCATGAACAACTGAATGGAGATTGCCTGACCTCCTGTAATCCTCCCACTGAATTTGAAAGAAAGAGTATTTTGGTGGATCAAGATTCCATCCTCATGAAATGCAACAAGAACCAGCAGACTGAACACCAGACTAAAAGTTAAAAACATAACTCTTGCTTCTGCACAAAGGATCTGCCCCTAAAATGGGTAAACACACACTTGCTATACAACACCCTTAGCTGAAGAGCTGTGACCAAGCACAGCTCCAAAAACTCATGACGTTATGGCAGTGGTATGGAGTTTCGGTACCTTAGCCCTTTCATTTCAATATTAGTTGGTTTCTGGCTTGGTTAAAAGCCTCTGGAAAGCTCACTTTACTATAAGACATCTTCCATCTCTGAGCATTCAGCTGTATCAAAGCTGACTTAGTATTAAAGCTTTATATTTCAATGAACTTTTATCTTAATAACAGGGTTTTATACAGTTATCTTTAAATCATGATACAGTCCATGCTTCCGCTTTCTAATAAATCTGTTTTTTTTTCTTTTGTATTTTATAATGCTAGGAATAGACACTTCATTAATAAGGAATAAAACCAATTGGGAATTTAGATAAATATTCTAAGTTAAATGAATAAACTTGTTTCTAAGTTGCCAAACACTGAAGGTGTCTTGCAAAAAAATACTAATGTGTCTTCTGAACTTACTGATCAACTTCCTAAATCAAAAACGAGTTATATATTCGACTTCACTTCAGCATAAGAAAAGGCAACTGATTACAGAAGTAAACAGTAATTGTGATATTGGTGTAACCATTGGATTATACTTGCTATGCACAAACACAAAATGACCCCTCTTTCTATATATGTATATATCTATTTGTACTTGTGTGTTCATGCAGACATGTATATAAATTACAATGACTATATAAAATCTGTACTAATGAAATATATTTGGTACACTGTATTAGGTTTACATAGCAAGGTTTTGGTAGCAGGGGTGCTGTAGGAGTGGCCTCTGGGTAGAGCCCAGCAGCTGCCCCATGTCAGATCAGAGCCAGCTCCAGCCGGCTCCAAACTGGACCTGCTGGTGGCCAGAGCTGAGCCAGACAGCAGCGCTGGCTGGGCCGCTGGGCGAGCAGACTGAAGAAAGGAAAAAAAAAAAATGCTATTCAACAGCAGCAGGGAGAGAGAGGAGTGAGAAGCAGCCCTGTAGCCCCCCAGGTGAGTGCAGCAGGAGGGCAGGAGGTGCTCCAGGCAGGCAGCAGCAGTTCCCCTGCGGCCTGTGGAGAGGCCCCTGGTGGAGCAGGCTGTCCCCCTGCAGCCCACGGGTCCCACACGGAGCAGATCTCCACGCTGCAGCCCGTGGAGGAGCCCCCGGTGGAGCAGGTGGATGTGGCCTGGAGGAGGCTGCGGCCCATGGAGAGCCCCCGCAGGAGCAGGCCCCGGGCCGGAGCTGCAGCCCGTGGAGAGGAGCCCACGCAGGAGCAGGGGGCCTGGGGGGAGCTGCCGCCCGTGGGGGACCCTCTAAATTCCACCTAAGTTCCCAGAGGGGCCCCAATTGCTTGAGGTTAGTCTAGCACACAGCCATTCACTGATCTTGGTACAACATTAAATGAGGCCACTTTCTTTCAAAACTCAAGTACTCAGCTGGTGTTGAAAATATATAGATAGTCTTTCAGTCAGGATTCACTCAGAAAATTGTGAATTTATAGTGAAGAAGCTACTTGGCCACTGAACAACTGAAACAAGATGATGGTGTATTTTCCATCAATGGATTTGGTATTTCTCTAAAAGGTATGCTTTAGTTGAAGCAAGAATTAATTTGGGTAAGTGCTGTTTTCTGTAGTAATCAGTATTAAATTATTACGTTTGATGACATAACATGTTATTTCCTTTCCTCTTCTTATGATATTATAATCCCATTGTTTTTATTTTTTAAAGGCCATTTCCTGTCATTTGTTTGTGCTAGCTTTTCATTCAGTAGCATCAAAGGACAATTACTAACTGGCTATACATAAATGATAAATTATTTAGTAACTGCTGCTCAAAGTAAACATATCACAACAAGAAAAAAAAAGAAATATGTTTAAAAAGTCCTTTTAAAATGTTATAAATAATATAGGCATGTGAAGATAGTCACGTAAAAGTATAGTGTTTGCATGAACACCATCCTTTAACATCTTCTGTCAGTTTAAATTTTTCCTTACACTGATTTCCAAGGTAAGCTATTATAGAAATTATGTATATATACATATATAATAAAATCAATACTAAAGTACTCTAACAACGCTCATGTGAATTTCATAGCAGAAAGAATTATGTTAATTGAGCTTAGACAAAAATAAAATTAAGCCATAGTACAGTATTATCTCTTCATTTCCAACCTAAATGATTCTATAATTCATACTGTAAGCTAACAATCTGGAAAGAGGTTCTGGATTAAATTCCCTCCTATTACAGGCAGCCACATTCCTTTTCCAAAATTTATTAATTCCATAAGAAGCACATTCTATAAGCTCTTATACGTAGTAATGATAATTTTCAATGCCTATTATATCAATAGTAGCCATGAAAAGTCGCTCTAGAACTGACTAACAGACATCTCAGTAATATCAGGGACAATGAAGAAGAATCCCTGTTAAGGTGTTAGCTTTTGATTTCTGCTACATATTCTTTAAAAATGCATAACTTCCTGTTTAAGAATTTCGACTCTAAGTTAAAATATAAATAGTGTTTCCACATAGAGATCTCTAACAACAAATGAAAGCAATATAAAATATCATGTTTGTACAACTAACTGATAGGTGGAATGTGAGGAAGGATCAAGGGAAATGACTGTTCTATAATGTCACAATTTTAGTCTTTTCTGATACTCCCCTTTCTGCCCTTTGGGGTACCTGCAGAACATTCAATTCTTGGAATGGACAGTAAATTACCCATTTGGCATATAGATCTAAAGCTTTTCTAGGGTTCAAGAATCCTGTTTTATATGGATTATATTACCGTTCATCTCTGGTGCTGCAAGAATTTTACAACTGAAAAATGAGAATGAAAATTGAAAATTATGGGTTTGGAATATACACCTTGTCTTTTTGCCAGCCTGGTTTTAGTGCAGGAGTCAGACAGATGTCTGTCTGTCTTCTGCAGATGGTACATCACAGTTGTATCTCACATAAGAAGGTGATATAAAAATAGCAGAAGACATTCACCAGGTCTTGACATTAGAAACCTGTAAACTAAATATTTTGATGTAAGTGCTGGGCCGTGCATGGACACCTGTGCTAACACTAATGCTAACAGTTAATGTTGTTTCTTGACTTTAACAGTACTTGCTATATTACAGTTTGCAATTAGGACTGTAACTATTTGTTTAAAAAACTTCTTCACTGAAAGAGTTTATGGATGAATTACCGGTATTGGTATGTATTTTATCTAGGACTATTGAATGATTTCAATGCTGAAATCTGATATGATTGGCTTGTTTATTAGAGACTACACTGGCAAACATTGCTGTCTTTACATTCCCATAAACCTGAATATAAATAAGTGGATCACATAATTAGAATACACATTATCTGAACCTTTATTTTAATGTAGTTATGCATGCTGGACTATAAACTGCATTTTATGTTAGCAGTGTGAGAAACAAAGTTGGGTTTTTGCAGTAGAGAACTACAGCAGTCTCAGTACTGGGCAATGAATTCTCATAGGCTGAGATTGATGAAGAATGTTACCATTTTACTCTGTTGGAAGAAGCTTAACAGAACAGCCAGGCCTACAAACTGAGCATGAAGTATAAACATGTGCAAGAAGAAAGGTATTAAGGGAACAGCAACATATTTCATTAGGGCAACTAGGACAGCTGGAGAGGAAAAAAAACACACAAGTTTCAGAGCACATGAACTCTTCTTCAGCTAGTTTATTTTTCTTTCACAGTTAGCTTAATAAAAGGTATTAGCTTTCCCTACAAGGCTTGCTTCACTTGTATTGTTCAGCCACCAGTTATGCTGCCAGAAACTACAAATATATACATTAAGGCATGTATAGAAGCATTTATCATAGTTTTATCTTAAGGCTGATTTTGTGCACTATCTGTACTTTAATTTTCACAGCAGGTTCTGAAACAGACATAAGAACCTAACTTTTCCCAATGTAAAAGAAGAACCTACCTTTGGCTAATGCAGGATAGGCCAATGTAACATTGTTAAACTAAAAAGAATAAGCAGAAAAACTCAAGGAGACTGCCAACATCTCTCATCCAGAACAATGGTGTATCTATGTCTATTGCAAATACATAGCTTCATGTGTGATAAAAGTGCATTTGCCTTTTTTTCTTTGTTGTCACACAGCTTAACACATTGGTCACTCACAGTTGTGATTAATAGGATATTGTCCTCATCTGTCACTTCCAAATGATGGCTTGCATTAAGAATTCTTGTTTTAGTCCCCTATGGTATAATCTTAAAACTTAAAATTCACCCTATTTCTATCAATCAAGCTTTTGAGATAATTCATTTTTCCATTGGGACATTCCTATCTAACTTACTTCTACCTCCTTAACATTACTTTCCAGCCTCATACTATCTAGAAGTTTCATTTAACAAAAAATGTTGGTTCCTGTCCCCCACATTTAAACTGTTACTGAAAACTTAAACTAGGGACTATCCTAATAAATCTGACTTAAAACAATAGCCGCTTTTCTTCTTAAACTAGCTTCTTACCTGTTTTACAGTTCTTTTTCTAAATTTTTGTCTCCTTCATTTTAATAATTCCCTCTTAATCTAGAGTTAATTTTTATCAAATACTTAGCCTACAGGAAAAAAAAAAGAAAAAAAGAAAAAAAGAAAAAAAAGAAAAAAAAGATTACTTTTGATCAGAAAGGTCCTAGAGACAAGTTAGTCTGGCATAATCTCCTTTAGCAAACCAATTCAGCATATTTTTCTATTAGCCACTAATCTTTGTCTTTAGTTATTCATACTGACAAATCTAGAACGTTGTATTATATTGTTCAGTCTTGGAAAAAGCAAACCATTCATCCTGAAAATTTAGGATGGTTTCACCGGATGAGTCAGAGAAGTTCTAATATCTTAGATAAAAGTACTAAATGCTTTAGAAATAACATACATGCTTCCTGTAAAAACAACAGAAGTCTTAGATGTAATGCAAAGCTCATAAAAAAAAAAAAGGCAAGGAATTAGTATGACTAAACAACAAAGTTTAAGATGTTATTTAAACCAAATAATTTTATATCTGTAAACTTAAACCTATGGCTGTCAGAATAGATTGTGGAACGTCATATATTAGAAGATGTATAAAAGGGCCTATGATGAGATTTAAAGAGGAAACAGATGAAGGTATTAATGCTACAATGATTGAATTAACTAAAACAACAAAAGAAATAAGAGGTCACTAGGTCACATGGGATTAAAGGGAATAATAAAGTAAAACAAAACCACTGCTGATAAGATAAATGATTTATTTGTGTCAGCTTTCTCAAGAGAAGGTGCTAGGGAGGTAACTTTCTAAGAACTTGATCTGATACGGAGATAAAGATGAGACACCACCAGAGCCAGAGGTATCAGAAGAAGAGTTATCAACCAATTAAAATGTGGTAAAGCTTCAGAGAACATCCTCTGGATGGAACTCAAGAACAACTAATTCCCCTAACTCACCTTAAAAACAATGTTCTATCAAATGACCTGATAGTAACAAATACCATACCTTGACAACAAAAGAGATGACCAAGGAAAGCCCAGTAAAAATTTCTTGTGAACGGTTTCAAACAACAATAAATAATAAACACCATCTGAAATAGGGAGTCTGTATGCTGTTTCACTACTCTAGTAGTTGCATCAAAATGAAAGTGTGGATGAACAGAGTAATGGACAACAAGGTGAAGAGCTTTAGATATTCAAAAAATCTTTTAACAAGGGCCTATTAAAGTACTATTAGAGAAGACAAATGGTAAGAAATAGATTGAAAACAAAATACACAGCAAAAAAATAGTTAATCTTAGACAAGAATAAGCAGATACTTTTCAATACAGCAAAAGGTAATAATTCAAGTTAAATACTCTAAAACTGGAATGAGTACTTGATAGCAACATATCTGGAATATCCAGTCGGGAGACCAGTCAAGCCCAGAAAAAATATGGTGATTTCCTACAGTTTTAGCTGAGGAATAGAGAATGGAATAAATGGTCACAATCAGCCTCTCAGAAATTCTTATGAAATTCCCTTACAAAACTGAAGGAGGCTCTCCAGAGGGAAACGTGTGTTTTTTTTATGCCTTACACAGCTCTAATATTTCAGAACAAGGTCATGAAAAGACTCTGAGCTTTATTAGCAACAACTCAGGGAAGAACACTATTATGTAGTTGTGGAAAACAAAACCATAAAATGCATTAAGTGTTAAAATACATTTTAAAGGAGGATAATGCAACAAGTATTACAGTGGCTCTAAAAGAAACAACAATATGGCTCATTTGAGAATACTATATAAAACATGGGACAACCCACGTCACAACGGCCAACATGGTCATACAAAAAGTTCCAGAAAGGATGACAAAGATTATTTCCACCATTAAAAATTTCCTCTGACCTAAAGAATGGAATTATTAATTTCAGAAAGAAAGTGAGACTTTTCTACATAAAAAAGGGTAGAACAAATACTGCAGAGGTCTAATATCTGAGTCAGGGATACATTCGATAACATCTCAGTAAATTATATTAATAAAATATTCTTCATTTTTCAGATGAGACCAGACAACTCTTTTGCACATTATTATTTTGCACCGAAAATCTTCAGATAATTAAAAGCATCTCAGATATTTAAATGGAAAACTGGAACATCTTTTTACAATAATTAATGCTAAAAATCAATTTCATAAGAAATGTACAATTTCATTCCTTGGGACCATCTAATGCCATCTAAAGCGTCAGCTTACGCCTGTTACTGATAGATCCCTCTCCCACTTCTGTAAGGCAAATGATGCTGGCCACTGGCCAGCCAATTCTACTTGCCAATTTCTACATCATCAATCGAGGCAAAACCACTTAGGACAGCAGCATATGCCTAATGGAGATTCTCCTCTCCAAGTCTCACTCTGACCCTCCAGTTTATGAAGTGTCATCAGTGGTCATGATTACTAAGTACCAAAACATTTATATCAGCATCAGAGCCTTCAAAAGAAAATAAATGTGAGGAAAGATGGAAATAAGTTTCTATTTGCTTTGTAATACCTGTATACTCTAGGACATTTTAAATATCTAAATGGACAGATTAAACTAAGAGCACAATAGATGCCAATTACATATCACTGTTTCTTGGAAATTGGATAAAACACTTGCTCTGACTCTTGCCTGCTGTTACCCAACATCTGATAAAAATTTATAACAGATGGAAATGATTGCAAAGTGAACAGCACTCCCTTCATGTTCTCCATTCTGCTGATTTAATCACAAACACACTGAATCTGATAGTAATGAAACAATAGACTTGTTGTTGATGAGATCACCAAATGGCTTCCATAAAAACCTATCAGACACTGTAAAATATAGTCAACCACAGACGTACAGAATCCTTTTCTGACCTGCTGTATCACCTGTCTACACAAAATCCTAAATTCTGCCACACAAGCAGCCTCAAATAAAACAAATGGTCAGCTTTACTTAATTTGTAATTATATTCAAAAGGCAGATTCAAAAAAGAAAATCTTGCCAAAAATGTTTCATAGTAAGCTGGCCTAGACATTTTTAGATTTTAGCATCCTTCCCTATTATGAAACTACAACAGTATTCCCAAGTGAGTCTGCTCTGCAATCTCTATATAATGCATACTTTAAACAAATCATATTCCAATGCTCTGCTACTGCACACTACTACTGAGAGATAGGTTTGAGTATACAGTAGTTCTGTTAACTTTAGAAAAGGCTCAAAGTTAAGCACATGCTGAAGTACTTGCAAGATCAGTGCCAAATTGACTGGAATATCAGTTAACGTTCTACTGGATCTACCTATTCACTTCCTGAAGTAAATACAGATACAGGCTCAAAATGAACAGATCTCTGAAGAGAAACAGTGTAACTTAATTCTTCTAAAACCTCAACATTACATAAAATTGCTTTTCTGTACATAAAAGTGTCATCAATTTAATGTCAGTTTAAGGACTGATTTGCAGAATGTTTCAATTCTAGAAGCAATCACTGAGCCTCATTCAAAGTTAGCAAAAACTGCCTCTTTCCTTACTATTTTAGCCTCAAAGGATCCAACAGGGTGATTCATCCAGCTTGAGGATCCTTCCTGGCTGCGCCTTCTCCTAGGGGCTCCTCTGATCCAGACAAGGGAGAGCAGACTGGAAAGAATTTTTTTGGCAGCAAGAAAAGAACCTAGCTGGAGCACTGCCTTCCCCAAGCCCTCTTGTCACATGAAGGGACCACATGCACATGATGCGATGGGAGAGGGATGCAGGACTGTCAGGGAAGTCAAAAGCTAGGAGTTCCACTGTCAGAACAATTTTTTTTTTGGCCCACATTATAGTTCTTGTCCAGGTATGAGGGGTTCCCTAAGACAGAGAGTGCTAGGTGTGTGCTGGATGATATGCTCTGGTAGGAGCAACCTATTCTTTGTTTTCCTATTTATGGCAGGAAAACGTAGGCACGCACAGGAAATGCAATGCATCAGAGAATTAATCTTCAGAAATGTACTCTACAACACATTCACAATAGGCCAAGTAATACCACAGAAAAGGATTACTGTTTATAGTCATTCTCTATCTCTGTTAAAACTTTGTTGCTCACTCTCCAGTCAAGCACCATAGCTCAGTCTCCAATTGCGTCTGTCTCAGAACCCAACAGTGATTAAGAGGACATTTTAAGAACCCCTTGAATTATTTTTATGATCACTTCGATCTAAACATACTGACAGAAGGAGTAGACCATATCAAATTGGGATTTCAGTGAGAATGGGCAATCAAGCCCCTCTGACTGTCCAGTGAAAGAGGAGATCCCTCATGTTTCACCAATTCCAAAGTTTGTTAATGATTCAGAGTCCAGCAATTAGAGATGCTGGATATGGAAATATCATATGGAAGGCAAATAAGAACATAAAAAGAGATTTGCAACAGACTAAAAATGATACCCAATCAAATATAGGACTGAAATGTTTTTGACAGAACATAAGCTACAGGAGTTAGTCACTATTTCTCATATGAAAAGCACTTGAAGGTGTTAAATGAAACTATAAGACAGCAGATTTAAAACAAGCAAAAGGAAATATTGTCCACACTATTTAAAATTAAATTGAGGAATGCCACATGATTTCAGAGCCCAAAAGACTGGGTTCAAAGCAGCTAGATATATTCACAGAATTAAAATACAAGACCATTAACGACAGACAAAATTATTATTTTTTTGACTAAATAAGGCTTAAACTTTAGATTCTGGAAACAGGAAAAGCTCCCTAGTAGTATCCTAGTAGAATGGTTTGGGTTGGAAGAGACCTTGAAGATCACCTAATTCCAACCTTCCTACTATGGAATCCTAGACCTACGCTGTTTCTGGTCACTATCAGAGACAGGATATTTGGCTAAATGGATCTTTTCATCTAATCCAGCACAGTTTATTCTTAAATCAAGGATGACTTCTAAAACTCTGACATTTTTTTACTTAGAATTAGCAGCACATAAGCGTGGAGTGATATTTTCCATATTGGAGAGGTCCCTTTCTAGAGGTGCACAAATACTTTTTTTTTTTTTTTTAAATTTACTTTTGGGTGAAATATCTCTTACGCAAAAATATTCCTCAGAGAAAATTATATGCCATTTTCTGTTTTTGAAGGGTGAGAAAGTAGGCATTTGCACAGCTCTAAAAACATCAGTGTTTTTTTTATGTAACTGGAAAAACTTGGTAAAACTTTGAAGCAACAGCTGTGGGATATGTAAAGGTAAAACAAAAACAAAAGTAAATTTCTAATTATATAATGCATGGATGGTTAAATAAGGAAGGAATTTAATAGACACTAGGTGTATTTTCAAACACAATCTGTACCTGACCCAGTATTAGGACCCAGTGTTAGAGCCTGTGGAGCTCTTCCATTGAGCAGTTAACATGTGACAGTTATGCCACAGCTGATGCAGAGTCATCCAGTGAATGCCTGGACAATAGAATTAATTACACCGATGCAGACATAGTCAGAAAAACTCCCCCAGACTCCCACAGTGCATCAACCATGTATTCCAGTGTGCCTAGCATATTTGGTGCATCCGGTGTATTTATTTCAACTATAAAATTAATCACAAAAATCACCAAAATATCAGCTTCACACTAGCAGATTAGTAAAAAATAATTCAGCAAATTAAAGTGATCGTTGCTATAGCAACTATTAAAATCTATGACATCTGTGAAGAACAAAAAGTAAGGTTCATTAACTCAGAGTTATAAATGAATAAAAAATATTTCACAGGAAAAATCTTTATTCTTAAGTAAGAAGTACAACCTGAGCTCTAGGTTCTTTTACAGTAGAATATTTGAGCTGATCTGCTCCTTACACCAGATGGATTTCACATTCTTATGAAGTAGCTCCATCTCTAATCTCTTCCTTTACCCATTCCCCTCTCACTTGAAGAAAGAATGGCTCCGAAATGCCTCTCACATTATTATCTCACATCTGCACATCAATTAAGCATGGAGCACATGAGAACCAGAAAAAAAAACATTTTGGTATCTCTTTAGACTGAGTAAAAAGTATATTCAAATTGAGCTAAAGAAAGTCTGAAAGAAATTCAGATAAAATTGAAAATATGTTTTATTTTTGCCGTAGATCTCAAATTGGACCTGAATCGTATGATGTAATAAAATGCCACTTCAGATGATCCTCTTACTCCCAGATGTAATTTAAAACACTTTTTCCAATTTAAAGAGCAAAGCAGGTAATTGAATAATACTGAATATTACTTGTTTCAAATCTGTTTTATGATGTTCACCATTATCTTTTATTCTACTTATGATAGAGAGAGCTGATTGGCATAATTAACCAAGTAATTATTTCCATTATAAGTACAGGCTCCAAACCTGAATTTTTCTACTTTGCTTTGCAAGTAATTCTGTAAGTTTTCTTTTTCTTACTAAAATTACTGGCAGAGAACTTTTATTGCTAGCCAATACTAATGAAGAAAAATAATACAATGAAGAAAAAAAGATGAAGGGATCATAGCAAAGAGTAGTCCTAGTATAACAGTGTATAATAACAAGTTTGTCCATACTTTTATTAGGGTGCATCTTCTGTTTTAGATTGTCATACTTTTTATAATACACCTGTTATTCACTGCTAGAATAAACAAAGGTTACTGGGACACAGCAACGGGGTCCCATAGTCTTCAACAATACTTCTTTATGTAAAACAAATAAAAGATAAGTATTTAAATAGCAGCTCTCCTTTTCAGCATAAAAGGCACACATAATAAAACAATAATAAATATACAGAAATTTATCTGTTTTTCCCTTTAAAATTCATACCTATTAAAAGGAATATTAGTTATGTCTCCTTTATCACTGTTAGCATTCTGATGTCTGGTTTTCATTTGTTGATTAGTCAATAAAATCATATTCCTATTTTCACTCATCTACTAACGATGATAATTTAATATTGTCAAATAAGGAATGTCAGTTGAAATTTTATGTAAAGCTTTTTCTCATGGCTTTAAGTCACCATAAGTCAAATTCTCACAAAACAGATGTGACAGTTCATCTATTTTTAAATGATGAATAGAGAGTTCATCTGTTTAAAAATAGTTTGAATTAGGAATGACAGCAATCCATCTGTAACAAAATATTATCCTAAATATATTTTCTACCTGTAATATCCATGCATTTTCCCAAGAACACAATTAATTTGTTTTTTAAAAAGGATGCGAGTAAATGGAAGGTATGCCCAAGAGTTCACATTCTATAGACCTAAACACAGACAAAGAAAGTGAGTAAGACTAAAGAAAGTTGAGGGCAATCACTTGACTTGAAGAAAAGGATTATGGTTTTAAGAAATACTCACTTCAGAGTTAATAGACTATTGAGAATAATGGTAGTTTATTCCTGAAGTTAACCAGTAAGTATTAGATGATAGTCAAAAAGGGAGTTTTTTTTTTTTTTAAGAAAAAACTTAAAACATATGTGGTAGAGGGCCCCAGTTAGCAGGCTGCAAAAGGAGAGCAAGGGATTCAGCACATATTTTATTAACTCAATTTTCTTTTCAGCTTTGCAGTTCACCTTTAAAATAAAAGCTTAGATTCTGCTGAAAACAGCAAAATTTGTGGAAAATCCATAGGGAGGCTCCAAATCCTTGGGATTTGTGGATTTTCTGTTTGAACAGATTTTTATTGTTCCTGTTGATTGCCCTAACACTCACTTTCAGGCACCAGGCAACTTGAGTTATGTTATCTGTGGGCATTTAAACTGTACCAGCAGGTAGCTTAACTTTCCAAACTCATTTTTCCTAGAAGGTAGAATGCCAAATAACTGTTTGGACAGACATGAAAATGTAAAATGAATGATCTTATCAGTTTTGTTAATTTAACTTGGTTTAATCATTGCCACTGACTTGTTAGATATATTAAGTTATAAAAATATTTTTATATGGACTGACACCTCTATTTTCATTCTTTTTGTTATTGCCTGGTCACATACTATAGGAAAATGACTATGTCTGGGCTAAATGCCCAGAACATTTGAAGCATCTCATGCTGAAACAATAGTGGTCTTTGTTGGACACCATCTGCTAGCAGAAGGTTTTTTTTTTTTTTTTTTAAATCATTGTGTGTCTGTTAATACAGATGCATTGCACTTCCACAAACTGAATTACATTTATGCTCAGACTAAATACTATTCATGTAAAAAGTGTTTCATTTCACATTATGACTGAGCTGGAGTTATACTGATGCAACACACATGAGATAAGCTTGTTCCATGTGGCCAGATCACTTCAGAAATATTTGGTTTTGCCCCCCGCCCACCCTTCCCCCTCTTTTTTACACAGTTTGCCATGCTTTTAGTATCACAAATCATACCTTTCAGTAATAATCCGTGTTTTGAATTTGTTACAATTGCTCATCACTGTTTCTTTACTAGCTATTAGAGATGGGTGAACTGACTTGGCTAAATTATGAATCAGACAGTAAACAGCACATTAATAAAATCTGCAGACACTAAATAGTTGTCATCTCCAGTAAGAAAACAGAAATGCATTAACAGACTTATAAAAATTAAAATATGGGCCAAAATGAAGTCTGTCTTGAAAAGTGTAAGAAAAAACATCTGTGAAAAATAGTTACAAGTACAGATAGTCAATGGGAAGAACCAAGTAGTAATATGAAACCCACAGACAATGCAAACAAACCTAATTAAAGCCAGCATTGTGGCTATATTCACAGTTCCCTTTAAAAATTTTGTGAAATTAATATTCTGGTCATAACAGTCTTGGCCGAAATTTCACTGTAAAGAATGATAAGACAAATGTTCAACTGATTTTTGGAATAGCTAAAAAAGAATACTTCAAAATTTGTGGAAGCAATTTTCCAAACTAGAGGAAGAAAATGGAAAAGATGTAGTAGGTTATTTAGTTTATCTGCTTCCTCATTTCTACAAGATATGTAGTGCCTTTTTTTTTTTTTTTTTACTCTTAGGTTAAGCATTTGAAACAATCGTTTCCTTATGTTTCATAATATTACTGATATCCATTTCAAATACTTTGATTTCCCTCTCCTTTTACCATCCTGAATCTCTTCTGCTCTTGTTCTTTAAGAACTCTGATAAATAATGTGCTATTTATACCCTCAGACATGAGTAGATACTAAATCTTTCTAAGTGATGGTGTATCAGACCAATCAGAACTGTGTACAGTCTTAGGCAATGACAAATACAAAATAAAGTGTATTAGCTTAAAACACAATTAAAATGTCAACTATAGCTGCTCAGCGGTAATTAATCTTGTAGTTGCGCCGTATTAATTTACTTCTTAATATTTTTTTTTGTATGCCAAGCTATATAAAATGTGTTAATATTACATTCAATTGTATTTCTAATCGTAGTGGAATCTAAGTGATACAAAAGATACACAGGTACTTTCCAAACAGATTTTTAGATTAGCACTCAAATACTCTCCAAAATTCTAATGGACAACTGTCTCCTTTTGAGGTTTCCTCATCCTTTAGTAGGTAATTTTAAAGAAGGAAAAAAAAATCAATAAAAAATGTACTTTGTAAAAAAAGTTAGATCGCTATTTTCATGAGATTATGAAGTGATTAATATTTCTAAAGAATAAAAAAGTAACATTTATGATCTACAACTGGCTGGTTCTGCACTATGGAAGACAAAGACCATAACAAGACTGTATTACATATCGTTAAGTCTAGTACTCTAGAAGCACCTGTTTAATTTTCATACGAAAATATGAAAAAATATGAAATATGTGTATTTCATAGCCTTTCAAAACATACTCTTAAATGAGTTCATGATTTACACCCATCACATCCTTAAAATTCTGACTTCCAAAACAAACCTGGTGTTCATATTTCATATAATTTAGGTGGGGAAAATGGGTAGTGCTCATGGTATTCTGAAGTACCGTGTTAATAAACAGACTTAAAAGCCTATAATTGTTTCACCAGTAAAATATTATATATATTTTCTAAATGCCATATACAAAAGAATAATCTCACTTGCGTATCTATTCTCAGAAATGACCAAACAGTCATGAACCATAGCACATTTTGTTTAAAGTAAGTCTTAAAAGAACAAAACGTAGAAAGATAAATATTGATTTATATTACTGAGATTTATATTGCAGGAAATTTCACAATTAGTAAAACCAAGCTGTTAAACAAAACTTCAACGACAAAGCAAGCAATACATACAGAAACTTTCTTGTAACACATCACCTTCCATATAATTTCTTTACTTCATAATCTTGCTCAATAAGGAATTTGTGTAACAGCCAGTACTGTTTGCAACAGATACTGTAAACTATTTTCTCTAACAGAAAACACTTATAGTAGTAAATCTCCAAGTTAAAACCTGGTAAGTTATTATTATTATTTTTTTAACTGCATATAATTATAAGCCCTTAAAAAACAGCATTCGCTTACTGGACTCTGGTATGCATAAGATGATAAAAGTATCCCTAAAAATGTAAGAACATGAAACTATTAATTCCACATTAAGAACATTTTTGAAGTATGTTACATATAAAAAGTGTATACAGAAAGTAAAATTGAACTGCACACTTATATGGAAGCTGCTGCGCTGATGTGTTTATGTCCCACAGCTACACAAATCCATCTTTTATGTGGGTTGCTTCCATCTACTCTTTTTTTTTTTTTTTAAAGGTTTATTCACAAGTTACTTTGCAGGCTTTCTTTCCTCAGAAATGTATTTCTTCCTGATAGTGAAACCTGTCCTATGCTGGCTGTTAGCCAGCTGCTTTCATACGCTCTTTCTCTAGGTGCTTAACGTCAGCTTTGTGTGGCTTGGATTCAGAGCTATCCTGTCTTCCTTACAAGTCACATTGATTGTCTGGTCTTAATATGGTCTGTCTTCTGTGTAAGCACAACTGTTAAAATCTGCCCAACTTTTCTGTCTCACTGTGTTACTAGATAAGAAAAACAACATCAACCAGAACATCTTTGACATCAGTATTTAAGAGCCTAAAAAAACATTTGAAAACGAAATGTTGAGTTAGTCTAGTTTCAGCATTTCTGTTGATTACAAAAAGTGCTTGATACTTAATTTGGTTATTCATCATGGTTGAGTGTTTATGTGTTTGACAACAGTTTTGTCTCATGGTTCATTGGTTTTCCAGTAGTTGCTCTTTCAACAGTTTTTCTGGTTTTTTTTTGTTTTTTTTTTTAATAATTTTTTTTTATTTTCAGGGTGCTATCCACTATCCCTTTTTAATAATTCACCTATGCAAACTGCTGCCAAATGCTGTCTTTTGTATATTCTCTTTATCTTACTTGCAAGAAGATTAAGCACTTATTACAAAAAATGATGCAATTTTGTATTTACAAATTATTGCTTAATTTATTTTGTGGTATATTTTATAATAAAAAAGCAGAAGGCATTCATTTAATATTTACGATTGATATAAGTGATACTGAAGAGCACACATTGTTTATATTATTTATATTTATATTATCAATTCCTTTGCAAAAAAAAATACATTAAAGGTTAAAAAGAAGTGTCATTTCATTAAGAACTGTTTTTTTCCACATCCAATTTAAGGTATGCGGAAGAGTGAAAAAAGCAGGATCAGTAATGAGTTCTAGTGAAGTACAGCCATGGATTTCTCTTGCCAGGCTTCACATCTGCCCTTACCACCCACCCCTGACACTAAGCAGATATACCAGAACCCCATGACAAATGCAAGTAGCATCTCTAACATTCTGGAGAAAGTACTGCTTTAGAAGCTAAGGCAAAATTAATAAATACATTTTACAGGGGGATATTTAAATATCACTTCTTAGCTACATTTCACAAAGTATAGTATCAGAGAAAGAAGCAGTCTACTGATTTACTTCTGCATTTTTCTGCAGTTTAGAAAATTCAGTATTGAATCCTTTATCTAGAAGATACTAACAGAGAACACTAAAAAGGTAGGTAGTAAGCTTCTCTAGCAAATAAAGGCAGACAGTAAGGACAAAATCAGGAACAGATGGCATAAATCTCACTAAAATAAAGTATCACATCTATCAAAAGAGCAAACAAACCAGAGAATACATCTGGAAAGAAGTATAAATATTAGCTACATCTCACAGCTCTAGTAGTATACAGTAAGACTCTTCAGGTTCACTGAAAATATATATATTATATATATAAAATATAGTTATATATCATTTGCTGCAGAAATACTGTCTAGATTTGTAGATCTCAAGAAATATATTCTAGAGCATTCAGAAAAGCAAAGATAAGAGGGTGTATTTGACTTTGAATTTTTATTTTTAACCTAAATTTCATGAATGCCTCCTTAGAACAGAAAATTGAGAACATTTGTATTTCTGAATTAACAGAATTTACAACTTCTGGAGTGGACTGATGCCTTCAAGTTAGATATATATACAAATATTATATTTGAAAGATATATATTAATTGCAAACTAAAATTTAGCATAAGTGTTGATTACCGTCTTATCTTTGTTTATGTTATAGTGGACAATGTAAGAAGAAACACTGTCAGTTCTTAGTGTTCTTCTTCCCAAGAACATACAACTCGTATTACAGAAACAAAAGAGACTGACTTGGGTATAGGTGATACAAACTACTGGCTCAAAATGCTGCCTGGTAGTTTTTCAGTTCTCATACATTAAATATGGTAACAGCATATGTCCACTGCTTACTACATTTGTACAAGGAGAGGTCAACCCTACACTGCAGTGTTTTGACACCAATCAGACTATATATGTACCAGGAATCTGAAAATTTGGGCTTACTACAGACAAGTAAAATGACTTCAGGCAACTGCCTTTCATGTATTTACTATGTAATAAAATGATACAGTTAACCCTTTTCTCACAGATTTCCTGTAATATATCAGAGCTATATCAAGCTCTGAACATAAACTTCTCAGCTCCTCCCCTAAATATTATTTTGCTTTCTCTCTTACTGCCTTTTCTGTCTGGGTTGAAATTCCTGATAAAATCCAGACAGACTAACACTTCCTCAGAAGCCTCCTGTGTTACTCATCCTCTGCCAAAAGATCTACAAAACCCCAACAGATAGCATGGGTAAACAGATGTCCATCTATCTTGATCTTCTTTTTTTTTTTTTTTTTCTTTCCCCACTGTCTTTCTGTACTAGGACTTGTCAAAATAGTACAAAAGAAGAAAGGAGATTGCATTGCTTTCTAAAGACAAACTTCTGATGTGGCGCTTATCATTTGTCTGTTACATCTATACTCTATATGTATCTATACATAATCCCCACTTCTGTTTGCCCATAGCTTACAAGTAGAATAGCAAAGATTGTATCCTTTCTATGCTAACACAGAATCCCACCTGAAATTACATCAATCCAGCCACATTTGGTAGCACCCAGATACTCTCCCTGTCAATAATCATCAAGACTATCAAAACTAATGCAGAATATACATTCTTTATAGTAACTCTGATAAACACTTCAAGATCTGCAGAACTATTTAAACGTTATTTTTCAAATCACTGTGACAGAACCACTGAACCAATGAAAGCTATCATGCAGCTACAACAAATGAAGAAAAGCAATTTACAGATCTATTGTCAAAAATAATCATGAACTACATATTGGAGCTTTATATGTAACTATAGATATACATACAAAAAGCAGTGTTTTTTTTTCTTTCCAGTATATTATTGCCAGTGTATATTGCCAGTATTTCCCGTATATTATTGCCAAATGTCTTTATATGTGAACATACATAAAAAGATGTATTTCTAGAGTTGACTATAAAAAGGGAAAAAAAAAACAACAAACAAACATATTTCACATAAGTTAGAATATTATGGGGACAAATTTAGTGCAAAGGCAAGCCCATACCAAATGAACCTCTACAATGGAATATTAACTGAATATAGATAATACTTCTGGGATAACTGGCAATCATGCTTTCTATAGCAGCACAAAACAATGCAGGCAAGGAATGGTTTTATGACTACTATAAAAGTATTCTAGCTGAGAAAAAAACATAATTTTGAAAAAGAAATTTGCACAGTAGAGTATTATGCTGATTTTTTTAAAAAATTAATCTAACTCATTTTTCAGAGAGTAGTTGCAGTACCCAGAGCTTCTTGAGCCACTCTTCACTTGAACCACAAGAAGCAGGTTTGAACTATGGTAATTTTGACATGCAATCACAAGCAGTAATTAGATAGCAAAACCTGTAAAAAATGATTATTGGTTTGAAACTATAACTGCTATCATATACCTAAAACTGCTATCTCAATACCTAATAGTAGAGGGGGAGAGGAAATCTAAGTTCTCACTGTTTTTCCAGTCTTGGTGAGCTACTCTACCCATCCTTCCCATGTACAACATACTCTGCTTAAACCATGTCCAACCCGAATTGAGGGTACTCTTTCTTTATTTACTCCCTCATATTCTGCTATATACACTCTGATATCATCCGATCCATGTCCCACAGCCAGAATTCTGGAGAAGAGGAAACGTCATGCAAATGCAGTAAGTGCAGAGATGGTGCACGGCTCCAGCCAGCATCCTTGCTGAAAGATACTCTAACTTCAAAATATTTCCTGATTTTCTTCAGCATATTTTGGCATACTTATGTTGAGAAATTCAGTCATCAGATTAACCTCATTACTTGTGAAACTAATGATTGTAAGAGAGGTTATTAACAACTCTATACTAAATTAGACAGTCTAGTGGACAAAAGAAAAGGAGAGGTCATATATGCTCTTTAGTGCATGCTTAAAAGTTGCAAATGTTTATATATTAAATGATGGGCAGAGGGAAGTTAAGGAGAAGAGGTAGTAATTCATTAAGCAGTACTTCCTAACTGAACAGTCTGAGTTTTAAATATGCATAGAGAACAGATTCAAAAAAAAACTATAAGAATATTGCTACATACGCATTTGACTTCATTTTGACTCATGTTTCAGGGCTTAATTTGGGTGGAGGTTTTTTTTTTATTTTTATTTTTTACCTTAAGTAGCAGTATTACTTATTACAGTTACTCCATATTTGTTGATGAATAATTCAAAAACCATGATAACACATGCAAGTGTTTCTTTTTCACTCTTTTTCCTAAACCTGCAAACTAAAACTAAATTAAATTACTATTACACATCTACTTTTTAAGTACAGAAAAAATGAAAAAAAAACATTCGCTGTTCTGTTGTTCACTGTATTTTAAAAAAGATATGTTCCCTGGGAACATATATAAAAAAGTGATTGTTAGCTATGAAGCTACACCATCACCGTACAGATTAGTAGTAAAATGCTGGGGTTAATTAAAAAAAGTCACTTGCTGGATGTAAAGCTGAGTCTTTTTATCAACATTAAAAATAAAATATAAAAATAAATCAAACTCAGAAGTATGTCTAGTATCACGCTGAAATATAAGTTAGTGCTGTTTTGACATTTCTAACAGTGTTTGAATGTGCAAGGGAAGTAAAATGGTTTAAAATTGAACAGTCTGATTTTAGGACTTGAGAAACAATGACATAACTTAAAAGCATTTTGAACCTCTGAAAATAGATTTTGCCAGGAAAATAAAATTCAGTATTATTCTGTGCCAACTGTTTGGTGTTTATAGGAATGATCTTCAAAATTAGGTATCTTCTCAATGCAACTTCTGTGAAAGCTTTTCTCTTAGGACAGGTAGTTTTGTGGCAAGTTTGATTTTCAGTATTTTTATTTGTTGTACCTGCTTCATGCATAAATTCATATAATTTTTAAATATCAGGAAAGAAAAGCCAGAAAAAAGTATGAATATTGCCAAAAGGCACGTCTATGAGTACAAATACCTGAAGGGAGAATGGAGCCATACTATTTTCAGTGGTACCCAGTGTGAGGGCAAGAGGCAATGGCCACAAACTGGAACACAAAAGGTTCCCTCTGAACATCAGGAAGCACTTCTTTACTCTGCTGGTGTTGGAGCACTGGCACAAGATGACGAGAGAATCTGTGGAGTCTCCCTTTTTGGAGACCTCCAAAAGCTACCAAGGCAACCTGCTCTAGGTGTCCCTGCTTGAGATGAGATGAGCACATGAGCTCTGGAGGTTCCTTCCAACCTAAACCGTTCTGTGGTCCCTTGCTCTATACCGAAAAATACATAATTTCCTGACAACTACCATTTTTCTTAAGAAGGATAAACAAAATGCTACAAGTGGATCTCAGTGACGCATTTATGTACTATTCAGCAATTCTTTTATTCTCCAATATAAAAGAATAATCGTGCAGCTGAAATAGTTTGATTTAGTTACAAAAACTTTTATTATACTTGTACCTCTGATTATTTTGTGCATTTTTTTCAATAACACTAATAGGCTTAAGAGAACATTGCAATTTAGCCAATTAAACTCAGTGTAAGTATTTTAAGAGTCTATATTGAAGACATGCCTGTCCTTGTACTTGATACAAAACTAGCTTATCTTTTCTATTTTAAATATTTATGCTAATTTTTAAAATAGGTAATAAATACTGTATGACTGGAGGATTAAAGACATAACATTCGAATACGTAACATTAAGCTGTTATTTTACTCTGCCATAGAATAAAAAACGTAAAACAGTATTATATTAGAGAGATATACCTCACTGTGCTTGACAACCCACCCTCAATTCTAAAAATACTTTCTTGGTCCTAGAATAAATATGCTTGTGCCCTTCTTGGTGATCAAACCACTACTTGTAGTGGTAGTTACTACTTAAGTACAGTTAGTACTTAAGTACCGATTACAAGTAGTTATTTGTAGTTAGTAGTTACTTGTTAGTTAGTAGTTACTTGTAATCGGTAACTTCTGAGTTGTCCATGTTCCTTCTCATAACAGTGTTAGATCAATTCAGTATCACGTACTTTTTCATGCTATCTTTCAAATAAAGACAGACTAGAATTATATACAAAGAACTTTACGTCACTTAAAACAGAGCAAACTTAAAAATTGATATTTTTTTTTTAACGAAGAGGGAAAATATAAAAAAACATTACGTTCACTGTGTTCACTGTTTAAGTAAGCTTTATAAAAACTGGTCTGGAAGCGTGTGTACAGACTTGTTACAGAACAGTGAATGTTAACTGTCTCAAAGCATTGCTCACTCGGATTGACTCCCTTCAGACAGTGTTAGCAGTCTTTTTCTGACCACACCTGTCCCATAGGAGTCTCCAGTGGAGTAGTGATGTTATGTTTTGGTCTCAGTTCATGAAAGGAAAAAAGCACCCTTTCATCTGCTTGGGGGGGCATATAAAAGACATTTCCAGCACACATAGTGAGCTTTCATTAAAATGCATCCTTTCCTTATAACTTCATTTCCTTGAGATACCTCCAAACTCCTTCTCCCACCTCCATTCTGTGGTACATGTTTATATATTTCATAAGAAGTTCTAAGACTTGGACACTGTTTTGTCTGTCTCCTGTTACAGTCTTAACAAGCCTCTCCTCCTACCCTATAACCCAAAGCCTAGCCTCTTTAATTCAATGAGTCAGCAGCTTTTACCTTCCACCAGAACATTTGCACAGAGCATTCTAGGTCTCCACCAAAAGGCAAACTATATACACTACATGTAGAAACAACTGTTATAATAAAAAATGTAAATAATTATCTACTTCCATTCAAGCTCAATAAATAATTTTGTGAACTTTTGTAAACATTTTTAGAACTTTTATTATTGCAGATTGTACACTTCAAGGGTTTTTTTGTGTTTTTGTTTATTTGTTTTGTTTTTAAACTGACTGCCAGGGTAGAATTTAAGCCAGTGATAAACTACTCATACAAACTGCCAATTTTAAGCAAGCCTGATGCTTAGCACCAAAGGAGAGAAACAGACAATAAGCAGCTATGTAACTTTTCATTACAAGATGCCAAGGATTTGCACTGATGCACTCACGATTAATCTATAATAATTGTTAATAAAAATTTTAACAGTTTAGGTATTGTAGATATATAAAAAACAATTTAGAACAACAACTAAGAAATGATTTGAACGCAGGGAAAAAAAGAGAGGAAAAAACATTCCGAAGATGTGTAAATGAAACAGCTTTTATCCACGTACACATAGGGATGAAAAGAAAAACAAAAACAAACCCAACACTATAACCCCGACTTTTTAATTAAGTGGCATTTCTGACAGGTACACGAACCACTTCTTACCCTTTAGGAGTCTGATGACATGTAAAGAGTTACAGAAGAATTATGGATGAACAGTGAGAGATTCAATTAAATACACAGTTTGCGATCCTAGTGGAAAAGATGGTGGCTAAGGCATGCAAGTTCACTTATGGAAGAGCTCTTTGTAAAACCAGAAAAAAAATCAGGATTTTAAAAAGATTCCTGTTTGGCAGAATCTGTATAAACTGGATTTTATGTAAGGGCGTATCAATCTAAAAGAAGAGTAGGGCACAGACATACAGATAGGCCACTATAGTGCTGAAACAGTTTCTATTTGACCAGGAAGTCTGCTAGTAACTACTGAAAAAAAAAAAAACCCCTCAAAGATTATTTTTTTATTGCAAGATAACATTTTTAATTAAGTGATGGAAGTACCATTACTATGAACTTTTTGTCCTCAACATAATTTTAGGAAAGTAAGAAGCATCCTCCAATGATGACAGACTAACTGTCTAATACACCCCTTCAGTCTTTAGATTACATGAATTTCATATAATGCCGTTATTCCTCGTAGGTATGATTCCACATTCCAAGGACTTAGTGAGACAACACTAATTGGTATAATAGGCTAACTGATATAATTGACATTACCGAAACCTACTGAGTCAATATGCACGACTGGAGTGTTGAAAACTCTGGGTGGAGGTTAGCAACCAGAATTCTAGTTTAGAAGGGTTAAGAGGGTGAAAACAGTTTAAAATACTTCTGGAACTGAAGAAATCTTTAGACATGCAGAACAGTCTGATAGCTAATACAACACGAATATCCTGACAAAAAAGAACGCTTATAAATTTCTTCTCAAAAAAAAAAAGAAAAAAAAAAGGAGAAAAATAGCACTTAAAAATTACCTGTTAATAAGACATGAAGAGAAAAAAACAGAAATCTTCAATGAAAGCAAAGTTTAAGAGTTTAAGGAATATAACATGACCTTCTAACATCACAGATACTGCATGCAACGCAAAGTATTTTGGACTTCACTATGAGCAATGAAGATTACTCAGTTACTGAATTATGACTGATTGCCTAGAGACCACCAAATACAAACTAAAAAGAAAAAAGAAAGAGCAAACTGCCTCACAAGAATATGTAAAGAGTATGACATTTGAGCTAATATTCTAACACTACTATAAATGCATGGGAAGATTGTAAAATTTTTACAAAATTGCTATCACTAAAATGCAAAGAAATTGCGATTGAAACCAACAGTCCTTAAGGACAGCAATTTAGTTGGCCCAAAGTCACAGTTCTGCAGCACAGAAAAAGGAGAACTGGTAGAAAGACCGACTGGATTCACAGGCAAAGTCAGCAACTAAAATTGAAAAGTGCAACATATATAACAATGAGAAAGACAAAATAGCTATCTATTTTCTCCCTCTTTGGAAAACAAAACAAAACAAATAAATAAACAAACAAAAAACAAAATCACAGTATCATACCACAGAAAACTGCTGCAGTATGGTTCAGGCGATCAGCAATAACGGAAGTCATTAGACATCATTTAGAAAAACAGTAAGTACATTTTATTCTGTCAACTGTCAATTTCTAAAAGGCTTAGCTGCTAGAGTGTCTGTCTCCTCATCTTTCAGTTTGCCATAGGAATACGAGAAGACTGACAATACCATGTTTAAAATGCAAATTTAGAATGATCCAGGTTTATTTTTTAGACCAATTAGCCATTTTGTTGGTATCAGCAATCTACTGATTAGAAGAAAAAATGAGAAAAAAAGTGCTTTATAAATAACAAAGTATCAAAACTCCAGTTATTAAAGAAGTTTACAGAAAACAGGTCTTCTCTAATGAGCATATTGTTTTAAGTAGGCTGAAAAACTGATCAGCAATTGGAAAAAATGCCTTGAATAATGAATGTAAGACTGGCTGCCCTTCCCGTCTTTCCAGAAAATCAGTCAAAAATTTGAGAAGACAAGCAGTTTAAGTCTACAAATTGAGAATTGAGAAGGACCTTCCAGTGTAAAGAAAAAAAATATATATTTGCTGGTACCAAATTTGGCACAAACGTTTCACAGGAGATAGAACTAATCACTAGAAGAAGTATGTTCTCCACATTTTCTTTTTTTCACATGAAGACTAGATGCTTCTCCAAAAAGTATTCTACAACTGAACACAAATTCTGTCTTAAGAAAACACAAATTACTGGACTTACAATATGGGTAAGTTGGACAAACCATGAAATACAGACGGTCAGACTAGATGATCTAATAGCTCCAAATACCCATGCTACTTTTTTCTATTTCTAGTTTATACGATGGGAAAAAAGGAAGTTTCATATGTTTCCATACTCTTAGCCAAAATAAACACATTTTCTTGCCAAGCATTCAAAAATCTATAGTGCCCAAACTTAACTAAGATTCATAAATCAGAACAAAGACCTTTGTGTAAAGATGAAACATGTAAATAGTAGATTTTTGACCAAAGTCTTTGTCACATACTGTTCTCTTTGAACAATCATTAGTATGGAGGTGATAGAATCAGGCACCATTTACTCATTTATTCATGGAGACATCACAGTCTACTCTAATGTTGTAGTTTTGGATAGTTTCCTCAAAGAACTGGAGAGAAAATATGATGAAAATCTCTTGGAACTGCTGTACTTTCCAAAGCTGTTTTAGAATATTTGAGCTCAAATATTTGGGCAAATTTAATAAACCCCCTGCCTACTTGAGCTAATGCCAGAGTCATGCAGACCAACAAGGAAGTGCACTCTTCCAGCCTTCCCAAAGACTCTGTAATCTGTGAAGGATATGTGAAAAATATTTGTCTTTATAATGATGACTGCTAGTAAATTTATTTATTTATTTTTATTAAATCATTAGTCATTATTCCTGAACTAAACATTTTATGAATGCACAGTAGACTTTTTTTTTTAGAGACAGATATATTTTTTTTAATAAACAGATAGAACTCTCTATCCTCTGTATGAATCTGACATATTGAATGGCAGAAATATTCCTGTGTCTAAGCAGAACTCTGAGTCAAAGTGGAATGTTAAACTTTACAAAAACAAGTCACTGTATTAGAAAAACAAAGAAACAAATAATCACAAACATATTAGTAGCAAATTAAGAAGAAAATATGTCTGCCTCTGTTTTTTAAGACGTTCTTGTATCTCATCTAATTCACTGATGTCACTCACAAACTATGGACTAAGAATGAAATATATCAATCTGTTTTATTTTTCAGATATTCTGAAGGAAATGGTAGGCTTCTAGGCAAAAAGTGCAAAGGAGGTATTTCTACAGCAAAGGAGGTATTTTGAGAAGCAGGCCCAGTAAAGATGAGAGAAGCAGCAGAACAGAAGACAGCTTTGTAATCAGCTTGTTTGCTTGGGAAAGGGAACGTAGCCATCTATCACATTTCTAGACGAAAAACTTTGAAAAAGCCTAACTAAAAATCTGACATGACAAAAAGAAAAATATCCAGATCCAGATATAACAGAGAAAATGTACGTATGTGGTGGAACCTATCTAAATTAATGAAAACAAAAACAAAAATACAACAAAACCAACACATGCTTATTAAATTCATGATAGGGATTGTGTAATTCAGTATCTGCAGGGATCTGCTCTGAGGGCATTGGAAGTTCCCTTTTATACCTAGTTGCTAGATTCTTTAATGTGCCTCTGTGAGCAAATAGAATATGCCTTTGTTTACCCAAGATCTTCCTGGCAGCGTGTATTTATTAAAATCACTTCCCACATGTCATAAGAATACACAGAAACTGTGCTATCGTAAGAATATAACATTTGCCTTTGATCTGTTTTAACAGCTCATTAACAAACAAATGGATCTCCATTCTCAGTGCACACTTTACCGTCCATGGTGAGAAGCGTAAGGGTTGCAGTTCTAACATGCTCATGCCATTAGCCATTCTGAATTAAGACAGCAATGATAATCAAATACGATACTACACAAACAAGGACAAGAAATATTTTTATCCCAATTATACACAATTTGTTGGAGGACTTTCTTAAGTGACTGAAAAAAAAATGGCGACAGAGAATCAGAGGGGCTCCACCTCAGGTAGTATAAAAAAATATTCTTTCTATATAGAGCTGCTTGAGTGTGTACAGAGAAGAACAATGAAGCTGGTGAAGGGACTAGAAAACAAGACTTATGAGGACAAGACTTATGAGGCGGCTGAGGGAACTGGGGCTGTTTAGGCTGTAGAAAAGGAGGCTGAGGGAGACATCACCCCCCTCTACAACTACCTGAGACAAGGCTGCAGCAAAGAGGTTGTTGGTCTCAAGTGACAAGTAACTGGAAACAAGGAAATGGCCTCAAGCTGAGCCAAGAGTGGTTTATATTGAATATCAGTAATAATTTCTTCATAAAGAGGGTGGTCAAACATTGGAACAGGCTGCCCAGGGAAATGCTGGAGTTTCCCACCCTGGAATTATTTAAGAGAGGTGTGTGGATGTGGTGCTAAGGGACGTGGATTAGTGATGGGACTTGATAGGTCAGGTTAATCCTTGGATTTGATGATCCTGAAGGTCTTTGCCAACCTTGATGATGCTATGATAAATCTTGAGATAAAAACTAAAAATACCTAACTGGGTATCACAAGAGAGTTCCTCCACAAGTCCAGCTGACATGAGATGTTGGTAGTTCACATTCTTACTACAGATTGCAAGCTAACTTGGGCAAATCTTAATATTTTTTTTTATTATACTATGTTTGTGTGCTGGTGACAACTTTCACTGGTAGGTATCAGTTACTAACATGACTAAAACATGAAATTATTGATTTCAGTGTGGGTAACTGTGACAGTGAATGTGTGGTATGAAAGAAGTCAGATTACATAACCTAATATGCTTTCTGACCTTCAAGAAACTAAGAACAAAAAATTATTTCATGCCCCTTTATTAAAAGTCACTAGTATCTGAAGATCATACATTTTTCTGACAGTAGTAATACAATACAGCTCCTTATGTTAACTGTGTCTGTTATACTGACACAAAGTTACACAAATACCAATTAATTTAATAAAATGAACAGAAAAAGATGGACTTTCATAACTAAAACTCAAAGGCAGTGCTCTTCTCTAAAAGTGGAAGCTTGTGTGGCCCAAGCTGTCTGTAACACTATTGTGTGACACATTTGCAGAATTCACTCCATCTAGACATACATAAAACCAAACCAAACCAAAACCCAAACCCCCTCTCTTCACTAAAGAGAAAGCATGCATGGTTTAAAACAGCTCCTGGTAACTGGTTTAACCATAGAGGTTTTGCATCTCTTTTCAGTCTTTAAGATAGGTTATTTGAGACAAAGATTATAAAGTGCCACAGAGTATTAAGAGCAAACATTTCATACACGAATGTAAATCTCTCTTTGAGACAAATCTGTAATACAAATCTTAGTTGAATATTATTTTTGAGTGATTTTGAAAGCCAGTCTGCCATCCAAAAATCTGTTAGGTTTCAAATTATGATGCACTGGCACATGTATATAGACAAGTGGGAAGGATGGAGGGATTTAAGGTAAAAACAGATTAAATTTCTAAACTATTATTTAATCGAATGCAATTTTAATTTATGTCCCTAGTTATTTGCAAACCTCAGTTCCAGCCAAATTCAGGAACCACAAAATCCATAAACTGACTGTTTTTGATATTTTAATTTATCGTATTTTCAAAGCAGAACATAAAAAAGTGTGTATTGAAATTGATTCAAGTGTTTATTATCAACAACCATGTGTAAGAGTTCTTCCCATAAAAGCTAAGATCATAAGGTAGACTAGAAGGTTAAAGATTATAGAAATGCAATGCAACGTGCCACTTATCATTGTTTCTTAAACCGAGAAGCTCAAGTCCTCAAGTCCACCAAACTAACTAACTAACTAAATAGATAAGCAAAAAATGGAATAGAGTTTGGTCTGAGAACTGCATCCTTATGGGCAACAGGAATTGCTATATAGCTATTGTATAGCACTTCCTAAGTAACAGTATTAAATAACAATCAAAAATCAAACAAACAAAACAGTATTAAAAAAGCACCCTCCTGAGGAAGTGGAAGCATAGCTACCTCTGGAAGAACTAAAAGTTCTCACTGAGAGTTCACATGCCTAATCCTGTGTGTCATTGCAGAACTGCTGCTGAGCTCCTTTTCTCCACTTGCTTCCCATGGAGCTCAAAGCTGAACTTGGCAGCTCGGAAAGTTCTCACTGAAAATGGTTCAAATTGTTTACCATCACATCCTCCCACACACATGCAAAAACCCACAATGTCAAAAGTCACGGATATTTTTTTAAAGAACATGAAAATCATGAAATCCATAACTCTTATGACAGCCATGACAAAAATGCAGTTTTATTGATGGGCCCACAAAAAGTTCATGTAACCCTAGACTATTCCGTAGAGGGTGAGTTAGAGGGCATAATATGGTTCATTTTGCATTAGGGATTTTTTTTTTGTTTTACTTGTTAGAACTGCTTAAAGCTTGAAAAGAAAAGAGCACATGAGTTTCATTTCTGGCATATTTTCCAAGCAATCAATATGAAATAAATCAGGTTTTAAAATGTCGTGCCGTTAAAAACAAATAAAACCTCCGGCAGAATTAAAATAATGAAAATACTTAAAATTTGTAGTACCATATATTTAAAACCTTAAATCAGTCCAAGCAGTGGACAATATAATGAAGTGGAGAGAGGCAGGAGGAAGAGGATGAAAGAAGAAAAGTGACAGTGCTCAACACCAGCTTAATTCTAGAAAGCATCTCAGACTGAAAAATTAAATGGGAGAGAAACAAAACTGGGACACAGAAATGAACTCTGCAGATATTAAAAATGGGACAGTACGATCTCTCAGTGGCATACTGCTCAAAAAGCAAAGCTACAACAGTAGGTATGCCACAGACAAGAAAACATTATTTTCTACAAGTAACTTGTCCAGTTTTCTGTTCAAAGCACTCTAAGGGAGACAAGGAAATGAACTTTGTAGGACAAAATAAACACAAAACATTCTTCAATTAATTTCAGTCCCACCTGAACCTAAACGAGTAAGCAGAATCAATGCCATGCAAATCCCAGAAAACATGCCTTAAGGAAGGAAAGCATCTGATGATGTATTTGAATTCAGCATGACAAATTCGTCAAATAAAGTAAGTACTCAAAGAAACAGTGGGAAGAAATTTGCTATTCTGCATTCGGTTATCATCCTCACTATTGGAAGAATTGACAGTAACATCTTTGTAGAAGTGACAAAACTTTGACCATATAAGCTTCACTTTCACTTTTATGTACTTTCACGCATACCGAAGTAGAAGATTTCATTATCAGCAATAAATCATGAAATATAAGGCCTCCCAGATTCTAACAAGAATGTCCCTCATTTTCATGTCCCACATGTCAATAAGGATATAATTTCTAAAAAAATTCAAGGATATTATTCTCTCACAAGTTCCTATGAGAAGCTGAAGGTTTCCATCTTTCCCAGAAGATGCTATTGTATCCTACTATTGCAGGACTGGCAGATGCAGTAGAGAGACGTAACTGTACATTTGTTAGGGTTGCCCATAACAAAATAACTTGTCTGCCATTCCTCTTCTTTTCCAGGGTGGGTACTCCAATTGCACCAACTCTACAGCAATATACTATTTAATATTTTTACCACAAAGATTTTCTACCATAACATCACAATAGTGCAGATCACTCATTCACAGTTAAAGAACATCTCTATCTGGAACTGTAATGACGATTTAATAGAAAGGTAAAGTTAAGAAAACAGGAAAATACTGAATATGCTTTTAATATAATTTAACAGCTGGAAAACAAGATCATGAAATACTAAAAAAACAAACAAGCAAAAAAAAAAAAACCAACAACAGATTAGATTTACTAATATGCATTTATGAAGGTCTCAGGAATAGCTCAGCTGATTTAACTGTCCACTAACAGTGAAAAACGGTTCTTGTACTACCGTTCCCTCCTAATCTTCTCTTCTTTCCTCTCTCACAACTTCTAGTTTAGGCAGCCTTATTCCCTTTCTTGTCCCTCTGGTGTTTGTAAATTCCTTCCAAAAGCATGTTTTTTTATAGCTTTTGCTCAGTTAATTTTCTGACAGAAAAGTGAAATAAGTCATTGGGATTAAGGTGAGGGCTGAACAATGGTAGAGAGGTGCAAGCAGGAGCGAATAATCATAAATATGAAAATGAATCCTGCCTGTAAAACTGCAGACCTGCAAATTATTTTACAAGGAATTACCAAATAAATTTTTATGTTCATGTTTTCATGAGTAATCTGGTTATCACTCTAATGTTTATATTTTTAGGTCATTCTTTAAAACTTCATTAGCAGTAAGCTAATTCATGCCATTTGCCAGATTTACTTTCTGTTTGGTTTCTATATGCCTAAAGAGAACATAACCTTTAGTATGCAACCAAAAGACTCAGAGAAGACATATGCACGATTAATACCTGTATAATGAATTTATGCTGTTGGGAAGTTCACTTAATTGCACATATATCACACCTTGATTACTGAAAAATTATTTTGTTTTTGAAAAAATCCTTTTTCCTTTACAATAAATATAAATGACACGTATCAATAAAAAAACTATTTTCTTTAATTTTAGATAACTAAGAATGAAAGATATATATATATCTTATATATTAAGATATATATTATTATATATATTACTTTTTATCAATGCGGGCTTAAAATAAGTTTCTTGGCTGATTTATGAAAAGAAAAATTACAGATTATAGAAAGAGACCTTAGGATATGAAATACATTGTTATACTATGAAACATGAACTACAGAAGCTAAAAGTTTTACTTCTGTTGAGAGTTCCTCAAGACACTTTTCCAACAGCAATAGTCCTCCTTAACTCCATTTAAGTACTCATTTTGAAAATGAGTTTTTTTCTTTTCTGGCAATGCTAAAGCTTCAAACTGTAAACTGATATAGCCATGACTGAAATTAAGCATGAGAAGAAAGTGTAAGGGAGCACACTTAGAAAAGGGAGAAAAGGGCTTGGAAAGAATACTTTGATATTTCTTGTCTAGTATCAGAATGACCAATTAAACATCTAGTGAAATGATACTGAATCTTTTGTCCTGGAGGGGAATGGCAAGAATTTTGATTGGTGTGGACAGTATGTATTGTTGAGCTTGCAAAATTTAAGACGATTGACCCTGCACTGGTAGAGGATGCTTCATTAAAAAAAATAAATATATCTCAGCTGGTATGCAAAATCCTTTCCTCTGGCAATGCGGGAACCTGCATATTTGAGGAAATCAGCTCAGAGTTCCCGTAACTACAGTTTTTGAGAGACTCTCCTGGCAGATGGAAGAGACCTCCTCCATTCTTTGGGCATAGAGATAGGATTGGTTATGTCATTTTGGTCACATAAAGGACAGAACAGCAGAAAATATTTTCAAATCAGTATTAAAAGTCAATGAAAGATTGTATTAGAACTTCTCTCTGCATAGCCAGAAAAAGGGAATTAAAGGATTTTGCACAGAACAGGGGCCTAGTCTACAACTGACCACTGCTATTACAATGTATATTCCTCATGTGGGTGCGCTCATTTTTTGGAAAACAGCAAAAAGTTCTCTCATGGCAAAGCTCTAAAAGGTTTCAATGAACCTATGCCAGAAAAAACAGTTTCACTAGAGTGAAAGTAACCACACAAGAATTATAGATCTGTTTATATATACTGTTTTGTATTCACCTGTTTAGCCAGGCCCTCAAGCAGAAGACTTAAGAATGACTTGAACCTTCAGGTTCAACCATGTTGTACCTTCAGGTACAAGCCTAAACAATTTTTCTTATTTGATTAAAGATTGGTATTCAACCCACATACTTTAAGACTGAGTCCTAATGTTCCAGGAAGACAAAATATTCACAAAAAAATGGAAGCTGTGTAACACATTCATCTGCAAGTACTCTAAAAGAAGGTAATTTTCATTCCACTCATTTAGATTACAATACGCATTATTTGGATTGAAAAGTAAGGGCTAGTTTCACAAACTTAATGCAGTTTCACAAATGTAACCAAATACAGGGCTATGAAACTGCCTGCACAGCCATAGTGGGAACTTAAAATGTAAGAGATGAATTCTGTTATTCAGCACATTTGTTCACTCCGTGTGACGACTTTTTTTACTCTTGAAAAATTGCCCAGACACATAAGGGAACACCTATAGTTCACCAATTTCAGTACAATATACACTTATTAAAGTTTTTCAGGACAGAAATGAATGATCAATAATTGTAAAGTGATGATTTTATATAATTAAAAAAAATAAATCACTCAAGACAGAGCAAATTACATTTATCGTATTTTCTTCATATGTGATATGAAGCCTAGAAGTACATCTTTACAAATAATATTAAACTTTTAGTTCCTAACATTTTGGATTTTCACCTCATGCTGGTTGTGTATCTATTGTGTGTAATGGCAAATTAACAGTTTCAACATTTGTTATAAAATTTCTAAGCACATACGTTACAGCAAGGCTGAAATACCAAACTGGGAATTCCAAACTTCAATACATACTAAAATGTTTCAAGAAACCCACAGTACATTTTTTTCCCAGAGATATAAAAATCCATGCTCCTAAACAACACTATATTAACCACAACTAATACTTGTTACATATTTATATATATGTGTTTTAGCAAGCCTTGAATGAAACAATGATGGCATCAAACCTTATCTATAGTTAACTTGAATGTAAGAACTGTATTAATCAAAGATTTAGAGGCATGATAAAAAGAGGAGCTTATTATTTAGCCTTTTGGCATTCACGTTGGACTATGAGTGCTAGAAATATGCTTACTTAATATATATTAAATAGCTTCTTCCAGTGTACTTGATTAGAGGATGCCTAACACTCTGGCATCAAAAAAATAACGTATGTAAGCAGAGGAGTAGAAACAAAATCCTACGATTTTTAAGTGCTTCAAGAATTATTTTATAAAACATAACAGTACAAATAAGTAATATTTATTATGCGAGATTCATTTAGGGTTCATACTTCCCAGTATGTACTGATTGTACTAATGGATTAATTAGCTTCTAAATGAGAATTCTGCTGAGCAATACATGAAGGATGATACAGCTTTTCCCACCTTCACCCCCTTAGGGCTTTTCATACTGCTAATAATTTGCCAGCAAGTTATTCCCATAAACAACAGACAACATTGACACTTTACCTTAGTAAGCTGATCCTCTAGCCAGGGGGCTCTACGGTTAACAGATCAATAGCCACCATTCAAAATAGTCCTTTTCCACCAAAAGGCAGAAACTACCATTTCATCAGTCAATGAAAAAGAAAACACAACATAGTGAACCTAAAGGTTACCGGGCAGTGAATCTGGGGAGGAAGTACTTGAATGAAAACACAGACACCCATGAACACATTTTTTCCCCCCAATATTCCTTTCCCAATATACCTTATTGAAAACAGCTATGAGAACAGCTACTTAATCCTTTAAACTTTTCATCAGAAAACAGCAACAACTACAGCTCTAAATAAGTTTTGCTTCTATCTTACATTAATATCCACAATGGACCAAAACAGACAGAACTGTTTTGTATGACTTTGAACAAATTGAATGTGCTCATCTTTTTCCTCAAACTTTAAAAGTGGGAGAATCCAACATCTACTCACATATAACAGTCAGCAACAGTTCCTCTTTAGCCTGGTCACTGGAAATTTCACAAGAGAAGCCTCTAACTATACAAATTACATACAGGATATGAGGGACATCCCAGAAACCTCACTTGGAGAGCAATCCATATTATGTGACTAAAAAATCATCTCTCATTAAAGACAATCATATCTTTTTGACCAACTTTGTTACAGAATTGTTAAGCAAGAAGGTTCTAACAATTTTAGTATCAATGACACTCTTTTAAAAGCACTATTGGCTTTTGATTCATAGAAAAAACAACATAAATATTGTTTTCCTGGTAGGTATATGACTTTTTTTCCTCCCCAAGAAGTCTGAATTCAGTTATACAGAAAGAGTATAAGATGGTGTTCCACTGTTGCTTTAAAATCCTGATAAAATTATCCTGATAAAATTCCGTCAACTACAATTGTATTTTCAGGGGGAGGAAAGAAAAATTGAAGGGCAATTAAAAACAAAACAAAACAAAACACGGTTTCCACTAAAAAGAATGCTTTCATTGAATCATGTGCTTTTTGTTTTTATAAAAATAATAATTTACTTTTAATTCAACTTCTACATTTTTATAGCAGTTAAAGATCATTGCCACATTTCATTCAATGACATTTTCCATTAAAAATATTTATCACAAAGTTAGTACCATTAGCATGAAATACAAGAGAGGCCATGACATAAAAAATAAAGCTATTTTAAGCAATCAAAGATTTATTTTTCTTTCAAGCAGTTCTGCAAATGAAAAACAAAAACAACACAATACTTTCTTTAAGAAGGATTATTCTAAGCTCAAACATACTATAATCCTGATATACAAATTTGCGTTTTAGGGGTCAGAAGTAATTTTCTTGTTTACTTTTTAAACTTAAAATACCCCCCCCCCCTTTTTTTTTTTTAGGATACTTTAACAAAGTGGCTAGCTTCAGGTGTTATATCTTAAAATAAAAAAAGTTAACAACTTACCTAAGAGATGGTCTAGTAACTGTTTGCCTAGGGCTGTTATTGAATGAACAGTAACTTGTTCAATGTTAAGAGGAAAAAAAAAGAAAAAAGTACGTAAAACAACTATCAAATAATACAAAACCTGGATTGCATCTTCATTAATGAAGAAATCAACAAATTTTTCTGAACTAAATTGTAATTAATATCCCTCAGTAAGTTTTGAAGTAGCTGTCGGTTTGAGTTTTTCATAAACGTGCATTTAGAATGACAAAAAGCTTCAGTTCAGAGGAAGCTGAACATACTAAGTTCATCCTCTTTTCCTGCGGATCATAGAATCATAAAGGTTGGAAAAGACCTTCAAGATCATCTGGTCCAACTGTCCTCCTACTGCCAAAGTCACCCACTAAACCACGTCCCTAAGCACCATGTCCAACCTTTCCTTAAACACCCCCAGGGATGGTGACTCCACCACCTCCCTGGGCAACCCGTTCCAGTGCCTGACTGCTCTTTCTGAGTAGGAGAAATGTCTCCTCATTTCCAACCTGAGCCTCCCCTGGCACAACTTGAGGCCATTCCCTCTAGTCCTATCACTAGTTATCTGTGAGAAGAGGCCGACCCCCAGCTCCCCACACCTTCCTTTCAGGGAGTTGTAGAGAGCAATAAGGTCTCCCCTGAGCCTCCTCTTCCCCAGACTAAACAACCCCAGTGCCCTCAGCCGCTCCCCATAGGACTTGTGTTCCAGGCCCTTCACCAGCTTCGTAGCCCTTCTCTGGACATGCTCCAGGGCCTCGATGTCCTTCTTGTAGTGAGGGGCCCAAAGATGAACGCAGTACTCGAGCTGCGGCCTCACCAGAGCTTTGTACAGGGGGACAGTCACCTCCTGGTCCTGCTGGCTACACTGTTCCTGATACAAGCCAGGATGCCCTTGGCCTTCTTGGCCACCTGGGCACACTGCCTGCTCGTGTTCAGGCGAGCATCAATCAGCACCCCCAGATCCCTTTCCTCTGCAGAGCTTTCCAGCCACTCTGCCCCAAGCCTGTAGCGCTGCATGGGGTTGTTGTGGCCAAAGTGCAGGACCCAGCACTTGGCCATGTTGAACCTCATCCCATTGGCTCTGCCCATCCACCCATCTTGTCCAGGTCCCTCTGCAGGGACTTCCTACCCTCCCGCAGATCTACACTTCCCCCCAGCTTGGTGTCATCTGCAAACTTACTGACGGTGAACTCAATTCCCACATCCAAATCATCAATAAAGATGTTAACGAGGAGGGGGCCTACCACCGACCCCTGCGGAACACCACTGGTGACCAGTCGCCTGCTGGATTTCACTCTGTTCACCACTACTTTCTGGGCCCGACCTCAGTACACTGTAGAAAAATTTTTTTCCGCATTTTGTGTTCTAGTTGATAAAACAGACATAAAACTTACTTGTTTGAGAATTCTATTGTTACGAGGGCAAACATTCATAAAAATTAACATGGCCCTATATTTTCTACTAAAACAAAAATGGCAACAGTTTATTGATTTACTATCGTTAGCTGATGGGTTAGACTCAAAGGGTCACGGTAAATGGTGTTACATCAGGCTTACGGACAATCAATAGTGGGGTTCAGCAGGGCTCCACATTAGGGCCAGTTCTCTTTAATATTTATATAAATGATCTGGACACAGGACTTGAATGCATACTAAGTAAATTTGCAAATGATAATAAATTAGGAGGAGCTGTTGACTTCCTCAAGCGCAGAGAGGCTTCTCAGAGAGATCTTGACAAGTTAGAGGGCTGGGCAATCCCCAACCATATGTTTAACAAGAGCTGGATTCTCTATGTGGGACAGGGCAACCCTGGATATATGTACAGACTAGGGGACAAGTGGATGCAGGGCAGGCCCATGGAAATGGACCTAGGGACTCTCATTGACAGCAAGCTGAACATGCATCAACAGTGTGCCGTGGCAGTCAAAAGGGTGAACTGTATCCCAGGGTGCATAAACACAGCATTGCTAGCTGGTTGAGTGAAGGGATTGTCCCAATCTACACGCTGGTGTAGTGTCACCTCGAGTACTGCGTGCAGTTCTGGACACCACAATGTAACAAGGACCTAAAACTATTAAAGAACATCCAAAGGAGGAAAGCAAAGGTGGTGAAGGGTCTAGGGGGCAAGACGTATTAGGAGCAGCAAAGTCACTTGGTTTGGTCAGCCTAGAGAAGAGGATGTGGAGGGGAGGCCTCATGGCTGCCTGCAGCTTCCTCACAAGGGGAATGGAGGGGCAGGCGCTGAGCTCTGCTCTCTGGGGACAGTGACAAGACACAAGGGAATAGCATGAAGCTGCATCAAGGAAGGTTCAGGTTGGTTATTAGGAAAAGGTTCTTCATCGAGAGAGGGTGTTGGGCACTGGAATAGGATTCCCCAGGGAAGATGGCAGGCTCAGTGCCATGACCAAGTTCCAGAAGTATTGGACAATGCTCTCAGTCATCTGGCTTGATTTTTTGGTAGCCCTGTGTGGAGCCAGGAATTAGACTCAATGATCCTCAATGATTGGCTGGATTGTTGCACTCAGAGTTGTGGTCAACAGATGGATGTCCAGGTAGAGACCAGTGGCAAGTGGCATTCCTCAGGGACAGGTATAAGGACTGGTGCTATCCAACATCTTTGTTGGTGACTTTGGCAGTGGGATCGAGTGCACCCTCACGAAGTTTGCCAATGACACCAAGCTATGTGGTGCAGTCAATGCGCTGGAGGGAAGGGATGCCATCCAGAGAGATCTTGACAGGCTCAACAGTTGGCCTGCACAAACCTCATGCAGTTCAACAAGGCCAAGTGCAAGGTCCTGCATCTCGGTAAGGGCAATTCCAAGCACAAATAGAGGCTCGGCAGAGAATGAATTGAGAGCAACCCTGAGAAGAAGGACTTGGGCATGTTGCTTGCTGAGCTGTCAAGTCAATATGAGCTAGCAACGTATGCTTGCAGCCCAGAAAGTCAATAGTATCCTAGGCTGCATCAAAAGAAGCATGGCCAGTAGATCAAGTGAAGTGATTCTTCCCCTCTACTCTGCTCTTGTCAGTCCCCACCTAGAGTACTTCATCCAGGTATGTGGCTCCCAACATAAGAAGGACATGGACGAGTTGATGCTGAGTTCAGAGGAGGGCCACAAGGATGATGAAGGGGCTGGAGCACCTCTCTGTGAAGACATGCTGAGAGAGTTGGGGCTGTTCACCTTGAAGAAGAGAAAGTTTGAAGGAGACATTATAGCAGCCGTCCAGTACCTAAAGGGGGCTTACAAGAAAGCTGGGGAGGGACTCTTTGTCAGGGTGTGGAGTGATAGGACAAAGGGTAATCACTTTCAACTAAAAGAGGGCAGATATATTAGATATAAGGAGGAAATTCTTTACTGGGAGGGTGGTGAGGCTCTGGAACAGATTGACCACAGAAGCTGTGGATGCCCTATCCCTGGAAGTGCTCAAGGCCAGGCTGGATGGGGCTCTGTGCAACTTGGTCTAGCGGGTGGCATCCCTGCCCATGGCAGGGGGGAAGAGGGGCTGAAACTAGATGATCTTTAAGGCTGCTTCCAATCCAAACCATTCTATGATTCTAAGATCATCTACTCCATGTATAGTGAACTAATTACAATATATACTTAAAAAAAAATCAATTACCATAATGCTATTTCTGTAATAATGACATGCTATTTTAAAAGTCACTGCTACCACTTGCTGAATGTTTTCAGAAATAACGTATCAGATGCACTTGTTCTATGATAGAATTTAATGCAAGTGCATTCAGAAATAGTCTCTATTTACAATCAACTACTTCCAAATTAGATTTAATCATCTCTCAATTAATATTCAGATTTTAATTCCATCATGAAAAACCAACTGACTTATTCCCTTCTTTGACTCCTCTTTTTGTGTCCCATAGGGCCAGGCATGCATCTCCATACTGTGCATGTGAGAAAAAGAATGACAATAAACTCATTGTACCTTCAGTCAGACTCTCCATTATCTATCCATTTCCATTCTATCCTTCCAGTCACTTGAATTTCCTTATTCATTCTCTCACAATCCATCACAGTCTAATCCTACCACTCTTACAAATTCCTTCCTGCCTGGTCCTTGTATTCTTTTCACATCTTCAAACTCCTGTTTCTGTCTACCACATTCTTCTTGCCTATTACTACTAACATGCCTCTCTCCTTATTGTCCCCACTCACCCTCCTCTCGTGTTTTCTGAGAAGACAATGTCATTTCAGCTCAATAAGGAAGACAGAGCTGACATTTTTGCTTGAAGCATCTTCATTTGGAAGAACTACTTATATTAAAGGAAAATGGGGATCATTTCAGTTAGATCAGGTGATATCTGTAACATTATTTCCAGTGACACAGAATAGTGGCAACTAACCTTGTTCCTTAAAGCTTCAGAAATGTGAACAAACAAATGAAAAATCCTACTGAAACACTTGAGGAAAAATTTCAAATTCTGCAAAGTGCCTATGGAAAGGAAAAATCACATCCTATCCTCTAAAGTGAAATCCTGAATTTACCAGTTTATCCAGGCAGAATTCTTTAATTAGTGGCCTAACGGCACTGTATTAAATTTTTAAGGGAGGTAGCCAGGGTACTATATTTGAAGACCATTCATATCCAATATGTACATATTACTTAAATATAATATTATTAATCTACTGTATGCCATCTATGTTACAATGTGTTGTCATGTACTGTTGTACCAAAAACTTCTGTGTATTCTGAATCACACTAACTGAAATTAATGCAACGCATTCAGAAACAAGAAAAAGAGGAATGAGAGTCTAAACAGGACTCACCAGACTTACTTTCTAGATTGAGCTAAGCACCCCACATCTATTAACATATATTACATAATTATGCTTCACATTATGATTTTTAACAAGAACATTCCTGTTTGATAAAGAACGTTATAAGAGAATCAGTCAAGTAATGCAAAATACTACTCATTAGCTTGCTTATTGTGTTAGCAATAGCCATCAATACCAAAACCCTGTTCTATGACATCTTCTGTTTACTTATAGTTTTCTGAAATTTATAACAGAATAAAGATCAAAATATTTATAATGTAATTTTACAAAATGTTTAAACTTAGAAACTTTTAAAATTTCTAATTTCCATTTAACAGTGTAAGGACTCTCTGAAACAAAAGATGTACCAGTATTCTGCACTTATGTGCTCTAATTAGCTTATTCAAATTGTCTAAACAAACTAGGAAACTTGCTCATGATAAAACGTATGAAAATTGCAAAGCATATGAGTTATCTCAGATTCCGGAGTCTAAGATACTCAGACATATTTTCAGAATTCATACATGGTATAAACATATGTAGAGATCAAGTATTTTGAAGACTTACTGAAGAACTAAAAGCCCTCTAACTAGCTGAAAAATATACTAGAATTAAAGGACACTATAAGTATATACATAGCAGGTAATACAAACATAGTTACTCATATACAATTGCTATAGTGAGAAATGAATCCCCCAGATAGGATCACATGATAAAAAACAGCACAGCGATAAGCTGTGACACCAGAGAACTTAAAACTCTGATACGGAACAGATATCTGAATACTAAGAAATGTGTATGTATATGCATACATACACAAAACATTGCTAAATATGTTTTCCCTGGTTACATATGAATTTTTTATTTATATTTTTTATGACACTGTCTTCAAGGAGAACAAATCCGTAAAGAATTTTTCGTTACAAAAGACAAACTTACAAATTAACACGTAAAAAAATAGCATTCATTCAAGACAATGCTTAATTAAAAGAATCATTTACTTGTACTTTCAAGTTATTTGCAACATTCTCATTTTGAGAAGCTCACGTCATGAACTGAAAAGCGACAATTTGATTTTAACAAGCACAACAGGTTGCCAAACTAAGATTACATCTAACAATGTCTCCCAGTGCACCAGGCTCTTTCCTGCTCCTGCTGACCTTTCAACACGTGGTTCAGAGGCTACTGGATTAGAGCTGTTAACAAGTGACAGGTGCAGCCAATTAACCAAGCAATGACGTAACTGTGACTTCCAGTCTTAAGCATAACGCTTGTTCAGCAAATGACGCTTTTCCATCAATGAGCTCAGTATGGCTGCTTATCAGCCAAACTCAAGAAGAACTTCAAAAGCTCTGTGTTGCTGACATACTTCTCATTAAAGAATGATTTTACTGTGAAATTATCCAACTGTGACTATGGTATGCTTTGCTGTTCTCCAGCTTGGGAAGTTGTGAAACAATATGCATTAACCCTTTTACTGAGAGGATCACAAATTTTCAAGTACACAGTAAGAACTAATAAAAATTTACAAGAATTATATGTCAGTTTAAATTGATCAAAAAAAGATACAAGAAACCAAGTAGTTGCTGTATAGCCAGGTACTTATTTAACAGTGAGAATGAAAAAATATCTTAATATTACCATTTGGAATATGGTGTTCGATCAACTACATCTCCCTCCCATGGTGGTCCAAATCAGTTTGAGACACAGCTCAAAATTACATCAGTCAATAATCCTATCAACAGCCCTTTCCTAATACTAGTTAGCACATAACTTGCAGTGATTAGAAGTTTCCTGGTTTTGTCTATCTTGTTATAATTTGAGACAGAACATGTTGGAAAGAAGTAAAGATCTGCTTATCTGAGGATGTGCATCACTATCAAGTTGGCCCATCAAGATCACTACTGCTTCATCTTTTTAAAGTGCCTCTTTTGCAAGTCTGCATAGGCAAGATAATTGCATATTATTTTGCATCAATCTCCATATCTCATGTCTTCCTAGTGGATTAATATATGTTAAACTCTAACTTTGAGGTGGGTATATATTTTATTTTTCACACACACAAAAAAAGAATGCTGCCATACTGCACACTAGGTAGCAGTTACCAGATTTTCTGGACCACGAACAGCCCACCAAAGGTAAAGATGTGCTTGTAGCTTACAGTTATCTCTAAGGGTATATACATAAAGTACTTAGGAATATACTAAAAAAGTATGTAGTTCATTAAATTACCACTCATTTTAAGACCACATGGCAGTCAATAGACAACAACTTGGAACAACTCAGATATAATGCAGAGAGTGGTGCAATCAGTTCAGTAAAGGGGGATGCGTGGTGTTCTGGAATCTCCCCCAGAGTCACAGAAGCAGCAAGCTGCAGATAAGTACTCTTCTGAAGCCTGGACACAAACAAGAGGCTTACTACAAAATCCACCCCCTACTGATCACATGGACACAACTGGGGGCATGTCATGGTTTACTAGTCCAACCCAGTATTAGCAACTGTTGTTGTGAAGAACTGTAAGAAACCAGTAGCAGCTCACAAAACATCTTGTCAGACAATACATGTGTGAACACAACAGGCTGACAGGACTCATACGTAACAGCCATCTCCAGAGACAGATGAAGTCTGGAAAGAGTAAAGATTGCTTTAGTACGACAGAAACCAGAAAAAATAAAACTCTCACAACAACTTTTCTGTCCCAGGCCAGGTCTGTCATGCCGCCCTCCTTCTGTTTCAAGCACACAAACTTGGTGCAGAGACAGCTAACTTCATGGTTATCAACTCAGCTCCAACATGACCTGTCAGTCTACTAATGCAGTATCGCACATATTGAATCAAGGCTGGCTCCTGAAGAGACACTTGTGTACCTCGATATTATATTTACCAGTATCCTGAGAGAGTTCCTAGTGTTCTTTGTGAAGCAAATACATAGGTACCACTTTAGCTCAATACCTTTGAAACAGGTTCGTTTAACTGTTGTGTAATCTGTATCATTTGGTCTGTCAACATCAAAATACTGTGACTTGTTTATGCCTAAATAAAAATGGTATCAAAAATGAAAAAAAAAAGTCTTAATTTGGCCTCAGAGAGGTTATTGTAACAGGGTAAAAATATTTTTAAATAGAATAGTGATCATTAAATAACTGCTGTCCATTTATTTATGGCAACAGACAGGTAAAGTTATACTGGTGTGCATCTTCGACCAGATATAGAAAAAAATTTCTGAATTTTATTTTTATGTTAGGGATTAAAGTCTAAAATACAGAGAAGACTAACAACGTAGAAAATAAGTGATTTAATAGCTCTGTTCTCCAAGAAAGCCAGATATGATATGTGGAGTTGACACATTTTTACTGTCTTCTTTAGTTACCCCTCAGAAATGGAAAGCACAGCTACTAAAATTAAGCAGTACAAAAAAGCAACAGGATCAGGCAATTTGCATTCAAGATTTTTAGAAAAAAGAAGCTTAAAAATAGATTTCTGAATGCTGGTTGTGAATAACAAAAGAGAATGGGAATTATAGAGAAGTGAGGGAATAGAGGAGGGAGAAAATGACTGTAATGGCACATTAATATTTACAAATAGAAAATATATCTTAGATTATTATAATCCTGACACCAATAACCTGTTCTTAAGAAAAAGACAGCCATTAACATAGAACCACAAAATAAACGTAATTAATTTTACTAATTTTAACTTAGTAAAATTTTACTTTTACTATTTATGAACATAAGAAAAAGAACCATCTCATGCGAAAGAACAAAACAGAATGATTTCTGACCAAGTTTACACATGACAAAGAGTGGGGAGAAGTAAAATGCCTCAAAAGGAAAGGTTAATGCTCAATCTACTCAATTTATCAAACAAAGTTCAGGGGTGATTTGGTCACAATTTGCAAGCGAAGATGGATGTGCTAACAGAAGGCTAGCAACAAAAGTGGACAAGAGTCTAATGGCCACAAGATGAAGCAAGACAAAAGGCAGACTGAAAAAAGCCCTATTTTTTTTTCTTTAATGAGAACAGCAATTAACCAAATAAATTTTAGTGGGGTATCTTTCAACACTGAAAAGGTATATTTTTCCTCCAAAAGATAAGAGTGAGATAAAAGAATTTCACAGTCTTGTGTGCTCTGTTAGGTAAAATACTGGATTAAATAATCATAGCAGTCTTTTCTGTCTTATCCTCTGAAAGTCCAGGCTTTTTGGATGTTTTCCATTTTCATTAGATAAACAGCTTCTTCTCATTAGAAGCAGATATACCCTTATAAGGACTCAAGTTGCGTTTTCTTTATTCCTGCCGACACAAATTCTGTTCCGAATCTTGTTTAATACATCTTAGATCTTATTGCAGAACTAAACAATACAAGTGCTTTTGTTGGTAATTTTCATGAAATACATTTATTATAAAACATCTAAAATAGTTTCTCTTGCTTATAATTAACGTGAAACTCTACTGTGCTCTCCATACTTAAACTTACTTTAAAGTCAAGTGATCACAAGAAACAGAAATCAGTTTGTATACACTCTCTATGGAACACAAGCACTGAAACTCATTAAAGTTACAGTTGCTAAATAAAACAACACAGTGCTTTTTGTCAAAAACAATCCATTTTATTTACATAGCTTTGCCTTAATTATGTGCAAGGGATTCTGATCAAAAAGGGAGTATTTCAGTTTGTACATATTCTTGACTCTTGACCAATAAAAAGTCTGCCCAGCAATGAACCTCATAAGTTCATTCCCTAAAACATAGCTCCTAAAACTTATTGTAAAGCTTATTACCATGTTTAGTCAGTTTTACTGAATTTACTCAGTGAGCTAGTAAGACTATTAATTACAGAAATTATGACACTTGCAGCAAGAGGTTAGAGGATCTAGCTTTAAAGTGACCTGTTTTACTCCATTGTTCTCGAATAAAACTCCTGCATCTACAGGAATATACAAAAATTCAAGCTGCAGAAAATTATGCAGCCTACCACTCATTTCTAGCAAGTACTCTCTAGAGAAGAAACTGAGGGGAAAAAAAACCACCCAAACTCCAAATTCCTTACGAAAACATAATCACAACAGCAAAGATACATTCACAAAAAGAATATAAAGCCTAACATTGTTGACACTTTATTATGAAAATATTACAGACTAATTTTGCATAAAAATTGAGCAACTGATTTTTTTATGAGAGCTTTTGCAGAAATAGCATATATTTAACAATATGTTTGTGAAAATTCATCAACTAGTAGTAAGATACTAACAAAATACAGGCTGAAATTGCAGCTGCTACCATTTACCATAAAAATTGGGCTGTTTATGGGAGAAACTGTAGTATGCATTCATTGCTTTAACTTCCATAGAATCTGTTATATAATTTTGAATTAAAGCACAGCCATAGCCTTCTCATTTTGGAAGTTCACAACTGTGAGGAAACAGCACATTTATCACTGAATAAATCATAAAGAACAACTGAAAACCTTTTTCAAGTATGGATTTGTGAACTTCACTGCAGAATTTAGGCCAGGAATGCTAACCTATTAAACACAGTCCACCATGACCTCTTCAGCAATACCTGGAAGTGTTAAAGAAAGGATAAAGACTACAAGAACAGTGTAATGCTTACTGTCTGGTTTGCTTTTCTTTCTTTCATTCCTTTTTTTTTTTCTTTTTGGTAAATATTAACAATGGAGGTTAGATTCCTAATAGTAAAAATGCATATTTATATTTACAAAGCTTCTGCTTGGAAAAGTGAGGGTCAATATAGTATATTCTTGTCTTCAGTTCTAAAAAATACCAGCTTTTTTTTTGTGTTTAAATATAAGGATCAAGTTTTCTCCTAAGCTAGAATACTAAATGCCTTCAACAAAATTGTGAATTAGATTGGTAGAGACATCGAAGGAAGATTTATGAAGAATCACTTAACCTGAAGTAGCATTCCGGAAATCAAATCTCTACATTTCATGCAATATCCACCAGAAGTATGCAGGTACCAATGCAGCTAACTATTGATAATTAATATAAATTTATCTGTGAAAAAACATGAAAATGTCCTCTTAAAATATGAAAAACATAAAACTAAGGTAGACTGCTGGTACTTTTTGTAGATACAAATGCACTCACAAATACTAAACATACCTTTGTACAGAAATTATTGTACTTAATAACTGACACAATTTAACATAAAATTGTCAAAGTGACTTCGAAAAGCTGATGTATAACCCCCACTTCAATATTAAAAGATTCCTTTAATCAGAGTAAATATTCTGTGGTAGATTTCAACTATTATTTAACAACAGACTGCCAGCTGCAATCCCCCCCACCCATAAAAAGTAACGTAAATTCCTGTGAGGAACAGCCAACAAAGAAAATTGAAAATGAAATATTTACAAAGGAAAGAAGAATAAGTGATATTCAGTAGGCCCAACTGTTAAAGCAAAGTGATACTGGACTGAAAGCTGAGTAGAAGCCTACCAACAAAAGGGAAAGGAGCAAAAATTTTGTTGATTATAATTCAGCTAGTGGCAAAGAATCAGAAAGTGGTGTTGCTGAACATATGCAGCAGTAAATGAAATGTTCTCCTTTCCAGGTGTCTTGTTTTGGAAAGGCTATCTATGTATCTGTAGAAGAAGAATGCAGAAAAGGGGGTAAGTGCTTTCAGCAACGGATAACAAAGAGAAAAGATGCACAAGAAAAAGGTGACCGTCCTGCACTTCATTGCTTCCAGTGAAAGAAAGCTGAGCTCCCCTGTTAATCCAAGTGAAGAAAAAACAAAACTTTGAAAGAAGTTTACAACTGAATAACTCTGTTGATTTACATAGTAATTTATATCAAGCTCATCTCTAAATAACACTGAAATCCAGATTCAAATGCTCCTTATGCTTTGATTTGTAGAGAAAATTGGCTTAAAAAGGCAACAATTTCCTAAGATTCTCCATCGCACCCCACCTCCCCAAAAAAGGGAAAATTTATTATCCCACCTGACAACAAGTGACAAATGGACTTGCGTAAAACTCAGTGAAGATACGTACGCAAAAAATGATCAGTGTGTTAAGCATAACAAAACAGGATGCAGAAGCATATCAAATGTGCCAGTTTATTAACACAGCGTAGTAGCTACAACGGGCAGGTGGGAGGACCTGTGATACAGTAAACAGCTTAGTAGCAGTTATCATTACTGTCTGAAAGGTTCCTGAATAAAATCTGCCCAAATCACAGAGGTGATAATTTTATTTTGTTTTGCTATAACCAAACTACTCACTACTATTAACCGTTACATAAGGTTAACTATTACTATAAAAAATGTAACAACCTTTTGGGCAGTAACTGAATTTCATTTCTTTTTATTTATGCAACATTATATAGATTCCAAAACCAGAATCTGATAACGAAGGTGACTTGTTCTAAAGTATACTAAAAATATCTGCTACCTATTTTGCCTTCTAGTGAGGCATGTAAAATAGTAAAAATATTAAATAACATGACTTGACTCTCTAGAGACAAACAGCAGACGTGAAGAATAAAGAAAATCTTTTAACATACTGTAGTCATCCTTCACTGCAGTATAACTTTAAGATGTACTGATCATATTTACCAAAAAATGTATTCTGTATTAGAAACAAGACCCTCAAAATGTCTCTTCCCATGCTTCTCAACTCTGTTGAGACAAAGAAAGGAAATGGAGCATGAACATTTAGCAATTAAAAAGTACATAGCTATACCACTGTTAAATCCCTCTTGTTATGTTACAAAAAAAAAAAAAAAGGAAAAAGTCACATGTTCAGCTAAACAATTGAGAGCACTCCAGTGCTTTGAAATGATATCTTGCCCACGATATAGTGCTAACAATTCACTGTGTAATAAGGATTACACATTCTCACCTTCCATCATGCTAACTGCATTTTCACGGGTCATCTACGCATCCTTTTTTCCAGGTGACTAGACAAACGCACACACAAACTTCACCTAAAAATACACTGACTCTTGCCAAGTAGCAGCAGGATGAAATATACCACAGTAACAATCCAGTCTTTGTCCCAGGCTAACACTATACCTATTAACACGCTTTGATGCTTAGCCAAGAAAAATCTCAGTGCTGGGATTCTGGGTTTTGTGCCCAAACAATCTGGGTTTGTGTTTAATATAGTATAGACAGCTTTAAAGTTACTGCCAATCATTAACTCTACAAAGAGCATGTCTGGGATTATTTTTTTGTTAAAATGAATGTTATTACGGTAAAGAATACAGAAAAATCTATATTATTCTGAAAATAATAAATGAATCATGCTATCCTTAGCATTAAGTGTACGGTCTCCCTCAGAAAAATAAAGTATTTCTAAAACCAGTTATGAAGTAATCTTTCTTTCCTGTATGTCAGTCATGCATTACTGAAATATTCAATTTCTTCAACAAAACATAAAAATGCAAATGAAAAGGAATACACCAGATTCTTAAACTTACAGAAACCTTAAGGATTGATTTTTATCAAAGGAGAAGAAGATCATTCCTTCAATTATGTAGTGATAGGACAAGGAATAATGGCTTTAAACTAAAAAAGGGTAGATGTAGATTAGATGTAAGGAAGAAATTCTTTACTATGAGGGCAGTGAGGCACTGGCACAGGCTGCCCAGAGAAGCTGTGGACGCCCCATCCCTGGAAGTGCTCAAGGCCAGGCTGGATGGGGCTTTGGGCAACCTGGTCTCGTGGGAGGTGTCCCTGCCCATGGCAGGGGGATTGGAACGGGGTAATCTTTAAGGTCCCTTTCAAACCAAACAAGAGACTTTTCTGAAGTAATTAAAAAGAGGATCTCATCAGCAAAAAAGGAATTGATCAATGGTTTTAAATAGAATGGATAAAATTTAAACATGACAAATAAAGTGTGTGATAAGGATAATATAAAGAAAGCAACACCACAAGTAGCATTTCAGGTTCTAATCTCAGCAAGATGCAGTCCCTGATTCTTTCTTAACACTGATGCCTATATATTTATACTGTGAGCCTTGGGTATAAGGTCATGAATGCTTTCTAGAGCATTAAAACTTGCTTAAAACTCTCTAAACTTTGACAGCTGACTTCTGGCCCTGCCTCTGTAGCTGACTTTTCTGATGTTTCACCAGAACTGAATCAGAGACCATATTACAAGGAACTCCTTGAGTAACTGTAATGCTCTGATTGAGGAAAAAATGACAAGAACAAGTGGCCAAGGGAACAGGAAAGGAAGGCAGTAATCTCTTGAGACAGCCTCAGGAAAAAGAAACGTTACTGAGTCCCAAGGGTACGGATTTGCTCTGTCATTTTACCCAAAATATTCTTTCCTCTCCTTTATCCTTCATACCACATGATGATTGTCAAATTCCAGTCCAAAGGAATTTCAGTGGTTCTCAGGCTTATTTGTATGAACTTTTACTTACATGAGTATTTTCACTGGTATAATTTGAGTCACATAAGCATTTGCAGAACTGAGTAATTTCCGTATGACCGTGGATAAATGGCAATTTAGAAATTACCAATTTCAATCTATATTTCAAGGCTGCATATATTTCAATCTACATTGAATTTATCTGCCATGGTAAGCCACATAAGCCATACTAATCACACACTAATGTGCATACGTATCAAAACAAACATCAGGCACATAGACATCAAACATCAGACAAGTATGACTGTAAGGTATTACATAGCCTGCAGGTGAATCTGTATATGGTATCAATACAAAATTCCGATGCTGGTACTAGAACACAAGATTCAGAAACCATTTCCCCTTCCTTCAGACACTCCTGAAAATATACAGGACTAAACCTCTTTCCTCTTTTTCTCCTCTAAATTCTGAAGAGAATTTTTGTGCATATGATTTGCTAATTTAACATTAGCCGTAGTCAAGATCAAACAATACACCATAAAAATATCTATCATCCCTTTTCCAGGAATCTAACTTATAAAGACACCTTGACAAACAGACACCAAAACACTCTGCAGTTTATATATTGCAAATACTAGTTATGTGAAAGTTTCTATGTTTATATTTTTCAAGAGGCAGAAGCTTAAGACAGCCACTACATTAATCAGACACTCTCAACCATGGAACTGGAAAAGAACTGCGCTAATTTAAAAGAATACATCGAAATACATTTCCCTTTCAGATTCTTTCACTAACGTCATAATAACTTAGCATACACCAACACCACCCTTACTATTTTGTTATGCTAGGCACCAAATTTCTGTCAATATGTGTCTGTCCTTCTTTGCAATGCCGCAGCGTGGAAAGCAAAAAGGAAGTCTTCCCTTTTATAACAGGTGGTTCCACCTCACACATCTGCTTACCATAGCTGTGGTAATGTTCTCTCAGGTAACACAAGCTTACAGAATTCAGGATTCAAAACATTTCCACCTGCAAAGCCACAGTAGGCATGCATAAATCAGATCCAGTACAATATACTTTCAGTGTAAACTAGGTATTCTGTTGCATAATGTTTCATAGGCCATTATTTTAAGTCATTTCTGACATAATGTCTAAATTCTTCAAAGGTAGAGGTACCACCTAAAGCATGTCACGATTATGAGCTTGAGCTGAATTTGAGATCGTGTGGCAAGGACTGTATGTAGAAGAATCTACACTTATGAAGCAAAACAGGAAAATACGTTGATTTTGACATGTGGCAGCAGCTTTTTGTAATCTTCTGCTGTGAAGTCACTTAATAAATAATGGAGTAACTTACCTTACATATAATAAAAATATTTGTGTAGATACTATACACATAGCATTGAAATTATAATCTCCTATGTCCTTGCTGGATCTCCCACAGCCACGTTCACGTTTGAATTAGTTCCTTCTGAAGAATTTATATGACAAACAACAAAATCTGCTGTATTTAAGGCAAATGACTACCTAATGAAATTTTGTCAGGACACAGGTTAATTAAGATACACAACAACAGGGAAACTGAAATACTGCCATACTGGTTTGTTTTTCTGAAAGTGGAATCTTTACCACTATAAAGTTGTAAGCAACAAAAACAAAAGCCAACAACAAAACTAAACAACAACAACAACAAAGCACCAAAAGCCTAAAACCACACACCTTTACATCACTGTTGATTTTCCAAGTGGAAGATTCATCAGCATGCTTCATTTACATGGCGCTTTGCATCAAAGAAGTACTGCATCTCCAAAGAGCTTTTGAAATGACATCTCACACCAGGAGTGAAAGAGCAGAATATAGGAATCCAAATATATTAACTACTGATGAACAAACAGTAGAACACTCAGTACGCTTCCAAGTTTTTTAGTATAATAAAAGCCACTAAAGGTTAGGATTTAAGATAAACACTGATATTCTCCACTTGAGCAGGACTGCTAGTAGGGAGGATTTGATATTCCATGATACCTTGAGGCTCAGCATTGTATGAACTTCTGCATTTTTCCACAAATATCAGTTAGAATTTTATGGATTATTAAATAGGAGTTACATTCTACTCAACAAATAGTATGAGACAGTTCTGAAGAGCAAAATAAATCCCTTGGGTAGTCTGTAAATTCTGTTTTCCGGGTGACAATTTGAGACCTTTTCTGTTACCATATTATAGTACAAGTCAACATTAAAGGAGGTGAGACTGTAGTAGACAAAACATAACTTCTTTGATCTCTAACAGCAAAAAAATCATTATAAATGATTCTCCCATAACACTTTTCAGTCTCTTGCAAACCACATGAGGTTGTGGATGTAAGGATGGCCTCTCAGTATACAATATACAGAACTCTAAGAGGTGGAGCTGTGGGAATTTGCTAGTAAACTCTGGATAAGTACCCAGAAAAAATAAAAAAAAAAATAAAATTGTTTCCTGATTATATACTATACCTGACACGAGAACTTGGAGGGCAGGATAAAGAATGCTGGATTTCACACAGTGGAAGTTTTATGTTTACCATAGTTTTGCAGAAGTACAGCACACAATATATCTTAATACAAGGAAGCATAGAAGAGCAAATTACTAGTATTCAGAAGAAAAGTCACATATAGTTCTGTCATAAAATATAAATATATATATATATATATCTTTTACCCCCAAAAGCACGTAATACCTCTCCAGTTTCTGTCCTATTTGAAATGCAAGCTACACAAAACGCAATGAATTCGAATGAAAATTATTGTAACTCTACAGTTGCCATCTTGTTGCAGCATATTACACAAAATATATATCTTTGTCATATTTATTATGTAATCATCATTACCCAGTCTATTTTCAAACCAAGACAATGTATTTTAAAAATAGTCCTCTTTATCTAGCAAAGCAAAGATATAGTCTAATTTCATGCACCATTTACTATATTGGAAAAATGACTATGTATGTGATTAAATTATTATTTTTTTCATAAAATTAGAATTTCTCAATTTAATCTGTTAAGAGTTTAAAGTAGTTTTGGACATTTCTTTTAGAATGGAGCAGAAATCAGTCCACTGCAAAAACTTATAAAAAACAAACTGGTTTGCAAGTTTATGACTCTTGATTGCTCCCAGTTTTCAAAGAACATGCACACAGATGGAGCATAATAATCACAAAGTGAATGTCGTCTTTTAAGTATGTAATTAATGACTTTGAATAAAATAAAAATATTTACGACTAAACTTCCACTGTTGGATGAAAAACAAGTATTATTAACACTTATAAGTATGTAGAAACTCAAAACATTGAAGAACATGGAATTAAATTCAAAATACAGCCATCACAGTAACAACGACCTGAAGGTACAATAATGTATAAAAAAATGCAAGAACACAAGAGACTCTGCAAACATCAAGGCAATCTCATGCAATAATCTTTGCAGTAGTACAGTATTTCTTGCAACAGATTTTAATCTCAGCTTGTTCCCAAATGACAATATTTTTTTTTCTTTAAAACCTATCAGATGTTTTCCATTATTCTAAAATCTGTCACTTTATGTCTTAGGCACAGAAGACCTTTGGACCCAAAGTTAGGAGGTAGTATAAAAAGGCAATAGGTTTACCTGTATGATAACCAGCTGTAGGTATAGCTATTAGTTTCAATATGTATCCAAAAATGAAATGAAAACTAATAATTTTACATATGCTTAGCTCACCATTTAAATGAATTTTTTATCAATTTTATTGGCACTTTTTTGTTTGACTGGTACGGGATTAAACACACAAAACATACTCTTCTTGAATCAAGCTACAGTAAAATAATCCAACAAAAACGTTCCCACAGGAAAAGCATACTCATCAAAACCAAAAAGGTTTCAGAGGAGCATTAAATCAGAACTGATATGCTATCAGATACCTTCTTAGTAGAATTCATTGTGAGTTCCTGACTGGTTGCTAACCCCAGCTAATTTTAGAGTCAATTCAAATAACCCCTCTTGATTCCATGAAATCAGAAAAACTTGCTTCCCAGTGCCTTTAAAAAAAACAAAACCAAAACAAACAAACAAACAAAAAATTTAAAAAGTCGGCAATACAAAATAGGATGAAAGAACATCTTTATTGAATAAGAACTAGGTTACAGACTTATTGTTTAAAATAGTTGCCAATAGTTCCAAATCACTGGAAATGTATCTATTCATTCCAGGGAATTCCATACCAAATCCACAGCTACTGAATCATGCAAACTGTCACAGGACGGCAAATTATCCTATCAGGATTGCCTGTTAATCCGAACTTGTTAACATAGACTAAAACAAAAGCCTACAACAATTAATTGGAAAAATCAAGGAAGCAGGAACAAAATGCGAAACAAGTTCTTGAAGAACAGTGACTGAAAACAGTCTGGAAAGCCCTAGCAACATAAAAAATCTCAGTGGAATACTGGTAAGAGGGGCTGATGTGATCATTGTGTGAATAAACAGGGAGCAGAAGTGAGAAAAAGTTGTAGCTCTCTACATACAGCACCAGTACCACTAATAAGATTACTGACCAAAGCTCTTTAAAGAATGTTGAAAAATTGGAGAAAGAACAGAAAGGCCACAAAATGATCTGAAGACTGGCTGAAGAAAGCTGAAGTAGCTGAAGAAACAGAAAACATGGCACACTGTAGTGAACTTCAGAAAAAACAGCAAAGAAAAATCACTGGTTGCAAGCTGAACACAGGCAAGTTAAAGTTAAAAAATTGTATAAAATACTCTTAGGGGTAAGGTGCCTGGAACAGATTGCACTGTCCAACCAAATATGGGCCAAACTACACTATTGGTATCTACAAACTATGTCTGAATGCCTTCCTGTTCAGCTGTAGCCAAACAGTGAGCTCAATACAGGGGTAACTGGCAGTAAATTGCAGCACAGGATACATTGTTTATCTAATGGTCGCCCTTGGCTTAGGATGCTGTTAATACAATACCTGAGTTTACTATATGAAAATAACAGCAGTTTGTTAAGTACAATGAGGTTTGAAGTCAGTTGCAAATAAGGTTTGTACTCCAGAACTCAACAGCCATTCCTATTAACGTACATATTACGCTTCCCGGTATCAAACTGAAAAGCAAAGAGACAAACTGTATTGTTGGACAAGGCCTAGTCGTAACAGTGATATCTGGTTTAGGAAAATACTAGCAGTATATAATATTAACTATTATTTAATAGTTAATATATTGGAAATTGTAATTACTGCGAAGAAAGAACAGTTCTATATGGAAACAGATAAACCTCACTATCCAAAATGCATTTTTCTCCTTCACGTGCCCAGAAACACTTTCCAAGTGAATCTGCCTCATGTTTTACCCAAGGGCCGAGATGAGGTTGATCAGATCATTATTGCCTTTTTTTTTTTTTTTGGAAAATGGGCACAACATCTGTAACATCCTCCAGTCTGAGGATTTTCACAATGTTTCAAAGATTATAGACAGCAGCCTCACAGTGACATCAGCTGGCTGTCTCAGCAGCCTCAAATGCATCCCAAGTCCCATAGACTTGGTTGAGATTTCTCACTAATTCCTGACTCAATCCTCTACCACTATTAGCACTTCCTCCCTTTTTTGAAACCTTACGTAGACGTGTAAGCCCGGAAGACCTTGTTGGCATCAAGTAATCTCAGTCATTCCTGTGTGCACTGTTACTAAATCAGAAGGATTTTTCTGCGTTTAATCTTTCATGTAGATGTATAAATTCTTCCAGTTGCCCTTTAATCTCTTTACGAATTTCAGCTTTAGCTGAGCTTTGGCTTTCGTAAAAACATCACTGCATGCCTTGACCACTTTCCTGTATCTCTGTATTCCTCCTTTGTAGACTGTCCTCACTTCCACCTCCAGTATAGATCCATTTTGTCCATCAGTCATTACTTCCCTCTTGACTCATGCCAGTACAAAAAGTTTAGCTGCTCTCCTGACTGATCAGCTTGCTCCCCACTGCCACCCCACTCTGCCGTCCCCAGTACTAGGACAGACCATAGCTGTATTTGAAGACCTGTCAGTTCTCTTGAGTTCAGTGGCCTGTCAGAACTGCCTCCCACAGGATATCATCTATCAGTTCCACGAAAAAAAAAAAAAAAAAATCTCTTGATGTCCAAGATCCAAACTCTGCTATTTGCCTTCCTCCCTTCATTCAGGAACCACTGGTTATGATGGAGACAGAAAGACAGAGAGATGAAGGAACATTACAGTCTTACTAGATGCCTTACTAAAACATCTTCTTTAGCAAACCATTACTAAAATACGGACAGCTGAAGTCTTGCAAAAGTCTGATTTTTTGGTAAGCTAGAATTACAGAAGCTCATTTCTGAGGATGCATCCATCAATAAATTTGTTTTCTGGGGGAAAATATTAAATAAATGTATTTAAATCAAAGGACTATATTAGACCACAACATTCAGAGAGGAAAAAAAACCACTTTACCCCAGAATCTGTGAACAAAATTGTTCATATAACAGTCTTCAATGTGTTACGAACATAACTGCACACACAACTGACCAAGATCATAAAAGACAATCTATCCCAGACAACTTTCATAACTGCAAATGAAGTTTCTTATACTTCAGCTCATACCTTTTATAAAGGTAAAGAATCACAGACAAAACTATTTTGAAGTCTGTATTCCAAAAGCATTTGCAGCAAGTTCATATTACATGTTTAAATATTGCACACTCAGTGCATCAATGTTTATTTAGATGCTAATAAAATGTTATGATGTCTTAACTATATTCTACATTGCTTTTAAACAACTTGTACTGAGTGGTCTGAAATAGACTTAGTATGAATTTGAGCATGTCTGCTAGCTATTTTTATTACTGTTATGCCTAGACTTCAAGGTGAAGATGGGGATGTCAGTCATTTGACCAAGTGCAGTTACCTATAAACAAACTAGCTATTTTATCCTGTTGTTGCAACAAATGGAAAAACAAACAACAACAACAAAACAAACAAAAAAACACATCAGAGGAATTATACTTCTAAAAGTGGTCTAGAGTTTTATGTTACAATGAAACAAGTAATTTCTTACCTACATGCACAGTAGACCTCTAAAGCTTCATGAGATGATTTTAACTATGATATTAAATTTACCTAGCAATATGTATTCTATACGCAAGAAAAAATAAGGAATGTGATAGTAACTATATTGCTACTCCTTTAACATATATGTAGATACTCATTTTATGATGATGGCTTATAAACCAAAAAAAATGAAATTACTTAGCTCAACTGTGCTTTATAGGATTATTAGGAGAAAAATACACAACAGAAAATACAAACACTTAAATTCAAGTGATTCAGCTACTCGAAAAGTCAGCATTCCTTCCTCATTTTAGCTATTCCACACAATTACTTCATATTGCTATTTAATAGCACATCTGTGATAGGGATGCAACTGAAATTATACTCTGTTTGTACACTGTATGTCTTGCAAACAAAAAGTAGTGAGAATTTTTAAAAGCTAGTAACGAGAAATGTGTAGCATGTGAGCTCCACCTACAGGATGAAAACAAATGTAAAACAGTATTTTTAATTACCAGACTAAGGTCCATTCAGCTAACTGCTCAAGCCACTGACATTTTAAAAACGTCATGTCATGCTGTTAAATTTTATTCTTATAGCAATGATGGCAGACATTTCTTTTATGTGTATATATTTTCATGCAAACAACCATTCTGTATTTTGAAGTTTAAGTTTAATCTATCAATAGAAACAAAAGATCTCTGGAATTTCTCAAATAACTTGTCAGAATGAGTGGGAAATACTTTTTCCTTAGGTTTCATATCGAATACAAAATTGGAAAGTGTCTTCACATTATTTTTAAAAACATACACAAAAGGTTCAAACGTATACTGAAATTACTAAAATTAACTTCACCATCTGAGCACTCCAAGTACAACTGCATTTAGAAGAAGCAGTCCTGGATCTCAATGCCATGAATTTGAGATTATGACTATTATTTCCATATTATTTCTCTGAAATTGATGTGCAAACTTCTCATTTCACGCACGGATTTGTGTTAAAAGAAATGACTGATACAAATGAATATAGATTTGTAGAAAACATCATGCATGTTAAAAAGACATGACTGAAAAAACACTTTTGGAAGCTCTGTTATTTTATTAAAGCATTTAAATATCTGATGAGATGAACAAATCTGCAAGATAACACACATTTCTTGGCCCTCTAATATGTTACTAGACATTTCTCTTCAAGCTATGTATGGTAGATTTTTTTTTTTTTTTTAGTATTCCCACCTAATACATTTCTGTATGCTCTGATCAGCACACACTTGGACTACTGTTGGTGGTGAAGTCCCATGAAAATATTATCAATCATCTTTGTCACACTTTCAAAAAAGGTCACTATTGTAGAAAATGAAAATAATAGACTTTATCTCATCATATCAGAGCTCAACGTTAATAATGCCTTGTGGATAAACAACACAATGCCTTTGATTTTCATGCCAGAGAATACCAGACTATCAAGTGGAAAAAAACAGATTCTAGAACCTGATGTCACTTGTGATACTAAGCAGTGTCTCCCTGGGCTATTGCTCCCAGCTGCTAAAAATGCATTCAATAAAACCCTCTTCTGAGTCTTGATAGTCCATTTGGCTATAATATTACTGCAACTGCCCTGGAAGAGTGGAATAAACATAGGCAAAACACACTGACCTTCCACAAGCACAGCTGGCTTGCAGAATTCTTACACAAATGCCTCTGAAATGTGGTAAAATATAACACAAAAATTCCTAAGAGCATGCTCTAGCTTTGTGTTACACCCTCATGCTGTGAACTTGCTACTACAACTTAGGTATATATATAACTTATGGTTCTACTAGGCATCCCTGAAAAAAACAACAAACAGTTACACAGATTGGTTAACACGTTTGACAGATAGGTAGTATGCATGTACAGAGTTCAATGTCTTTTGCTATTTTAAAGATGTTTGTCTTCCATGTACCTGAAGGCTCTTTTCCAGAAAAAGCTTTCCTTGGAGAATGCCTTAATTTCCCACTCCTTCCTTTCCATTGTATGATACAGCTAACACTGATTTTTATTTGTCCAATGGTGACCACACCAGAACTTAGCCTAGGTAATTCTTAATTATTTAACAATTCCCAAGACTGACTTCACAGATTTTATTAAGACATGACTCCATAATTAGAGGCAGTTCATTGACTCTGAGAAGACTATAATTATTCCGTACGGGGGAATATTATGGATAACACCACAAACATTGTTAGAGCGTAGCATGAATCAACCACAGAAAGCACAGCAATGAAAAACAGGAACTACCTCTTTATGCAATCAGGAACTGCATCAGCACAATGTTTCCACAAGATGTGAGACAGAAAACTGCCTGATGTATTCTTGTCTCAGATAACGACATATATTCATTTTAATTGACACAAGATAAATATTTATGTAATTTATCACTGGGATTAGGTATCAATCTCAACTGTTGGACTAATAACTAGATTTGGGGAGTTATCCATCATCCTGCTTGATATCAGTGTACTTCCTGTGGATCACCTGTCTACAGCAGAGATAGTACATTCACCAATTTCCAAAGCAGCCATACAGCACAATTTTAAATATGGCAGAGAGGAAAAAGAGAGACAGTTCTGTTCAGAGGCAACTGTTCTGGAAGAGAATTTAACATAGCCACTGCACACCCAGAATTCATTATAGGCAAAGTCTTAATAATTTCATCACACAATTATTTGTGACAACTGTATACAGTTAGAGTAAAAATTCTAATTTTGGTGCTTCCTCCTCCTACCCTCCAGTAAGTTTCACTGAAAAAGTAAATTTACCCATTGAACCTTTAGACTGCAAAGACTGCAAAAAATTACAAATTGTTCAGTAACTTCTGAAGTCCATATTTATTGAAATACTCAGTAATGGTTCCTAGTAAATTCTTATTATGCAGAAATTCCCAAGCAGGCTCTGGAAGCAAGATTTCCAAGATACAAGATTTCCAAACAGGCATGTTAACTCACTGAAAATTGAGTGCTAATCAGTGCAGATGTTCATGAAGACTAGCATTACTAGCAGGACTAGTATTACATGACTAGAACCTATGCCATTATGTGATATTATGCTGATATTGCCACAAAAACATAGTAATTTGACTAGAGATAGTTTAATTATTTGAATATAGTGTTACACTACTAAACATAGACATGTTCCAACCCCCTAAGAACAGCCCAACATAGTATTTAAAAACTGTTGTATCAATTGCAGTGTTGAAAATCTGCTACATTGTAAAACAACTGCTACATTAAAGCAGATTTAAACAATGGAGGACTAGGAAGACTTCATGTAAGTCCCAATGGTGGATGACCACCATATATTATCACAGATAGAGGATCTGCAAACTCATGTATTTACAACTATGTAGAAAAACAAAGTAAAGCATGACAAGTGCATACAAATATTCTTAATTTGTAAGTCACAGAGAAAAAGAAACAGAAAATGTCCCAAATAAAGTGCTCAGGTAGTGTAACTGCCATGTAACTTAACTCTTAGGTTTAAACTGCAAAACTAAACTAAGAAATGAGAAAACAATTTCACCTTTCACAGTTAAGAGAGAATGATATTTTAATGTAATGCTAACCTACCAACGTTGAAACTGGAAAACCGGAATTGAACAGAAGATATAAATGTAAACAAGCTGGAGGGAGAAAAAAAGCATGATAGTTACCTGCGACTGCTTGTTTTCTTTTCTGTCTTAGTTTCTTCCTCTTGAACTGGTGGTTTAACAGCTTCATTTGCATCCATTTTCAACTTTTTTGCAATACGTTCTTTCATTTGAAATCTCTCATTGCTAGCAGCTTCATCTTCTACACTATCAGCATCTTCATCATTTTCTTCCTCCTTTATTGGTTTAAAGTTAAAAAATGTCTCCTTTAGTTTTTTTTATTGTTTGTTTTAAATTACAGAATTCTGAATATGGAAACTTCTTACAAAAACAACCCCTTACTAAAATAAACAAAACAAAAAAAACAAAACACCATTTAAAAAATGTTTCAAAGCAAAGTTTTAAAACAAGTATACCCTTATTTGCTTCATAGGGAACAAAAATGCAAAAATTAAAAAAAAAAAATCATACACAAACTACATCTTTATGTAACACTTAAAAAACTAAAATAGTCTAGACTTTAAGCCCTTAAAGTCTAAAGGTCTGCAGAAAGCTTCACAACAAGGTGGTATTAGTCTGATTGTTGTTCATGGATTCAAAATTTGATCACGGAAATACACTAAACACTTCCTTAATCTTCCTTTAAACGATAACAAAACTCATTGAAGTTTCCAGCTTCAAGGCTACTATCCTATCATGAATGTAGACAAGAATGTAGATCCAACCCGGACAGACTAGATCGATGGTCAGAGGCCAATGGGATGAGGTTCAGAATAGCTAAGTGCCAGGTCTTGAACTTTGAACAATAACCCCATGCAGCGCTACAGGCCTGGGGCAGAGTGGCTCAAAAGCTGTGCAGAAGAAAAGGATTTGGGGGTGCTGATTGATGCTCACCTGAACATGAGCCAGCAGTGTGTCCAGGTGGCCAAAAAGACCAATGGCATTCTGGCTTGTATCAGGAATAGTGTAGCCAGCAGGACCAGGAGGTGATCGTCCCCCTGTACTCAGCTGAGGTGAGGCCGCACCTCGAGTACTATGTTCAGCTTTGGGCCCCTCACTACAGGAAGGACATCGAGGCCCTGGAGCGTGTCCAGAGAAGGGCTACGAAGCTGGTGAAGGGCCTGGAACACAAGTCCTATGGGGAGCGGCTGAGGGCACTGGGGTTGTTTAGTCTGGAGAAGAGGAGGCTCAGGGGAGACCTTACTGCTCTCTACAGCTCCCTGAAAGGAAGGTGTGGGGAGCTGGGGGTCGGCCTCTTCTCACAGGTAACTAGTGATAGGACTAGAGGGAATGGCCTCAAGTTGTGCCAGGGGAGGTTCAGGTTGGGAATTAAGATAAATTTCTACTCAGAAAGAGCAGCTGGCCATTGGAATGGGTTGCCCAGGGAGGTGGTGGAGTCACCGTTCCTGGAGGTATTCAAGGAAAGGTTGGACGTGGTGCTTAGGGACATGGTTTAGTGGGTGACATTGGTAGTAGAGGGATGGTTGGATCAGATGATCTTGGAGGTCTTTTCCAATCTTAATGATTCTATGATTCCGTAAGACGATAGGACTGGCCATCAATGAGGAAATTTACAAATGCCACTTGGATCAAAAGAGTTTGCAAAAACCTATGAAATCAATCATCCACATTTCCTACAGAGGTATTATGCTTCTAGACCTAGCAGATGGAGACAAAGGGGATAAACCACCTCCATTTAAAGACATTTGAAGGGAGAAATAACTAATTCCTATCAACAATCAGGAAGAAGCAACTCGACTGAACCAACGCCTCTGCACAGCAAAGCTTCCTTGAAGAAGGAAGCCCACTTCACAGAATGACGAAGCCCACTTCATCCTCCATAGAAGGATGCCAACTCAAAGTCTAGATCACAAATCTCTTGATGCTTTGCAGCGGTGCTAATTAGCAAGAGAGTGCATAAGATGCTACATGACTGTCATTTTATCCACACAGAGAGAAAGAACAGACTTTGAAATCGTATTCATGAGAACTGTGCTCTAACCAGGATACAGCCAGGATGTCAGCACTGGGAGAAAATGTCAGCATTCTAAAGAGAATATACTTGTTTTGTGTGTGACTGACAACCAGGACAAGTATAGCATGATGACCATGGCCATATAGATAGGGAAGGGAAGTGGAAGAAAAAAATGAGTTTAAAATAAAACAGAGTAAACAAATAAACTTTCCAAAGCATTTGTTTACTCACTAAACTATCAGGAAGACAGGACGACAACAGACCTTAATGGCAGGGGGGCAGAATCCAGAAAAGGAACATGACAGGACTTTGTTCAAGGTGTTTAGTAGCCAGGTACGAAGACAGACTTCTGGTGGAGATCTGGCTAGGAGTTAGGTAAGAGCATTTCACTGAAACTCAAACAGATGGATAGGAGAAAAACAATGAGAACTCTAGACTAATCACAATTACTAAGTAGTAATTTAAAATTACTGAAGTGTGAGGAAGGCAGGAGGTTCCATGGATACCTCTTTAAAACGGAAGACAGAAAATGGTTCAACTTGTCCAACTCAGCTGAAACCCCTACTTCCAGAACCTTCCATTTTTCTCAACCTGCACAGAATTTCTTTCACATTTCTTCTACAAAAACACTGACAAAATAATAGAATCATAGAATGCTTTGGATTGGAAGGGATCATCAAGTTCCAACCCGCCTGCCATGGGCAAGGACACCTCCCACCAGACCAGGTTGCCCAAAGGCTCATGCAGCCTGGCCTTGAACACCTCCAGGGATGGGGCATCCACAGCTTCTCTGGGCAACCTGTGCCAGTGCCTCACCATCATCATTGTAAAGAATTTCCTACTAACATCTAATCTAAACCTACTCTCTTTTAGTTTAAAGCCATTATGCTTTGTCCTGTCACTACACTGCCTGACAAAGAGTCCCTCCTCAGCTTCCCTGCATGCCCCCTTTAGGTACTGGAACACGGCTATAAGGTCTCCCCAGAGCCTTCTCTTCTCCAGGCTGAACAGCCCCAACACCCTTAACCTGTCTTCGTAGGAGAGGTGCTCCAGGCCTCTGATCATCCTCGTGGACCTCATCTGGACCCACTCCAATGAGTCATAGAATATCTTGACTTGGAAGGGATCCAACAAAGATCACTGAGTCCGAATCCTGTCTCTTTTAAAATGGTGGTCATGTTTCCCCTCTTTCAGTCAGTGGGAACTTCACCAGACTGCCACTTCTCAAATATGATGGACAGTGGCTTAGCACTTAAGTTCACCAGTTTCCTCAGGATCCATGTCTGTTTCTCATCAGGTCCCATGGACTTGTGCACTTTTTGGTTCCTTAGCTGATCTCAAACCCGATCTTCTAGATTGGGAGGTTCTTCATTATCCCAGTCCCTGCCTTTGCCTTCTGGGGCCCTCGCTATTTGACTAGGACTCTTGCTGGTGAAGGCTGAGGCAAACAAGTCATTGAGTACCTCAGCCTTCTCTATATCCCAGGTAACCAGGTCTCTCATTGCTTTTCAGAGAGGAACCACAATTTCTCTATTCTTCCTTTTATCACTGATGTACCTATAGAAGCCTTTCCTGTTGCCCTTGACGTCTCAGGCCAAATTTAATTCTAATAAGGCTTTATATATGATATAGCTCTCCTCAACTCTTTCCCTCTGGTGGCTCCCTTATTTCCTCTTGCCCAGTCTCCTCTTCTAGTCCTTCTGTTGTCTCATTAACTCCATCTGACTTCATTTAGACTTTTTTCTGACATCTCATTTCCAACTAATACATTTAACAGATTTCTAGCCCAGAGCAGTCTACATAACTTCGGAGGAAAGTTGTTGTTCAGGTGGATGATGGTGTTCCAGAAGCTGAACTAGTGTTTGCTGCTGTTGTTAATTGAGTGGAGTTGCTCCCGTTCTTCAGTTTGCTCTGGAAATTAAAATGTAATGGCAGATTTTGTGCCAGAATGACTAACAGCTACCGTATCTAATATGACTTAGCCATTTGAGATTATTGATTTTAGGGGAGTGGAGAGAAAAATATAAATTCTTATCTATCCATAGTACTACCTGATACTTACTGTTCAGTAACTAACCGGCAAATAGGTAGATGAAAATAAGTTTTTACTGAAAGGAAACAAAAGAAAGTCACTGGTAGGAAAAAAAACCAGTCTTGCGAACTCATTACATATAACGTTTTCATTAATGACTTAGGCACAAAAAGAGGCTTAAAAGCAACAATGAAGGATTGTTAATACATAGGATCTGACTCTCAAAGGACGGGTGACCTTGAGGACTACAGTAATAGAAACAAGATGACATTTGCATGAACAGCAAGGTCTGCAGCTTCAGGAATAACAAGAATTTCTCTCACACACTATGGACTTGTAATTTTGGGGAGGTAAAGAGATCTGGAAGAATTATTTGCTCATAGGACGACTATAAAACTACCGATGTGTTGCAGACATGTAAAAGAGAAAGTGATCCTATAACATGTTAACAGAAATAGATCCAAAAGAGATGATAAAGTACTCGTACTCCTTTACAAGCCTCATGTAATTGCCTGAAATGCTAGATTCTAGGTAATATATTTAAATGAAATAAAATCTAAGGAGAGCACCTGTGGAAAGAAAAAGCTTCGCTATTTCCTGCTTCATGTCATTACTATGAAAAAGTAACAGCATTCAGATTAACTAGGCTAAAAAATAAAAATTGAAATAAATATACCTAGGGTGTCCCTGCTCAATATTCCCCAACACCAACCCCAGCTCATTTGAACATATGAAGAATTATTAATTAAATTCTCAGAACCCTTCAAATACTTCAATCCTCCTACACAACAGGAATTACAAGAGAGAAGAGTCCAAGAACCTGTACTTTGACTATGCTTTGTTAAAAATGCAACAGGAAACAGGATGGAAATCACAGAATCACAAATCTCTGAATTGCAACAGACCCACAAGGGTCATTGAGTCCAAATCCTGGGTCTCCAAAGGACCACACATACACACACACACAAACAACACACACACAAAAACAACAAAACAAAACAAACAAACAAAAAACCCACACCAATGAACTATTTTCTTTTTGTTCAGGTGCAAAAATGGGAAAGACTGCATCTTTCCTTCACTTCCACAGTACACCAACTAACAGTTGATAGGTACTGATTTATGCAGTGGACAGATATGAAAAGCAAAGTACTTACGAGGATTCATTTTAGGGAACATGGGACTATATTCCCAGTCAAATATTACATCCATGTCTCAACAGCAACTCAAAGGGCTATCCCATCACCTATGGCTGTAGGCAAACTCTTACTTCAGCAAGCAATTTTATCCTGCACCATCTATGAAAATGTTTTTGAAATTAAAATACCCTCCGTTTTTGGTTGCTTGTCCCATTTATTACTGCTTGCTTACTCAAATTTCCCATCTTTCAGAAGTGACACTTCATCAATACTATTTTTAGCGACAAATATTTATTGAAATTTTGTTTCCTTGAAGAAATATTTCCAACAGGATTCTTATTTATTCATAGATTTCCTTTCAGAGCTTAGATTTCTTAGTTTTATCATTATTTATGATAAATTTCATTTTATTCCTCCATACCTCTTCCCCCCCCCCTGCAATTTTAGGACTCTTACTAATGGTTTGTCACTCTGTGGTACATAACCTCCATATATACCTCATCTACTGACTGAAATATCTGGTCTTTATAAACACCGCAGGTGGCATGCAGAAGCATCTCCACCCTGCCATCAATGTTCACAATGGCCAAACCTTAGAGATCTGAAAGAACCACCAGTCTTTTGCTGAAAATCTGACCTGAAATAGCTGTCAAAATCCTCAACAGCAGCATTTGTTTCCCGTAAGAAAATATAATTCACATACAATAAAAACAAACAAAAAACCTACAAAGACTTACATGTAAAAACAAAAAAAGTTCCTTACCTCACTCAAATACATGTCTTCATTTGCTGCTTCACTAAAAAAACAAGAATAAGAATTTTAGTTTTGAACTACTTGAGAAGATTTAAGATATTATTATAAAAATACAGGTCTTTAATTAAAAATTTTGTTTAACTACTTGAAATTTTAGTCAACCTAGTCATTTATATCATCTGCACATTCAACCTAACAGTACCAATTAATATTATCTTCTATCATTTGTCATAATCCTTTCTAAACAGGAATGTTTAAAAACACAGGAGAAAACTGCAAGCTACAATACAATAGATATATTCTATTACTAAGTATATCTTGAGCTATCAAGACAAAATGCCAAGTTTTTAGTTTCTTGAAAGATGAAGAAATATAATAATGATTAACTATTAGGATTATTTTAAAACTTTATGTCAAACAATTTTGGCTCAAGAAAGGAATTTGATTGGACAAGTAGATAGAATAATGTGGAATAGCTCTGGATATCAATTTGGACCAAAACATAACCAATCAATGGACACAATGTAAGTGCAATGTCTTACGAGTGTAAGCAAAAATTTTAAACAACAGTACAAGAATACTGTCAGACAAAATACACAAGTGAGTATGTCATGTCTTCTAACTACCTTTTGCACTACATTGCTGTTAAAAGAAAAAAAAATCATAACACTGTTAAGATGGTTGCTTTTGATCTCATATCAATTCCTAGGATTTCATTGCAAATAATGCTTTGCATTTCAGAAAGTCTTCTTTATAATAGGTATGCTTTATTTGTACTATACCGATGGCTGAATTTAAGATAAAAATTTTTATTTGTTATACAGCCATGATTTAGCGCATTAGAAAAAAAAAAAGGAATCCATCTAGACATACTAAAGCTAACATATCCACTGTTATTTGTCACAAACAAATAATAAAGACCCTTGAAGATTTTTCTGTGACACTATTTGTTACAATTCTGTCACACAAGTTATGTTAGAGAAACAAAGCAAGGAATATTGAAAGAGTCTCCAAATTCAAGGCTTTGAGGTGTGCACTCTTCCATCAATAATTCATCAGGGTTATCAAAGAAACAATGAGCTTGTTGGAACCAATGACATTAATTTCATTTAAAAATAATCCAGAAATTTTGCTGCAAAGTAATTATTTCCTAATAGGAGACTAGAATTTTAAAAATTATCTAAAAGTATTACATATTTTGGATATATCCAGGTATATAATTCTGATGTCAGTACTGAACAAGTAGGAGCTACAGTAAAAGGTAAAATGGCCTACTTTGGACTTGTGACGTGCGTGTTAGCTTTATTAACAGCCTTCGTGAGTTCTTATGGGCTACACATGATTGTGAATGAGCTGTCTGATATATTTGGACCCAGACAGAATCTCTAACCAAAGGCTTTTAAGGAAACTAAATAGCTCTGAGATGGCAGAGGAGGTCCATGCACTAATAAATAAATAGTTAAAAGTCATGAAACAAAAGTTATGAGCAAACAGTTACTTCTGGAAGCAAAGACTACTAGTTTATTTCCAAAGTAGCGTGCTAGGTAAGTCTTTCAGCTATTCACAAAGCTCAGTAGCAAAGTAGGCAAGCAGCCAGGTTGCTGTGTTTTTGATGATACAATGTTACAATAGTAAAGACAAGAGGACACAGATCAATTGCCGAAGGACAAGAATGACGAAACAATAAAATAAGAGATGAAATTTGAAGTAGGTAAAAGTAAAGCTATGCACATATCAAAAACGAATCATACAAACTACAAGGAACTCTGAGCTGAACATCACTGATCATAAACAAATTCTTGGACTTGAGTATTGAGCTTAATTCCATGAAAATGTATCAGCAAGGGTTTAAAAAACAAACCAGAAGAATGACAAACTAAAGACCACCTTTATGCAAGTATACAGATTTACTATTCACCCTCATCTTTAATTTCTTTAGATTAAAAACAAATTTTTAAAAAGTATTTTAGAACAGAAAGGAGGTCACAGAAGAGTAACAAGAATAACCACAGATACACAACTACTCACACATCTTCCATTTGAGTGAGTTTTATGAATTCAGGCTGGAAAAGAGATGGCCTAAGAAGGGATTGTACTAAAGAAAGGTATACAGGGACTGGCTGCTCACTGTCTCTTCTGCATAAGAGCTAGAATTTTCCGAATGAGGCCAGTAGCAGCCAGGTTCAGAACAAAAAGAGGAGGTACTTATTCCTGCAATAGACAGGAAGGTGCAAGTGTAAAAAACATTGCAAAAGGAGACTGAATAAATACTTTGAAGAGAACCCATTTAAGGATTACTAAATAGATGAACCATATCAAACTCTGACAGTCCTCTGAGCTGAAAGTAGTTGGCTAGAAAGCTAGCAGCTGGCTAGTAGTAAGAGTACTCAGGGAGACATGTTTGCCATACTTTTATTCTTTGTTGGGCATCCATCAATGGCTGCTGTTGGAAACAGCATAGGGGATTAGAAGAACATTTGGTCTGATCTAGCACTGCCATTACTTTCTTAGACTAACAGATAAACAATGAGTATACGTGATGCTCATCAGGTCTAACATCCTGAAAGTAAATCTATTCTGGAACATGGAAATCTTGTATTAACCTTTTGACAGCAGGAACTGAGCTTAGATGTGGATCATCCTTCAGTAGATCATGACTACTTTTACTTTTTCCTTTCATACTCTGTTAAAAAAAAAAGAAAAAAAAGGTGTTACAAATTTCAGTGTTTGAGAGAATAGATGGTGAAAGGGGTAACAGTAGTAACAGAGTGGATAATAAAACCTCATTCTGATTTATAAACACTTTTTTTTAATTTTAGGTAGAAAAAGACTAACAAATTCGACAACTTGAAAAACTACTTCTGTCAACAGGTAATGGGGGGAAGGGGAAGGAGGAGGGAGTGCATGTTCAGTGACTAGATGAAGCACATGACAGATGCCTAACGCCTTCATAAACAGCACCAAACAAGTGCAGACAATTAAACCAGCAATTCGGACACTGAAAGCTTCAGTTTAAACACCAAGTGACAATCTGTGGAGCAAACACTGTCAGGTCCCAGAGCACATTAATATGCCTTGACGGCCTCGAGGAATTTCACAGAATCACACAGAATCATCTAGGCTGCAAGAGACCTCCAAGATCACCGAGTCCAACCTCTGACCTAACACTAACAAGTCCTCCACTAAACCATATCACTAAGCTCTAAATCTAAACATCTCTTAAAGACCTCCAGGGATGGTGACTCAACCTCTTCCCTGGGCAGCCTATTCCAATGCCTAACAACCCTTTCAGTAAAGAAGTTCTTCCTAACATCCAACCTAAACCTCCCCTGGCACAACTTTAGCCCATTTCCCCTCGTCCTGTCACCAGGCACATGGCAGAACAGACCAACCCCCACCTCGCTACAGCCTCCTTTAAGGTACTTGTAGAGTGCGATAAAAGGTCACCTGGACCTCCTTTGCCTACAAGCACCATTTCAGCTCAGACCTGTGAATACAGTCACTGCCTGAGCTATGTCAGAGGTATGCCTATGTCTAGGTCTTGTACAGACATTGAAGCCTTGTCTCCATTCTGTCTCCTGCCTCATCTCTTTCTGTTCCCTGCTAGACTCCCTGGATGGGCGCCTTTGTCTTGGTTATTGCCTGCCTTGTCCAAGACTGTCAATGGATCCTGTTACTAGAAACCAGCTCTGCCTGCTGTATCCAGATGCTGTAGGACTATGCCCTAGTTGGTGAACACAGAGCCTGTGTTATAATCAGCCTCATGCAGCTATCCTGCTCTTCCTCTTCCCTGGCACAAACCTCCCTAGTCCTGTGATCTCCACCTTCTATAGCCTACTGGAATACACATATTTTCTTTCTAATATTCATGCCCTACATAATCCAACCACTTAAATATCCACCTGATAACAGAAGATGTAATTTGACCTGTAACATTTAACAGCCATCGGTGGCCCTAAACTCAATGAATTTATATAATCCCTTTCTGAAAGTATATACACTTCCTACTTTCATCATGTTCTGTGGCATAAATGTTCACAACTTAAATTCCTAAATGGAAAAAAAACCCCACACTTTTTCTGTGGTAATTTATTTGCTCATTTATCTTTGTATCTTAACTCTCATATTGTGAGAAACAGCAAATCACTCAATTTTTTTTTTTTTTAAAGTTACCATCACCTGTATCCCAAATTATTCTTCTTGGTCTTTTTAGTACAGTTTCAGGGATAAGAATCTAAACTGTAGTTACCATGAATATGGTGATACAATGCAGCACAGGCAAAACGTACTCCATCTCTTAAGCTAAATCTAGTATGGGCTACACTAGTCCTGAGCAGAAAATTATTCATAAGGGAAGATGGAGAAAAAAAACTAAGGAACAGATCAGATCTTCTTGAAGTCTGTACTAAATATGATGTGACTGAGACAAGAATACTTAATTTTTCACAAAAACATGCAACTATTTATTAAATACCATACAAAATTCATTCTGATGCATACTGATTTTATTTATTTGTCGGGTAATAACTGACTAAGCTTTACTTTGCTAAAAAAATAATAGAAAGTGTTCCTTTTTTCCAGATCTTTAGAAGATTCATCAGTTACTTTCAGACCTTCCTCTCAACCTCAGTTCTTAAAGTATACCCTTCTTAAGTTGAAATAAGAAAGATCCACTCCATCTGGCAACCACCACCAAAAAAAAAAAAGTTAACAGAATTATGTATTTGTAGCTGTCAAAGAATCCCATTCTCAACTTTCAACTTCACGTTTTCTTATTGAAGACCAAAAATGAAAGTTGGTGCAGAAGTCCATGTAACAAGAGAATATCCAGAACCATAAAGATTCTGATCTAATATCTAGACCTATTAGAGATAAGCAATTTGGTTTGGATAAAAAAGTTTTCATTCTGCTACAAAGAATTAATAGAACTTCTTTATAAACAGTCAGTTTAGTTTTTCCAGATACAATTAGTACAGAATTTAATCAAGACAATTTTAAGACTGAATTGGAAGACAGCATGACAATACTGAACTAGGCTTGTTATGAAAGAGATGTTATATTTAGATAATTTTAAACTGAAGAACAAGTATTTAGGGTGAAAGGGAAGAACAAAGCAAACAAGTTAAATGCAGTATTAAAGAAAACAGACATGTACCAAGAGCAGAATGGCAGATATACATGTTGTTAAGGTAAACAAGCACAGTTAATCTGACAGGGTAAGTCAAACTAGGAAAGAAAAGAGAGTTAAAACTACTGAGTAATAAACTTTTACTACCCTGACACTGTCTCACTGTAATATCATGCACCTTTGTATTCACTGTTGTCTTTTATATTTTACCTAAATCCTTAACGCTGAAAACTGGTTTTTTTTGTTTGTTTGTTTTTAAATTTACGTTGGTACGGTACTCAGCACAGTGTAGTCTCATCACTAACTGAAGCAGCTAGGCACCTGAATCATACAAGTAAATTAGAAAGTCCAGAGCTCTAGAGAAATAATTTGGTCAGTAGTAGAAATGAAGAAGACAATTTGCCAAAGATATTTTTAAACTAACCTTATTTAAGTGGCAAAGTCCGATATGGAAATGCTAGATGAAAGACTACCTGTGCAACTCTAGTTCTTTGAATATGGACAATTCATACTAGTGAAACATTTCAATTATAAAAATGCACTGTTTTTCCCACAACATCACTGCCTCACTCTGGACTCAGAATGGATACACTTAAGAAAACACACCTAAGAATTTGCTGGTAATGAAAAAGTTGACTTTTTCAAGTTCAACTGTTTTACCATCAAATAATCTTATAATTAAGGAGGTGAAGAAGAATAAAATATCTATCACCTCCAAGAATTTTAAACAGAAGAGATAGCTCTACACTATGAAGTATGAAACAATTTTTTATATTTCCATAACCACTACCATGCAGTAACTGACAGCACCTTCTGAGTCAGAAAAGTTAAAAATCTCTTTTTCTTCTACACGTCAAAATACTAGACTCATAAAACTAAGGTCATTTCTGTTATTGTTGTTCAAAACTTAAATGTAAGAACAATATTAAGAACTTAAAAGTTAACAATTTACTTGTTTGTGGAAGAAATTAAAGTTGAAAAGTGTGGATGGTTTGGTACAGTACCTGACTAACTCTGTTGACTTCCTCCTCTTCTTCTTCAGCTTCTTCCCCAAAGGAAAGCAGGTTAAAATTTCTTTAAGAAAGAAAACACATTTTCTAGTAAAACTTTAAATGTTGTTTCATTAACATTCCATAAACTTTAAACATTTTACTTCCATATTGCATGTAGGATTTTGTTTTTAACTTTTTTTTCCCCTGATAAATATACCAATTTCTAACAAGTATAACATGTTGTTTTTACAATAAACAGTACTTAACTTTAGCAGTATTTAGGGAGTGATGTTTCTATTCTATACTTGAGATAGAACAATCAGGGTAACTACAAGTTAGAGTAGTTTAAAGTCACTTACAAAATGGCAAGACAGAATTAAAAAACTTCCATAGACTCATAAATGCTGACAGATTTGTATTTTTTTTTCTAATATAGCAATGTTCGAGTACCAAACACAAAAAATTTAAAGATACAACAGCTGAGAAAGGCATTAAATGCACATAATCACAGAATGTAATTAAAATAAATAAATATCAGTATTTTCCTTTTAACCTGTGTTGGAAACAGCTAGTTACAATATGATCTACTTCTGTCCAACAAAATCGACAGCATGTGCATAGTTTAGATTTCCTATTACTTTTCATTAAATGTTTAAATCTACCAAATTTCATTCGCAGAAACTGAAGTTTCCTATGTCTACATGCTTGCCGTTTGCTGAGTATTTTAGTGGGAGGCAACTGGTAGCTGATAAAAGACATTAAAAATCTCAAACAATCGAGCCCACGTTAATAATATGCATTAACTTCTGTGTCATTTCAGTCACAAAAGAATGATTGCATATTCCTGCCACAGGCTTACACTACTATATTTCTAGTCTCTTTTGTACTGAACTGTCAGCATGTACAAAACAGTATATATAGCTCATTGATGCACAGGAACCACTTCAATCAGAGCAACTAGATTTGTACCATCTCTTTAAGAAATAGAGCTAGCAGATTTTGCTAACATTAAAGAACACTCTTCTTGCATTTTGGTAAACCCCTGTGTTTCAAAAGCAGAAATAGAAAATTAACAAGCTGCAAAGTAAAGGTAAAAAAAAATAACCACCACTTTGTTGAATATATTTACTTTGTGCCTTTTACTTTGGGCTTTTTATCTTCTTCTTCTGGTTTGTCCCTCTTCAGTTTTCTATTTGGTCTTGGAACAATGTCATCAAAAGGATTAAACAAAACCTATGAAAAAAATAATATTTTAGACATCTCTAATAAGCATGTTGTTATGACTAAATGATTCAGTATTTAAAAAATAATATATAAAAGATATGCCAGGTTTTCATACTAGAACATAGTTGTCTGAACACTGCAAACAAAACAATCTTAAAATTTCAAATTTTAAAAAAGAACACACGCACCTCACTACTTCTTATTTTGTGTGGACTGAGTGGTCTTTCTTCCTTGTCAACTTCTACTTCAGCCAGCCGCAACATGTTATATATTGTATCCCCTGTAACCTGTCAAATTTATTAAAAAAATAAAAAAGAGGGGCTTGAAACTGCTCCCTTATAATTTTTGTTAATTATTCTAAAAAATGCAAGGCAATTATTATGTGAAGAATTTTGAAAAACAAGTGATTATAGGAAATACTATAAGCACGTAAGACTTTTTTAAAAGAGAGCTAAGTACAGTGCACAAATGGTTTTGTTTTTTAAATTAACAGCAAAGTTGAAAGAACATAGGTAGCTAAATGTGTATTTTTGAGAGTGTATATAGTGGAATGTGGCAAATTCTTAATGGGAACTTTGAAAAAAGGAAAATAAAAGATACTGTGAAGTAGAAAAATTGTTGGTTTATTTTCTTTCAGGTAAACCAGGGAAGTGGTAAATTTCTCTTACATTTTTCATTTTCCTGATTCACCTTGAGAAATTATGATTTTCAAACAGCATTTTATAAAATATTACTAGTATTAGATTAGTTTAATAAAAGTCATTATTTTTAGTAAGAGATTATTCAAAAGGAAGCACAACACTAAAATATCATTTAGAGGAAAAACAGTAACAAAACAGATAACGATGGGAAAAAACAGAAACATTTCTATCAGACACAGGAAACAAAGAAAATGGAGACAGCTAGAAAGGAGTGAAATAAGTTTCACATGCATATAACAGAAAACAACACTAAAAGGGCCTTTGAACACAGAGAAACACATAGATGCTTCTGTCAAACTGGGATTCTAGTCTGTGTAGCAGACCTTTCCAAAGATTGTGTGCTTGTTATTAAGTTCATCTGCACGACCCAACGTAAAGAAAAACTGGCTGCCATTATCATGGGGCCCAGCATTTGCCATAGCAACAAGTCCTCTTCGATTAAATCGCAGTCGTGAGTGGAACTCATCCTGGAAAAGACAAAGAAGTATTTAATCACCACATATTTATATCAACTTACACACGTAGAAATGAGCTGTTCATTTAAAAACAAACAAACAAACAAACAAACAGGACATTAACAAAATCAAAGTAATTTTAAAGCCAAGATTGCATTTAAAAGCTTCTGTTTTCAGCAGTAAAAAATCTTTGCCTGGTTCTTCCTCTTAGCTCCTATAATGCAAAGAAATGACCAATCTTCTTTCAAAAAAAACCCCACAACACATAACCAACAAACGTTAAAGGAAAAAAAATATAAGCTACTATGCTGATAATAGAAAGAAACACAATTTAAGAAAAACTAAGTTGTCTTGTTAACTTTTTCCACACATTGCCTAATAATTGCTATTCATTATTTCTGTTGGAATTAATGCTCCCTCCAATACTACAAAAAATTATTCTTAAAGTAACTGCATTGTGTATATTTCTTGTAAAACTACAATTCCAGTTAATTGCTCTATTTAGGGGAAATCCTAATTGATGTAAGAAACCTGGAAGTTTAATAACATTGCAGAAGTTCAGTATTACTCAAATCCAAAGAAAAAACATTTTGTGGACCACGAGAAGACAGAAGAACTTTTGAAGAAGATGAAATTGATAAATAATATATTAATATTATTGAAGTATCAGAATTGTAAACACTGTAATACTGAATAATATCACTAATTAGTAGTAGTGTTGCTACTACAGTACTGGGAGTATTTGTTTTGAACTCTGCTCAGGTACCAATCTATTCCACAAACTCCATGTTTTTGCCACATGCAGATGTCTACTCTTGCATCAGGTGGACAGAAGGCACAGAGACTGGCTATGCAGCTTCATTCACAAGTTAAAGGTGTTTGTCCTGAGTGAAATAAAGTAATGAAGCAGAACAGAACACAGCTGCTGTGCACGTATAGCTTCACTCAGGATATGAACATCCTGCTCAAGACATGAGCCATGCCACTATTACAATAAAAATGAATATATATACAACATTCAGAGACCTTTGCTAACTGAGATAAAACACACATAAACAATATACATTTCTGTATCTTAGTCTGCCACACAGAATTATAGAATCATAGAATGGTTTGGGTTGGAAGGGACATTAAAGATCATCTAGTTCCAACCCCCCTGCCATGAGCAGGGACACATCCTACTAGACCAAGTTGCCCAAAGCCCCATCCAGCCTGGCCTTGTACACTTCCAGGGACTGGGCATCCATAGCTTCTCTAGGTAACCTGTTCCAATGCCTCACCACTCTGAGAATTTCTTCCTAATATATAATCTAATCTAAATCTGCCTTCTTTTTAGTTTAAAGCCACTAATCCTTGTCCTAACACTGCACTCCCTGACAAAGAGTCCCTCCTCAGACTGATATGTCTGTAGTTACAAGGGTCTTTTTTCTTGCCTTTCTTGAAAATTGGAACAAAGGTCCATGTCCTTCTTATGCTGGGGGTTCCAGAGGTGAATGAAGGATTTCAGATGGGGTCTCATGAGAGCAGAGCAGAGGGGCAGAATCACTCCCTCGCCCTGCTGGCCACGTTTCTTTTGATACAGCCCAGGATACAGTTGGCTTTCTGGGCTGCAAGCACACATTTCCCAGCTCATACTGACTTTCTCATCAACCAACATGCCTAAGTCCTTCTCCTCAGGGCTGCTCTCAATTCATTCTCTGCCCAGCCTGAATTTGTGCTTGGGACTTCCCCAAACCAGGTGTAGGACCTTGTGTTTTGCCTTGTTGATCCTCCTGAGGTTAAAACATACAAACACCTACTCTGAACAATTCCACCCCATTCTTCCTTGTTGAAGTTCACGCTAGTAAGGTTATGCATTTATTATAGCATCAGAACAGATAGATTTAAGAACTCTCAATTAAGAAATCCATATTCAAAAATACTGAAGCAACACGTGAAAGCAAACACAGCATACAAATAAACTTGCCTTTCTTATATAATGTTTGCTGTCTTGCAGCCTAACAGAGTAGGAAAAACAACCGCTAGGGACTTATCAAAAACTAATGCATAAGATACACATTTATGTACCTTGAAGGGAGCTCCATATATTGATTCTCCACCTGATCCAGTACCAGTGGGATCGCCTCCTTGCACTATAAAACCAGGCACTACTCTGTGAAATATTGTGTTATTGTAATACTCTGAAAAAGAAAAGGAAAAGATCATTAAGTATATTTAAATGGTCTCAAAATCACACTTCCTTGTAAATTATGCAGACACATCAATGACTGGAGTTCTAGAAGACAACCACTGTAACTGGATTCTGCCATTTCCAGTAGGTTGCCTCGTCTTCCACTGACTTACACAGTGTGACTCTATCTCACCTACAAAGTATTGCTGATTACATTTATGAAAAAATCTGTGATATCATAAATTTCTGCTGCATAAGGTATTGCACATCACTGACAAGATTATATTGATGAGTTATTTTCTTTTCAGTGCCATCACTAGATAGTGCTGAAACATATATCCACCAGATAGTGCCACCAACATATACTGTTTTAAAGAGAGAGCTGTCTACCATGTTCCGTCTCAGACAACATCTCACATATATAGTTATTCATATCCATACACCAAGTGGTTAACATTTTCACTCACCAGCATGGAACACAGATATTATCCCTTTCACCTATACTGTACACAGATCAATGATGTTCACAGAGTGAAGTATGTGGTATATTTTGCTCCCCAGGTTATCTTCTTATTCTCTCTCTCTCTCTGTATATGTATCTCTATAAATACACTTACCTATCTTATTATAGAATAAGATGTGTCTGAAAAGTGTTATGAGATCGTATGAAAACATAAGATTTGAGAATATAACACAACATATATTTCCTGTTTTTTTTTGTTTGTTTGTTTGTTTTTTCCAAATCTGCAGTACGCTGCCAAGCGAAGCAGGATCTGCCAGAGTTGCAGAACAGGTACATATATTCATGGATGATTACACTCTACGGTATTCACAAGGAAAACACTCAAGTTTACCATACAAAGCACAGAATCCAACACAGCAGTCACACAAATTCAGAAAGAAATTAAAGCTTAGTTTCTTTACGACTGAGAATAACTGAAGGTTACTCCCAGGACTCAGCAAGGGCTGAGAAGTTGATTTACCACTGCAAGAAAAAAATCCACATCTGCACATAATATGTAAGAACACAGAGCAGACTTGATCTGTGCAGGAGGCACAAATCCCAGACTGTTATTTTTCCTTAACAGAGGAGGGCTAAAAAAACTCTTAACAACCCTGTAAATGTATAAATGGGATAACAGCAGCACCTAGAAAACACATAAAAGGGCAAGGTCCTTTGCACATTCCTGGTATACTTTTCCCAACACAGAACTTCTCATTCTGGTACCCAGTACTTAAGTGAAAAGTGTTACAGAGCTTCCGACAGTGAAAAACTACATCAAGTGAAATATTAAAAATGATCCTGAAAAAATTAAAAGGTAGTAAAGATAGTGGTACAGGAATAAGTTTAACAGAGGATGTCTAGGTACTGCATCACTGGTGTTTCATTCATTCTTTAAAGCAGTAACTGTACTTTGCAGAGACTTGTCAAAAATAAGCTTTCTAAGCCTTTTATGTAAACGACCACATTTCACAAAAGCATGTAAAATTTTTCTATTTTTTGCCACTATGCTCCTTAAAAAACTTGAAATATATCCTCTTCCTGGGCAGTAGTTAATATTTTATAAATACAAATAATGAGTTAATATATTAAAGTTAAAATGTACTTATGAATTCTCTTTAACAAAAAGTACAAAGACATCAATATTACATATGAAGTAATATCAAGAAATCCTATGCCATTCAGTCATTACCTTCCATACAAAGCTGGATGAAATTTCGACATGCTTTCGGTGCTTCTTTTGACCACAACTCTATATCAATATCTCCTGCTGTTGTTCTCAGCAAAACCTATAAAAATATTGATAAATTCATCATTAGTTTTCTTGCAACTTTGACACTGATCAACAAATACTCTAAGTGAGTTAAAAGATACTTTGAAATTCATAACATTAGTAACAGGAGTAGATATCCAAATGTGCTGGGTAGCTATCATTTAGTCTCAATTGTTTTTTCCAGTATTTATGACACAGTTCTGAAATGGTAAGTATCATAGAATCATACAATCATTGCGGTTGGAAGAGACCTCCAAGATCATCCGGTCCAACCATCCCCCTACTACCAATGTCACCCACTAAACCATGTCCCTAAGCACCACGTCCACCCTTTCCTTGAACACCCCCAGGGACGGTGACTCCACCACCTCCCTGGGCAACCCGTTCCAGTGCCTGACTGTTCTTTCTGAGTAGGCGAAATGTCTCCTCGTTTCCAACCTGAGCCTCCCCTGGAGCAACTTCAGGCCATTCCCTCTAGTCCTGTCACTAGTTACCTGTGAGAAGAGGCCGACCCCCAGCTCCCCACACCTTCCTTTCAGGGAGTTGTAGAGAGCAGTAAGGTCTCCCCTGAGCCTCCTCTTCTCCAGACTAAACACCCCCAGTTCCCTCAGCCGCTCCCCACAGGACCTGTGTTCCAGGCCCTTCACCAGCTTCGTAGCCCTTCTCTGGACACGCTCCAGGGCCTCGATGTCCTTCCTGTAGTGAGGGGCCCAAAACTGAACACAGTACTCGAGGTGAGGCCTCACCAGAGCTGAGTACAGGGGGACAGTCACCTCCTGGTCCTGCTGGCTACACTATTCCTGATACAAGCCAGGATGCCACTGGCCTTCTTGGCCACCTGGGCACACTGCTGGCTCATGTTCAGGTGAGCACAGACCTCAACTCAAGCATGTCTTTGCATGCTATCACGCACCCAATTCACTGAGGCAGCACAAGGGAACCGCCGCCACCCCCACGGGACGCACGTCTCCTCCTCGCCTGTCCCCTAGCCGCCTGCAGCACTCGGTTCCTTCCCCCAGCCTCCCAAAGGCGGCGACAGCCCCAGCCCCTCGCGGGGCCTCACCTTGCCGTTGGTGGGGGGCTCCTGGATGTAGATGTTGCTCATGGCGGTGAAAGGGGCGTCCCGGGGGGACAGCCCCGACCCCTGCCCGCGCCCAGAGCCGCGCTTCTAACCGCGACACAGACCCCATCCGCCCGCCATCTTGGGCGCCCCCATACGACCCAAGCAGGGGGGGATGCAGCCCAAGACAAGAAGAAGAAGATAGGGATCGGTCCCCGACCGGAGGCACGGCGGGGACAGATGATGAAAAATCGCTATGTAAAAAGATCCGAAGGGCTCTCCAAGCAGCTCAGTCCCTCCCTGTGGCTCTCGCCCGGCGCTGAGTTGTCCCGTCCTCCCTGCGAGTAGCACGGCCCGAGAGTGCGCCGGGCAAAGCCTTCCGGCGGGGAGAGGCGGCGGGGCCGTGCCGGGCCGGGCCGTGCCGCCGGGGACAGCGCGGGAGGCGCCATGGCGCTGCCTGGTGAGGGGATGGAGGCGGCGGCTCGGGGCGAGGCTCTCCGCAGCGGGGGCCGTGAGGAGGGGAGGGCGGCCGGGGCCGTGCGCGCGCGCGGTTTGTTTGCTTGTCTATGTATTTATTTATTCTTTCTTTCTTTCTTTCTCTCGCTTCTCTTCCGCACCTCTCGTGAGGAGCGGTCCGTGCCGAGCAGCGTTGCTGCCGGGGCTGGTGCCCTGCTGCCGCCGGCCCTGAGGTTGGTTAGCGCCGCGGGGCGGCCCCGCCGGGGGGCTCTCGTCACGCTCGGCTCTCCCCCTGCCTCCACCGGGCTGTTGTTTCGGTGGGGCGGGTGGGAGCAGCGGAGGGACGCTGCAGCCGAAAAACGGCCACCGTGTGCGCAGGGTGTTTAGATCTACGCCAGCCAAACGTATAGCGGCTGGTTTCTTTCTTTTTTTTTTTTTTTTCTTTTTCCCGAGACGTGAGGACTATTCAGCTGGAGAAAACTGAGTAAGTCTGAATCTTGCTAAGAGCTTAAAAAAAACCCTCTCAAAAGAAGAAGAGAAAAACTGAATAAACTTGCTCCCATTCTAGGAGGGGAGTTTCTTAAGGAAGAGATCTCACGTTTGCATTTAAAGGTTTGCAGAGCTTTTTTTTTTTTTTTGCAGCCTTGTGGTCTATTGAATGAGTGATGGTTGTTGCTCCCTCAGTTGCTGTTTTTCTCAAGTGTTAACAGTTGGGAAGAAGTGAGAAAGAGAGGCTTCTAGTAGCTCATTTGCTTTTAATTCCATAAAACTGCATTTCTAGCAACGTTATTTAAAGGCAAAATAATAATAATAGAATTTCAGCCTCAAGAATTTTGTGGGAGCAAGGAAGATCAATCAAGACCTAGTAAACCTGTCCTCTAGGTAGGTGATGGTGTGGGGGCGTCTTAAATTTTTCAGACTTTGTCAACAGGCTCTAGTAAGATAGCAGTTTTACTGTGATTCCTGCTTTTACTGCTGTGTAAAGGTTTAGCTCCTATACACTTTTTTTCCAGATTTTTTGGACACGCATTTGTTGTGTCTTGATGCTTGTTTCCCTGCTGTTTCTCTCTTAAAAATATGTGTGTGTTGTGTGATGTAGCTTTTGGTAAGGATATACGACTTGCGCCAGTCCACTAAAACTGGAGCCAGTGTTAGTATTCTGACCTACCAGTTTTAATAAATTCAGCGCTATTCTGGTCATGTGCTGGGTGATTCTGTTGGAAATCCTGACAAATGGCACCTGCATATGCAGTGGGAGATTTTGTAGTGTGTGCAAGACTGTACTGACTTCCCTTGCGTGAAGAGTGAATCTTTCTGTACCTACAGGTTAGTTACACACTAGGGCTGAAGTTTATTGAATATTTCAGAAAACTGAGATAAAGTAGGTAGTTTGGGAGGTCTTGCTTTTGAGTCCAAAGGTGAATTGAACTGGCAGGTGCTGTTCAAAGTATTATTTTTGGTATAGCATTGGGAGATGCAGGTGCATTTTTGTTCCTTGTTTCTTGATACTTTCTTCTGTGTTTCTTGTCTCCTTATTCCTCATGGGTTTCCCTTAAAAGACAGTCACTTATAAAATAGACACATAAACACTGCTGAATTTGTAAACCACAAAGAAGTTATGTAATACTGAGGTTTTGGGGTCTACAGAAGACTGGGGTTTGAAGGCTCGTCTGCTACTTTGAATACAATTTTCTAGAGACAATGCTTGTCTCAGTAAATTAAAGTCTAAACTTGTGGAGCTAATGTACCTCCTTTCTGGTTCTCTAATTTCTGTCATGGAAGTCTTGTTATGTTTGGTAATTTATTTAAATGGAGGAACTAGTTATTCTGAAAACTGTATACAGCTGTTGCTGTGTTTTTCATGCTCTATTCAGTTTAAGTACAGAAAGGCTTGCTTTGATTGCTGAAATTCTGTTTTGACTTTCGTTGTGAATAGACTCTGCTGATTTTAAAATAACACTGATCCTTTTAGGGGGAGGTCTCCAAAGCTTCTCTTTTTCTGAGTTACATCTTACTACGTCTATTTAACTTAACTGTGGGCTCACATAGGTATAGAAGGCCACTTTGCCAGTATTCTAAGGGGCGATCATTCTGGTCTGCATGTTGGTGTTATCAAGCCAGATTTAAAAGGAACTTAAAGAGTTATGTTAGTAACACATAATTTATGGATTTTTATCTTTCAGGTGGAAATAAGGATAACATCAGAGCTGGATGCAAGAAATGTGGCTACCGTAAGTTTGTAGTAAGCAAGATGATGATGCAGTGTTTTTTTCAATTGATGGTGATGGAACTACTTTTTGAATAGAAAAAGTTTCCTCCCTTGTTGCCTAGACAGTTGTCAGGTGAAGCTACCATATATTTTTACTTAATTTCCTTTTCATTCTCTTTTTCCTTGCACCTATTGGTGTTTTTGAAGACTTAAGTTTCTCAAGAGAAATAAAAAGTATGCTATTGTATTCATATGTATTGAATTTACAATGTCATTGCTTGAGAAACATGAATTTCAAGCATTGGCTTTGATATATACTGTAGTACTTACTGAGATCAGCATTTGTGCATCTTCAGAGTCTCATTGAAGGCTTAAGCAGGCTTTTTTGCCCAAGGAATGTCCAATGTGTTTTGAAAGAAAAAAGAAATAATCGGTATCATCTTCTACACTAAGAAAACCTACTTCTATATGCATTCTATATTGCAAGAAACAGTTTATTTTGTTACTTGTAAGTTCTGCAGCTAGCATTTAGCTCATGCTCTTCATTATGTTCTGTTCATAAAAGTATGTTTGTGGCTACTCTCCTGATGAGTGTAGATGTGTCTTAGTGAAGATTTTAATTTGTTATTCACTAAGTCTTGTTCTTTGGAAAAAGGAGGAGTGGACACTGATCCATTGTGAATCGCATTGAACTTTTAACACTGTAATTCAGGCTATTTTTATTTTTTTGAATGTTATATGGCTTGAAGGGAAAAAAGCTTGCTTGGTTCTTTCACTAAAGACTTTGCTTCCAAGAAATTTTGTCAGTGTATCCATTCATTGAAAGGAACAGGAGTATCAAAATAGATTTAGTGGTTCATTTGAAGGTGCAATGTCAGAAGATTTCTGGAAGAAAAGGAAACTTGTAGTCAAATCACAAAGCCTATGTTTATGTTCCTAAAAGTTCTGTCTTCAAGATGTAAGTTTTTTGATAAGAAGATGCATTTGTTTCAATTGCTACTTGACCTCCTGTGTCTTTAGCTTAGTTTCTCACAACCCGTATCTTCAATTTGTTTTATTTTTTGTTATTATTTCCAATACGTGTATGCAGCTTCAAGGGGTCTAGCTCTGGTCATGATTACTGAGATGTAATTTGTAATTTAGAAAACTAAAAATACTAGTCAAGTAATAGCTTGATCAGTATTATGTACGGGTTGTTAAAAATGAATGTTGTGTCAAAGAAGAAAAAATCAAAGAGAATTAAATTCTTCTATTTCACAAAAGGGAGACAGAAAGAGCAGCATAACACACTTGTAGTTTTTTAAATATTTCACTTCCTGCTTTTAAATAATTTCTTCAGGAAGAATCTGAGACCATTGAAGAAATAGGAAGTGAAGTTTGGTCAAAATCTTTAAACTTTTAAACAGAAATACGAGAGAGGTCATAAAGTATCATTAGGTGGAATACCATTGCATAGCCTCTCAAAATTCTTTGAGGCATTTTCGAAGTATTCACTCTCCTGCCTTGTTCATTGATTGAAGCCTAGCCTAACCTTTTTTCTTTTATCAAAACTGAATAATACTGAAGCTCTTTTGATACTATTTGGTAATTTTTCTGAATTTCTTTCTGAATTTTTGTTTTGTTCAGCTGGTCATCTGACATTTGAATGCCGAAACTTCCTCCGAGTGGATCCTCAAAGAGATATTGTTTTAGATGTTAGCAGCACTAGCAGTGAAGACAGTGAGGAAGAAGAGCTACAGAGATTGCAAGCCATGCGTGAAAAAAAGAGTAGGTTTTTTATTTTTAATTAATTAATTTTCTTTGAATCAGATAGTAGTCTTCTGGTGTGCCGGAACTATCATCTTGTCCTTTTTGAGAATTGTTATTGGTTCTTTTAGTCTGTGCTTTAAAGGTAAATCTTTTACATCTTATGTTTACACTTCAGAGAAATGATTCTATGTCTTTTTTTATTAATACCTTTCATAAGAAATTAATAATGTACCCATTTGGAACATCCCAAAAAGGGCTTCTTAAATGCAAAAGATAAGACTGTTAATAAGCAGCTGCTTAGAATAACATTACATGGATATTTTGAGTTTGTCCTGTGAGTACATATAGTTTGAACATCTTAAAGTCGACAGCAACTCTTAAAAGTAATGACAAATGAGGTAGTTCAGTTTCTCTCTAGTTCCTGTGTAATGTTTTAGCTAGCTGACTGAAATAGCTAGCCAGCTGAATTTCAGCATTAATATTTGGAGAAGTACTGCTCTCTCTTTGGAAGGTCTGTGCATCAGCTGTTTGTCAGAAAAAGGTGCGTTCATTAGTTAACAGATACCTTGGTTCATTTGAATTTGGATTCGAAAGAGGCTGTTCCTCTAAGAAAGAGGTGAAGGTTGTTCTATTATAGTATTTTCTAAATGAAATCATTTTCTTCTTTCCCTTAATTTAAACATCTTGTTTTGTTCTGTTGCTCTCGTATTCCAGACCCTAAACTCAGTTCTAGTAAGGATGATTTGTAGGGAGGAGAAATGATGGAGCAACTCTGTATTTTGCACAACAGTTATTTTTGTCAACGTTTCTTGTTTACTGCATTGCCAAACTAGGTACCTATTATTTATTCATTTGGAGAGGACCTGGGTATTAATTGCTCTCTGTTCTTCATTTCTTTCCCTGGATGTCAATATTTCTGTCCTGTATATAGCTTTTAATACAACTGCGTAGGCGGAGTGGGGAAAGGTCAGATGAAGAGTGACTTTCCTATCATGTTCATAGATGTTACATTGACAGTAAAATCAGATTTATCTTAGTTACAGCTATTTGTGAAGTGTGAAATAAGGCTGTGTGAGTTCAAGTAAGCCTATGGGAATATGTGTCTATTTTTTTCTGTACCTTCAAGTTACATGACCTGATTTCAGACTAGTACAAGTCCTTTAAAATACAGAAGAATGGATATGAAACCATAAAGTTGTATGTTTTACAGGGCGTCCTTCATTCTTAGTGTTCAGATAAATGTCCTTGGAATGTAAGTTGTATATTAAATTCTGCTACTGTGCAAGATATTTCTGAAATGAATATACTAGACCAGAATTTGGAGAAAAGAAAAACTTCTAACAATAATTTTATAGTAGCTTTACATTGCTGTTGCGGCCATTCTTTTAATGCTTATCATAATTCAGTCTGAAATGTCATAAACTTCTATTTTTTATCCATAGATTTGAATGAGGAGGAGGAAAAAAAGAAACAAAAAAGAAAAAGCAAAGAAAAACCAAAATTAAAGAGACCAAGGAAAAGGTAACTCTTTCATACACCTATTTTAATTTCAAAACAGAAATTTAGAAATATTCTGATGTTTGGGTGGGGTTTTTGTTTCAGAAAATGTTGCTGCTTTGAATCCAGTGGGTTTGGCAAGAACCTTTTTGATCGGAAAAAACTTCCCATTATCCAGTGAGAACTTGTTTGTTCTTTGAATAATGGTGAAGCCACAGGCTTCTGCTATGGAGTTAGGACGATGGAAGTCTTGAAAACTCTAGTTTCTGGAGGTGTGCAGTTCTGAGAAAGTAGCGTTTCGTTTGACTACCCAACACTGGGCAAGATGTGGTGGGGAAAGGAGAACAAAGAGTCAGGAGGATTATGGGGTTGGTCCCCAGCTTAGCTTATATGGAAAAGCTTACTGGACCCTAAATTTCTCTCTGTGCATGTGTGCACACATATGCACACACTTGCTTTTTCTGAGTAGCTTAACAGGCAAAACTACAGTTTTCCTTTTGATAAGCATGTATTGAGTTTTAATGTTCCTGTTGCTGTAAAAGCCTAAGAAAGCGTTAGTCTGGTTTTAAAGAAAAGGTTGCGATACCCAATTTATTGTGAACTTGAGCTTTGGCCTGCCGACTGATCTTTAGATGAGAGTATAGATTTTAGGACTGTTGATAACAACCCAGGAACTGCACTGAGAGCCAGGAAATGTGAAATGTATTTGGAGGACAGAATAAGGTGTTCTTTGGAGATAAAATAAAGCAATAGGATTTAACACTGGCCGTATTGGCATTTCCCCCCCTTCCTTATTTACATAATGTAGCTCTAACACTTAATGAAGAGTACAGAAATATTAGTCTGCTGGGAGTAGTCTTTACATGCAAGAAATTAATAGTTTATCTTGGAAACAATAGGACAGAACAGCAATTCTGAACAACTCAAGAACTTGAGCACAATAATTGAAACATTCCTTTTATTGTCATTTTAATTCTTGCATGTATACAGTCACTTCACTCATCACTGCTGGTTGGAGACAAATAATACCAGCTGCAAGAGAATCCAAATCTGTCATACCTATTTCTCTTAGATTTTTATATATGTGAAATGCATGAAGGCTTCCCCTAAGGTATTCCCATATTGTTGGGACTGATCATGTGATACTTTACAAGCTGGAAGCTCTTCTTTAGTGTTATACTGTCACTTGTTTTTTTGAGGTCTGTGCTCTTCATCTTTTTCTTACTGAAGGTTGCAAAAACATACAACTCGCCTAATCAGTTAATCTGCGTTGTAAACATACTGCTTTTCTAGCATGATAGACTAATTAGAAAAGTCATTGCTCAGTTGAACATGCAGACTGAGATACCATAAAGTTTCCACTGGATGCTTCTGTATAAATTCTTCACCAAATTTGATTTGCAACATTGTATGAATACTGAAATAATAATAAAATCTTGTAGCATTTTTCCTTCTCCAATTATCTGTCAATGTTTAATTTGGTCTAGGTCTTCCTCATCAAGTGCTGCTGAAGAGGATAGTCCAAAGCCAAAAAAACAAAAATCACACAAGAAGGAAAGGAAAAAGGAGAAGAAGAATAAGTCTAAGAAAGGAAAACATCATAAAAAGGAAAAGAAGAAGAGACGAAAGGAAAAAAGTTCATCTTCTGACAGTTCAGACAGCTCTAGTAGTGACTAATGTGCTGGCCTATTTTTGCTCTCACTTCTAAAGTGGGATGATTTTCCTGTTAAATCTAACCTATTTATGCTTTGCAATGCTGTTGTTTTAAAATGATGTATATTTTTTGAAGAAATCTATTTGGAAATGTTAGTGCTTCAAATTATTAAATGAAACATTTTAAAAAAAACTCCTATTCCCAATTTATTAGAATTCAACCATGCAAGTTGAACTAGTTTTTCGACTCTGTTCAGTTGTGATTAGTTGTGTTTTCAATCCTTTACATTAGGATATAGCACACTTTAGTTTGCAAGTCTTTGTGTCAGAAGATTTGGATGTAAATATGCTTAATGTTGGAATGGTTAAATCAAATTTAGAAATATTTGAATGATTTTTTTTAAATTCCTTAAATGTATATGTTTTGCATAACATTTTCTATTTACATGTACTAATTGGTAAATGCAAATATGAAATAGCATTCAGGTGCAGAATTGGAGAAGGAAGGGGCAATGAGAAACTAAAAGTTTGCTCCTTCAAAATAAGCTGAAATTGACCTACTAATAGATTTTTGAAATGTGTGATTACTACTTTTTTTGACAGGATCCCTGTGAGCAAATTGAAAACAAACAAAAGTAAGCAACTATCAATTTTGAAGTCCTTTCCTTCTGCCTAGGTTCTGTTCTTTTGCAATTGCAGCCATTTTATCTATGTGAGATAGATTATGAAATACAATTTCTTAACAGTAGATGACTATCCAGCAAGATTGTTTACAAAATTCTTAGTACTAAATTAAGACAGTATGCAGTTGTTGATAACTACATGAATCTAAACAGCAAATTTGAAGACTAAATCTGACAAAAATCTTGAACTCTCTATTCATTCTAATAAAACTCCCATAGAAACATTATTTTCCTCTTGTGGGAGGGAGGTGAGCATCTATCATGTTGAAGTTGGTAAAAATTTACCATTTGCTGTCAGGGGAGTAGTCTCTAAGCATGTCAAAATTTCATAATTAGATACTTTGGTGTCCAATTCATACCTTGTACCCCAGTAGCATACAGCTGATAAGTAGCACTTGCATCGCAATTAGGCATATAGCTGGTAAGTCTCATGGGGATCAACAGACGAGGAAGAGCAACGTTTAAGCTTTCTTAAGAGTGATATCCATTGCCTCTAGATCTAACTCCTTCCTTCAAACTTGTATGTCCCAGATGAGTATCCTTTATTATTGGCAATTATTGGACAACTTCACTTGCACTGTAGATGCTGTGGTAGGGAACATAAAAGACAAATACTCATGGAAGCCACAGAAGAACAAAGAAAAATAATCTCTAACCTCCTCCATTGGTCTGTCAGAGGATGACAAGAGTCCTTGCATCTGCTCTTTTCTTACTGGATTTGGTCTGATCTCTAACTTTCATTCATACATCATGATTTCTGGGATGGGCTTTGATAATATAACTAAAGAAAGACTAGACTGTTTAATTAGCTAACGACTTTACATAAGATTAAAAAGCATAGTGTAAGGAACATTTTTTTTAATAAGTACTAATGTAAAGGCTTCGGCCACCCTGTTCACGCTCATCTTCTTAGTGCTGCTGTAACTTAATAGAGCTTATTTTTAACTGGGTCATTTCTCTAAGTGAATCATTCTGTGGAGAGCAACAGAGGAGTTGTGGGCTACCCAAGCCAGTACTGTTAACAAAGGAAATGCTTAATTAAGCCACAGATTAAAACACAACTCTTCTACTCCCCCCCCCCCCCCCCCCCCCGCCTAAAATTTTCTTAATGAAATTGCAAGAGTTATTCCAGTTAGGGGATTTCAGAGCTCATGTATAATTTTGCTATGATCCTATGTTGGCATGCCACCTCTGGGAAATGGGATTTTGTACTTTGTTTCTTGATTTTGAAAGTTTCAGCTAAAGACACGTAACTGAAGGGAAATTTTATAGCCTTCTATACCAGAATGACTGAGAAGTTTACTGAGGAACCCTTATTAGGGTGAGTATTTCTCTACACAGTATGCAGGCTTATAATTTGTTCATCGAATTAATGACTAAATTAGGGAAGGGGTAAAATCAGAAAAGTAACTCATATTTTAGTAGTGGTGAGGTTGCTCTAATTGTTGAAGTCAAGTCTGTCTATCTAAATAGTAGTGTGATTACCTTTTGTGTAACATTGCAGCAGTCCTGTTTACAATGGTATTTCATAAAGGTATGTAAGGTGTGAATTTCAATGTTCACATTTTTCCACTTGTTAATAGAATGTTAATAGAGTGTTTTTCATACTCAGAAAAGGCTTTTAAAATTTGATCAATTTAAATATCACTATTGTCAACATGTATTCCTTTAACAAAGAGAATATCATGTAATTTTGTTTTTCAGGCTATATTCCCATTTTATTTGCAAAGATGTACAGTAAAGTCTACAGGTTTTGCCACAGAATTAAAGTGCTCAAGATTTCAGGTGTATTAGATGACATATCAAGGAAATGCTACAATGAACAGTTCTCTGCCAAGCTAATGTTTGCTAATCTTTAAAAAGTGATACTAGAATAAATATTATATTTTTTTTCCTATTTGGTTTAACCATAATTTTAGTGATTCTGATGTGTCATAACAAATGTTATTGTTTCACTCAAACCAGAACTAAAATGCCTACTTTGATTCCAGAAAAAGTGGCATTCAGCAGGTTTAAGTATCGAAGCAAGACTTCTGATTTAAAAATCCATCTATTTCTTCCCTCCTGCTAAGTGTTGTTAGTTTCAGCTTTCACACATCCCCCATGGACTGTCATCCATTGTCAGCAGATCTGTTAAGAATGAAATGCATATTTTTCAGAAAGGAAAAAATAATACATATAAGCAGAATATGTGGCAAGATCAAGAATTGAAATGAAGGCAACACCAGGCCAAAGTAATAGAATAATGAAGAGTCAACAACCTCTGTACTCCTTATAAGCAGCTCTAGAATGCAAACCAACCCCTTTTACCAGCAAAATTTGTGTGTGAATATTAACACCAATACTATTACGTTTACATTTTTTTTTAAATGTTGTGGCCTTCTGCTTCCGTAGTTTCTGTGAGTTTTTCCTGAGTATTTTCTGCAGGTTTGTGAAATTGGCTTATTCTCTAAGCTGCTAGTTGCAAAGACAGTTACAGCTATGCCCGTTTTGACATGGATTGCACATGAGTTGTAGGCTCTTAATCTCTAGCTAAGGGGTATGAAGTCTAGAGAACACTGAACCTCTAACAGAGGAAACATCCTTCCCTCCTTCCATGGAGAAGTGGAATGGAAATGAAGGTTTGTCACAGTGATGCAGGGGAAGTGCCTGTTTTTTAGTAGGCATTTAATGGTGAATTTCACTGTTTTAAATTTTACTTTTCCAGTTGGCTTCCTTACAAAAGGTAAGCAGAAGGTGTATCCTCTCCTCACCATATATGTGCAACTGTTTATAATTTTTGGGAGATCCTTAAGCCACTGTGTTCCCACTGGGCTTCTCGTGATTTTTTGAAAGTACAGTACTGGTAAAAATATAATCAACCTTTGACTGTTAAGCTAATTGGAACATACACGAGGGAGGATACTGTTAGAAGCTCGGTGACTGACTGATACAAGACTGAGAAATCTGTATCTTCTGTACTAGGTAGATCTGAATACTTAGCTCTTGATTTATGTAAGCAATAGTTCAATTTATATGTCTAAGAACTTGTCAGTACAGTACAACTTGTCTGAGTCTATTATACTGTTGTTTAGGACCTACAAATGGGGTGGCAGCAGTTCTTAGCTGTGACAAGCTGTCCTTAAGGAACTTTCAAGATGGAATCTGCCTCTGCTGAACAAGAAAGACTAAGTATGTCAGAGACCTGCATATTCTTGTCTGATTTTGCTAGGCTTGTAAGGAAAAGACAACAGAACTAAAACCTCAAAGACGTAAAGGAAATAATAGGTCTAATTCCTAGATCATTTGGTCTTCATGCCAGAGATTTGTCAGAGATGGATCAATACTCATTGTAGAGTATCCCAGATTCATTGTGATCTTTCAGGATTGTGATGGGTGGGGAAGGATGGAGATGTTGCCATTCTTATCCAACACTATTATCACAAACTTAAGGTGTAAGAGAACAAACAAGAAGAGTGATCTACCTAGATATGAAAATATCCATTCCAAAAAGCTTTGTTCAGCAATAGTTGCTCCAGCATGAAAACCCTGTATAGCATTTTAAATTATATACGTCTTGTTCAATTAAACCTGAACTATTAACAAAGAATCAAGATTGATTCACAATGGCACAGATGCTTCCTTGTCACCCTTTCCATGGTCCACAGAACTAGCTGGTTCTTTAAGGCCAGCATGGTGGAGCCCTCTTACCTATATTAATGTTAATAAACATAGAGTTCTAGGAGCTTAATCTCATCTATGTACAAATACTCCTGGTCCCAGATTCATTTGCCTTGCCTTCCACAAGCAGAAGGTTCTATTTCCTGCTCCACTGTCGCATGCATGGGATAATCGTTTTAGTACACTCTCCCCTGGCCTTTCAGCCATATCCTTTTGTATGTCTTAGAGTTCTCCAAGGTCACAATTCCTAGTAGTTTTCTGGTGACTTATTACCCTCTAGTCATCATTAGGTTCAGGGTTATTATCTCATCTATGAACAATTAACTCTTCCTTTCTTCAATAACTAATGAAGATAGGTGTATTTCTAGCTGTACTATACTTCCCTAAAGGATGCTGGTATAAGTGTGAAGGTTATATCACTTTACCTGTATGTCATTCTTTTACTTTTTTTTTTTTAAACTCATAACTTTCCAGATCAGTCAATAACTACTTGTAATGCATCTTTCAACAACCTTTGAAACCTAAAAATAATAAATAAAAACTAAAAATAATAAATAAAAATAATAAAGGTGCATGCACTTTTTTTTTTTCATTTTACATGCTGTTTGCCATTTACAAAAATCAAACCCTAATTCAATGGAATCTGTACATTTTTTTTTTTCTGTATCTTCTTTAGGGTTTGCCCATGCTTCCCTGCCAAGGTTATCTCAAAATTTGTCCAAGCCTCCATTTGCATATTTTCTCTCTCTTACAGTTCACCAGTATCCCGTTACATAACTACACCAGTATCTCCTGGCCAGAGCTAACAGGTTCTTTAAGGCATCATGATTGAAAAAAAGAGAATCAAACAACTTAGTTAATCAACTAACTTTATGAGTCAAACAACCTAATTGTTAACCAACTAACTGTATTAATTCAGTTACTTCAACTTGTGATAGAATTTTTGATCCAAATTAACACGGTATACAGTTATAAAGACGAGCCGATGTGGAACTAGACTGGCCTGGCTGAGCAGGGAGTTGTGGCTTGAGCTTAGGAGAAAAAAGAGGGTTTATAACCTTTGGAAAAGAGGGCGGGCTACTCAGGAGGACTATAAGGATGTTGCGAGGCTGTGCAGGGACAAAATTAGAAAGGCCAAAGCTCATCTGGAGCTCATTCTGGCTACTGCCGTTAAAGATAACAAAAAAATGTTTTTACAAATACATCAACACAAAAAGGAGGACTAAGGAGAATCTCCATCCTTTACTGGATGCGGGGGGAAACTTAGTTACAAAAGATGAGGAAAAGGCTGAGGTGCTCAATGCTTTCTTTGCCTCAGTCTTTAGTGGCAAGACCGGTTGTTCTCTGGATACCTGGTACCCTGAGCTGGTGGAAGGGGATGGGGAGCAGGATGTGGCCCTCGCTACCCATGAGGAAATGGTTGGTGACCTGCTACAGCACTTGGATGTACGCAAGTCGATGGGGCCGGATGGGATCCACCCGAGGGTACTGAGCGAACTGGCGGAGGAGCTGGCCAAGCCGCTTTCCATTATTTATCGGCAGTCCTGGCTATCAGGGGAGGTCCCAGTCGACTGGCAGCTAGCAAACGTGACGCCCATCTACAAGAAGGGTCAGAGGGTAGACCCAGGGAACTATAGGCCTGTTAGCTTGACCTCAGTGCCAGGGAAGCTCATGGAGCAGATTATCTTGAGTGCCATCACGCGGCACTTACAGGGCAACCAGGCGATCAGGCCCAGTCAGCATGGGTTTATGAAAGGTAGGTCCTGCTTGACGAACCTGATCTCCTTCTATGACCAAGTGACACGCTTGGTGGATGAGGGGAAGGCTGTGGATGTGATCTACCTTGACTTCAGTAAGGCTTTTGGTACCGTTTCCCACAACATTCTCCTCAAGAAACTGGCTGCTCGTGGCTTGGACTGGCGTACGCTTTGTTGGGTTAAAAACTGGCTGGATGGCCGGGCCCAAAGAGTTGTGGTGAATGGAGCCAAATCCAGTTGGAGGCCGGTTACTAGTGGAGTCCCCCAGGGCTCAGTGCTGGGGCCGGTCCTCTTCAATATCTTTATCAATGATCTGGATGAGGGGATCGAGTGCACCCTCAGTAAGTTTGCAGATGACACCAAGTTAGGTGTGTGTGTCGATCTGCTTGAGGGAAGGAAGGCTCTGCAGGAGGATCTGGATAGGCTGGACGGATGGGCTGAGGTCAACTGCATGAAGTTCAACAAGGCCAAGTGCTGGGTCCTGCACCTGGGGCGTAACAACCCCAAGCAGTGCTACAGGCTGGGAGATGAGTGCTTAGAAAGCTGCCTGGCAGAGAAGGACCTGGGAGTATTGGTTGATAGGCAGCTGAATATGAGCCAGCAGTGTGCTCAGGTGGCCAAGAAGGCCAACAGCATCCTGGCTTGTATAAGAAGCAGTGTGGCCAGCATGTCTAGGGAAGTGATTGTGCCCCTGTACTCGGCTCTGGTGAGGCCGCACCTTGAGTACTGTGTTCAGTTTTGGGCCCCTCGCTACAAGAAGGACATGGAGGTGCTCGAGAGAGTCCAGAGAAGGGCAATGAAGCTGGTGAGAGGTCTGGAGAACAAGTCTTACGAGGAGCGGCTGAGGGAGCTGGGCTTGTTCAGCCTGGAGAAGAGGAGGCTCAGGGGAGACCTCATCGCTCTCTATAGGTACCTTAAAGAAGGCTGTAGAGAGGTGGGGGTTGGTCTATTCTCCCACGTGCCTGGTGACAGGACGAGGGGGAATGGGCTAAAGTTGTGGCAGGGGAGGTTTAGTTTGGATGTTAGGAAGAACTTCTTTACTGAAAGGGTTGTTAGGCATTGGAATGGACTGCCCAGGGAGGTGGTTGAGTCGCCATCCCTGGAGGTCTTTAAAAGACATTTAGATGTAGCCCTTAGTGATGTGGTTTAGTGGAGGTCTTGTTAGTGTTAGGACAGAGGTTGGACTAGATGATCTTGGAGGTCTCTTCCAACCTAGATGATTCTGTGATTCTGTGATAATTACAGTTATTATCTAGCTGCTATGAACTAAATTGGAATTCCACTCACCCTTCTGCCAACTCTGTCATAAGCACTGTCTCTCACTCAGTTCCCTGGGAAAGAAATGTATGGAATAATATGTCCCCTCCTGGCAGGTGGTTACCACTTGGACAGCAATGTGCTTGTTAACAAGGACTCAATTTCCTGCTGTCTTGAGTATATTTATACCTCACTTGTCACGTGCAGAGTTTTCCCAGTTTTGACATACTCCTCCCTCCTCCTTTTGTAATTGTGGTTCTTCTCCTGGAACGGTTTAGATGGCATATTGCTGATGACAGCTGCACTTTGTTCTGCATATCTTGTCACGAGCTGGTTGCTTTAAAGAAACATTTCCTCCTGTGCAATTAACTCAGCTATGTGAGTTGGCATTACACAAGGTCATGATGTTTCAGCACACCAGGATTCACTTCTGGGTGAAATGTGTAAAAGGACTCACTGGGCCTCTAGGGCTCAAGGGAGGATCTCTTAGTCTGGTTACAATAGTTCACAAGGTACAAAATTTATCTGTATAGAACTATTACACTAAGTTAAAAGAAAACAACAACAACAAAACCAAACCAAAACAGGGAAAAAAAATCTCTATAGCTTGTTATGGGGACAACTCCACTACAGTTATTTAAAATTGAAGACAGATGGTCTTGAGACAATGCAAACAAGAACAGCTGATCAGCTTCAGCAACTGTTTCTGGTATGTACATCTATTTCAAAATATTTCATCACGGATTCTTTAGTATCCGGCCCAGATCTGAGAAAAGGGGAGTTTCAAGATGGTTTTAAATATAGCAGGAATGCTAGTTTAAGTTATGCTCCATACTTGCAGTGTTTATTTTAAAGCCCTACATTCATTTTCCTATTTTGTTGTAAGTCATTTGCCCTCTTACAGAAAGTTCAGCAAGTCCATAAAAAATAGCTGTTTCTTCAGCCAAATCAAGTATGAGCTTCTTTCCAGACTTAAGAAGCCAGTGTAGATTTTTTATGATTGTACAAAGTTTTTGTACCACCACAAAAAAATTTTGGTGTTCTACTCTGCAGAAAAATTTAGTCATTTCACAGTGAGACAACTGCACCTTAATTGATCTTGTATACGCTCCAAAAGACAACACCAAGGAATACTTTACAGATGTTACATTCCTCCTCTCTCTCTCTTTACTTCATCACTTTTTTGAATCTTAACGCTTTTTTTATTCCACTTGCAGGGAAAACATCTTTTCCAAAACAGATGACCTACATTAGTTAGAAAAGTATGTGTTTTCTGTGGTTTGGGGGTCAATTCTACTTGTTGAGAAAACAGATTAAACTCAAAATTAGTTATTTGATCCAAAACCCACAAACATTAATTCAGCTGAAATGTTACAGAAAAAGTCATGGCAATACAACAACAAAATGCCCAAACTTATCAAAACTAGTGTAGCAAGGCACTCTTTTTCTTTTCAATATATGTAAGACGTGGGTATATAGGACTACGTGGCATACAAATGTCACTGTGCAGGCTTCAGTTTTCCACATTTTTTAGAAAGGAGTGGGTTACACTCTTGAGTTGGGCATATGCAAGGAGTCTAGAGATATCTACACTTGTAAAATGCTGTAAAATGTAAAAAAAAACAAACCAAAACAAAAAAATCTACTGTGGCATTAAGCTCAACTTCAGAATAAATGAAGTAGGGAGGACAAGGAGAATAAAGTTTTATTTCTAAGAGCTAGGTTGCTTGTACTAGGGACTAGGACTGGAAGTGAGCTGAAAGATTGAGATTTAACAAAAAAAGTCTTTTTGTGTATTTGTATATTTTTCTCCTTTCCTTTGTGTATTTGTGTATTTTTCTTCTTCTTTCAAAGGAGAAAAAGCAGACTTAATCTTTTGAAAGATATAGATATTTTTTCTTTAGATATATAACTTTAACTTCCTTAAGGAAATCTATTCTGTTACATTCAAATTCTAGTAATTTGTTTTGCCAAACCTTTCAAAATCTCTAAAGTGTTCAGTATCTTAAACAATGCTCTCTCTCTCTCTCTCTCTCTCTCTCTCTCTCTCTCTCGAACATCTGCCAGATCCGTTCCATGTACAGTTGGTTTCTTCTGTTACTGTATCTTTTCCCAACTGAAAGAGATTAATGGTTTGAATCTGGAAAAAGAAGGTCAAAAGAGTGTTGCTCCTGGGATCAGCAACTTTTTCTCTCTCTCTCCTTTTTTTTTTTTTTTTTAACAACAAATAAGGTGAAGTCTCAAGTAGTAGTGAGGCAGAAGGATAATAAAAGTAGACTTGAAGAATTCAGAACAACAACAGACGATTACCAGTCTGAGACTCAGCCTAAAAACTAAAGAAAATCAGGCAGTTTGGGGAGCAGTAAATCTGAAAGAAGCTTTAAAAAAATAAGCTGCACAGAAAGCCTAGTTCTATAATCCTTAAAGTTGTCATATTACAGGAAGGGGAGATCACTAGTTGTTGCACTTTGCAACTCAAATGTCAATGAGACTAATAGTTTACAGCTAGATGAATTCAGAGAGCAAAAAAGAAAATGTCTGAGACTGGCAGCATAAGGCTAGATCTGAGCTCCAGGTATGTATACACTGACAGCTGGGTAACTTGAAAAAAATACATTAAAGGTTACAATCACCAACTAAGGGGGAAAGGTGTACCACTTACTTGAGGTATGACTGAGTTAATAAATGAGATTTAAAAAAAAATAAAAATTAAAAAAAGATTATAAGGAAATAGAACCTCAGAAGAAAAGATTTCTAGCTTTAATATAAATTATTGGGCTGTGGAATAGTTTAAAGTCGGAGTTTTCAACTTTTGCCACACTGTGATCCCTAGAATATATCTCCTCTCCACCCAGGTTTAACCTGGCTTAGCTCTTACTGAAGCAGAAAAGGAAGACTTTGAGGTTCCTGCTGACAAAGGAAAAGTTTTTTTTGCCTGTCAGTTGTTTCCATAAAGGTCCTGCACCTTAAGCAGGACCACAAACTTCCCAAAACAATGTTACACATCTCCTCAGTGACTAGAACAACTGAGATATGTGGTTCCAGAGGAGGGCCACAAAGACCATCAAGGAGCTGGAGCACCTCTCCTACAAAGAAAGGCTGAGAGAGCTGGGGCCGTTGAGCCTGGAGAAGAGAAGGCTCCAAGGAGACCTCATTGCAACCTTTCAGTACTTAAAGGGGACTTAGAAAAAAGATAGAGAGCAACTCTTTGCTCAATCAGATAATGACAGGACAAGGGGGAATGGTTTTAAACTAAAAGAGGGGAGATTTAGATTAGAGATTAGGAGGAAATTCTTCACTGTGGTGAGGCACTGGAAAAGGTTGCCCAGAGAGGTTGCAGGTGCTCTGTCCCTGGAGGTGTTCAAGGCCAGGTTAGATGAGGCTCTGAGCAACCTGATCGATTGGGTGGTGTCCCTGCTTATGGCAGGGGGGTTGGAACTGGGTGATCTTTCAGGTGCCTTCCAACCCAAGTTATTCTGTGATTCTGTGATTCTATGAAACAGCAGGAACAGATGTCTCCATAGCTCCTCTTGCCTCTTGTCCATGAAGATGGACAATAGGAAGAGTATTTTTTAAATAGGTAATGAAGAATCCCACTTTTACACTGACATAAGGCCAGCAAACTCTTTAAAAAGATGTGCAAGTGCATCACTGTGCAATTGTTCTTGAAATGGGAAAAGTTTGGTTTTAGCCTTTTCCCCTTTTTCTGACAGATCTTACAGGATGAAAAACAAATCAAGATAAAAAAAAAAGAACTTAAAAAAATTAATTTTAAATTTCATTTACAATGGCATGACAACTAATATCACACCACCTAGTTATGGATGAACCAATCTATTCTTCTTGCAAACCTATTTCTGTTGCATTTCCCTAATCAATTTGTTGCAGGTTCATCCATGTTACGAAGGGTACCCACACCTCACCCAACTGGCATGAGAAAGATGTTGCTAACACTAAAAGGCCAAATCAGTTGCCCAAACGTAAGTGTTTAGTGCCATTTGAGATGCTCTCAGGACCCTGAGGCACCTGTACAGATCTTGCAATTTGTGATAAACAACCTGTGAGGAAAATGCTGTCCTTCACATAAGGAAAAGATACCATATGACACTCAAATGGGTTTACACATTTATACATAGGCATCTGAGCCAAGATGGACTGGATGCCACCGTGGAGTATATAGATAAAATTCCTACAAGCTAGTTGATGCAGATGAGCTGTCTGCCAAAGAAACAAAACTGCTCAGGCTTTGTTTTTACTTCAGGAAGCGTGTGCGGTGACACGACGCGGCAGCGCCGCCCTGAGGCCCCGACCCTCGCCTCAGCGCCAACGGCCGTTGCCGCCACCGGGCGGCGCCTCGTCCCCTGAGAGGGCTGGGTCCGGCCGCCACGGCTGGAAGCTCCCGGCTCGCCGCAGCAGCTCCCGGCTTCGCCATCGCCCCGCCGAGCACCGACGTCGGGAGGGAAGAGAAGCGGCAGAAGATGGGCCCCGACCGGGAAGGGACGCCCCGCGGGGGGAGCCCCGCCGCCGCCACCGCCCTGCCCGTCCGCGCTTCCCGCCCCCTCTTCTCCCCCTCCTGGTGGCCGCGCTGAGGAGGGCGCAGCTCCTGGTGGAAGAGGGATTTTTGAAGAAGTGATTAGAAGACATGGATTCTGCAGTCAGGATTCTGACTTCAGGATTTATTTATTTAAATATTAATTAATTAATTAAAATAGTAATCAATTCTCTGGGATTTATTTATTTATTTATTTTCCCTCAAAAACTGTTGAGGAGGCAAAAAGTGTTAAGAAGTAGTGTAGCAAAACTTAAAATCAGATTTTGTACTTGCAAGACTACACAGCAACGTTAGGAATCTCTTACATCTGGCATCTAACCTTCTGTTCCTGAATGCACCATGCTCAAAGTGGCATCACATGAACTTTAAGTTCGGTCAGGGTTCCAATATCACTGTTGTCACTGTAGTATGTGAGTGCCTTTCAGCTGAGCTTTAACCACTGTCACTAGAATTGCCTAGTGGCTCTTTTTTTTTTTTCTTTCTTTCCCATTATTCTTTCACCAGGAGCTGCATCTTCTGTGAAGTAGTTCTGACTGTGGTTTTTGCTCTCATATTGTGCAATGCTCATAAAAGAAGGTCAAAGGTGTTCGTTCTACATTGGGAATAGAAAGGTTGTGATTTTTGTTTTTAGATCTTCCAGTTTGTGGTGAGAATTTGGCTACAGTGTAACCATATGATCAAGAAAATTTGTTCTCTGACAAACGTAAGCCAAGCACTTCTTTAAACATGCCAATGTGAAAAGCAAAACTCTTAATTATTGCCTTACCTTTGACACTTCTGTCATTCCTTTATATTTGCTCAGGAAAAATCATTAAATGCACAAAAGATAAAGACAGTATCTAGTATATCCTGTAGGAATCCTGCACATAGGAAGATCAAAATATGGTGGCCATGATGGTATTTAAAAACAGGTTAGGAAGGTGTGGAATATCACTGTAAACAGGAGACATGATGGACTCCTATCTGAGTGTTGGCATGAGCATAGCATCCAGGACACTGAACTGAGAAATAAATGTAACTGTTCAGTGATGTTCTGAAATGACATCTGGGGAGTGTAATACCTCATCTCAGAGTTAAATCAGAGAAAGTATGCACTGTCAAAGAAAAGCTGGAGCTGAAAGTCATGGGCATCCAGCTAGTGTTTTACTGAACATAGGGTTATCTGAAGAGCATTGTTTATATACTTTTACTTATCAACTGTTTTTTTTTTTTTTCCGCCCTATAAATATGGTCTTTTTCGTCGGTTGCATAAGAATTGTTAACATTGACAACTTGCTTACAACACAAACCAAAAAAATAAAAATAAAAATAAAAATCATCGCACTCTAAATTAGTTCAGTCATGCTCACTTTCTAATTGCTTTTCCTAATCAAAATTTTAGCAGATAGTTCAGAGGTTGCGTAGGGTTTAGTTTTTTGTTTTGTTTGTTTTTGTTGTTTTCTTTTTAATACCTACTTTTAGGGTATGCACAGGATCATCCATAAATAAATGGAACAAACAGTCCTACTAATCTGAAAAACTGGTCATAGATACAAGTGGTTGAGCCTTACTTCACAGAACTTTTTAAGTTGTACGTATCAACCTCTAGTTACCCAAGGAGAATGATCTAGCTGTGATAATGCAGAAATAATTAGTCTTTGTCTGAACTGTTGCTTTATGCTACCCAGTATGAAAACTGGGGTTTGAAGTTCTCTATTTATTAAAAAGTCTTCAGTATGATTATAGTTACAAGTAGTGAGAACTGAGATCTGAAAGTGGAACAGATTTACTTCCAGTAGATGACACAGGATCTTAGAAAAAGGTTTTCATAAGTATTTTTATGTTATCTTGCTTCTGTACTTAGATAATTTGGGAGAGATGTGGGGTACACTTGGATTAACCTCTTTAATTTCATGACTAGTTTTTTTGTCTTCTACAAGCTATGGAGCTGAAACTATACTTCAGAATGACAGGGCTGCCTCTTATGAATGCTTTTTGAGAACTCCTTGAATAGTTGCAAGATGCTATCTACTGCATAATTAGTAGTAGGAATTAATCATTTCAGAGCAACTGTATTGCTTTATTTTATTTTATTTTATTTTATTTTATTTTATTTTATTTTATTTTATTTATTTTTGTATTTTCAACTAGAAAAAAACTAAATGGTTACCCAAATTTCTTATACCTTTTTCTTGTAATGAGTTTATGTTTGTCTGTAAAATATTCCAACTTTGAATAAGTAAGATCTCAACAGTATGGGCAGAAAACTCTTTATTTCCTCAAACTTCCTGTCACTGATTAATTGCCAGTATATAGAAATAATCTGAAAAATCAGTTGGTCACTGTTAGACATCTCTGAGGTAGTCTTCAAAATATTTCTTTTTATGTTGTAAAATTCAGTGTGCTCCTGGACTGCCTTTCATGACAAGGAAGGCTAATACTAGAGTCTTGCTTGGGACTTGACAAAGATCTAAGTCTGTAGCAGTTATATTCCCCCCCCCCCCACCACCACTTTTTTTTTTTTTTTTTTTTTTTGGGCTCTGTATTGGTAGGAAAACACTTTACAGTAGCTTTGTTGTTGTTGTTTAAAATAACTTCATCAATCTTGGCTAGGATATAGATTAGTAATGATCATATGGCTGAGATGTGCACTAGTTAGAAAGAAAATCACATTCTGGCAGCTGCTTTGCAAACTGTATCTCATTTAGAAGTAGATAAGAGTCCCAAATCAGAGCATAAGACACTTGCTCCATTCGCTCATGTCTAGACCAGATCCAAAATAAAATTTAGCAGATCTTAGGCAAATTTAGGTGCCAAAGACCAATGCTTTAATTATGAAAATGATAACTGATCAAGCACCTGAGTTTGCAGTTTTAAACCACTTCCTTTGTGTCTTATCTACTGCTTCTGTCTGTGCCTGCCGTGACAGGACTAAGCAACTGAGCTCCTGTTTCATGCTACTTTCAGGTATTGAAGATCAGCTTATTTTATAGGGCACCCAATCACCTCTTTACAATTCCAGATTCAACTTTGTTAGCCAAGGGTCTTGAGCTGGGCAGTGATGAGATAAACTCATCTCTTCTTGTCTCTAGTCCCACAAAGACAGTCAGATTATTTGCTTTCCATACGGAAGCAAATGCAAATCTCTCTTACTCCTGAAAATGTTGCCATTTGTTCTTAGCTTTCTTGAAGAGTTTGACACACCTTCCCCTGAGGTCAATGGTTTCTGTCCATTTTCTGCAACAGGAGTTTGAGTGGATATACATAGAACTGTTCCCTGTCAGCTGCTCTTGTTTTATTAACCATATTAAATCAGAATCAGTTGAAATCACTTTGTGAATAGCAGTTTTCTATTGTTAAGAATTGGAGAATACTGCTATTCTCTCAGCCATCTGAGTGAGTAACCCCAGGCTGTTAACAGAAGAATTGGGCCAGCATACCCCGACTGCTTCTTCTCTTTTCCATTCCCCAGTCTGTGCCAGGTATTCCCTACTCCTTGTATCCCAGGAGCCCACATATACGCAGTTCTGTATTAGCAACTCATTTTTCATGGATTACCAATAGCAATATTTGTTATCATACCAGGATGGTGGCAGAGTGTGGTTCTAGTTATAATATAAAACGTATCAATAGCTTACAATCAGTTCAGGGTTTTATAATGCCATTACACATTTGACAAATTTGTGTAATGTTTCAAAGTCATCTACATATTTTATGCATTAAATATGAATAATTCAGCAATGTTTCTGGAGCATAAGTCCCTCTTATGAATTATATGTAAATAGATCTAGACTCAACAGTACATGCATTTATAAAATACTGACATAGAAGCTAGTATAGTTCCACTTTTGCAGTTACCTCACTGGTTGCGTGAAAAATATGCTGTGTATATATTTTTTTGGTCAATATTTGCAACAAATTGCAAGTGCAGGGTCACCAGGCTCTTCTAAATCAATGAAGTATTTATCCCTTGCTGACTGCTGTTTATTTCTGACACAATGGGAAAGTAAAAGTATTCTTTAAAGTTTTATTAAATTTATCTGGATCTTGTCAAAGTCTCACAGCTTTCTCTCTCTTTCTCTCTCTCCACCCCACTTCCACCCCCAACTACCCACTTTACCACTATATACCTGCTAAATTCAAAGCCTTGCTTCTTTTACATTTATGATGCTTGTTCATTCACATATGAAGAAGCTAGTGCCTCACTGCAAGTTGAATTTTCCTTGACAGCATATTAACAGGTTAACCTCAGGGGCTAAGTAAATATGATGTCAGTGCTCAAAAACAGTTTTGTTAAGCTTGTTGTTGTGCTCTCTAATACTGTTCTGAGATATATTTGTTTTCATTTAGTTTACTGTATTCATTCCACTGACTTTCAGTCTTTATGTCTGCAGTCTCTAAGTCTGCTTCAGATAAAATAAGTTTTGGGTTACATAATAAATATCTGTTGCGGCAGTCCTAGCCTTACCATAAGCAGTCTAAATGAATTCTAGGATTCAAACTCTTGAATTTCCTTTAATTTATAGTTATATATTTATCTTATGGTGAAAAATAAATGTCTTTGTATTGTGTCTCATCCCAAGTAAGCCTGTTGAGGGATCAAAAGGTAATAAGACTTAACTAGTCAAAGAAACAACATTTTACTGCAATCTTCAATATGTATTTACTGTCTATTTCTATATGCCTGTATTTTGCTTTTGCTCTGAAGGTCTTACGCTGTACATAGATAACTGAGTATTTAGACAGGAATTTTGTACAAAATGAAATATCTGTGAAAAGAAGAAGGGTAATACAAATGACTGGTGGTTATAAAGGATTTGGTTTTGATCTGAAAAGATGGAGCTTTTTGCACAAAGCCTTAATAAGAAAGATTTGGTGGGTGCAGAAATTATGCTTATTGTTTCTTACCATGCAGAAGAGTTGTGGTACCTTTTTTTCCTTTCAAATTCTAGTGAAAGACAATCCTCTGTATTCCTGAAGAAGCCAATTTATCCCTTAGCACCTCTTCAGTTTGGATACTTACTAGGCCTTGTATCATGCCCACCATCTATTAAAGAATAACTGGAAGACAATCCATTAGCTCCCAATCACCAATATTCTTTAGGCTTGGAAGTGAAAGCATGTGTCCATTAGGATCAGTAAACTATAATGAATGCCAGGGACTGAAGAGAAGCTGCAAAAATGATTAGAACTATGGAGAGGTTTCAAAATGAACAAAGATTGAAATTTGAGTTGTCTTTAGTTCCGTCTTTAGTTCTTTAGAAGAGAAACAAGTAAAGTTTACAGAATAACAAAAGGTACAAGAATGTACATACTACTGTTCACTTCAAAACAGTGAGAACAAAAAAGACTTAGAACCTTTAAAGACAATGTACATAAATCTTCTTCCATCACAGGATGAGCTGAAGTTGTGAAACTCACTGTGATAAGATTGATGTCAAGAGCTTTGCATAATTAATTAACATGTATACATTTGTCTCATTAATACATATTCCATTGCAATAAATTCATTAAAAATACAGAGATATGAACTGTCATGTAACATAGCATGTTAAATTCCATGTGACAATAGCTGGGCAGGTATTGCACTAGACATGCCTACTGCTTAATCTGCCTTTATTTGAAAGTAGTTAAAGACACCACACTGACCTAATAGCGCAATTTCTGTGTATGTACCAATATAACAAGATTTTAAAGAATTAACACTATATGCTTGTGTGAAAGTTGTACAAAGGCCATCTGCTTTCTCTCTTTCTCTCTTGCTCCATACACAGTATTGTTGTCTTCATTGTTTTTTTTGGCATCAATGTCTACAGGATTAATTAAATAATGTTTGTCTGTTTCTTTAACTTACGTTGAATCAAAATTAATTGGTTAACTGTAGTTACAGATTATCATCCCAAGCAGTATTTTTTAATAACCATTAAACATCAAGAGCTGTTTTTTTTCCAGTTCTCTTAGTTGCAAAACCCGTTCTGTCTCTGGGGATGGAGGTATAGAGCACATGTATCAGTTGGAACACTTTTAATGGAAACATGTCAGTGCTGCCATCTCTTGGACATTCTGTTACTATTACAGAAATCTAGTATCTGATTAATGAAGACATTGCTGTGGGGAAATTGTCATAGATTTGTGGATTTTGACTCCATGCTCCTTTAATACATGCACATGCTGTATGTGCACATGTGCACACACTGTTTTGTGACCACATAGGGGTATTCCCATGTTAAATGTGGTATGCTCTGAAGAATGTGACCTGAAATCATAAAACACATTGGAGTTACCTTTTTCTGTACTATTTAAAGAATACAATTGTGCTTGCAGCTATGTGTTCTTGAAGTATGTATTCACGCATTCCTCAGATGGAATTCATTTTACTTATGGAAACACACAATTTCTATTAAGGTTTTTTACATGCATTTTTCCTCATTGCATTTAAAGGATTTATTTGGGGGTGATTATTCAAAAATATTTTTTTCTGTCTGGAAGAGTGAAAGGTGAGCAGATGATTACAACCTGGAAAAAAGCAATGACAAGAACAACAAAAAACTGTCTGCTGTGTCTCAGTGAAAGGAAAAATAACCCTTCAGGGAAATGCTGGAAGCTCTGTTGAATGACTTCCTGAAACTGGAATGGTGTGCCTTTGATAGGATCACTGTTCAGAAAGAAAAAAATCCTGTCTTCCTCTCTTTGGATTAAATTAGATCTCAATTTTTGGGCCATGCAGTACACTAATGCTTCTGACAATGTGCATGTTTTCTTACTTTTTCAGCAGACAGCTGAAAAAGTTTTTCAGCATTTTGATGAGAAAAAAAATGGTAGAAAAATGAGTCAGAACAAATTTAATAGCTGCCAGATACAATTCAGTTAATAGCTTTCTGTAATAAACTGTTTTTGGGACTGTCTTGCCAAAAAAACAAACGAAACCAAACCCCCCCCCCAAAAAAAAAAACAAAAAAAACACAACACCACGAAACTCAACCAACCAAAAATAGTCCACAAACAAAACACATGGAGTATATAACTGTATAGGTGTTTCCTGTGACAAGGAAACAATTTCTCCTTATCCACCACTAAACCTTTATGCAGTAAGAAGGAATTTGATTCCTGTTAATATGCTGGGTCACGATGGAGTGGAAGAAAGTCACCTTCCTCATGCATTACATGGGCAAGGTGACCTGCTCTGTATGATAGTTACAGATTAGTGTGACCTGCTCTGTATGATAGTTACAGATTAGTGTGACCTGCTCTGTATGATAGTTACAGATTAGTGTGACTGTCTAGCACAAGTTTATTTCTAGTATCTTGCCTACCATCCTGAAATACCAGTACAAGTCTGGTGTATTCATATCTATTTCTGCTACTTGCTGTCATTTTAGCATTTATATATTCATTATAATATTTTGTCTGTTTGTAAACACACATCTTGAAATGAAAAAAATTATCAAAGCTTTGTATAGATTTTGACAATAAAATTAGCAAAAACACATATTCTGGCAATATAACTAGACACAGGATAATTTAAATAAAAAACTTTATTAACAATGTAAAACGTTTAATATCTTACAGTCTGAGATAATTCTAGCATGCCCTATAAGAGTTAATACTTAGTGATATGCAGACACCATGCTTTAAATTCTATTGGAAACAAAATGGGTTGGTGTTGTGTTTTACATTGTTTATTTTACTACATCTTCATTTAATAAATTATTTATTTATTTATTTTCCCAAAAGCCAGTAGAGATACTATTGGCTTAAAAGGAAATCTGTTACTTCTATGCATTGTACAGTATGTAGATATTATGATTTCTCTGTATTTACAAGTTCTAAATACTTTTATATATGGTTTCTGTATCATAAATTAAGATATTTTTCTATGAAGCTTTTAAATTGAGATATAGTGGAAGACTAATTATGAACGAGAGCACAAAAAGCGACTGGAGATTTTGTGCAAATTCTGTTACAATATTGTTTAAATATTTTAGAAGTTTAATACTTTTGCTGTTAAATAGTTTTCTATGCTTAAAGACTGTTAGAATATGATCAAGTATTTCAATATGATACTAATAAGAATACTGTACTATGCACAAACTTTTTGCTGTAGTTCAAACAATAAAAAACTTAAAAATGACCTATTAACCATAATTCATGTTTTTTTTTTCTTTTTTTTCTCTCAGTGGTTGAAAGTAAGCATGCAAAACATACTTTAAAAAGTTTTAAAAACATTCTTAGTTATGCTAGATCTATTCCACAACTTGTTCTTGACCACCGTAACTTTGAACTATTAAAACCCTTATTTTGAAAAGGGGGATGGAACAACAGAGAAAAAGGAATAGGCCAGCATAGAAAATATATTTTATAATCAAGAGTAGTAATGTTCTTCTTTTCAGTGATGAAATGACAGTGGTTTAATCAAAGTTATGATTTTCTTGGTGTTTCTGTATTTAATCTTCTAACTTGAGACAAGACAACACAGTCCAAAGAATCTTCGCTTCCGTCTTCTTACTAAGGGGTAAGGAGTCAAGTTTAGGAGGCTGCTATCATCTGTGATGAAAGAAAAAAAACACAATTTAATATAAACATGCACATTCACAAATGAGTTTATATCTTTTATGTGTCTTCAGAGCACCTACAAGACCAAGGACTAGATCCTGTTGTTCTAGGCATAGAGAAAATAATAACCTGAACTTGTTACAGGAGTCTTAAAATGCTATCAGGATTTCCTTGATAATGCAACAGAAGTTTTGGCAAGATGAATACCAGTTCAATGACACAACCTTAAGGAAACAACACCTTCTTTTAAATTAATTCAAAATGCTTATACCTATCTGAACGCATGCACTGTCAATGAACTATCTTGAAAAACCTTTAGAATTTACTTTTAATTTCAATTGTCTTTATGCAGTGTTTCAGACCAAGAACTATGGCTAATAAGCATATTCTGCTCAGGAATGAATGTAAGAATGTTCCTATTCTTACCACATCAGGGACCTAGTTTTGGTTGTAGGGTCTAGACACCACTGTAATACAAATGCTTAAGAACATAAGTAAGACATCATTTAATATTATGGCTCCTAAGCTTACAAATCACATCAGCTTCTTAGCATAGTAACGTTCCTGCTTTCTCTTACGATGATTCCATACAAAAAACAGGTCTGCAAGCAGTCAGTAACATTATGTAAAGCTTTAATGGGCTTACAACCTTAAACCTTTTGGCTGTTGAAGTCAAAAGTGAAACATTCAATTAAATTAAAGCAAGATCAGGTCTTGTAAAGATCAACTCATTCAATAGCATTCAGTCATCTCATAAACCATGCTTGTAATTTACATAAAAGCAAAAATTAAGTCCAGACCACATAAATTACCTATAGTGCTATTCATTTGCTCTATTTACATATACTTTAATGTAATTTTGTCAATTAAAGGTCTTAGATTATTAAAAAAATAGGTTCTGTATTAATAATGAGTGTAACTGGCCATTTCTGAGGCATCAGCTCTCAGAGGTCAGCTGTAAACTACTATCATATTTGTGCTGTGTGGGAGCAGGAAACAAAACCAACCAACCAACCAACCAACCAACCAACCAACCAACCAAATAAAAAACAAAGAAAAACCCAAACAAACAATCAAAAAAAATGTGATTCCTGGATCCTGAGGCATGTCTCAGAACCTTCAAACTCTAACGTGTGTTTCCCAGCCTGCCACATAGGTGATCAGTGATTTTTGTGCCAGTCTTGAAGGCTAGTATAGACACAAGACTGCAGAGAATTCAGTATGCCTTTGTTTTTGTTCTGAATTCAAGTTCCTATATGCTTTATACACTAAAATGTGTCTTTTCATTCTTTATTTCTACCACGCTCCTTTCTTCTAGGCTAGGCACAGACTTTATGACAATCTCCCAGTCTTTACAATAGCACATCAATATCATGCATCATAATCATAGAATAACAGAATCAAAGAATGGCTTAGGTTGGAAGGAACCTTAAAGATCATTCAGTTCGAATCCCCCTGCCATGGGCAGGGACACCTCACACTAGACCAGCCTGCTCAAAGCCCCATCCAACCTGGCCAAAAAAACTTCCAGGTATGAGGCATCCACAGCTTCCACAGCCTCATCATCCTTACAGTAAAGAATTTCTTCCTTATACCTAATCTAAACCTACACTCTTCTGCTTTACAGCCCCTTGTCCTATCACTGCACTCCCTTTTACCTGCTCTAGGGAACCTGCTTTGGCAGGGGGGTTGGACCCAATGATATCTTGAGGTCCCTTCCAACCCCTGCAATTCTGTGATTCTGACAAAGAGTCCCTCCGCAGCTTTCCTGTAGGCCCTCTTTAGGTACTTGGAAGGCTGCTGTAAGGTCTCCCCGGGGCCTTTTGTTCTCCAGGCTGAAAAACCCAAGCTCTCTCAGCCTGTCTTCCAGGGGATGTACTCCACATCTCTGATCATCTTTGTAGCACTCCTCTGGACTTTCTAATGGGTCCATGTCCTTCTTGTGCTAAGCAATTCCCTTTCTCTTCCGAATGGTTTTCTATCAAGCCATCCCTGACATAAACTCTTACTTGTATGATGAAATCATCCATTCTATCTTTATCTTTTTACACATTATTATGAATGTTAGACTGCTTAGTTACTTGAGACAAGCTCTAGGACACTTTAGGTGTACTTCACCAGCTGCTAGACTACGCAGCATTTAAGAAATGCACATTATCAAAAAGAAACAAAAAAAAAGGAAATGATTATCTTTTAATTGTTCTTCACATGAAGATAGTCCCTATAGGTGCCGAATATTTGACTGTTATGCCACAAAATGGAGGCACGTTTGCTAAATACATGCATAAGATGGAAATCCTACTCCCAGTGTGCTATAGGATGCCTCATACCTGACTACTGGGAGAAGCAAGCTATCAGCAGTCTCCAGGCAAGTATCTCTTCTGTATAGGGTCAGTGTCTTCTTATCACTGAGTCATGATACAGAAGCTACAAACCTTGCAGAGGTAAACCCTATCACCCAGCATGATCCCCATCATAGTCTGTGCAATTTACGCCTTCATTACATTTGAAAAAGAAAGCCTCCTGACACAGGGAATCAGTTACCTTCATCTCACCAGGAAAAGTCTATTATTTTATCTATAGATAGCATATCTACAAACTTCCAGAATAATGTACATTGAAGGGTAATGTTCTCAAGTAAAACTCGAGAGGACAAAGTTCACAAATTCTGGCTCCACTGAATCAGTAGGGAAGGGACTACACCTAGATTTTTCTTTCTGTAACTTCTATAAAAAAAAAAAAAAGAAAAAACGAAAAAAAAAACTAGATTTTTTTTTCAGATTTAATGGAGGGCAAAACCTTTAATTATTTTAATTTTCCTTACATGAAGAAAATGTTAAACCTACCTTGATTTTTCAGTGGTAAAGGCATAGTCTCCCTGAGTTTGCTTAAAAGGTTTTTCATTTCTCTCATATCTCTGTAGAAACAGAAGTTGGAAGAGATACAATAGAACAGCAGTTGAAGACTCTAAATGGTGAATTGCTCACAGCATAGCTTTGTATGCTGAAATAATGAGGCAATAAACCAAGCTAAATAATACAGAAATGTATTGGGCAAGCATATGGTTCAAACACATGTATCAGAAGGTGCATACCAAAATAAAGGGCAGTAGATTCAATATGGGTGTACTTCTAAGCCAGCCTGATTTTAACTTGTGGCTTCCAGTCCAAATTTGTGATCCATTCTGGCTCCCGAGTATTCAATATTAAATGAATTGGTGGGCACAATGTGATCCCATGTGGCAAAACGCACAATATGCCTTACAATTAGCACAAACACTAACGTTAACCGTATCAGCATTTTATAGCTTGTGCCATGAATGTGTTTCATTGTTTAAAAGGCAATTATCATACATATGGCCAATCTATGTTACTAAAGCTCCCTGGCCATTAAGTGAAAATTTTAGAAACTGGGCTGTCTCACTCCTCTTAGGAGGACTTTGGCGTGACGTTTGCAGTAGATTGAAAATACACTAACAAAATACCATCTCACAAAGCTAGTTACATAAAGATACATTCTGAGAGAGGCCGGAAGTTGCAAAAAGGTTCTTGTTTTACAGATCAATAGCAGACCAGCAATTCTGTGTGCAGGCTCACAATGTCTTAAGGCATTCAGGATTTAAAAGTAATGTGGTCTTCCCTCATTCATCTACATATAAAATGTTTTTTAGAAATGAAGCAGCATGACTGTCTTTCTTATTGCTCAGTTATGTTTACCAAGTTACTCAATAGAACAGATATTTTATATAAGTAAACAGGGTAACCATTACAATCTCAGCAGCTGCTTATAATACAAAATCATCAAAAGGATATTTTTACAAAGAAATGTTGGTAATCAGGATTACTCCCTACTAAAGGGTCTCAGTTTTGTCTTCCAACTGCAGCTAAGAGGGTAACAGAAGTCCACTTGTGGATGGTTTTTCCTTCCCCTCCTAAGGCTTCCACATTCATAACTATGAGCAGAAGCAACTCTGTGGACTACGTTCTGTGCTTTTTATGAATAAAGAACCGCAGGCAAGCAGATTTTAGATACAAAATCAGAAGCCACTTAAGATGAAATGGAAGCTCTCCCTTTTAGAGATCCTGGCCCATAAGCACCATAGTTTCCTGCCCTTTGTTTTAGACAATTACCCTCTGGTAATTAGCCAAATTAAAAATGTCACTTCTGTCTGCTTTTCTTTTTGGATTTGCTCTCAGATATTACATATAACAGAAATATTAACAGCTATTTAATTTACTAACATCTTTTATGGTAGCAACAATGGCTGCCTAATTGGGAAAGACTAAGTAAATCATAGACAGAAATTTGTTTTACTTAAGAATAAAATGATACACTGTAGTGGGTTTACGTGGCAAGGATTTGGTAGCAGGGGGCCACAGGGGTGGCTTCTGTGAGAAGGATCTAGAAGCTTCCCCATGTTAGGTAAGAGCACCACTGCTGACCAGAGCTGAGCCAATAAGCGATGTTGTTTGAGCCTCTGTGAGAGCATATTTAAGACAGGGGGGAAAAAAAAATGCTGTGTCACACAGCAGCTGGGAGAGTGAGAGGAGTGACAAACAGCCTTGCAGGCACCAAGGTCAGTGAAGAAGGAGGGGGAGAGGTGCTCCAGGTGCTGGAGCAGAAGTCCCCTGCGGCCTGTGGTGAGGACCATGTTGAAGCAGGCTGTCCCCTTGCAGCCCATGGAGTACCACGGTGGAGCAGGGTTCCACCCTGCAGCCCGTGGAGGAGACCACGGTGGAGCAGGTGGACCTGCACTGATGGAGGCTGCGGCCTGTGGAAGACTCCTGCTGGAACAGATTCCAGGCCGGACTTGTAGTCCATGGAGAGGAGACCACGCAGGAGCAGGTGACCTGGCAGGAGCTGCTGCCCATGGCGGATCCAGGTTGGAGCAGTTTGCTCCTGAGGGATGGACCCCGTGGTATGGACCCATATCTGGAGCAGTTCTTGAAGAGCTGCTGCCTGTGGGCAGCCCACGCCGGATCAGTTCGGGAAGGACGGCATCCTGTGGGAGGGACCCCACAGCACAGGGGACGAGAGTGACCGAGAAGGAGTGGCGGAGAAGAAGCGATATAGACTGACCATAACCCCCATTCCCCCATTCCCCTGCACCGCTTGGGGGGAGGAGGTGGAAGAGGGTGGATGGGGGGGAAGGTGCTTTTGGTTTCTTTCCTTTGTTTCTCGCTTCTCTAGCTTGTTAGTAACAGGCAATAAATCTTACTATCTCCCTATGCTGAGTCTGTTTTGCCCATCACGATAATTACTGTGAGATCTCCTCGTCCTTATCTCAACCCTTGAGCCCTTTTCATTATATTTTCTCCCCGTTCCTCTTTGAGGAGGGCGGAGTGAGAGAGCGGTTGTCGTGGAGCTCGGCCACCCACCCGAGTAAAACCACCACATACACATACCTTTCAGTGTTTTCAATATCTGTGGAAACCTGCCATAAATGTTGAATATCTGTTGGTGATGATGATGTGTCTTCCAAAATAGGTACTTCAGAGCTCTCTTCCACTTTATCCATGAACTTGGGTGGGGCACAAGGCTCTTTTCCTTTAAAATATTTTTAAAAAATATGTAATCCTGTTATTAATAAATTAAAATGTACACTCAGATTATGTCATTGATGTTTTGGTTTTGATCTTGCATGGCATAAATGAGACAGATTTGTGAATCCAGATTCTGAGTAAGAAACATTCAGAGACAGAGCAGGCCACACCAATCTGTTAATCATGTTGCTGCTGTATGTTACTCCTGCCAAACTGCACAAAAATAAATATTATGCTGGCATGTGTGGTGCTTCAAATTTTACTTATTAAGTATCACAAAGATTTTTGGTTAAATTCCAGCAGCTGTAACATAAAATAAGGACCAGAGGACAAAACAGAACAAAATAAATAGAGAACTAGAGCATACATTCTAAAAGCAACTTCAAAAATCCTCACATTAAAGAACACTGTAATCCGTGTCTCTTAGTATTACTGCAGTACTAAGGGAAAGCAAAAGACAAAAATGTGCAGTTTCGAACTTGATGATGTTAATAACTGTATATAGCTGCTGCCATTCACAGTCCAATATGCAGTATATTCTGAATTGCCATGCTTATACTTGCGTAATTCATGCTTACTATATGAAAATAAAACGTAGTGTTGGAACTGAGTGGGGGCTTCATGACAGATCTGCTAGGGCATTTGTCAGAGACAGAATGGAATATAGGATGTGGACTATGCAAAAGCATGCAAGAGAGTTAAGTATTCAGGGAATTTGTTGGTATCTTTGCAAACCTCTCATGGACAGCCAGTTGGGTACCCACCCACTGTAGCATCAAGTACAGACCTGGTACCAACTATAGGATTGGACAAATTCTATTTGCAAGCATCATTTAAATAATAAATTTCAAATTGGAGTTCATTCCAAACACAATATTGAGAAATTAAAGTTTTCCCTCTCTTAGTTATCTCACAAAATGATGTAATCAATTTCAGAAAGAAACAAATAAAGAAATAAACACCAAAGTTTTGAACAGTGGTACTGAGAAGTTGAATAGGAAATGTTTTTTCATCTAACGATGTTTGCAACTTGGAAAATTTTCACATCTGGACAAACCTGAGTAACTTTTAAGGTTTGACAAAGAACAGGAACAAGAACAAGAACATAGTAGTGGTTCTTAAGTATATATATATATATATATATATTTTTGGCCATTAGAGACTAAGATTACAGACCATACCATATTAATTCTCCATATCACAAATAAGAATTCTTGTAAACCCTTTAAAAAAAATCAGAAATTCCTGGACCTTAAAAATCTCTTTTTGAGAAGGTTACCTAAACTGTTGTATTCTGGTAAATTATTCCTTCATTGAAAAAAGAAATAATTCTCAGCTATTTGTCTGAATGGCAAATTAGATATTACTTATAACATGGAAAATATTTGGTTATTGTTTTCATTATCCTATAAAATCAGTAGGAAACACTTCTCCCTGCTTCTTCCTCTCACCCAAAAAAAAGTCATCTAACTGTGATTCCTAGAGATGGCATAACCTGTTTCTCATATATAAAAAAATATGTCCTGTGTCCTTTCTCTGCTGCTTACTGTGGCATCCACTGCTAGCTTCTGCTGTGCCAGATCCCTCTGTGAGCCACTTCAACCCATCAAATGGTAGAAGATTACCCCAACAAATGGAAAAATAAACAGTGAACAGTTTTCTGATGTTGCAGTGATTTAAATCCGGTCACTAAAGAACCCAGCATGTTCCAGGCATGTGACAGAAGGAGGTTGATCATGTGGCTAGAAGCAGGAAAAGGCAGGAAGAAGTGGAGGCAAGGTAAGAGGGGAGATAGAAACTAAGGGATCCAAGCCTTTCTGGTGACAAGAAGCTATTATGCTGACTCAACTGCTTGTGGAACAGCAGCCTAAGTCTACTTGTCAGATTATACATTTTATTGTGCGTCACTTTGTAGATGTATGTCCTGGTTTCAGCTGAGATAGAGATAATTTTCTTTGTGGCAGATGGTATGGTGCCATGTTTTGAATTTTTGATGAAAACGGTGTTGATAACACTCTGATGTTTTAGCTGTTGTAGAGCCATGCTTGCACAGAGCCCAGGACGTTTCAGCTCCTCATGCTGCCCTGCCAGCAAGGAGGCTGGGGGTGCACCAGGAGATGGGAGTGGACACAGCCAGGACAGCTGGCCCAGGATGGCCAGAGGGATGTCCCATACCACACAGTGTCATGCTGAACAATCAACTGGGTGTGGGTGGGGGCAATATTCAGGGACTTGCTGGGCATCAGTCAGCAGGTGGCGAGCAATTGCATTGTGCATCATATTTTGTATGTATGTATGTATGTATGCATTATTATTATTATTATCATCATCCCTTCCTTTTCTGTCTTATTAAACTGCTTTCATCTCAGCTCATGAGTTCTACCTTTTATCTCTTCTCTCCTGCATCACACTTCAGGGGAGTGAGCGAACAGCTCTGTGGTGGTTAGATGCCCGCTGAGTTAAACCACAACAGTGTAACTTTCAGATTATTTTTAGTAGTTAACTGCAGATTATGCTGTTAAGGTAGTTCATATTGTGCAATCTGAATTGTTCATTTCTGTAAGCTCCGCTATTCATTACTTTTCCCAGTACAAGGAGCCCGTAACACAAAATACTGTTACAAATAATTCACCACTAGAGTAAAAGGGGGTTGCTTCACAGAAACTAATTTATCACAAGGTGTTATTACTGCAACTGGTATTAGTTAATTCTGCCATTATTTTGAAGTGTTGTTTTGGAACTCTGACCCGAACTTTGGTGACATGCTGTCAAGAACAACCCTGTCTATAGATGCATTGATCAGGGACGTTAAAGGTATTTCAATGGAAACAATACTGCTTCCAGACGAAAAAACAGTAAAGATTCTTTTTTCCCAGCTCAAGAACAGACTGACTGAGACTAATGTTCTTTTTGTTAGCACAAAGGAAGGCTCTTGCAGATTTAGCAGAATGAACGGCACAGATTTCCTTTCAATTGAAAGGAGCTCTTTACCAGTAATTCCGTTGTATTGTGAGCAATTCATGAAGCTTTCCTTGAATTTCAGAGCATCTGCTCAATCACTTGAAAACAGTTAAAGAGTCAGCTAATAATAAAGGCTTTGCTTGAATAATATATATGACTCAGGCTTAACATTCGTACTACATGGTACACACCGTAGGGAAACAAAAGCTCTTTAATCTTCTCACCCTTCTACTGTGGTAAAGATATCCTTTGTATTATATTACCAATTCTTAAAAAGAGATATGAACCCTAAATTTTACTTTCTATTTACTAGTTGGAAAGACTTTCATTAATTTCAGTGGGAGTTTGATCATGCATACAATGTTTTCAGAGGTGTCGACACACAGTAGCTATTTGTGCCAGTTGATTAGACAGAGGCTCTTTTTACTGTTGGTGATATTTTAATACAAAACTCTATGAATTCTTTGTCTCCTAGCCTCTAATTCAGTATATCTTTTTATTTAAGAAGTGGAGATTCACCTTTAGCGTGAAATTAAATTAATTGAATTGAATAATGCTGAAGCTCCTACTTGAATGAGGATAAATAAGCTAGAAAATGATCCTTCCAGTAAGGGTACATGCACCACCTGTGATCACTGTGCTTTATGTCCCTCACCTGTTGTGCTCCTTACCACTTCTGTGGTGACCTCTGTATTTGATTCTGTTATGCTACCCTATGTGCCTTCCCTTTATCACCACCTGTGTCCCAGAGAAACTTGCATAATGCATACATATATATATGATAGGTCCCTCAAAGCTAGTTAGATTTCACTGCAGATGAATTGGAAAGATCTTTGAAGGAAATCAAAGAGAACACATCTCAAAAAGAAGGCAGCATTTGTATCAGACTTCTAATTTGGCAATTAAGAATAAAAGCACTAGATCACACATAAAATAAAAGAAAAAGAGAACATAAAAAGGTGAATAGGAAAGACTCACGTAGAAAGTAAAAAGGAAATGTGTTGCTGCAAATACAGCTACGAGCTTGATATACTTCATTCTTGACCTACGCTTGGAACTGCAGAACTCAAGAGATTGGTTCATTGTAAATATTAATATCAAGAACAGAAAGTCTGTGGAGGAAAGTGTGTTTTATTCCTCCTTCCATGTCTGCTTTTTTTCTGTTCATTTTGGCCTCTCCACAGTGTCCACATGGGAATGGGTGATTCTTGGGGCTGTAAGTGCTTGTTTCTCCACACGTGTGCTTCTCTTTTCTCACATCTGATCCTTCTCACACCTATCTGTCAGTCTTCAAATAGAATGCTGAGATTGTTAAGCAATCCTTCCTTTTCCCTACAAAATTCTAAATGGCATGCAATTTAAACAGAGCCACATAAAACAAAAATCCTTTCACTAAACTGAGGGTTTGTTTTTGTAATCTGTAATATAATCTATCACATACTTTTAGGTGTTATTTTAAGGAAACGTATGTTTCTATTACAAAATGCATACTGGAAAGACACCAGTTATCCTATGAACTTCTGGTATGGTACATAATACACAGTTATGTGTGACTTATTATCATTCTGATGTACCAACAGTGGAAGAAATAAAGAGTACGAATTTACATCAAAAAAGCATAGTATATTCTGTCCATAGCATGTAACCATAATTTTCCCATTGTGTTCAATTCCTCCCTGTCTTATCTAAATATTCCTAGAATTTCTTCATGTAGCTACCACTCAGGTATCCTAGTGTTGGTATCCTTCTGCCCTCAGCTATGATTATACCACTCAGAGATTTGTTGTATGGGCTTAGTCCCATAACTAGAAAAATGAGTACCCTGCTCCAATACTGCATAACTAGGTAGCAGCATGATTGCAATCTGCAGTTTAGAATTTCTTAGAATATTTTCTAATATATGTAATTACATAGCCAAACAAGCTAATTATATCTGTAGATGATCCTAAGAAGTTAATGGTTTCTAGGTAAACATGTACAGGCATTCAGCTTCAGTGACATATACTTCTACAGTGACATGCTATAATGATCGAGTGATTATAGTAACATTTTACAGTGCCTTACAATGAAAGGAATATATGATTATCGTGTATATATATGAATAAGCAAAGCATTTTTATCTGTTATTTTTGTACATTCAACTGCAATGAATTCCTTTATTAGGTATCTATGCAAACCTTTAAGCCAAAGCACAAATATTTGTGACTGAATACACCAATACACTTAAAACTGTGAGGTAATTCTGTGTTTTCTCAGTGTAGGATCTTGAGAATCTCACTATTAGTTGAGAAAAAGGATCATCACATCCAGCAGCTTCCATACACAGAAAATATGTCAACTATTTCCTCTGATATCCAAGAGCTAAGACAGGTTTTGTTTGAAAAAGCAACAAAATAGTCAATGTTGGGAACATGTAATGTCAACAAACAAGATATATAGCATGTAAAGAAATCAGAGCTGAATTTTGTAAACACTTCAGAGAGGTACCTAAACTAATTTAGAATATCTTGCTTTCCATGAAACTATAATTTATGATTTTAAAAGTATTACCAGGTTTAAGACCTGTATTTGACACTGCCTCCTAAGGCTCAAAGCTATATAATTCAGAAGACACAGGGGGACAAATGAAGCAAAACCAGGACTAGAATAGAAGCTCCAGGCCCCAGGTAAGGGAACTCATCTGTTGCTTGACAAAGTCTGAGAAAGATGATTCTATCCAGAGAAATTCTGCCAGAGTGTGATAATAATGCAGAAGAAAATTAGGTGAAATATGCTTGGGTAAACAAATGCAGTGAGAAGTTTCGTATCTCCTTGAAGAGATGGAACATGAGCTGTCATCTGCCATTTTGTCATCCTCATCAGTAAGTATTTGCCATAGTCATCCTGTTCTGACAAAAAAAGACAGCAAGATCCTTAAGGCCATGATGTTAGGGACTGCAGGAAGACACAATGCTGCACTGAAAACTGAACTTACATACCTTCCTCTGAACCAGAGTTTTCATGTGATCTGAGTTGCTTAAGCCCAGGTCCTCAAAATAGTTACCGACAAAATACTTTTAAGCACCTGGTTGCTGAACCCCAAGACTCCTTGCTTGCAGCTGCAACTGAAGCTACTGAGAAATTACTCTAAACATATACACAACACCACAAAAAGTATGCTGCAATCTCAAATCTTAAATTATCACCCTCCAGTTTAAATGCTCTTGTTCCTCATTTACAATGGGAAAAATTGCTACGACCTCACTATTCAACATAATGAAGACACTCACATCAAGGTATGAGTTACCAAGAAAGGTCGAAAGAACAGAATGCCTTTAGAACAGAATTATGTGCAATAAATACAATATATGACAATTAGGATACAAGACAGATAAACGCCCAAGTAAATATTGGTGTAATATTATCATGTGTATTAGTTATCTAGGACCTCTGGGACTGTGAAAAGTAGGAATAATAAAGTGCATGATCAGATAAGCAAAGACTTAATACATACAAAAAGATTGAATTAAGGGTACTAGTGCACTTTTCATTTTGCCATTTGCAAACCTTTTGAATATTGAACTCTGCAATCAAAACGTATTTTCAACACTGCACTTTTGTGGTGTATGTGTCTTAGAAACAAATTTATCAGAGACCACTTACCTCAGTTACTTACTGCATAACACAGCTGGAAATATTTATGGCTATTGGCCCCACTATGACTTTTACATCTCAAAAAAAAATAATAACAGACTGACTTTTCTAGCAGAGGTTGTATGACAGTAGTAAGTTAATCTGAAGTACTGTAAATATGCAAGAAATTTCTGTACAGGAAGCTTGATATATAATATGCAGTACATGTAGTAATGCTTGTTTGGTAGAACAGAAAGATAAGGAGAGATGAGGAGATCAGTGCTGAGACAGAGAATGAAAATACCCAGAGCTCAGCCCTTTGAACTGCAGCGTGGTGTTTCATAAAAGAGCATCTGTTTCCCAGTAGGGATCATTGGCTGTGTTCCTCTTGGGAAAAGAGCATCAGCTTACTGCTTTAGCTTTATCAGTTCTGTAGTTTATTTGATAATGTCTGGTCAAGATACCAGGTCAGGATAGCAGTTCCCATATTATTATTTATTAACTGCAGGTTGGTGAGAACAGTCTGTATGTTATTCTTCTTTAATCTCTGATGGCTCCAAAATAAGAATACAAACTGGTGAAAACTTATAGGAGATTTAAAAACCTGTACTGTGTTTGGCTGGGATGGAGTTAACTTTCCCTGCATCAGGCCGTACAGTGGTATGCTCTACACTTGTAGCTAGAACAGCCTTGGTATCACACCAATTTTTTGTCTGCTGCTGAGCAGTGCTGGCACAGCACCAAGGCTCCCTCCAAACCCCTCAGAGCCAGCAGGCTGGGGGTGGGCAAGAGGTGGGGAGGGGACACAGCCAGGGCAGCTGATGTAAATCAGCCAAAGGGATATCCCATACCATGTGGTGTCACACTCAGCAATAAAAGGTGGGGAAGGGGAAGGAGATGGGTGGCTCTTGTTACAAAGATGTCTGTCCTCTCAAAAAGCTGCTAGTTATAATGAGGGCCTGCTTCCTGGGATGTGGCTGAGCATTGCTTGTTGATGGGAAGTAGAGAGCTTTTTTTTCCCCTCTCTCTGTGCTTCTGCATGGCCTGTGCTTGTTTCTTCCCTCTTCCCTTTCCCTTTAATTAAATTATCCTTATCTGAACCTGTTGGCTTTTTTTTTTTTCTCTTTTCCCTTTCCAGCATACTTTTCTTCTGCGGAAGGGGAGTGAGAGAGCAATTGAGGTGGAGTTTAGCTGCCCAACAAACCACTTATCCAACAGTTAAGAGGACTAAAAAACAGAAAATATTATAGACAAATGGAAAATACTACCTTCAAAAATAAGCTTCAAGATATAGCAAGAAATTAGATGCAGCGAATAATACCAGACATGAATTTATCAAAGTTAACGTATTTTGGAAATATTCACTGTTTCTAAGGGTAGTCCTCTTCATGGACAAGAGAAACAATTTATTTTGTTTAGTATCATTTGTCAGATGGTGAAAAACTGGTGGAAAAACTGAACAGACAAAAAAGTAAAAGCTATATGCTAGCAATATGACAATATATTTTATAGTGGTGAAATTATTGTCTCTTTCATTTCTAGAGGTAAACTTATGCACTTTGCCTACACTGCAGTACCGTTCTCCAGATGTAAAGAAATTAAAGAAATGGTTTATTCTGCTCCTTGGGAAATAATTTGTTTTGGTACACGTAGAATCACAGAACAAAATTGTCTGTAAGGCCATCTGGTCTTACTCTCTGCTGAAACCAGGGCCAACTTCTGTCATGTTGCAAGTCCTCAAATGGGTCTTGTCCCTCTGAGTTATGAGTATCTCCAAGAATGGAGATTTCACAGCCTCTTTGGGTGCCTATTTCAATGTTTGACCACCACCACGGTGCAAAAATAATTAACATGTAACTGGAACTTCCTTTGTTGCATGATGCCTTTGCAAGACTTACAGGCATTGTAAGTATCCAGGTACTTCATATATGAAAACAGCATTTTACTAGCTACATTCCACAATTCAGTGTATTAAAATCCTTGTGATAATACAATTTTTGCCTATTCACATTTTTCTCTAAGGATGTCACAGAAATTTTGAGCCAAGTTACTGTTGTTATCTCTACGTTAAAAATTAAAGGATAAAGGATAATTAAAGGATAAAAATTATTCTCTTTAGCAATGGCTGAATAGCTACCATGACTTTCTGTATGGTGAGATGAGGAACCAATGCGTATTGCATATAACAAAAGTACTGCCAGAGAGGAAATGAGTTGGCTCGTACTGTGATGCTGAATTCATCTTATCCAACTTTAGACATGTAATAGAAGTTTGGTTTAGGTTAATCATGTAGGTACCATCCAGACATAAAGGGGAGACAGACTCATCTGGGTTACTTGGGTCACTCTAGGCTACATAATTTCTGCAGTTACATAAAGTACTTTGACAACTGTAGCCAATGCTAGGAAATGTAGTACATTCTGTCTTAAAAAATGATGAATCATTTTAGCAGCTGGTAGATGATAGCTCTGTTAATTCTGCCTCTTTAAATTTTGTAGATCTCTTTTTGACTTGAGAAAATCACTAAGAAGTTCAATTCTGCAGTTATAAACCTCTAATTTTCATAATAAAAAGTACCACTGGCATTAGCTGTACCCTATAGCTAGATATAGAAAATGCTTTACAGAATCTTTCAGCATGACAGGAAATGTGTAAGGTTTATTACAAAACAATAACTTTGTCTGAGATATTATCTGGGAAAAAAGTAGTTACTGTTATCATATATATAGTTCCAATCAGTGTATCCCATCAGCAAATAATGAGGTTACTGTGTAACCTTTTCAGTAAATTACCTGCATTTCTACATTTTAGCCAACGGATGGCTAATGAAACGTGAAATTATTAGAGAGGCACATTTTCACTGAATGAAGGATATCTCCTTTGTGTATAAACATACCCTATTGGGCAGGTTCCAGTTCTGAATCTAGTATATATTTTTATAAAGGTGGATGGCCTTTTAATCATAAAATGCTCATAATATTTATCCATATTTTTCTATAAAATGGCATTGCTGGACATAGTAATGGATTGGTTTAGTGCTAACACCCTGTCATACTGCTCATCCAAACACTTGCCATTAAATATTTTACCCAAGAAATACCTCAACATGGTAATTATGCAGTAATCAGCTTCTGTTAATTTAGCTGTTTCTTTACTATTTTTTTTTTCATACCAATACAGATATCAGTGTGATCAGAATTGCTCTGCTTATTTTAGAGAGTTCTTCAAGTTATACTATCTACTCCTTTAGTTCATCAGCAGCTTCTTACAGGTGGGCTAACCATTAGAAAAGGTAAAACATGCACCATTGAGAATCAGGATTTCTTTGACAGAACTGTGGCAGGTTCAGCCAGAAAGGACAGTGTGGCTAAAGCAGCTGACACACTGACATCACGTTTCTGGAAACACACAGCACCAGAATCAGCTCTGTCAGACATCACCTTACACAATTCCTAGGAAGCCCACATGAGAGATGACATTTTAGAGTCATCCAAAATACTTGAGAGACTTGTTCATTAGTATGAAATGTGGGGTGAACTTCTTTGCCACTGTAGCCCTCAGGGTACTCTCACGCTTTCTTTGTCTGAGTAGGATGGGTGAATGCTCTGTCTGTAGATACCTCTGAGACTTTGGAGCACTTGAGTTCATGTAAAGTAAATGGCAAGCACAGTGGCTTGATTAGACAAGCCTTAAAATGGTTTATTCAGGATACACAAGTAATTTTGGAGGTGTATAACTTGCTTTCTTCTGTCAAGATATTTCTGGAGAACAAACTTCATTTTGTCTAGTTCAATTGATGAGCCTTAACTCTGTCCAGCCTTTGACCAGTCAAGCCTTAACAGTACACATAAGGCACAGAGACACCACTGTTCTCAAAGGGCTGTTAAAAATGTATTTTACTTAGGGACACATTAGTAGTTTTCTCAAAGTTAACTCTTGGGAACAAAACTCTTTCTGTGGTAAAACAAAAACAGAAGAATACAACAAACTTATGTTGCAAAGGAAACAGAAAAAAGAACTTTAGTTTGAGAGGTAGTTATTTTAAATTGTTAGGCAGCCTGTGTTACAGGTCAAGTTTCTTGTTATCTTCTGTTTTAACTAAGGTCCTGCAGGTGTCCTCTGAGTACTGAGCATGACTGTAACTGTAGTCTGGCTAGAAAAATTCTCCTATGAATTAAAACATGTACATAGGGTATCCTGGCTATAATTCTGACAAAGCTCATAAGAAAGTAAACACATCTAAGTGTTGAAACCTGACCCAAAACAAAATTTCATGATATTACATGAACTAAAATTTTTCTAAAGATTTCATTCTGCAGTTGTTATTTTAATGACTAAGATAGCTTGGCTCCACTGATTTATTGGCAGTAATTTTTTTTGTTTGTTTTGTTTTTGTTTGGGACCACTCTTACAAAAAAACAAACTCAGACTTCAAAACTACAGAGACATTAGTGACACATGCCTGACACGACACATGCCTGACATGACACACTCCTGTAAGAATTATGGTAATGAAATGGAAATACAGCTTTCTTCAGTAACTAAAAAGGTTCAGTGGTATAGTTCCTTTTACAGTTTGGTGCTTTGTCTTTCATGAACACCCAAGCATTCTCCCAAAGACTGTTCTTTTGTTTAAATCAGCATCTCTATATTTGTGCAATTCAATACCTTTCCGATGAAACTGCAGTGATCCTAGCAGACATATGGACTTAAGCATTTCTGTTGTGTACATTTCTAAGCAACACTGCAACTGGATGTATAGTCTACAGATTTCAGGATGAATTTCACCATCTTCTGGGCTGCAACAAAAAAGAAAAAAATTAGTTAGGAGTGGGACTGGAAGGACCTGACAGTCATCAAACCTGCTTCCTACCGTTGCAAGCAACTGCATAATAATCTACTTCATAAACTACTAAATATATTATGAAAAAGCTGTTTATACTAAACTCTATTTAAAAATGATTTTTGAGCAACCTGATCTACTGGAAGGCATCCCTGCAAATGGCAGGTGAGTTGGAACTAGAGGATCTTTAAGGTCCCTTTCCAAATTAAATCATTCTGTGATTCTATGAATTCTTTAGCTCTATAAAGCTCTGGGCTTAAAACAGCTGAACTTGGCTTGTCTTTGCTAAGATTACACGGTCCTTTTATTCCCCTGTGCACTTTTGGAAAAGGCATAAATAAGTGACTGAGCTCTCTCCATCTCTTTAGAAGCTTTGAAGAGACATTTTCTGGTAGATTGAAGGATTCATTTGCCATCCTGTTTCAGCTACCTTTGGTCCTCATGCAGCTGCATAAAGAGATTGCAGGGCCACTTTCACAGTCACAGTTCAGGTTACAAATGCTGGATGAGGCATAATCCACCCTTCTTTGGAAACACTCAGATTGGAAACTAATCAGTTGTAGTCTTTAGGTTCTGTAGTTTCTGCCCAAATTTCCTTTTTTTTCCCCCAGTGTTTAAAATATTAGTCATGTGATACAACACTGTGAGGAGAATGGAAGTTTAGAGATCTTTTTCACAAAAGCTATCTTTGCAGGGTGTCTCAGTAATAACAATTTTGAAAACAAAAATTGAAATCAAGAGTAATCCCACACATCCAATTAGTTGCTTCAGACACTAAGAAAATAATTTACTCAGATTCAGCCACTTCTGTGGGCTGAGGATGCTGCATGGGCATAAAGATACAATTTTTTAAAACTCATCTGTTTCTGTGAGTACAAAAGAATTGATCTACCCAGTCATAGCCTGAGAATTAGGTTCTCAGTGCCTTTTCAAAAGGTGCTTTCAGTAGGGAAGTAATTGGTAAGACGAAAGAGTCAGGATTTGGGCCTTTTCATCTTCAGACCTTCTTGCTATTGGTTTGCTGTATAGTGCTGTTAAAAGGTAAAACAACCCCTCAGACTGGATTTTACGACAATTCAGAAACCTGATTTTCTAGTAAACCTGTAGCATTTCTGAATACTACTACCAAGAAATGAAAAACATTTTCTCAGCATGTTTTCAAATTTCTAGCCCATGAATAATATAAATGAAGCTTTCACAATACAACAATTGCTAGTATTCTTTACAGTGATTGAATTTCCTGTGGTTAAACTGATATTTCAAAAGACCCTTCTGAATATGAAATAAAATTAGACTTGCAGATTTCCTCATGGGAACCAAAGCAACTTACCCGATAAATTATTTGCAGCAATGCTAGACTGGACTGCTATGCTCAAATGATTTCTTAATACCAATCTAGGCCAAAGACTATAAGACACAGAGCAGACAATACATTTTTAAACTAGTCAAATAGGTTCTTTCTGACCAAAATTAAGAGGTCATTATTTGTACCTCAATCCAGTCAAAATGTGAAGTCCAGCTCTTTTGTCAGAAACGCTTAGATACTGTGTTTTAAGGAAAACCCTATCAGTTTGTGCAGATACAATTTTACTGTAGTCCAGTTCAAATGAATACTGCATACTAAAACATGTTAATTCTTGTATTTGAGATTCACAATCATTTCTGACAAAGGAGACCATATGTTGCCTAGAAAGGATGTACCTTCTGCCACGTATTTTAGTGACACCAAGGAAGAAAATGCTCAGACATATTCTGAGGTAAGAAAATAGATGAGGCCATTATAAGATAGGCCTTGTTTTATTTCTGTGCATGTGGCTCTGTGGGCAGAAGAAGGGAGCAACCTCAAAGGAATATTTGACGCATGGATTTGCCATTATCTAGCTCCAATGAAGGAGAAACTGTGTGGTTTTCTAAGGTTCTCAATGGTTCCTGTCCCTCCAAGTGACATCAGAAATCAAATGGAACTATGAAGGTTTCACAGAACTTACTAGAACCTTCCTAAAAGGAAAGAACAACCTTAGCGCTTCCACAGCATATCAAGGAAGACTACTGATGTTTGCACACACCAATGAAAACAGTTGAGAATCACAGTAGTGATAAGCTGCTCTAAGAATGCTTAAGCAAGCAAAAAATGCAGCCAAAGTAGAAAAAAAAAGAGAAGGCTGTAAAAGACATAGGATTGAAAAGCAAGCATGTTGGACTTAGTAAAAAGGGACAAAGGAAGACTGGTCCCACCTGCTCTGATCCATTACAAAGTAGAACTCATCAAAAAGGCAGGAGATGATAACTGGAAATTGCAGTTGTTGTGATCTGCGTTGCTTTGGGACCATACACATAATAATAAAGCTGCCCATCCTAGGAGATTTATTTTCTTTGGCTAGGCTATAATATGTGCTTTTCTTTTCAGACACATCTAATTTTCTACTTTTAAACTGAAGTCTGCATTTGTTGAAAACTGTACGATACATGACATGGTATTTTCTGCAGCTTATTGTTAATACAGAACTGCTGTTAGGGCAGAACAAGAAGGGAATCCACCTTTAGCATACTTCTTCTGATGTTTGCTATAGTATTTCTTACTCTTTTCAGTGATTCCAGCTCTGAAAACATTTGATAGTTTTAAGTCCCTGATTAGTTTTCCTGAAATATTAAGTGCCTGACAGACATTATTATTATTATTATTATTATTTTGGTTTATACAGAGTCAAGTCCTTCATTGCTTATAAAAACACATACTGAAAATGGATCCTTTTTCAAATCCCACATTGTTTTCAAAGGATATGAAAATAAATATTCTCAGTGACCGCATAAGGAGTATTTTAAAAGAATATAGAATGCTAATTCTCAAACTGAAAATAATGCTTAGAAAACACAGCAATAAAACATACTTAAATGCACAAAAAATTACTCTGAGATAAACAACAAAAATCCTAAAAACTGTACATAAATTAAGACTCCTCAGACACTTTTAAGTTCTATTACGTATTTTACAATATTTTGTAGTACTTTTTATCTTGCAGTAATCTACAGTATCTAGTACTGGCTTAATATGATTTAAATCTTAACAATAATCTCTGCAGTTTTGTTTGCTGTCTTTGTCATTTTAAGTAACACATCTCCTATAAGAATTGCACCTGTATGATCAGTGATCACTTAGCTGATTAGAATTGGACTTTTCTCTCTGCATAAACAACCACAATATGTTTAACAGCAATTCTTTTCAAACTGGCAGATGGCAGAACAGTTTTTAATGTAATCATATTTGTATTAATCAAAGAAGATAAAACACATATACCTCAGATTTAAATGTAATTTGTTTTAGTATAAATCAGGAATAGTTCTTCTGAAGAAGGCTGTTATTTCTGAACCACACTAACATATTCAAGAACACTATCTAGCCCTCCATTTTGCATGAAGTGCTCCCAGTAATTTCAGCATTTTCTGCAAGAGTTGCTACAGGTTTGGATAAATCCTAGAGAAGAATAGGATTCTGATGTTTGATGCAAGAGACAGTCCCAGGGCTAAATCTAACCTTACAGAATTCATCTAACCAAATACAGTATGAAAAAGCAATTAGCCAAATACTGCAAAAGTAGAACACACCATGTTTTCTTCCTCTGGAATAGTATTTTAAATTTCTGAACTTTGGGTTATATATACACTTGTTTTTATTTTTCTGATAACTGAATGTAAGAACCATAAAATATGTACTTAGGTAATAAATGGCCTTTTGGAGGCTTTTGATATACTGATTTGTCCTACATTTTGCTTACATATGAGATGTTTTTATACATTTTAGTGTCACCTATATTCTTAGATGTGCATTGAACGTTGTTTCCCAGTTCAGCACCATGGAATTACTGCATTAGATGGGTTCGATGGGGATACAGCTTTTTTTTTTTCTTTTTTTTTTTTTTCCCCTCATCATCTGGATTTATTGGAATACATTAATTTCATTTGAGCTATTCTTACCAACAAAAGGTTTGCAAAAAGACTGTAGTTCCTCACACTTGTCACATTCAACACACAGATCCAAAATTTAGCTCTTAAGAGTTACTGCTCTTTTCCTCTAATTCCTAAATCCTCGTGTCCCAATATGCATACGAGCATGTTCAAGAGCCTGCTTGCACTTCTCAAAAGTCTAGACTTTTCTTTCTAAGCAGGACTTCCTCTGTCCTGAAGACGAACAGTTACACAACTATTAATGGACAAATGAGACATTTATTTGCACGTTCCACATGCAGGGCATTGCCCCATAACTGTTCCTTGCGCGTAGTGGAACCTGCACTAAATAAAGACACCACAGATGGCAACAATGACCTCCTTCTGCTCGGTAATGAGAGCACTTTCTCACAGGGAGACACAAATCTACAGATCTACTCAGCTAAATCTACCTATTGCTTCTGAAAACAATGATTCTTTAACCCTAAGACTATCACTATGGAAAATACATGATGAGACAATAATAATTCCCTTGTAGAAGATTTAGATAAGACTGGATTGTCATCCTATCTTTCTCTGCGTTGTTTCAAATGTTATAAATCCTTAGAATTTTTAGGAATCATCATCATTAAGGGAGCTTTATTTATGATTTTGAAGGTATTTTTTCCTTTCCCTTCTCACTGGGAAAAAGATTGAGGGTTTGCCCGTAGTTATGAGAAAACAGTATGCTCCTCATACAGCTATTTATTTTCTGAGAAGCAAAAATGGTCCACTTTTTTGGACTTGCTGATGGATTTTTTAATTGTGCAAACGAAGAAACCAGCAATTATATACAAGAAGATTGGCACATAAGCCAATTTTAATTTATCAATGGCTTTCTATTCACAGATGAGCTGTAACATTAATTGGGAAACACAGTAATAGGTATTTTAATTGACTTTTTTTTTTTTTTCTGTTGTAAGTCTAATAGATTCTTGTTGTAAACTCAGGTTTCTGAATAGTACAAGAATATGAACTAGAGGCATCTCTGATATATATATTGTCTGACCCCTTCTTGTTTCCTTTTTTTTTTTCCAGGAGTATGGAACATCTGTAATTAGACTGTTGGCAAAATTCTTCTCTCATTTGCAAATCCAGAGTAACAACAGTGACATCCAAGGAAATTATTTTTCATTATCCAAGGTTTATACAATGAGAATTATTTCCAGGCCACTACCCTCACTAACAGTCTCAGACGGGTTAATTAGTCTTTAACAGCAATAATGACCACAAGCATTCCATTAATTTTCAGCCAAACAATTTTCTCCTATGCATGCATATAAGCCTCATTTTCATCTCTGAAAGCCATAGGCTCAAATGCTAACGCCTATAAAGATTTCTTTTATAATCCTTGATGTAAGTTCTCTGTTGTGAGCTTAAAATGCGTTTTCGAAGTATCAACAAATTCACTTCTCTCAATAGATTTATATGCTTATATGTCCAGTGTCAAGTCACCAGAAATATTGAACAGGGGACTGGTACAGACATAACTTTCAGAATGCTAATTATAGATTAATTACAAAGTAGCTACATTACCAAACTGTGTTTAGTTACATAGACAAGTTTATGTATTATTACCCCAAACACCAGCTACCTCAGTTATTCCAGTTGATTTCTTGATGAAGACCACTTAGATATTGAAATAAAATCTCAAATAATATGATCTCATATAACTCCTGTGATAAATTGTGTTGTCAATGGAGTTGGTTAATACCACGAAGTGCTGCTGGCCATACAAGAATTAGCACAGCACCGATCACCTGCCCATGAATCAATAACCAGTTCCTGGCATCTGAACACATCTATGCACATCATCACTGTCATTTGAGCACAGCTGCTGCAAGACTCTGAATAGGAATTGTGCTCACTGCCTGCATCCATCATGGAACAGAAATTTGCTTCTCTTTATGCACTTAAGTAAGAAAAACAGGTATTGGTAACATTTACGGGATTTGCACACGCATGTGATGGCTTCTTGGGACTACTTCCACTGAGAGGGGAGCACTGCTGCCCTCCACTGGATGAATGCCACGGACGTCCCACACAGGGAGAAACCAAAGACAGACTGTGCTGGAAGTCAACTGCCCAGGGAAAGCCTGTTTGTTGACTTGTCAGTGAAGCTGCAAAATGCACATGTTCCCACACCTGAGGAAGGGGAAATGGTGAGATAAATGTACATGTGCTTAGGAAATGGTGAGATGCGTAAATTTACTCAAGGAAGCACTTTACATGTAGGGTATTGTTTATAGGCCCATACAAGCTGGTATGTAGCTTAATAACTATGCCAGGCTTCACTTTAGAGTGTTCTTCACAAAAGAACTGTAGGCTTTGATTTTCAAATGGAACTAAGAGAAATGGGCTCCTTCACCCTTCAAATATTATATATATATATATATATGTATATACAGTTTTCTTTTTAATAATAAAAACTCTGTATGAAAGAAAACCTGTGTTAACTTATTACTACTAACTACACTTACCTTCATGAGATTTTTATAGGATTACTTACATGACCTAAAAACACTTCATGATGTCCAAGAAAAACTGTCTCTAATTTCCTTTTTTTTTTTTTCCCTCTGCTAAATTATGTTTATAGCTGTATATTAAATATTTTCTAATGTCCTGCCCTTCCTTTACTAAGAATTTCTGTACTTATCAGGTGGATAAAATATCACCAGGGTGCCACACAATAGAAATCCTTATCTGAAGATGTAAATGCTACTCAGTTGATGAGAAATTCAGATTACTATGTGAGCCACACTTGCAGTTTGAGAGCTCTGATATCTACAATTATTAAAAGTAGTTACAAACAGAAAATGCTGATTTGTTTGTTTATACACCAGTAGCTTAAGTTATACAGTTTATCAGGCTGTTAAAATTGCAATGATTTTTTTTTTAAATACAACTGTAATAAAGAAATCTGTAGCATTATCATATTTTATATACTTTGTCCACTGGTAAAACTCATAGTTTTCTTTCTATAAAATTTGGATTTTTAAAATTTAATAAAGTTGTTCAACTGATTATGTTTATGAAGCACTGATGAGAGGCGGTATTTACTTTGGGTTTTCCTAAGCTGATATTAAGTAAAACCAATAGAGGGAGCTCTTATACCATTATTTTTTCTACCTGGTATAAGAAAGGTGAGTGCATCGCTTTGAATAATCATTTTAACATACAAGAATATATGTTTAAAATGTCTGTCCATAACATAAAAAGGTAAAGAGTGAAAATGCATATTATTTTTCAGCTGCAAAGAAATACATATATATTTTTTTCTCCCCAAAATGGTTGATGTATGGTTTTATTACACTGCCAAAACATTGGTTAGAAATGGAAAACACTTTCAGATATTCCTGGATGGCCACTGGTGCCCAACATTCATAGCCCACTTAAATCAGTGAAATTTAAGACTCTCAAAATTGAACAAATCTTCTGGTCTGAATCTGATTTTAACTTAAAAACTTTAGTCAAACATTTACAATAGAAGAGTACTATCAACAACATTTAAAAATACATGCTGATATATTGTCTGTGGTTAAAAGAATGGGTAAGTTATATAAAGGGCTTGATATACTTTTTTGGTAAAAATATTGTGTTAACAAGTTACATCCTTTACTATAAGGCAGAGTATCATTTTAATTAACAGTACCAATAGATGTAAAATAACATGAGATAAAAAAAAAAACCACACCAACAAATATCTACATATATAACAAAGAATGTGTATTTTAGAATGTGTGTTTAAAAGAAAATAAGCTTGTGCCAAATTAAAAGTGAAAACTAATTAATCAAATTCTGCTTTATGCCCCTTATATGTACTTCCTGTAAAAATATGGTATGGAAAATAACTTACGCACTTCACTGTCCACAAATATTAGCATGTAAAGTGTCTTTTAATTTAGGTGCATAGACACTGCCATTTAGAAATATACAGGCACTGCATAAAATGCCACAAATCAGCCTTATAGATTATAGTTCTTCTGCTAGAGTGAAAAATGTGACAAATACTTCAGAAGGTATATGCTTAATCTTCTTAGATACTGAGGGAAAGCAGCAAAAGTCCTCTCTGGTTATGGCTCAGGTGCAACAGCCTAATAAACCTGCCTCTGCTTTTGTATCTTAAACACATTATTTCTTTTACACTTCATCATTCATGTTTTTGAATGTAAGTAGAAAAGCCATCAAACTACAATATTTTATTCTGAAGAGATCTTGAGAAAATATTCTTATTTGTGTTCCTCCCATCTGCTAGGGTTATTTTTTTCTTCTAAAATAAAAGTATGTCATGCAAATTGCTGTCATTTTCATTATCATATTTTTTTTTGTTGTTGTTGTTCTACTAATACACTGAAATAATGTGATACAACTTCTGCACAACATCCCAGTCCATCAGAGGAAGAACAGGGCAAGCTCCTTCTAGTAGACCTATAAATGGTTGCTATGTTGTTTTCATTAACTAGTTGTTTTGAAGCAGTTACGCTCTTGAGTGCTCTCAGTAACAGAAGGAGATATGTGACCAGATTTTGGTCACAGAATAATGTAAGTCTCCAGTTACTCTGATAAGGCTGAGGGAGCCATTCTGGGTGTATGACAACACAAATAGAATAAAGACACAATGCATTAACTCATATCATAGATACATTTCTAGCTCCCAAACTAACTGCTGTTTAGATATTTCCAAGCTAGAACAGTTTAGTTAGAATGATACTAGTAGGAAATATACTTTTTGGTTTTAACCCATTCAGGAAAATCTTGTTAACTTCCACAGACATTGTCTTACAAGCAAAGGGTGATATATGTCTGCAAATCATTGTCATTTTTATTTTTTTTGTCTCACTCCAATATAGTGTATATATATATGTATATTTATTACGTCTTTATTATATCTTATCCTCTATTTATTAGACTGTATTATATATTTTACAAAACATTAAATATTTTTATTTATCATATAGTATACATATATACTATATATATATAAAAATATAGTATTTATTTTATTGAAGTCTTAAAATTGTTTTGGAAACAATATGAGATAATAGCTACAGACACAGTAATCTTGCCTTTAAAATTAATTTGTTACATGCTCATTAATACTGTGATTCTTCCACATCCCTGACTTTTTGTTATCAGGAGAGCAAGTAAATATCAAAATCTTTTAAGAGTTTTGCATGTACTTTGCAGATGCTGTTATCCAGTGTTTGCAGGTGAATTTTATTGGCTGAATGCACAAGTGTGGACAAGAATTATCATAGGCCTACCCAAACTTTTCTACCAGAAAACAAAGGTAGAAGGTAGGTAGAACAGCACTAATATAAGAAATGTTACTCAAACCCACTCTGCTGTATGCTTAGGCAAGACTAGCTGGACGGAGGTTTTGGTAGCCACAGGGGCTGCAGGTTGGCATGTGCTGGAGGTGGCCTCTGCCCCCTATCAGACACAGACAGCTCTAGCCAGCTCCACAGAGGCCTCACTGCAGGATGCTGCCAAGCCCAACAGCCAAATATCACTGAAAACTCACTTAAAATGGAGATGAAGACACCACAGAAGGAGAGGAGGGAAGAAAAGGCGTGAGAAACAAGACAGGAAGCATCAAGGTCAGAGAAAGTAGTAGTAGGAGGTTCTCCGTGGCAGAACAGACATTCCTGGCAGCCTGTGGAGAGGGTCACACCAGGGCAGATATTCCTTGCAGTCCACAAAGGACTCCATGCCGTAGCAGATGGATATTTCTGAGGGAACTGCCACCTGTGGAGAACCCATGCTGGCGCAGAATTTTCTAACAGGACTGAAGCCCATGGAGGAGCCCATGCTGCAGCAAAGGAAAAGTGGTGAGGAACACCACAAAAGTGGAAAGAGCACCACAGAAGGAACTGTTACGGACTCATCATAATCCCTCAGCCCTCATCCTCTGTTATGTGCTGTTCAGGGGGGTGGGTAGAGGAGTCTGGAATGAAGGAGTGAAACCAAGCATGGGAAAGTGAGTGGAAAAGGTGCTGTTTTAAAGTTTGTGGTTTTGTTTCTTTGTTTCTTTTTTGTTTGTTTGTTTTGCTTAATCTTCCTGAAGTCGAGGCTGTTTTGCCTGCAAGAGTAATTGATGAACAATCCTCCTGTCTTTGTCCTGACCCATGAGCTTTCTCATTCCTGTTCCTCCTATTTTCTCCCTTGCTCCCACTAAGGGGAGAGTAAACAAGCAGCTGGGTGGGATTTTGGCTGTTGGCCAATGCCAATCCACCACACTAGCTAAACCAGAGTGGGCATTCTGGAGACAGTTGATTTCTTCCTTGGGCAAAACTGGAATTGCTGTTTCTGCAATTCCTGGAATGGCTGTTCCTTTATCACAATTGTCCAAAAGCAAGTTACCCCTGGGCCTTATATTCCAAGATTACTGCTTGAGGGCATGGTCCTAACCCCAGTCCATCCTAGAAGGATAAAGTTTCCCAGAGCTCCTAAAAGGCATAAGAGAGAGTCTCTCATACAGCTCTCCTAAAATGCATGATGCAACAATATCCAGCCAAATAGTACTGTATTATCATGTTTTTTCAGAAAATAAGGTAAATTAAAAACCAAACCAAACCAAAACACATTAAAATTCCTGACAAGCTACTTCTAAGCACTCAGAGTTCCAAGTGAAATTGCACAGGCATCTTTAATTGCGCTTACTGGAAGATTTGAAAAAAGTAAATGCAGAACATGACCAGCATACCTTTACAGAAACTAATGCTAAGCCTCATTAAGCCATCATTTTTTCTTCAACTCATTGCCCTTTGCCTTCATGTTAGGGAAATCCATAAGACTCTGCACTATCCAATGATGAGCTGAACAGGACCTTTCTCTCTGCATGGTATCAGGCTCCTCACTGAGAAGAGGTAGCATCAAGTTAGATGAAAGCAGTCACTTGGGTAAGCTCTCAAATCGGCCTTGCCTCACTCTAGCCTGATCTAGACCAGCAATCTGACTCAACACTTCACTGCCTCAGATAAAAACAACAGACACTGCTAATTAATAGATAAACCCAAGCTTTGGCACAGACCTTCCAGGAAACATCTGTGATGACCAAGAAGGAGACGGTCAGATTAGCTGAATGCAACCATTTTTCAGTTTCCTGAAGAAATTCCTATTCAGCACCCTGCTTTGTCAGCATCTATCTGCAAGTAATTCTCAAACAAGTTTCTTTGATAAACCAGTAGTGAGAACACAGAAATGTTGCCTGTGCCAACAAGTTCAAACACTGTCTACTTCTATGTTGACTCTTATAACTTGCCTACACAAATAAAACTCGTACTGCCTATAGATTTCCCCTTTGATTTTAAGCTTCCAAGTTCTTTAAAATGTCCTTAGTTGCTTACTGTTCATTAATTTCTAAACTCTGCATCACAAAAGTATGCAAAACTTAAATGCTAAGAATCCACATCTACACTCTTGTCTAGTACCTTTGGTTAATAGTTGGAAAGAGGATGTTTGAATCTTTGACAAGTATTGAAACAATTATCTATTGTGCAACAATTTATGAAAATTTGTTCTGATTGGTGTGAACACATTTTCCCAGATGGGTCAGATTTCTCAGAAAAGCTTGAAAATGAACAAAATGCTTCGGGTATTTGGTGCTGCAAGATCTAGGTCATAACAAACTACTAACATATGGGGTTTAGAAGGAAGTCTGCTGCAGGCAAGTGATGCCATCTGCTGTTGACCATGCACAGGACACTAAACCAGATGACTGCTTTGATTTATGACACCTCTGTTTTCCCCTTTTTCTTTTTCTAGTACCTACTTCAAATATAAATTTTAAAAAGATTTTTCCAAAGGGCATTCCATAAAGCACTTGTGTGGTCTGGATACCTGTTACCTCTTTGTAACTTAAATTTCTGGATTTCCATATGTCAAAATGAGAAAAACAGGAGATGTGAAGAGAGGATAAATATATTTGTATTTCCTTAAAAAAAAAAAAGAAATGTTTGCAATAAGAACCATTGAAACCAAAGGTAAAATGTTCTGTTAGCTTCACTGGGGTTCAGATAAGAACAATACTGCACAATACTGCATTAAAAACTACTGAAAAATCCATACATTCTCATTAAACTTTTTTAAAAAATATATATTTATTTTTTACTTGTAGTCAATGTGACTGCTACACTAGAAGCAGCATACACTGGAAGGAAAACAGTCCATCGAGTAGATTACTACTATGTTGCTCAGAATAAGGTTGAGGGATTCTGGACATATCAAATGCTTCTAGGAGTGCTTTGAACAGATCACACTTATGCCCTGGGTTATTTTTTTTAACCATTTTGTAGTCAAATATCCAAACACTTTCACATAAAAGTCTTCTATGTGAAATTGTGGTATAAAGAAGTATCTTACACAGCCACACCATATATTTCACAGATCTAATCTGTATGAGTAGTTAAGCTAAAAATCACAGCTGAGAGACTGTGAGAAAACTTGAATGTGTCAAAAAAAAAAAAAAGGAAAAAAAAATTAGCTTCCTGAAACGTTTAAATTCATACTGAGAGAAAGAAATTTTTAAAACCATCTGTTGATAAAATGTGTTCAGGAAGCAGTTTTTTTTAGCATAAGGAACTTTGCATTTTTTCACTTTGGAGTTTTTTAATCCTGCTGTAGTCTCCACTTGACTTTGTGAATTGGCGTTACTTTCTGCACCCCCCTCCCCCCTCAAGTGCCTATTTCCTCCTGGGGAAAAAGGATGCCTTCACAAAGTCTTCCTTGCATTAACTGTTACATAGATATACTAGTAATTTCTACTTCCTGAATGATGTAAAAGGAATAGCGAGGACATATGTATGCTATTTTGGGTAAGTCTGCAGCTAAATTAAACGCACAGACTTTGAAACAGACCCCTGACTTTGGGGCCTTGGTGTTCTTCAACGTGCATGTACTGCTTTTTCGTGGGTGGGTGAGGAAGGAGTTAAACGTGTATAAGTGGATAGCTCTGCTTCACCACAAGAACAGCTCCAGCAACAGAACTGGGGGTTGCTGTATAAACACAGCACTTTACAGTGTTTTGCCTTTTAACTATTTCCTATGCTGACAACTTTACCAACGGATCACTTGCAACAATCTCTTTTGGCATGACAGCGATACAAAGCATCAGCTTTTCTTTGCTCATCTGATACATCCAAATTTTTCTTTTCCTACCGGAAGGCAGTTTCTTCAACAACTTTGAGTACATCATTTAGTATAATGTGACAGCATGTGAATACTTATGCCAAATCCACTGTCAGGAAATGCTGTTCATCCAGAAAGTATTCATAAAGAAGATAAGAATAAAAAGGTAAACAGAGAACAAAAGAAAGGAAAGGAAGAACTACACCGATTTAATTGTTTGTGTACAAATAACCGAGCATATTATTTCTCTTTTAGTTAGAAGTGGCGTAGAAAATCTAAATGTAGATCTGCAAGTGTATCCAGCAAAGAGGAAATAGAATCCAATAACAGCCAGAAGCACTTCAGTATACATTTACTCTTAAAACATGGATTTACACATCATTTAATTGATAGTACTGGAACAATTCCTGGCTAAGGAATGCCTAATTTAATGCTTTGTCCAGCTGAGACCTTAATGCCTTGATAACAATTTCAAATATTTAATTATTATGAAAAAGAATGATAAAGTAACTAGAAAAACTTGAACAAATTTTACACAACTTATAATGAATTCAGATTTGGTTACAATTTTCCCTGACAGGTCTGAGATCCTCCTTGGTTGGCTGGATGACTGGTCTTGCAAATTACTGATGATGCTGTTAAGAGCAGTTATTCTTTATCGTTTAGCACTTGACATCTTACTAGAGCAAATCTCCATGCATCAAAGAGGTCACAATAAATAGGAAATCTTTTTTAGAAGAGACTGCAAGAAGTCAAGCACTTGAAGGCACATGACAGAACATGAATTGTGAGAAGGACACACATTTAATTGCATGGGCTGCACAATTAACTTAGCAACTGTGCTGGATGATTTCAATGAGGGACACAGAAAAAAAAATATAATCAGAGAACAATGTTTCAGAATCTAGAGGAATACTGAGAATTAGCAAAATTATTTGAGCTAGCTGGAAATTTTCAGCATAAAACTTAAAAAGGAATTAAGGAATTGGGGGGAGAAAAAGAACAACAACAAAAAAAATCACCAGAAAATGGGTAGTTCTAGGACCCCATGTTAAAGTCTTTCTAACACACAGTTGTTATCTCAGGTTCTTTCTTCCTTGAGGATATATCAACATCTCAATAAAATAGTCTGGTTACTAGAACTTCAGTGAGAATCCCAAGTAATTTTCTGAAAACAATGTAATCAAAGCTAATACAGAATCAAGGTAAGCAGAGTGTCTAGAACTAAAAATTTCAGCAATGTGGGATTTTTTAAATCAATCAATGTTTAAGAAAATGATCATGAAAGAAGCACGTAAAACTCATGACTAGATCTCAGCATGGCCACAGCCGTGCTTCACTAGAGATCTAGAGAAGAAAATTACTGAAATATGCTGGTGAGACAGATCTCAAAGCAGTGGACCTATATGGAACATAAAGAAGCTCTTTTTGGCTGTTGTGGTTATAGGGATGGTTCTTTACCAGTCCAACCCACCAGCTTTCAATTACATCTGTGAAGCTAGGCATGAAGCTTCAGTATACCTTTTTTTTCAACAGATGTTTTTAACAAAATTTTTCCAAGAAAAATATCTTTTCTTTGAAATACTGAGATGAAATATTTATTTTCAGTTGCTCTTTAATTAATGGGTTCAAAATATCAAATCCATTTAATTAATGAGCTCAAATGATAGCCAGATGGTAGGCTACTTCAGTGCCCCTTATTTTTGTGGGTTTAGGGTCATTAGCATGATATGGATGCCTCATATTTCGTCTTCTAGTCTCTTAATACCTTTTAAAATTTACTTCTAAATCCCCCTTTCAAGCATTATTTACAGATATAAGTTAGTGTCATTCAAGTTTTTGCTCAGTTATGACTGATTACACTTGTGATGGGTCAAAATAAATATAGGAACGCTATGTGCTGTTAAGTGCTAGGGCCTAATATTCCAGCAAACTGATAATTTAAAATCAAATCTTAAAGAAATAATTTAGGAAAATGACAGGATAAACACGTAATCTTCACATGCTTTAATTAGAAAACACTGTAACAATAATAAAATGGAGTATTTTTATATTATACTTTCTCTTGAAAGACTGGAAGTTGAGATAGAAGAGTTAAATAACGTACACTATTTTTCAGAGAAAATAAGTAACGCTGCACCTATTCAGTACATGATTAACCTAAAGGATCTGGCAGAGGCTGAATGAAAGATTTTCAAGATTTCCCAGAATTTAACAAATCCATATATATTCAAAACATTCTTTATTCTTTTCAATCTTGGTTATTACTGGTAATGATAAAAAAACAAATGTAAATGGATGTTGGTGAACTCGTTATAGTAAAACGTACATACTGTGTTTGCCTTGAAGTTTCCAGATAGAGTTAGTGTGGCAGCAGCAGCAAAAAGTGGTATTAATTTCATTACTGTTTGGTGATGGGTGATGGAGAAAAAAGTGCAAGAAAGAGAACCACTGCAGAAAAGGCATGACAACAAGGGAGAAGAGGGTGTGAGAAAATTTGTAGTGAAGCTAAGGTAACAGCAACTGTAAACAGGTCAATACATTTTTGTATGCATTTCAAAATCCCTACGTTTCTTGCTTCTATAGATGTACCTAACAGCTGGATCCTCTTGCTGATTACTGTCTAAGAAAATTACTTACACAGAAGAAGTCTGAAAAGCTTTTATGTCCACCAGTGTTGCTAGGTATTCAGAAAGAAGGACAAAATGGGGCAAGAGAAGAGCATGAAGTTAGAGAATGCTTGAAACATATTGTTTTCTCTCACTTCAATTTTGTGATGTCAAAGGTTTGTATAGCTAAAAAGGGGAGCACAAAACAGCATAGGCTCAGCTACAGACGTAGCACTGCACAGTTCCTGAGTTAGCTTTAGAGAAACACACACTCTCTCACACACACAGCTGTAGTGGAGTGCTGCATGTGCATAACATCAAAGCGTGTGCTACTGAGGACTTAAGACAGGGCAGCATCCTACCTTTTGACATCCTCTTCCACGCTGGAGTTTGGAACCTAGAATGGAATGCCAAATGCAGAAGTCCTGTCAACACAGAAGCCAAACCACCCTAAACCTGCAGCCTACTCCAGCCCTAGACCGAAATTTTATGTAGGTGAACTTACAGTTCAGCAGGCTAAAAATCAGAACGCTAAAAAACACTCAGCACTCATGCAAGTTCACCATCTCTGCTCCCCTGTATCCTTCTGTGTTTTATCTGCCTAAAATACAGAAACGTCATAGGAGCAAGGACTAGAATACAGATTCTCCTTACTACCAAGGAATTTCCTTAAAGAGTTTTCAGTGTTACCCACACTGGCACTGCTTGAAACAGAAGCAGAGTGCAGGCCCCTGCACCATACTGCTCCCTGGTGCACCATACTCTGCCAGTTGGGCTAGATGATGCCAATGTGCCCCTTCCTTCCCTGCAGTTACCTCTCAGTTTCAGGTCATGGCACAGAGGAAAAGTGACAATGCCTATCCTGCCTATCTGCAATGATCCCTGAACACGGGGAAGAGTCTCTGGCTTCAGGGCTGGACACAGCTTCTCTTCTGTTAGAGGACCCTTCCAAGAAGAGGCAGGCTTATCTACCTACCTTACCCAGCCTGTGTGGTCCTCAAGTGTTGTGGAAGTGGCAATGCTGCCCAGGGAGCTGCAGTGAATGTGCTGGTTGAGCGTGAGATGGAAGGAAGGGGCAAAGAACTTCTTCATGATCAAGAAGATGATGCCCATCCTGCTTTTATCTCCCACTTCTCCATGACTGTAGTCTGGAAGTCTGGGCATTTTTCTGGGAGGTAGGCACAGGTTCTCTAAAAATTAGGTTTACTCACCTTCGGCTTTGCCTTAAAAGAAAGTGCTGGGTGCCCCTGTGTGGCGAGTACAAAACTGTTAGGCTGGAAGGATGCTCTGATGGTGCCTATGGGATCAAGCTTGTCAGAGCTCGGACAAGGAAGAATGACCCAGTTCTGCCTGCTGTTTAGGTTTACCCTTAAGCAAGGTGCTTAGCTCTTCCACTTTCTGAAAACTACGTTATATTGTGTAACCACAGATATAGAACTTCCAGGCTTTTCAGAATTTCTGTTTTGCACACTGAGAAGTAAATGCTAAATACAATTTTAGGTACATCTGCCCTTTACCAAACCTGGCCCTAGTTACAAAAACCAAATCCACAAAGGGAGATATTAATATCTTGTATATTTAAGTCCCAATTGTCTATAAAAGCACAGCACAAAGATACAAAGGAAAAGTGAGTCTGTGGAGGCTAGCTATTTTGAGAACTCTAGTTTTAGTAAGTAACCTTGTTTTCTCCTCCATTATTTGCTTTCTAACTTTGCCTATTAAGCTTGAGACATCCAACTTAAATGATTTCTTTTTCTTCCTGCAACTTAAATTGAGTAAATAGATTTTATTCTCAACAACAGAACACATCTTGACTAAGCTCCACAGAAAATTGCTGTAGTTTTTCGATGCCCCCTTTCCATCATTTTAGGTGGACAAATTTTTTTGTATAATTAGAGACATTTTGAACCTTGTGAGAGCAATGTATGTGAGTCTTATTCTCTTCAGAGGGGGGCAAGCTGTTTTACACTTGTGCTCTAGCTTGTCTGTAAAAACTTAGTTCATGGTATATCTGAATCTGAGCTTACTTCCCAAAACATTTCCACGTTTGTTTTCTTACATTTTATCACATTATTTTTAGTATTTAATTATACTCTCAATAAGTCATATTCTAATTATCATGGTGCAACCCCTGTGAAAAGTTTACCTTATCCTTACCTTTTCACTTGGGTGTTAAAGCACTGACTTTAACTGAGGCAGGACACAGGGCCAGTGCCTGTAGTTCAGATCTCCAGGGATCAATGTTAACCTCTGGTACGTATGGTTAGAGAGGGACTACAATGGCAGGGATTGTAAAGTCATGGGAGGAAGGCAGAGATCTCCATGCATGCTGCATGATTGATATCTAGCTTGGGAAGAGCTCTAGTTTGTTACTATGTCTGCTAACATTACCTTAGTTTTGATTCATGATTATAAAAATTCTTCCCTGTTGAGCTGAGTGTTGCTATGTTCACTTTCTGCTGACCTACGCTGCCTGTCAGCAGTGCTTTATTTAACATCTGAAGTTAAACAGTTAACATGGATTCTATTACGTCTGTCTTAATAGAGCTCTCATTAACTTACAAGCCTGGTCTCTTTTTCTCTTAATTTTTAAAATATTATGGAGAAGTCTTTTTTGTTTGCTTATGTGCTTTAGTATGTAGGTACTCATTTTAAAGTGTCATTATCTGGGGAAAATTCAGACATTTTAACACAAATTTGGCCACAACCGGGTGTCAACAAAGTGTTTGAACACAACCTTAGGAGCCGCTTTAATATTAATTAGGTCTGAGAAACTACCTTCTGTTGCTTAACGAAAACATCAGAAATCTAGTGTAGACTGAAATGGAAAACAAAAGCAGAAATGAACTAAAGCTACTAAAGCAACACTATGGCTGCATTTCTGTGTACTGCAACAAAGACAGGAATGCAATCAGAATGTGATTTTTAGGTCTAGTTCCTCAACTTTCTTGAACTCAGGGAAAGCCACATGTAACAACTGTATTATAAAAGCAATGAATGCACCACAATGTAAAATAATGAAAATTTATTTTGGAATTTTCCTGAGGAGAAGATTTACTGCAACTTTTATCACAGGCTGGAAGGGATGTCTAGAGGTGATCTAGTCCACCCCCCTGCTGAAGTCAGTGTTATCTAGAGCAGGTCACTAAGGATCATGCCCAGGTGAGTTCTGAGTATCTCCAAGGATGGACACTCCACAACCTCTCCAAGAAATACCGGAGAGGTGGTGGAGTTTTCTGTCACTGCATACCACTGAGAAGAGTCTGATTGTTTCTTCTTTACACTCCCCCATCAGGTATTTATATGTACCGATAGAATTCCCATTCCAAGCCTTCTCTTCTTCAAGCTGAACAATCCCAGCTCTGTCAGCCTCTCCTTGTATGCTGTGTGCTCTTTATTACCTTCATTGCCACTGACTAGGCCCCCTCCAGTATGTCCCTTTCTCTTTTCTACTAGGGAGCTCAGATCTGGACATGGTACTCCACAGATGGCCTCACAGGCGTTGAACAGAGGGGAACGATCATGTTTCTTGACCTGCTGGTGACACGTCCTAATGTAGTACAGGAGGCTGTTGGCTCTGTTTGCCACAAGGGCACACTGCTGGCTCATATTCAACACGGTGTTCACCAGAACCACCAAGTCCTTTTCTGCAAAGCTGCCTTCCAGGTAGCTGGCCCCTAGCCTGTACTGGTGAATGGGGTTATTCCTTCCTTGATTCAGAAGTTTTCAACACCAGTCTGAATAACAGAGGACAATCACTTCGAAAGTTACGTTCACACACACATAAATTGCTGTGCACACCTGGGCTCCTCACGTACTTTCATTTCATGCAAGAAAAATACACTGTCAACATATATATCAGCCCACCACAGAGACAGTTCTGGTTCCAGCGTGCCAAGAGTGCACAGAAATACTTGCATTATGTAAGCATATCAAGTGCTTGGGAGTATGAAAGGGACATTTAAAAAAGTGTGCACATGGTTGTGCAGACCTGTATCTTAAAATACAATTCTGAGTTATTATTCTGTTTATATCCCATAGTGTACTTCACCTAATAAAGCTGGGTCTCTACTTGATAGCTTCTAATCTAAAATATTAGCAGAGTGTTTATCATCCCAAAAAACAGATCCTAAAATAGAGGTTTACACATTTTTTTTCGTTCTTCCTTTTGTTTCAAGTGTTTTCCCAATCTTTTAGCTTTCCTTTACATAAAAATGCTGATCCATTTTCTTGCTGCTTTACCTTCTCCAGGTTTGGTTATAATTTCTGATACTACAAGGTGCACAATGTAATTCAGTTATTTAATTTATGTTACATTAATATAGTAGAAAATGTAATGAAAGGACCAGAGCTTGCTCGGTTTCCTCAGAAGACAGTCTCATTAAAAATCAATATGATTTTTTGGTATGAATTGTGAGTATAGTGTGCAGAAATTGACCTGAAGTCCCGAGGTACCAACATTGAATGAACAGCTCACTCTGACTCAAAGATCATTAGCTAGAACTAGATTATTTCAATTTAAAATATTTCTATTTCTAATCTTTATTCTCTAAAAGCCATGGTAGTGTTTGTAAACCCAGGTATGCCTCTGCTCTTTAAGAAAAATTTCATCTCTCTCTACATAGAGAATAACAGAGCAAGTTAAGAAGAGGGTGTAATAGCTATGAGGCCGTATTAAGTTAGAGACTGAATTTGCAGTTTCTCTTCTCGATCAGCTTAATCTCTCTTTTTTTTTTTTTTTAAATAAACTGATTTGTAAAGTTTTCAAACACACCACAGTGTATAGATGTCATTATTCATCCTCTGCATTTTCTATGTAGAAGACCCTCATATTTAGACAAATCCTTAAATCTTCTGTAAGAGCTTACATTTGTCAGGCGCTAGTTGTTCAGATATGGTCTTTGACTCAGGAAACTCCTAAGCTACTGATTGCCAGGAAGTGGCAAATATGCTAGGGAAGGCATCATTCTATGTACAGCCTGTTTTTTATTCTTTTTTACTGACTTTCTGCTACTGGTTGCTGTCAAATTTGGGCTAGATGGGGCGATACGATCTAATCCAGTCCAGTCTCATAAGGTTTTATGTTTCCTTGCTACTTCCTTATCTTTGTCATCATCTTTCTTCTTTTTTCTTTCTTTTTTCTTTTTTCTTTCTTTTCTCTCAAGTTTTTTTTTTTTTTTAATTTAAGCGTGGCTTTCAATCTCTCCATTTCCCTAGCTCCTTATTGTAGCTAAAGAGTATACTTCTGCTGCAGCTACAGCTGGAGTCTTCTCTTTTTGTTCGAATTAAACCTCTGTCCTCCTTTGATGTCCCTTCAATATTCCAGAACTGATGTTCCCATGACCAAACTTTTCTTCTTCATGACTTTTCTCTTGGCCAGTTCATAATGTAACGCCTTCACCTCAGCATTTCTTTCCCTTCCCACAACTGCCAAATTTTCTTCCAGAGCTGTCTTTATCATTGCTAGTGGGTTGTTCCTGTTTCTTTCCTTCTGAGTCTTTGCACCTTTCCTCTTTGTTACCTTCCCTAGTCTGCTAGACCAGGTGAGCCAAGAAGGGAAACAGGTACTGCCTGAATCAGGAGGAGGTCTGAGTCTCAAACCCTAGTGTATTCAAACAGGAAGCACCAAACAAAGCTGTCTGCTAATTTTCCAAGGAGGATATCAACACAAACAAGACGAATGCACTTAATGTTGTCTGATATGGTGACGCCAACTTCTTGAAAGAAACTCAGAGTGCCCTGCAACAGCTCGGGTTAGTTAGAGACTGAATGTTATTGATGAGCTTAACTAATTAAATGCTGATATGTAATGAAATTTTATAGTCTAGTAACATAATTGGCTAATTGTTATTATTGTCTCTGCCTTGGAAAGCAATAGCTATGTTTACCAAGCTTCGGAAGATGAAATATGTGGTGTTACCCAGAAGTTTTCACAGCACAGTGTTACAGATTCTAAACTAAAGCAGCAAACTAAGTGAGCCTTTGTCTCAACTCCTGACTACCAGTGTTTTCTGAGCAATACACCACCCTCCTGACTGTTTAATATTGGGGATAATTTAATGCATTCCTGCACCTAAATATTTTCCTTCCTTCTTGATTTTCTTCCTACCAAATTAGGTTCCCATTGCAGATCCTATGCCATATGCACTACATAGCCCTTCCTGCCGAATTAAAGACTGAACCTCTACGTTTATTCACCACTCCTCTCCTTCTATTTGTTTTCTATGCTGAATCCCTCACAGATAATAATAAGTTAAGGTGGCTCATATAGCTTTCCTCAGCTGTATAAGGGTGAGGATGTGAAGCACATCTTGTAAAATGTCTGTCAAACTAAACAAGTAATTTCCAGAGGGTTTCTAACACCTACCAGTTGTTATGCATATCATACTATTATCACAGTTACCTAAAACAGTTTTAGATTAGCTAAATGTCAATCTCACAGCAACTGCACAACCTTCAGGACATCTTTGTGTATGTGACAGGCTCCCAGCTGTGAAATTATTACTTAATTCTCTATTTCTAAATAAGCATGTATCTATGGTTTTCCCTATTAAGAAAAAAAAATAAATAAAAAGACAAAAAAAAAGTCCAAGTTAGGTTCTGCTACTCTTTTTGTATTCTTTTTGTTTGTATTAGTCTCTCTTTTGAGTTTAAAAGTACACAGAATCAATTTCACTACTGTTTGTTTGTTTACACACTTTCAGTACTATAATGTTGAGGTACTGTATACTGGTTACAATGAACTGTATCCTTTTTTTTTAATTCTTACAGACTTTAGTGTCTTAAAAACATATGTTTGAGGAAAAAATCGGAGTTCGCGATATTTTAAGAGAAGAGTCTTTGCTCAAAATTGCATCTGAAAACATCAACAGCTCTACTAAAATGATCAACCAGTGTTTTCTTGGTCTTTCCCTATATACTAAACCTCTGACATGTTTCTCATGTATGTTAAACTGATGAAAGAACTTCAGTGGGGATTAGTCATAGCTGCTGAAAAGATTTTCCAGTGGTGTGCAGTGGTTTATGTTGGACAAGGCAGGTGCAGAAAACTCTGACAAAGCATGGTCAGTGAGACAAGACTCGGGATGTAGATATGTTACCATAAATGTCCCACTTGCCATACAGTGAAAAAAGATAAATAATTAGACTTAGTTTTCACCTAATTATTTTTACCTCCGGTTTTGCTAAGTTTCTACTTGAGCTGAATTAGTTGTCATTATCTGTTCAGTTAGATATACTCAGTGAAGAACTGGGAAGGAAGTTATTGCCACATCGGCTTTGAAAGGCAAGGCTTCTCCCCTAATCTTTTTAAGTTGTCTAGTGATACAGAGAAAAAACACATTCACCTTAAATAACAGCATCCAGTGAAATCAGTCAGACACCACCTTTATAAGGGGACCAGGATTTGGTCCCAAATTGCACTATAATAAGAACATAAGCATTCTGCAGGATTTGTGGCCATGTATCTCTATGACTAAAACAGAAACACAAGTTAATGCTCTTGCTGAATGTTTCCTCCATGTAATATTTAGCAAAGATGTGCGTAAGAGTACTGCTTTAATTAAACATAAGTAGTCTCCTACCCGGAAATTGCTGCTAGTTTTTGATGAGCCTGATAGGCCATCTCACATCCTCGGGTTCGAGTTTTGTGCATTTCTGCATGCAGAGATGGACAGGTGACTGAGACATCCCCAATGGAAATTACCAGCTCCCGGTATAGAGCCACCTGGGTATTGAACTCCTGGACAAGCTGAAAAACAAAGACAATTTACTTACATGAGACAATTAGCTACACTGATAAAACCCTTTTTTTTTTTTTTAAATAAAAAAAAACATGCCCAATTTAGGGCTTGTTCCTACTGCTTCCAGGCAGGCATGCATAGTGTACAAGACCAAGTGCCTAAGATTTAATAAATGACTAGGGCCTCCACGCCAGCTGCCTCTTCTGTGTGCTGTAAATGTTCATTTGCAGGAAAGTAGTGCTTCTGCTTTTAATCTCTGGAAGTGTGAGTTATTAGTCCTAAATATTAAGCAGACAGAAAACCAGCTGTTTTACTAGTAGCATGAGGTTATTTTTTGCTATCATTAAAGACAAAAATATCTCCAGAAATTATTGCCTTTGCTCCTCCTGCTTCCTGATTAACAGCACATTTAGGGATTGGAATGTAGCGTTTGCTTTTACACTGGAGATTTTGCTAATTTATTTTGTAATGATTTCTGTTCTGTCATTGGCCTCTAACCCAGATTTCAGACTTGAAACTGATTGGGAGTTATTGGCTGAGAAGATGTATCAGATACACACTTTCCAGTTAGGATTCTAGAAAGCACTTTTTCCAATGTGGGGAGAAAAACAGACAAAGGACAAAAAACGTTTCAACATTTTCACAGAAATTTAATACACAGCAGATACATGTGGATGCTACTGGATACATAGGTTACTTTTACAGTGATGGAAAGATCATTATTGTTTAGTTCCACTGATCGCCAATGTGGGATGATATTTTAAGGAAACAAAGCATTTGCTATCTTAAAGGAAGCACATCAGACCATTTGCTCCACATGGTGGCGGGGGTGGAAGGAAGGGAGCATTAGAACAAAATATGTATTTATCTTTGTTTTGCTAATTTGACCTCAATTTCCAAAATATAAAACCAGATGAGAGTAACTGCTAATAATTCTGCAGCCATCATTACCACCAGGAGTTCAACATATCCCAGCATACAAGCACAGTGAAAAAACAGGTCTGGGACCTGGATTCTATCAGTTTTACCAAACATTAAAGTCAAGCCTTCAAATTCTCATACTCAGAAGCAGAAAATAAGTGAGTCGCTTCTCCTGCAGAGTTCCACACTGGCTCTTCATGAGTACCACTGTAATTACTCTGCATAACTAAGAACTAGTATCAGGGCCAATTTTTTTTTTTTTTTTTTAAGCTATGCTTTCTCAAATTTAATTGTAAGAGTAGCAAATAGGTTTCACTGCTTCTGGAGCAGCAAAACAATCCCAATGCCTTCCAACACACCCGCAAGAATACCACAACAACAACAAAAAACAAAAAAAAACCAAACTCCCCCTCTTCCAAATTCACACACCAAACAAAGCCCCAGACACAATCCTCGTACTCTGCTAAACGTGGCTTCAACTCTCCTGTTCTGTAGCTTCGGTGGATGCAAGAAAGCAATGGGGATAAAAAGATGTACTACATTGTGTCACGGCATAATTATTCTGCATTAAGAAAACGAGAAAAGCTTCTCATCCTGCCACTGGTAAGCCAGACACATTTTGCTGGTTCTCACCTGATATCCCCTGTCTAAACAGAGCATTCTCAGCACTGCCAAGGAAAACAAAACCATACCAATATTGCAGCACTCAGACAGAACAAGAAAAAATGCACTCATTTTATCTCCTGAATCTCACTGCATTTTGGCAATCCACCTGTAAATCATATTATATTTCTAATCAGTGAATTCTACCAGATAAAGAGCGAAGAAAGGAAGCTAGCGGTTCTGTTTAACTAACCAAATTAAGGTACTGGGAATGAGAGAAAAGGCAGGACCCAGTAGGATCCACTTGTTGGATATATTTATACAGCTACGGTGGCAGCTTTTGTTCTTTGGTGCACTGGGAGCTGCTGCCGGTTTTGAAGTATCAGAGTGGATATCTGCCAGAACAATTTGCAGTATTAGAGAGAAATATTGCCAGAGTCCAGCGGAACAGAAGTGGCAGACACTTGTCCAATGCTACTGGACAGAGGTGTGGCAAGACCCGAATTTTTGAGGTAAAGTAGCAGCAACTTCATTTGTTTTCTGTGGTGGGTGAGATGAGCAATTTTGGGGCCCAACACCCATGTAGCCTGAGGAGCCAGATGCCGCTGGCTTGCATGGAAGTGTCAAGATCGAAACATTTTGAGCACAAATGGAGAAAAATGCCAAATTGTAACGTGACGGTCCGAAAAGAGCACGGATGCGGGTGCTTGACCTGAGATTTTACAATTGCAGTCAGCTACTCTGGGTAGACTGGAAGCACGTATCATGTATGTCAGGGACAAAATTTTGGGGCCTCAAATTCTGGATTCAGTTTTAGAAAGATTGTAGGGCAAGAGTGGTTGTTGTTGTTGGTTTTTTTCCCCAATAGGACAGCAAGCGGAGCGTGTGCTGATGCCGCGAAAGCAACTGCTCACCTGTTTAGGCTTCAGCGAGTGCAAGTCTGGGGACAGATCGGGCCGTATCTAGCAAAAAAAGCAACTCCACCCGCTGTCAGCGCCGCGAAGGCAGCGTGTGCGGGGCTGCGGGCTCCTGCGGGGCGAGGAGCCGGGCTCCGGCCCCGACCCACCCGTACGGCCGGAGACCTCGCTTCTCCCTCCCGCCTCCCGCGGCAGGGCAGCAGCCCCCCGGCGGGGACTGCAGTTTTAAAAATAGTGCAACTGCACGTGATGGGAATGGGCAAGCTGCCAGCCACGGAAAGGCTCAGAAAAAAAAAAAAAAAGATAATAAATAAATAAATAACAGTAATAATAATAATAATAGTTTTTTTTTTTTTCTTTTTCCGCGGTACCCACCATCTTGCAGTCGTCCAGGGCTCTCAGGGTCGTGCAGGCGCCCTCGCAGCCGCTGCCCCGCCGCTCGGAGTCGCGGCCGTGCGGCGAGGTCCTGCTGCTGCCCGGGAAGATGGAGGCGGCGGAGCGGGGGCGCTTCCTGCGCCCGCTCGCTGCAGAGCTCATGCACTCGCATCCGCCGCGCGGAGCCGCCGGCCGGGGAGGGCTGCGGAGCCCCGCCGCTCCTCGCCCCGTCCCGCCGGGGGCCGCGCCGCTCACGGCGGCGACAGCGGCTGGCGCGGGTGGCGACCGGGCGGCGGAGCGCCCTGCGGCATCGCCTCCGCTCGCGGCGGGGAGAGGCGGAGGGGCTGGCGCCTTCTCTCCTCCGGCGGCGCGGCTGTCAGTCCCCGCGGAACCGCCCCGCCGCCGGCGGCATGCTCCGCCGGCCTCCTGCCCCTAGCAGCGGCAGCCGTGCCCGGCGGAGAGCGCCTGCCATCGGCGGCCGGCGACGCCCCCCCGATGCCCCCGCCCGGGGGAGCGCGCACCTCCCTCCTCCGAGCCCCTCCGCCGGCAGGGGGCACGGGGGGAACCGGGGGGGCCGACGCCGGTAACAGCGCGCCGCCTCCCTAGGGCGGGAGCGGCTGCGGCGGCCGCCCCCTTCCCGGGGACGAGACCCCTTCCCCAGAGCCCCTCCGGCCGCCGCGGGGGCGAAGCGGTCCCGTCCCCACACCGCCGGGGGCCGCAGCGCCGGGGGAGCCGCCCCGGGGCTCCGGCAGGCGTCAGCGCATCGCCCGCGGGGCTGCGGCCGAAGTTGGTGCTGAGTCGTCCAGACGGTGGCTCTGGGAGTGTTTGCGAGGACTTGGTTCGCTGCTCACGTTTGTTTTCTTTTCATGGAAAACAAAAACAAAACAACAACAAAAAAGGGCATCTTATCTTGGGTCTCTAAGCAAGCGGTTGGTAAGCGTGATGCTGCCGCTCTTGTTGTAGCATTAAAGATTAAATAATGATCGAGTGGAGGAATTGTTCCCTCTCTGCTCCAGCACAGTGCAGTTGCTCTTCAACAGGCTCCTGCTGCTGCTGCTTCTCCCCTCTCCCCCGGCCGCGGGCACCGGCGGGGCTGGGTCGGGGTTGGCTCCACAGCCCCCTCCTCATCTCTCCTCGGTGGCTTCAGCCTGGGCCAGCTCCAGCCCCCAGGCTGTGGCTGTTCCCCTCTGCATCTGGGTGGCTGCGGCTCCTTAGGATTTTACCTCTCTTCTGGTATAATTTTACTTCTTCAGAACGTTAAACGTTAAAATTATAATTAGTTGTATATGCCACTTTAACCTTTCATATCAGTAACATTCTTGACACCTGATGAATACCAAGTGTGTCACACACACATACCCAGCCTTGCCAAGGGGCCTAAATATGCCAGTGAAGGCCCTCTAGCAGGCTGAGGACCCCTCTGAAGGCTCCGCATGAGTGTAACACAGACACCCTGTATCTGCCTCAGTCTGGACATCGCCTATCTTGTCTTCTTTGAAACTCGTTTTAGACATTTCCTGCCTTTTTCCCGGAAATGGAAGCTGCTGCATGTGTGTTAGCGTTGATGGGTTTTGCAGTGCTTGCAAGCGCTGTCATCACTTTCGGCAAAGCTGAATTGACCTTGTAATTATAATGCTACACTTGTAAACATACTACAAGATCTTCAGCATCCGGAGTAGTGAGAACTTGCAGTTTGCAAGTGCTATTTTAAGGACACCACATTTTCTTTTTGTAGTAAACTTAATTCTATTACTCATATGAAATAAATGTTTGAATTCAGTGCTGCATAAACACAAGCTTTGAGCCAGGACATCATATTGCTTCCATACACAGACAAACCATTACCTAATGACAAGGAAAATATTTAAGTACCGGCAGAAAGCAAAATGAATGCGCCTTGTCCTCACATTATGTATGTAGAACAAAACACATATATTTGTAAAGGGAAATTAAAACAGTACTATGCCACATTAATGCTAATGTTTTAATCTTTGCTCATATATTGTTTTAGTCATATGTTCTAGTCTTATTTTAGGTCTCTAAGAGCTACTGGAATACTAATAATGAAATAATACTTATACTAATACTACTAATAAAATCAACAACAATAACAGTAAATCTACCAAAGTGACATGTTTGCTTACACATTACCTATCCTGGCTGAAGTTCTGTTCCCTTGAATCAATGGCAGAAGTCCCACTGCCTTTTAAAAAACTTAGTTCCTGGTTATAAATCTGCCCCGTGTAAAGCTGAGTCAGAGGTGAATTTTGCCCTGCAGCCAACATTTGGAACAGCTTTGAAGTCCCAGTCATCTAGAGGAGGTTCACTCCTGTCTGCATTTTCAGTATGTCCACAATTGGAGATGGATCCGATGATCCTTTGGGTAATTTATAAAACTAAGTCTTTCATGATTCTTTCATAATTCAGATTTTGACCTCTGAAATCCTCACAGAACAGTGTGGACTTGGTGGCACCCCAGGGTTATGTTGGAGAGGCAGGAGAGTTGGGGAATTGTTCAGTCTGAGGTGCAGAAGACAGCAGTGGTTAATAGATTACAACAAGCAGGGGCTTGCTTCTCCCTCCCGCAATATCCTCTAAAGAGCATGGGTGGGTGACCTTGAAATGAATTCAGGCAGTACTTGGCTCGTTAGGTAGTTGAATTCGAATTCCACAGCTCATAACAAAATACAGGTAAACATATAGGTTTTGCTATACATAGCCTGCACTGTAATTCTAGAAAAATGAACTGAGATTAACTATTTGGGAATCCATTTTGTTCCATTTTGTTGTAATCTTTATCTAATCCATTTATTTCTCTGGCCATTGGTTTCTGGTAGTATTTCCCAAGGGTGAGCAGAATTTAATGGACTAGAAAAGTTATGAGACAAATGCTGATTAGCTGAGAAATGTGGGGAGATGACTTTGGAGAAAACAAGAAAATGAAAAAGAGGCAAAGAAGCAGAGAAGGAAAGAAGAGGACATTTCTACAGAAATAGGTACAGATACAGAAGAGAAAATCAAGAAACAGGTATGGAAGAAAAAGAAAAGTAATTCTGTATAATCTCCTTCAGGCAGAAAAATAAAGAATAAGATTTAAAGTTAGATTGAAAATGAAAAATTGAGAATAACAACAGATTTTTTTTTTTCATGTCTTTAAAATACAGTTTAAAGAAAGTGAACTGACTTTCTTTCTAAGTAAATATGGAGTGTTTTAAACAGAGCACAAACTTTATTCCCTGAAAATGAAGGGTCAGAATGGTCTTGAGGTTTAGTATTCAATTTTTGTACCAGGCCTCCAGTGGAGTAAAAACATTTAACCTTCATAAATAACAATGTAATAACGCATTTGAGAATCACAGCTTCAGTGACTGTTTCTTTTTTATTAATTGTTTTCTCCAGGCTGGGAAGTTAGGGAAAGGACAACCACAGGATACACTGTTCTGGCAAGCTCCATAAATAAGTCTTTAATGGATCCATCACTGAGCCTTAGCCTTCCTGAATTCAGAGACCCTCCAGTGATGCAGTGCTGACCAAGTTGAAACATTTGTACCAAAGATTGCACATCAGTACATTTTAGTGTCTATTACTCTAATAACAAGGTACAGAAAAAATATTGTATTTGCCCTCTTTAAAAGTCAATACAGTATTTTTGACCCCAAATGCATTGAGTCTCTTTTTTAAATGTTTTAAAAATAATTTAAGCAGATATCTCTCAAAGCAAAGATACCTCTGTCCTATGAAATTTATATCCACAATACAGTGAAGACTGACACTGTATTACACGAGACTATAAAGAAAATACCAACATTTTTCCAAGTCCCGTTGTGTCAGTCTCAGCAAATCTACAAGTTTAGGAAACTAATGCCCAAACAGTATATAGCAGAAGAGACACTGGGAAGGGGCTTATCTTGCTTTGCAGGCAGTAGAAATATATAAAAAAATAATGCAGTGAGTCTGTAGCTGCCAGCCCATCAGCATGTTGCTCCTGGATATGAATGTGTGAAACAACAAGCTTAAACTAGCAAAATGTCAAAATGGCTTTAGTCTGCTTCTATGTTCCTTTTCTTTAAGCGTAGCAAAACACTGCATATGATGTGTAAGTTATGCCCTGAGGATGTTAGAGATTATTGCACTGAGATTTTTGGCACTTAAGAACTACTACTTAAGTCAGGGAGTGAAAGAAATTATAAATCAGATAATCCAGGATATTTTTCCACTTTCTCTATTGCTTTTACAACATGTATTTACATATGCAATTGCAACATGAGCTTATATGGAAATACCTCTGGGAACACAGCTAGCCAGATAACTGCCTGGTTCAAATTTATCCAGATTTGGCCCAAAAGAGGTAGGATATGAAGACAAGGAAATCTCAGATGCTCAGATGGCCCATACAATCAGATTTTTTTTCTTTCACCTCTATATTAAAAAAAAAAAAGTAAAGTAAAAAGCAAAATAATGCTAATGGCATTAAAATAATGGCAATCCTGTTATGAGAAAAAAAAAAAGAACAAAATGCCTACTTAAAAAAATAAACATTAGCTTTACAAGTCTTCAAACTGCAGAAATTAGCAATTATATCTGAAATTATTCTGAAAAGAATGAGTTTAACACCAGTTTCTTGTTATGAAAGTATCAATGAGATAATTTATATTTGGCTTTAGTGCAGTAAGTAAAGCACAAGGTTTGCAATAAGTAAATATAAATTTGCCTAATTTTTTTCTTTTTAAGATAGAAAATATGGCATAAAAACAAAATCAAACACTGAGTGGAAGATAAAAGAAGTCCACAGATACATCTTTGTGTAAATAAAATAATCAAGAAAAATAAAATAATGAGTATGACTAAAGTAATCAAGAAAAATATATTTTAGGTCATAAAGCACAGAAAAAAAATAAAATATGCTTTTATGAACTAGTTGTTAAATTTTTTTATTATATTATTTAAACTCCTCGTGACTAAAATGTCCTGTGACAATTTTCATAAACGACTGGGTAGTAAAATATTAGAATAAATTCCTATACATAAAAAATCTGTACATTATTTACAGAATGGTGAAGATTAAACTCTTGAAGTAAAGTATTGCTATTATTAAAAGTAGAATAGGAATAGATACAGGAAATAACATACAGTGGACTTGTGAGGAGCTCTAAGACAGAGGAGTGAGAATATACAGGTCTAGTCAAATGGATGTTTAAGAAACTAATGCCTGTAAATGTACAGGTGCTTTGCTACTTCGAAAATGCAGAGTTTGGCATACAGTGGTTTGGCAGAATTTTGATGGATGCATAGGAGAAATACATGGGGTTTGTGTTTTTATATTAAACATATAAATTGCTGTCCTTTGTTTATTGAAGGAAAGTAAACAATTTAAAAAAACAAGTCTAATCTTTTGAGAACCTGAGAATAACATGTAAATACGAAAAGCAAATAAGCTTCATTGCCTTCACTTCTATAGGAAAAATGCCTGGATCAATAGAGAGGCCTTCCACTGTACCTTCAGGAACATTTAAAAAGTCATATACTTTACAGAAGAGGCATAGATGGCAAAATACATAGCCATTGTAGTGACCGTGGTTGCCCTGTAGACCTATGCAGTTATCAGAAATAAAGTCCGATATAAAACTTCTGGCTTAGTCAGTATGAGAAGTGATTTGTCACTATGTCAATACTGTCTCTTACTCATCATGGATCAGGTGCTCAGAAATGGGATATCAACCAGCATAAGCTATACCAACAAAAAGGGTCTTGCTAGTAGGTTGTATGCAAACATCTATACTTTTTGTGAATAGATTGTTTTTATAATATTTTAGTGGTTCTCTTTCAAGATTAAAAAAACAAATATCTGAATTTAAAGAAGAACAAATATTTTCAGATTTCAAAAGCAAATCAAGGATAGTAAAATTTCACTACTGTATCTGATGTGAATACCACACAATTATGCTGTTGCAGGGAACGATTCAAAGAAAACTCTCAAAGTTAGTGACCTAATGAAAATCTGGAAGCTAAATCAGACTGGACACACAGGCTTAGTCACTTTGAGAAAATCCTGTTTGTGTTATGAGAATACAGCTCAAAATTAGGAAATGCATTGGAGGCAGCAGTACTTAGAAACCTCTTCTGTCTGCCATGTGAATTTGGTGTTTGTGAAAATGCTTTTACTGACTGCTTTATACCTCCAATATTCTGCCCATCATGACCATTCACTGGCTACAAGTTTGAAAGAGAAGCTGTAGTCCTACACAGCAAACTTTGACTACAGTTTCTGTTTATCTGTTCTTAAATGGTCAGAAAAGATAAAATATTGATTCTTAAAATTATCATTTTAGCACTTAGAAATTAATGTTTTATTGAAATGAATAGAAATAGATTACATCTTCTTAAGAGTCATAATTTGGATTGTTACTCTGCAGATTCAATAAATTTTCACATTTAGAGGATTATTTTAATAACCACATTTTCATATTTTCTTTAAATAAAAGCTTAAATCACACAGAAAATGATGTGGTTTCCATCTAAGAATCATTACAACACACCACAAACGCTTGCTTATCTACTTTTGGTACATGGCAGGTGCAGCACAGTTAATTTTTATATGAAAATGCAATATGAGTTGAAAGAAATGAACAGTGATTTCAGTGGGGAACCTTGAGCTCTTTCTCTGCCTTGCAAGCTTTTCAGCTTTGCTGCTGTGAGTAACTGGACGGAAATCACATCATTCTTAACAGGAATATATACTGCAAGTTCCTATATTGTACTTTTTCTTAATTGGGAGTTATCAATCTGTTTGCACCAAGCTTGTTTACCTAGTATATTCCCATTATCTTTACATTTAATAACTATAATTTTCAAGTCAAAACAAAACAAACAAAAATGGCAACTGTTCTTGTTGAATTCCGTGCACTTCTGAGAATCTGGCTGTGCATCTGTCTCCTCTAATTTGTCCTCCTTCTTTCTATTTCACAGATGATAAAAGAACCCTTTCTAATAATTCTAATCTGGGCTTTATATGATAGTGTGATAAACAGCTTTGTAAGAGTTAAAAGAAAAGATTAAACACAATCATGAAATCTGAAGCGGAGGGTTTCCACTAAGGCCAGTGTTTCTGGCAATGTATTTAGAAGACAAAAAAACAAAACAACTTAAGTTTTAATGAATCTTAGACTGAAAAAAAAGATGCAGCATGTGGGAGGACCTGCAGAGATTCAGAAAGATATATCACATCTTTGTCTGGAAGCATGTTTTTAAAATCCCGCATGAAGCTGTTGTGCTGTCAATAAAGAGCTAAAGATTTGAGAATGTATAACTAAAAATACAGGACTGAATTATAGTTTAAAACCAAAAAAGTAAGTGCTTAGTTTCAATGTTTTTTCATCAACTGATTTTTGTTCCTGACTTTTTTTTTTCCTGTTTTTTTAAACTTTGTCCTATTGCTTCGATTTAATTTCTTCATGGTTTATACCCCATGTTTTTTTAATTGGCCTGTTTTCATGTTTCACTTGTTCTTTTGTTCTCATGTTACCTTTCTACTCTATATTTTGTCCTTGTTTTTTCCCCATCTTGATTATCACACATTTCTCTGCTGTCCATATTCCTATCTGTTTTTTTCAAAGAATGGTTTATTGATTTATGTTCTGTTCTTGTAAATGACAGGTGAAATTGTAGTTTTGAAGCTAGTGTGCTAATCAGCAAATATAAAAAAAATTTATATCTTTCCCTGCATAGACTTCAACTCATGGTGAGAGAGCATGGTTTATTCTACAAATAATTTTAAATTATATTGAACTATATGCATACATGCAAAATACATTTTGCATGATAGACTTACGGGACTGGATTCCTAGTCCCACCTTTGTTCTCCAAGAATAACCACATAGAACTGGAGAAATCCTTTGGAATATATGTCATATATATATGGGATACATACATACTATGCATTAATATCCGTACATATACTATTTCTTTCCTCTTTCCCTGAAGAACACCAAAGCTAAGGGAGAACAAAACAGTTTAAACTATATCTCAAGATATAATCAGTGGGTTATTCTTAACATTGAATGCAGTTTTCATGTCACCCAGATGATGGTATTGGGAATATAATTGTTCAATTAAATGACATGAATCTGAAAAGGATTGCTGCCCAGACTTTGATAGATGATAATTTATTAGGATCATGGGAAAGCAAAGATGCCATCTTTAAAAATGTTGTACAATTGTGTAAGGAAAAGTGCAAGACACAGCATTTTGGTAGAAGTTACCCACCACACAAATGAGAGTTGGCCATGCAGAATTCTGCATTACAGGATCTAGGCATTTTTATTGTTGAGTTGAAGATGAATCTGTTAGGAAGAAAAGACCTAATACATGGTATAACTAGTGGTGCAGCTAAGATGCATGAAATAGTAATTCCACTTAATCTTTACTCAGCCTCGGCTTTACAAGGTGGGTTAGCTGGTACAATATGAAGTCTTGCACTTCAAGAAAGATGTGGGCCTCTTGGAAGGAAGGGAAAGTAGTGGAGAAAACAATTAAAGGGGGGAGTAGAAAATGGGAACTCAATAGAGGTTGAAGGTACTGGAAGTGGAGGACAGAGGGAAAATAACAGCAGTTCTCAAGTACAAAAAATGCTGCTGCAAAAGGAAAAAAAATCTGGAATCACAGAAACATAGTAAATTTCAGCAAGAACATTCAGGTTAAATGGAAAATTCTTTGTGATGGTAAGGATAGTAAAGATCTGGATTAGTTTTCTACTTGAAACTTTAACTGAAGGTTGTTAGGAGGTTTAGACAATCTTCTGTCAGAAACTATGAATGTAGTGTTAATCATCTCTTGGCAGAAAATTGGCTAATAGGCTCCTCTAGGTCCTGTTCAACTTTATTTTTTCTGTGCTTTTTGGAATTACAAAAAAATCGTGTCAGTTTTTTAAGAAATAGTCACTTATAAATATTCCCATAGGAGGTAAAAATGCTTTTTCAACCTTCCCTAGTCTTATTTTGCTGTTTCATGGAAGTTTATGAACTCAGGAGACAGATCCTTTCACTGTATTTGCCACTACTTCAACATCTTTTCTGCTTTTCAGATTCAGTACTGTTGGAAGCAACATTTCTTAATATTTGTTTACTGGAAATACTCTTTTCAACAGAGCACCAGGGAAGTGATTAGACAGAAGTATTAGTCTATTAAATATTCCAGGAATTTGTACAGCTTTTAAAAATATTTTTAAAATTGGGGAAGAAAGGTGGGAAAGGAAAAAGAAGAAACTTACTAACATGAAGAAACAGGGTGAAAAAAGCTGAACAGCAATAGAGAGTACTTGTGAATTACAAAATAAAGTGAAATGAAAGTGGTAAGATATATAGCAGTGAAGGTCAAAATAAGAAAATACAAGTCTGTGGGATGTAGCAAAAGAGCAAGTCCACATTTTGACTGTAGATTTTTGTTGTTGTTGTTGTTTTTCCCTCCCTTTCTACTCAGAGAACACCTGCCACTGACATTTGTAAAATAATGGATTTTTCTAAGCATTGTTCTGTTTTATCTGTAAATATTTTTATTTATTTTGAGATAATGCCAAACTAAATCTTTATTAATTCAACAGTGAAATGGAAACTAGAAATATGGATGAACAGCAAAAAGACTGTATCAAGTGGGGACAGCTTGTGTATTTTTTGCATGTTTGTTTGTTTGTTTTTCCCTTTGTGTACTTGCTACAGCTACAAAGAAGCCTGATTCCCTTAATCCCTTTATTATTTTTCATGAACACTGCTTAAATCCATCAGCTTTAAATGTAGTTACAAAGGGAAAACATATGATTCCATTTTTAAATGTTCTGCCCACTTGCAGTCTTTGGTAAATAAATACAAGGTAAGTTGAATTTCATAATACCTGTGGTTTGTTGGTTTATTCACAGTTGTATGGGGTCATCTGCAGGTTTTTGATTATAAATTATCCCAGGCAGGACTTTGTGTTCTTACCTTTTATACAGACCATGGTCTCTGCATTGTCAACACAGCCTAAATTCTCGATGTGACGGGTAGAATCTGTTTGGATCCAGTGGCTGAAGTGTACCCTTTGTCACAGCAGAACAAACACGCTGTTTGTATAGTGGCAGCACCTTTGGCCCTCTTCCAGTCCCGGCTAGGGATGTACCACAGTATGTCTGTATGTCTTCATAGGATACATAGGGTGTAGGAGATGCACTTTGGTAGCCTCTCCCCCAAAATTCCTCTCTACAAGTGGAGTGTCCTCTTCAGGATTGAGTCAAGAAAAAAACTTATCCTCTAAAATTTCAGAAATAAAATAAAAGGAAAATCTACTCCTAGCTGCATGGTACCATAATGTAAAAATTATCACTGAACAGTAGCTTCTTTAAAAAAGAATGCAGTTAATCACTAATTTAAGTGCTACTTATGGCAGCTGTGTGACTGTTATTTTAAGGGAGAATTAAATCCAAGACTGTTTAAGTCTATATAAGATTTTTGGTTTGGCCTATAATTTGCCTCAAAATTAACAGACAAACCATACAAAGTGGGCTTTTGGGAGGAAATGCTGTTTAATAAACAGAATAATTGATGCTTCAGATGTAACAGACTTTGCTTTTGATGTGGGCAGCAAGTGTTCAGACTCACAAATGAGATTGTGACAAATAGTTTCAGAACTAGTAGACAACAAAACTGGTTACTGAAAATAGCAGTATATTAACCTACCAAATTATTAAGTAGAAACTATTTTCTTTGGCAAGTACCCATATAGGTAAGGCAAAAGGCCTTTAGGATCGCCAAGCAAGTGCAAGTTTTTTATTTTTTTATTTTTATTTTTATTTTTATTATCAGGAAAAGAAACAGGAAAAGCAAAAATATGTCAAATAGATGATTCTCTCTCTCTCTCTCTCTTTATTTATTTATTTATTTATTTTTATAGGTGCTTTTTGTGTTTCTAAATGTCTGTCCTTTCGGCTGTGGATTTAGTTGGGTGGAAGGGTAAGTTAGACTTTTTTCAGTTCTTACTATTTTTGGTTACTCTTTTGCAAAACTCAGAAACTATTCAATTTTTAGGAAGTAAACAAAATTCCTTATGATCAAAACTGGTTTTCCACTCTTGTTCTACATGTACTCCTAAGCAAGAAGATATACAGCATGAAAATGAAAAGTTCTTACCGTAAGGTAGTTGTATCGCTAAGAAAACTGCCTGTGTACACACCAATAGTCATATGAAATAGTCCTTCTGCTCATGCTAATATTATTTCAGGTTTAATAAGTATGTGGGCTTGGCAATTAAATCCTCTGCAGAAGCAGCTTAGCATACGGAACCCTCTTGGATAATTCATGGAAGAGGGATATTCAGGGACATTTTCAGAGACTACACCAGGACCAGGATTTGAACCAAAGACCACTCTGCTGCCTTTATGCAGGATTCTGTAAAATATAGACAGACATATGAAAATAGTGTGGCTGGCATTTCTTAGGCCTACTGTTGTAGGCTCAGAGGAGTGGCTGATACCCCAGAGGGCTGTGCTGCCATTCAGAGGGACATCGAAAGGCTGAAGGGCTGGACCAAGTGGAACCTTATGAAGTTCAACAAGGGCGAGTGCAGAGTCTTGCACCTGGGGAGGAATAACCCCAAGCGCCAGTACAAGCTTGGGGGCTGACCTGCTGGAGAGCAGCTCTGCAGAGAGACCTGGGAGTCCTGGTGGACAGCAGGCTGACCATGAGCCAGCGATGTGCCCTTGAGGCCAAGAAGGCCAAAGGGATACTGGGCTGCATTTGGAAGAGTGGTGCCAGCAGGTCAAGGGAGGTGATCCTCCCCCTCTACTCAGCCCTGGTGAGGCCACACCTGGAGTGCTGTGTCCAGTTCTGGGCTCCCTGGCACAAGAGGGACATGGAGCTACTGGAGTGAGTCCAGAGGAGGGCTACGAAGATGATGAGAGGACTGGAGCACCTGTCGTACAAGGACAGTCTGAGAGAGCTGGGCCTATTTAGCCTAGAAAAGAGAAGACTGAGGGGAGACCTCATTAATGTGTATAAATATCTGAGTGGAGGGTGTTGAGAGGATGGAGCCAGTCTCTTTTCAGTTGTGCCCAGCGACAGGATGAGAGGCAACGTGCACAAACTGAAGCACAGGAGGTTCTGGCTGAGTATGAGAGGGCACTTCTGTGCTGTGAGGGTGACAGAGCACTGGCACAGGTTGCCCAGGGAGGCTGTGGAGTCTCCTTCCCTGGAGATATTCAGAACATTCCTGTATGCCTTTCTGCACAACACGCCCCAGGTGATCCTTCTCAGCAAGGGGGTTGGACTAGATGATCTTCAGAGGTCCCTTCCAAGCTCGTCCATTCTGTGACTCTGTGTGACTCTGTGATTCTGTTATACTATTTAATGTTTTTTGTGTGGTGCTGAGAATTTTTATTTCTGCCCTCTTCATATTATTTCATGTTCAATAAAGAAAATAAAGTCATACTACGCTGAGAGAGACTTTTTACCTTAATTATTTGACTGAGCATTAAATATAAACTTTTTATCTTAAGGTGAAGTAAATATTTCCTCAATGTCTACCTCAGGGTTTCAAGACCCAGAAGGCAAAGGCAGGGACTGGAAAGATGATGAACAGACCAGTGTAGGAGAGGGTCAGGTTTGAGACCAACTAGGTAACCTAAAGTTGCACAAGTCCTTGGGACTTGATGAGATGCATCCACAGGTCCTGTGGGAACTGGCAGATGAGTTGCTAAGCCATCATATTTGAGAAGTTGTGGCAGTTTGGTGATGTTCCCACTGACTGGAAGAGGGGAAACATAACTCCCATTTTTAAAAGGGGAAGAAAGGAAGACCTGGGGATCTACAGGCCAGTCTGTTTCACCTCAGTGCCTGCCAAAATCATGGAGCAGATCATCCTTGAAACTGTGCTAAGGCACATTAAAATAAATGAGGTGACTGGTGACAGCCAACATAGCTTCACTAAGGGCAGATCATGCCTGACAAATCTAGTGGTCTTCTATGACAGGGCTACAGCATTGTTGGATAGGGGAAGAGCAACTAACAAATGATATCCATGTTTCTAAATTGGAGGGACATGGGTTTGACAGATGGACCACTTAGAAGGTAAGAAATTAGCTGGATGGTCTCACTCAAAGAGTTGTGATCAACAGCTCAATATCTAAGTGGAGACCAGTGAAGAGTGGTGTTCATCAGAGGTCAGTATTGGGACAGACCCTGTTAACATTTTTGTTGGCAACATGGACAGTGGGATTGAGTGCACCATTAGTAACTTTGCCAATGACACCAAGCTGTGTGGTGTGGTTGATACACTGGAGGGAAGGGATATCATCCAGAGGGACCGGGGCAGGCTTGAGAGGCGGGCCTGTGCGAACCTCATGAGGTTCAACAAGGAAAATTGCAAGGTCCTGCATCTGGGTCAGGGCAATCCTAAGGCAAAAATACAGGCTGAGCAGAGAACAGATTGAAAGCAGCCCTGAGGAGAAGGACCTGGGGGTGTTGGTTGATGTGAAGCTCAACTGGCAATGTGTGCTTGCAGCTCAGAAAGCCAACCGTATCCTGGGCTGCATCAAAAGCAGTATGGCCAGCAGGGCAAGGGAGGTGATTCTCCCCCTCTGCTCTGCTCTGCTCTCATGACACCTCACCTGGAGAACTGTATTCAGCTCTGGGGCCCCCAGCACAGGAACGGTGTGGAAATATTAAAACAAGTTCAGAGGAGGGCCATGAGGAAGATCAAAGGGCTGAAACACCTCTCCTATGAAGACAGGCTGAGGGAGTTGAGGTTGTTCAGTCTGGAGAAGAGAAGGCTCCATGGAGATCTTACAGCGGCCTTTCAGTACCTAAAGGGGGCCTACAGGAAAGCTGGGGAGGGACTCTTTGTCAGGGAGTGTAAAGCGTAATCATAGGACAAGGCATAATGGCTTTAAACTAAAAGAGGGTAGATATAGATTAGATATTAGGTAGAAATTCTTTACTCAGAGGATGGTGAAGCACTGTCACAGGTTGCCCAGAGAAGCTCTGGATGCCCCATCCCTGGAGGTGTTCAAGGCCAGGCTGGATGGGACTTTGGGCAACCTGGTCTGGTGGGAGGTGTCTCAATGGCCATAGCAAGGTGTGTGTGTGTGTCAGCACTAGATGATCTTTAAGGTCCCTTCCAACTCAAACTATTCTTTGATTTTTTGATTCTATGATTCTCTGTTCTGAATGTGGATTTAGAGGGTGGGAAGCCCCCCAGATTGTGCTCTGTGTTCTATATTCTGCATTATTCTAGATACAATTATCTGTAATGTATTTACATTGCAGCCAGGGGACTTTCCTGCTTTTAGAAATATAGTTTAGATTTATTTTTAACTGGAGATCCATATTTCTTTCTGATGTAACTCTATTGACTTCAGTAGACTTAGACCAGAGAGGAATGTGGCCTATTATTTTTAATTGTTTCAGTTTAATTTTTAATGGAAGGTTACTCTAGTGTATCCATGAGTTGATTACTATTACAATACATCATCTTACCATACTTTTAAGCTCACCTAAAAGTGCATTTAGAAATCTTTTAATTTATCCAGTTTCACCCTAAAATATCACTATATCTGAGAATATAGGAAAACTCTTAGTAAGAAAAAGTACCCTTGACACACCTCTGTCTGTTACCTTCTGAATTCCTGAGGGAATTAGTGGGTAAAAGTATATGAATTATTTGGTATGTGAATTATATGAGTAGCACATGGATTAATATGAATTAATTGAAATTATCCTTGACATAGCTACTAATTCAATAGTTAAAAGCAATGACAGAGTGAAAGAATGCAGCAGTCAATAACATTCTGGTTTATGGATGCTGGGACTTTCTAATTGAAAGATCATTGTCCATAATTAAGAATTTCCTTCATTATTACAGATTTTTATTAGTAATATTATTACTGTAATACGCCAGTCCCCAGAGCTTCACACTTAAATTCTGTATGTAGTTATCACTGTTGAATTGCATAGTGCATTCCCACTGTGAATAAAAATATTTCTGACAACGTATTAAATTTAAATAAGCTATTTTCTCTGCTATGTAACAGTGAAAGCATTTAAAGACAACCACAAGTGGATTCCTATAAATCATTCTTTGCTGTGCTGTAGTATTTTATCTGCCATATTCTCTACCACTGAGCAGACTCTGGAGTTCACAAGACAATTTTAATTAGGTCATTGATAGTGATGTTAGTTAACTGGTCATCATTTAAACTTTTCTAATAATTGAAAATCTTTGGAATATATTAAAATTTAACCTTGGAAATGTGTCTTAATTATTTAGTATGGGATTATTAGTATGGAATAGCTCTTCCAAGATATCTGAATAAGAACAAATCCAGAAGTTAGGAGTTTGTGAGAAAAAAGAAGTTTAAAGCATTCTGAAACAGTCATATTAGAGAAAGCAAAAACAAACAAACAAATAAAAAACAACCACAAAAGAAACCTCTGAAGTAATTAGGAATGTAAATTTATTTAAAAAAAAAGTAAAAATGAGTCTAATGCTTATCGATATCAATACGTATTAACACGTTAGTTGTGAACGAAACACATAAGTTAGCTGCTTCAGCTTATGTAACATACATGCTAGTGTGTATATGAACACATATTCTGAAAGTTTTATATTTATAGTATAGACTGTAGTGGTGATTCCCATCACTTAAAAGATCTACTTTTCTGCATTCTCCCTGGCTGTGAGTTGTGTTTTTTTGTTTTGTTTTGTTTTGTCTTTTAAAGTATATGGTATCCAAGTCAGGAATCAAGCATATTGTGTTTGTAGAACAAATATGGTAAGAGTGAAGAATGATACTTAGTTAAGTACAGCAGTACTGTAATATGACAAAACAACTTGGGTGAAATCCTGGTTGTAGTCTAAAAAGCAACATATTTTTGTGATTATTTCCACTCCCCAATCAAATAAGAAGCAATTTGAGAACACATTTCTGTTCCCATGTGTAAAACCTTAATCTTACTAAATCTGCAGAGCAATTGGTTTTGCCAAATACGCTTTAAATCAAAAAGCTACCGAATTATTTACAAAATGAAATCTTCTTTAAATCTTCATAGACAATCAATTTTGGTGGCACTGCTATCTCCATTTACCTGTTCTTCCTAGCTAATATGCTGTTTGTTTATTTGTTTACTTTTAACCTGGTACCTTGATGGCTTTAGTTTCAAGATGGCTGTACTGTTATTTTATGACAGAAAGGATTAAGATAAAGATTTGGCTTCTCCATATATTCCTGTATGCTGTGTTAAAAAAAAATAAAATCTAAACACTATAGACATCATTAAATCAGTATTCTTGCTTAGTTTTCTAGGACTGTTCACCTCACATGTATATATGGTACAGTATGTGTATACGTCTTTGCAGTATCAACTCCTTCATCACTGTTATTCAAACAGGTCTTTTTAGACATATTCTTTCTTAGCATAACCTCAAACCACAGCTGGAATCAAGTCTTTCGTAGGGAAAATGTATCATATAGCCAAACTTTCATGAAAGAATAATCCTACAGGAAATTTATTTTCTGCAATGACTTCTGCACCCGTTGTTCAAACTGAGTATACCCAGCAGGGCTTTTTACTATGCACAATAATTTTACTATCCTCCCTGTTGTAGATCCACTGCTAGCAGTCAGAATTCCAGGAAGACAACAGCTGGAAGTTCTTGAAAATGAGTTTTATAGATTCCCATGTTCTTGATGGAAAACCTCTAGAGTGATCATCCGGTCTGTTCTATCTATATACAAAAATATTAGGAAAAACTACTTTACAGTGAAGGTGGTCCAACACTGGAACAGGCTTCATAGAGGGGTACTTGATGCCCTTTGCCTGTCAGTGTTCAAGAGGCATTTGGATAATGCCCTCAATAACATGCCGTAACTTTTGGTTGGCCCTGAAGTGGTCAGGCAGTTGGATTAGGTGATTTTTCCAGGTCCCTTCCCTTCCCTTCCCTTCCCTTCCCTTCCCTTCCCTTCCCTTCCCTTCCCTTCCCTTCCCTTCCCTTCCCTTCCCTTCCCTTCCCTTCCCTTCCCTTCCCTTCCCTTCCCTTCCCTTCCCTTCCCTTCCCTTCCCTTCCCTTCCCTTCCCTTCCCTTCCCTTCCCTTCCCTTCCCTTCCCTTCCCTTCCCTTCCCTTCCCTTCCCTTCCCTTCCCTTCCCTTCCCTTCCCTTCCCTTCCCTTCCCTTCCCTTCCCTTCCCTTCCCTTCCCTTCCCTTCCCTTCCCTTCCCTTCCTTCCCTTCCCTTCCCTTCCCTTCCCTTCCCTTCCCTTCCCTTCCCTTCCCTTCCCTTCCCTTCCCTTCCCTTCCCTTCCCTTCCCTTCCCTTCCCTTCCCTTCCCTTCCCTTCCCTTCCCTTCCCTTCCCTTCCCTTCCCTTCCCTTCCCTTCCCTTCCCTTCCCTTCCCTTCCCTTCCCTTCCCTTCCCTTCCCTTCCCTTCCCTTCCCTTCCCTTCCCTTCCCTTCCCTTCCCTTCCCTTCCCTTCCCTTCCCTTCCCTTCCCTTCCCTTCCCTTCCCTTCCCTTCCCTTCCCTTCCCTTCCCTTCCCTTCCCTTCCCTTCCCTTCCCTTCCCTTCATTGTAGGATATTTGTTGCAAGTATGATCTTACAAATTTTGTTATTTTAAGAGTGTGTTGAACAATGTCTTATTTGCTCTGAGTCTGCTTCTTACTGCATTTATTGTTCTGAATGGTTCATTAATTTGATTTATTCCTTTTTACTCTCCAGCATTTGTCTTCTTAACTTCCAGATTTCCTTATGTAGCAGGAATAGAATTTGAACTTGGTCCAGATGCAGAACAGGGGCACAGACTTATAGGAGGCTCAGTAAAAAATCAAAGACCATATATATTTTTTTTATTTATAGTTTCTGAAAAATATTCATGCTCATGAAGCTTTATTTCCATAAAATACAGGTGGCTTAATTGCTGAATTGTGAGAGTATACTGGATTATAATTCTATTCTTTCCCCCTTTATGTCACCAGTTTTCAAATTTGTTAATTTCCTGATATTCCTACGTGTTTTTAGTTTGATAAATATTCCTGCCATCCTGTAGAAAATTAGAAAACACAGATATCAAGTCTGTTTTTTAAACTATCTTACTCATCTTCTAGTAGAGTTCACATATGCAAATACTATTTTTGCATATTCAGATTAAGCATAGCTATTTGTAGCCACAATTCTTCAGTCCTATTTGCATGCAAAATGTACATGTTCAATCTGGAAGTTATTTAAGAAGGTAGCTTCAAGCAATTTTGGCTTACTTTTCCAATGAATAAAATATTTATAATAAATCAGGAGGAAAAGGATAGTTTTAATAAAAATGCTTTTGCAATCTTACAATTCAAAATCATTTTGAAATAGTCATTTAAGTGTGTACATTTATAGAACTAACATATATGAGAGTGATTCTGATTTCTCTTAGAGAATTGTCTGCTATTATCATCTTTCAATCTGATTATTGGGAACGTGAATAATAAAAATAAAGCTATAAAATATACCAAATACCAGAAGTTAGTCTATGGGAACTTTACTAGAGTAAAGCTGAGAAAAGGAAGGAAAGATCTGTGGCAGCTTCTGAGTACTTGACCCTGTAAGTCCACAGAGTTGTAGCTTTATGAATATGGTAATAAGTTTAGGTACAGATATTCAGATAAAAACTGGTTCAGATACACCTGTTCAGATATGTTCTACTATATTCAGACACAAGCTCATTAACATTATTCCCTGTTAATTTTTCTGGGGGGATCACACCTGCAGGTGTGTGGAGATGGGTTTCTGAAGGGACGTGAAAAAGGAGGAAGTAAAAAATATTTTTTAAGAGGTCAAGTTGTTTAGAAATTCCAGTCCCCCTGTGAGGAAGTGGGTTTAACATACCTATGCCTTGGATTTAGCATATAAGGCTTTTAGGGGACAAAAGCTTTTTCTGATCCATTCCCCTCTTTACCTTCACAAAGAGTCTGTGACAAAATTGCTTTTGCAGGGTGCAGATCTACTGATATATTTTGACAGTGTCACTATCTCCTTTTCTTTCTTTGCATCTCATAAGCATCAATACTAACATCTTTTTACAAAAGTTGGAATTTATAATAATGTCAACACTGAAAAGTAGGCTTTAAAGGGAGCTAAGATCTTATTGGAAGATGACACCATTTAGTTTTGGTATACTTGAGTTTAGAGAGGAATATGTAGATTTTAAGTCCCGATTTACTTGGTCAGGTTTGAAAACCCCCACCCAAGATTTTCTTCTTTACAGCCACAAATATAAATATGGTCCTTCAGGTTTTTTTTTCTTAAGTTCTTCCCCAGTGATGCTTGAACAAAGCTGTTTCTTTCAGAAGACCATTTAATTATGAGAAGGGAAGGGTTCTGATTTAAAGAATTCTTTAGATGATTATAATACTAACTTAAAATTATTCTCCTTAAGAGACTTTTGCCATCTATTCATGGCCTGTACACAGTGAAATATATTCTTATTTTCATAACAATAAACTGCACTTCTCTTCCCATTTTGAAATACAGAAGAAAAAGCTAAAAAATTGAATTTATTTACAGGCAGGTTAAGACAGTAAAATCCTTTTAACAGTCTAGAAAGCAGTTCTCCTTTAGCCAAGGACATACAAAATGCTCAAGAAGTGAGGCATTATTCTTTGTCTTTGACAGTTTTTTGCACTTAAATGAACAGTTTATGTCACATTCTAATGGTGGCTATCTTGCATTGTGTTTATTTTTCCCTACACCTAAAAGACTGCGAATAAAGTGATGTATTCTGTTTGTATCACTCAACTCACCTTGCAGACCTGCAATTGTGACTCTTATTTAGAATTTGTATTGCTTCACAGACAGGAAAGTCTGAATGTGTTTTTTCAAACCAGTTGTACTGAGGGACAGAGAAATAACTTTATAGTAGATGCAGTATCAAATATGTTTTAATCTCTTCCAGAATAGGCTAGGAGAGTCTACCTGACATTCTGGGCTAAGCAGCTATATTTCTGATCCAAAGGATGGTGTGGAAAGTGAATAAAGTTGGAACCACTTTTATAGATCTAAATTACATTAGACAGAAAAAGGTTCACCTGCTCCTGTGGATGGTGCTGAAAAGTACAAAAAAGTCCATGTCAAACCATTCACATCAGTTAAAATCTTTTATTTGGAATTTTGCCAAAGTAATTTATAACCCTATGTCCTAAAAGGTTTCAGAAATTCTGTTGGGAGTAGATGGCTTTGTTGTGAGAAGATATTTAGGAAATCGGGTCAAAGCCACAGAACAAAACCTAGAAACACTATTACTATTTCACAATAGAGAGCTCAAGATAATGCAACAATTATCTGATTTCTAATGAAAAGTAGATGTCTTAAATGTCAGAAGAGAAACAGAAGTCCTTCATTTTCCTTCTAAGTCTTTCTTTCACTATCCTCCCTTAGGTTCACTGGCCGGGCTTCTTTATCTCCTTACATCTGTGTGAAATGCTTTATTCCCATTTTTCCTCTCTTTGAAAAGACAGCGAAAAAGATGCAGCCCTCTTTCTGCTGGACCTACTCCTAGCATAAGCACCTTCTGATAGGTAATATAAGTGGCCTAATTGATGTCTTTCTTACCTTTCCTTATTGATCCTGTGGCAGTAGACATGTTGGGCACAGGAAATAGTCATCCTATTTGCAGTTTGTCCAAAGCTAATACAGCCCCTAGGTTACTTAAAATGGCTTGTAAGAACAGTGGGCTGCGGCTCTCTAATGGGCTCCCTGACCTGTGAATACAGGTCAAGTCAGGTTATTCTCCCTTTGAATCCCATACTGGTTCCTTCATTATCACCACATCATATTTAAAGTCTTTTTCCTCATGCAGAAGATTCAAAAAATGTTTCTCTTTTTGAGGATGCTTTCTCTCTCCTCTTGTCATACCATTCAAATTCATTGATAATTTTCTTCTATTAGAATAATTTATTACCACGCTCCTTTTGTACAATATCCAGCATGTTCTCAGTCTGTGGATCAACAGGAGTATTTAACACTTGAAAAGCTCCTTGGCACTGCATGCTCATGTACACCCCACATGTTAGAACCGATTTTATGTAGAACTATACTGCATTTACTGCACAGTGTTAGTGGTATTTCTGGAGGAAAAGACAGCAGATGTAGGTTTACTGTTCTTCCTTCAAGCTGGAGATTTGGGGGTCCACGTCATATAACAGCTGTATATGTAACTGGCATATAAGAAATCTCTAGGAAACAAAGTAGTAAGACTAACTTTTAGGCTGAACTCATCTGCATGAGTTTGAAAGCAGAGATCTGGAAATGAAGAATCGTTCATCCTATGAAAACTTGAACCAGTCACTCCATATTCATAGCCTTTGTAATCTGGAAAGATGTTATCTGCTTTTCACTGTATGAAGTTTGCAAATACTATTTCTTAGATTCTGACATAGTTTCAAGTAGTTAGAGACTGGTGTCTGGCTCATCTGTTGTTATCTGAACTACTGCAGTGTTGAGTTCTCATTAAGCAAAAGATAAAATTATAGGAAATTATGAAGGTTGGGTTATTTATCAAATTTCTAGGTTATAATAAAAACCTGGGTTCTAAAGTTTTTATTATATATACAATAGTCACCACAGAATTGGATCAACATTTAAGTTCATTAAGTGATTTGTAGTTAATATAATTATTTTATTCTATTCTTTTATAATGCATATATCTATATTACGTTATTACAACATTTTTTTTTGAATTTGCCACAGGCTTTTGAAAACATAGTTAAAAGAACATCAGAAACTGCAGTGCCTGCTATAGAAGGAAGGATTTGTCATATTTCCCAGAAAATGAAGGAACACCTGTGACAACTCAGAATGGTGAGAGAGGAGGCTTTGCATATGTTCCCTATGGCTCTCAGCAAGAACTGCAACCACTCTGATTCTGACTGAATATGATAAAAGAAACACTAGGGAAAATGGTCCCTCTCCAGATGGAAATGGTAGACCTGGCCACCCAGGATATGGAGGAGATCTTTACAGTCCCTTCCAACCCAAACCGTTCTATAATTCTACGTTTCCAACATAAACAGCCTCAAGGCCAATATAGTACATAAAAATTTGCATCTTCTAAAACTGGTAATGTCAAACACTGATTTCTTTTTTTTTTTTTTTTAGCACAAATATGTTAGTGTTATTTTTTTTCCCATTAATGTTGAAAGGTTTTGTTGTTACAGACATTTATTTGAAATAAACCCTGAACATTTTTTTGCATTCACCAAATATCTGAAAAGAGAAATATATTTTCTTGTTTTTCAGAGATTTTTTTTTTTGAACTTGAGAAACAAATGTTCAGTTATTTAATAATTAACTATTGGTCATTTTATTAAACTATTTTTTTCATATTCCCACTGATTTATTATTACGGTAAATTTCAATTGATTTTGAAATCCACTACTTGAAAGAAGTAGCTTGTAATAAATTTTTAAAATTTGTTTATGGTATTAAGTTGGAAATTTGTTCATCAATATAAAAATAAATGAGAAATCTGATGGTTTCCAACATAAACATAGCTAATATAATTATAACAATGCTTATCTAGGTTATAGTAATGATTGCAGGAGGATGCTGAGACCACTGGCATAAATTGACATAGGAATGGAAACCATTTCATCAAGTATTTTTCTTTGTGACTAATAATGTGAAAGAGAAGTATTTCCACAGTTTTAATCAGGTATTTACTCTGATATGTTAGGATTTTAGTATGATAAAATATCTATAGCCATACCTTCTCTCCATAAACCAGCACATACAAAAATACAATAATCTCATAAATATTAAATAATACTAAGAGTTCTTGGACAGTGGTTTTAGTTACATTTAACTTACAGAACATACTCAAAGTAGCCTCAAAAAGCTCTTGCTGCCTTTCCAATACTGAAATGGGGTATTTTTCATAACTACAAACAACATTTGTTTTCTAGGAGCTGGATTCATGAAAGACCAGGATTAAGCGGGCTCAGGGTATTGCCATACTCAGATCTTCAAGTTAGGTATTTGCCAAGGGTACTGAAATTCAAAGGAGGGCTGAGATTCCCTCTATCTAGAAGAGAGATTAGATCCAGAAGGATGTGATACACTACAGTCATACAGTCATACATACATAAACTTAGTATTTGCCGCTTTTCCCCTTCTTGCACATACTCCCAGCTAAAGCACGTATCTTAAACATTGAATTTCTGTGAAAGAGGAACATAGAAATTCCATCTACTGGACTTGATAATGTATTTAAATACAGATATTAATATCTTTCTTTCATTTGACAATAAAGTGTTGCTACAACCTCATGTGCCTCCATAATCACTTAGTGGTTAGGGCATTTGGTCTGGACAAGGGAAGCTTTGGTTCCAGAAGTATGTGTTTAAATCCTTTTCCTCTAAGTACTCTGGCCAATAAACTGTAGAAAAAAGAATACTGTGATCAGTGATAAGTACATATAGTAGATATTGCTGTTAGGGGAGTACCAAGGACCTTCAGAGGATCAAAGTCTAATTCATTCTGCGTTACAGTTCCTTCTGGGGAATAAAGGAGGAACATTTGGATAGCTGCAGCCACTGAATTCACACTTTTTGTAGCAGTCACCTCAAGTCTGTTCTGGAAGTGCATGGTCAGTTTGCATGGTCATGTGATGATGCTCCCTGCCATCTGTGTGATTTCCTAATGCCAAGGGGTTCTGCATGGAGCCAGCTATGCTGGCTGTCATCCCTGTGAGGATTCCTGTGCTGAAAGCGGAGTGGAGCACAAGTATCAGGTGCAGTACGGCTGGTGCAGTGGTAGAAAAAAAAGATTAGCAAGAGATAGGATTTGTCCATAGCAGCAGGTTAAATACAAGGGCTGTTGACAACTTTTATTACCGAATCAGGACTTTATCCTTTCATTTGGAAGATTTATTTTCTAGGACTTGACATTTTCTTACTCAGCTTCTTGATTTTAGGTGCACTCTGACTTCTGTTACTGTGCTTTATCTTTCAGGAAGGAACATACAGGAATCGTTGTCGCATCTGAAGATTTAAAAAACAAAACAAAACAAAAGCAACAATTCCCTTCATTATGTTTGAAATAATGCTACCCTGCTTTTGAAATCTACCCACTGCTAATCTCTAAAAAAGTGAGTCATTTCAATACATTTAAAACAATTTTTTGTATTCAATTCATATCTCAATTGCACTGTCTTTCTAAAATAATGCAGTGTTATGCTTATTATGTTTTTCAAAGAGACAGCTCAACAGTATTTACAAGCATTCTTTTGTACAAAAAAAGAATTGTATGGCTGCTATGATCACATTGCTGATCACTGATGATAATGATAATGGAAAGGTTTCTTGACACTGGATTGCTTTGCTGTATTTGATAAAAAGCCTAGATGTGAAATGAACTAATCTTTCTAGTGAGTGAAAAAAATAATCAATCAATCAAACAAAATGATAAATCGCACTGTAATTTATATTTTGTTGCTCAGTGTAACATACTGTCTACTCCATTTGAAGGTTTAGACATTTTCTCCTCTTTCGACTGAGGGTACTTGGCTAAGCAATATGTGGAGGAATGCTGTTAGTGGAAATCTTCCAGAAATCTCCTCCTTACCATCATCAAAAAATCCTGAAAAACTTTTAATATTAGCAGGATATGCTACAACAGTTTTTTTTTTTCTTTTTTAATCTATAAAAGAAGGTAGTTAATAACTGCATAACACATGTAATTGGCTGTACTTTGACTTAAGTTATGATAATCATAACTAGTTACTGTTCCCCAAATATGGTAATTTGAATTTGATATCATCTTGTGCTTATAAAAGTGCATTTCACTTAAGAAGCTCCAAGTGCTTTGCACGTTGAGCAATATTACTACTAAAATCCTCATAGGAAATTCTGAAGAACTCGTTTTTAGAGATTCAAAATAATAAGAACTCAGGCTGTAAATCACTCTAAAAATCAGGACATTGAAATAATAGGCATTGAATATCAGAATAATAGGTAAGGAAAGTGGAGGGTATAGCAATTTATGCTATTGTTACCATTATACTATATTTCTGTCTTAAACAGAATTAAGTAACTGTACCAGTACAGTTTCGTAATTTAATTGCATCATGATAGCTTTTGTAGTTCAGAATTTAAGTTATTTCTCAGAGGACAAACAAGAATGGGTCTGTGAGTATTAACTCCTAGGTGAGTATAATGCAGATTTATCAGACAATTTTTTAGGTCATGCTATTGTTTTTAATGAAAAAATGAATTGTGTTCATGTGTAATATCTGTGCTCTTTAAGACATTACAAATAATTATTAACTTCTATGTTCATTTAACTCACAAGTCTTTAGAATAATAAAAAGTGGGGTACACCTCTTTAAGATGGAACCAGATAGGGCTATAAATTGCCTGTAACATTAACTTCTTGCAAAAATTTTCTACTTGATAAGATATAAAAGAAAATTAACATATTCTTCCTCCCCTGAAGTCTAATTCAAATTATTTTAGAACTAGTTTAACTTCTGACAGATGAAATGCATACATTAGCTAGCTAGAGCCATCTGCAAGGCAAACACTTTCTTACCTCATATGTTTCTAATTGGAACGTGTTGTCTTTCAGGCACCATCAGATGCCATACTATGACTGGTAATGTATTCTGGAATCATGTACATCCCAAAGGATTTATAATCACCAAGAATTAAGGACAGGCTTTTGTGAGTTTATTATTTTCGCACTTGGATTGCAAGTCTAAACACTATTTCTTGAACAGCAACCTAATTATTCAAGGAGTTAGCATCCCCCAAACAGGGATTATTTTAGGCAGACTAAGATTACACAGGATTCTTTAAAGTATTATTTTTCACTTATTCATTGAGCAGGATCATTAGGTAGATTTTTACGTCAATATCTAATATCCTTTACTTTATACTAATGTAGTGTGGCTACATGCAGATTTCCCTTCTGCTCAGCTTAAATTCCATTCTCCATCTCAGAAACAGTGGAGTAGATTTCACCATTAACATTTTAATATTCATTTTTTTATGACAGAGTAAAAAGAATTTTATATAATTAATTTTTAATACTTGTATCAATATCAAATGACTTACTATGATCTTTTTATTGATGGCATTTACTCTTTCTGCTTTATCATCTTGACTGAGGATAAAAGATTACATGTGCAATATATTCTAAGTGATTGCCTGATTGTATTTTAATGCCTTACCAGAAATGTAGAAAAATTTCATCTGAAGAAAATGTTTGATGGATAATGAAATATGACTATTCTTAAGTTAAAATGGTATCTAGTAAAGAGTCAGAATATAATTACTTCAGTTTTCTCATCCTAAAACCAAGCTGCAGTCTTAAGCCATCACTAATACTGGGCAGCACTGAGTAGCAACTATCACTGCTATACCAACTCCCATTGCACTGGGTAGCAGCTATCATTGCTATACCAACTCCCATCGATTCTGTTGGAATCTATATCAATACTGAAGTTTATAATAAATAGGTGTATTTAAGGTTTATCAGGCTTACAAAGGTGATCTTTAATTTTTATGCTTCAGATTTCTTTTAAAAGAAGGCCTTATGTTGAGAATGCCAAATTAAATCACCCAGAATTGGAAATTTGTATATAACACCTTTACCTGTAAAAAGTTAGATTTTAGACTTTAACAAATAATAACAAAAAGGTCAGTTTAAATTATAAATTTTGAATATCTATTTCCGACAGTAAGATGAATTGTAGTGGAATAATATGACGATTTCTTTTGAGTCTTTCCTTATTACTCGTCTGAACTTTACTCTTAGAAAACTGCAGTAGCTACAGATTTCAGTAATTATGTGAAGAAAGATGATCCCTGAAAGTTTGAACTGGTACGCAAACAGAGATTGATCATATTGACTCAAGATATGAGCGAGGGAAAAAAAAAAAAGAATACCATGAGTTATTACAGCCAGAGAATTAAGGGTACAGAAAACAACAGAAATGGACCTAAACGTGGGCCAAATTCTTCCAGCATCATATATTCTACCCAGAACTGTTTCATTGATCTGTCCATTTTTGAAGGACGTAGTACTGGTCCTCAACCTTATGTAATAACTTCACAGAATTATTCATGTTTGAGATTCTCCACTACTTTCACCATCGTCATGGCCTGTTGTTGGTCTCTAACCAGTATGTCCCTGCTTCTCTTGCACTGGGAAGCCCAGAACTGGTCAGAGTCCTCTAGGTGTGGCCTCACCAGAGCTGAGCTGAGGAGAAGGATCACCTTCCTTGAGTGGCTGGCAACACCTCTCTTAATGCAGCCCTTAATACCATGAGCCTTCTTGCTGCAAGGGTGCACTGCTGGCTTATGTTCAATGTGGTGTTCACTAGGAGGACACCCAGGTCATTTTCTGCAGAGCTGCTTTCCACCTGCTCAGTCCTCAGAATGTACTGGAGCCAGGGGTTGTTTCTTACCAGGCGCAGGACTTTGCACTTCCCTTAGGTAAGCTTCAAGAGGTTCCTGTTAGTCCATTTTTCTAGTCTGTCCGTCATTCCAGACAGCAGAATGACCCTTTGATACATCAGCCTCCCAGTTTTGTGTCATCATCAAAATTGCTGAGGACATGTGCTGGCTCATTATCCTGATCATCACTGGAGAAGCTGAAAAGGATAGGACCCAGTATTGACACCTGGGGTACACTGATAGTTACTCACCTCTAGGTAAACTTTGTGCCAGTGACCACAACACCATTAGCCTGGCTGTTCAGCCAGTTTTCAGTCCACCTCATTGTCTATCAATACTGTCTGTCTTATTACTTTTTGCTAAGGGCGTGTCCAAGGAGAGCTTGTTATAATGATCCAAATCTAGCCCAGACCAATCCACAGCATATCTTGCCTCCTTTCTCTCAGTATATGCTGGGCTATGGGGCTGAACACCAGCAGAATACTCTCGCTGTCCTAGCTTCACCTTTTCCTGCAGTCTGCATCTCCCCATGTACAGAACTGGAATTCCCCATAAGGACCTCTGAAACCTTTGTGGGCAATCTTCTCTTCTTGATCAAAGCCAAACCACAGGATATTTCTATTCAGCCTGCTGTGTCTTCCTTGAAGGATACGAGACATAACCATGTAAGTAGGATCTGCTGTTTAAACCAAGAAATGTCTCCTGCTACATCTGCTACCCCTGCCAGTGCATGGTGATGCTGCTGTCATGAAGGCAGAAGTGAAACAGGAGCATCTCCATGTCGTGGTCATAGAATTTTACTTAGGAAACAAAAGCCTTCTCACTCTGAAGGCGAGAGTGCTGCATTTAGGCTCTTTCTATCTTACGTTCATCCTATCCACTGTGCATTAGTGAAAACAGTCCTGTCATCTAACATAACTGGTACATCCTTGCAGGAATATCTTTCCGTTTCCAAAGCAATGCTAATGTGCGTTCTGTTTTTTTGCACACACTGTAGCACCAGGAAAATGGCAAATGTGTAATTTCAGTCTTCTCTCCTTTCCCCCTCTAACCTTTCCCTTTTACAGGGATTAACGTACTAATTTCACATACTAATTTCTAAGTTATGCAGTAGTTGGAGTTGTCAATGGCAAAAGATGCTGAATACAAATTCACAAAAGCAGTGCTATGCAATGAGACCATTACTTGTCATGATAGCTACAATAGTTACTCTTTCTCCCAGAGATTCATGTTACCAGCTCTACTTTTCTCTAAAAATGACAAAATAAAACTAAACTCTGCTTCTTCATCATCCTTTTTGATCCCAGAATCAATAACAGTGGTGTAGTGGGTTTACGTGGCAAGGTTTTGGTAGCAGGGGACCATAGGGATGGCTTCTGAGAGAAGAATCTAGAAGCTGCCCCATGTTAGGTAAGGGCCCCACTGCTGACCAGAGCAAAGCCAATAAGTGATGTTGTCTGCGCTCTGTGAGCGCATATTTAAGACAGGGAAAACAAACAAACAAACAAATGCTGCTCCTCACAGCAGCTGGGAGAGTGAGAGGAGTGAGAAACAGCCTTGCAGGCACCAACGTCAGTGAAGAAGGAGGGGGAAAGGTGCTCCAGGTGCTGGAGCAGATGTCCCCTGCAGCGTGTGGTGAAGACCATTGTGAAGCAGGCTGTCCCCCTGGAGCCCATGGAGTACCACAGTGGAGCAGGGTCCACGCTGCAGCCTGTGGAGGAGAACATGGTGGAGCAGGTGGACCTGCACTGACGGAGGCTGCGGTCTGTGGAGGACCCCTGCAGGAGAAGATTCCAGGTTGGACCTGTAGCCCGTGCAGAGGAGACCACTCAGGAGCAGGTTACCTGGCCAGAGCTGCTGCCCGTGGGGGATCCAGGTTGGAGCAGTTTCCTCCTGAGGGATGGACCCTGTGGTACGGAGCCATGTGGGAGCAGTTCTTGAAGAGCTGCTGCCTGTGGGAAGCCCACGCCAGGTCAGTTCATCAAGGACTGCATCTTGTGGGAGGGACCCCACAGCACAGGGAATGAGAGTGACCTAGAAGGAGCAGTGGAGAAGAAGCTCTACAGACTGACCATAACCCCCGTTCTCCCATTCCCCTGTGCTGCTTGGGGGGAGGAGGTGGAAGAGGGCGGATGGGGGTAAGGTGCTTTTGGTTTCTTTCCTTTGTTTCTCACTTCTCTAGCTTGTTAGTAACAGGCAATAAATCTTACTGTCTCCCTATGCTGAGTCTGTTTTGCCTGTCATGACAATTGTTGAGTGATCTCCACGTCCTTATCTCAACCCTTGAGCCCTTTGCATCGTATTTTTGTCCCCCTTTCCCTTTGAGGAGGGGGAGTGAGATAGTGGTTGTGGTGGAACTCGGCCACCCACCCAAGTAAAACCACTACACTGTGGTAATACTGTTACTGACATACATAAATATTTCAGGTGTATATGCAGTGTACTGGCAAAGGCTTTCCTTAGATCTCAGCTTTTGTGAGAAGGTACATGGCTGTGAAAGGATCTGTTGTGCTTCACAAGTACTACTTCCTGTGCAGATATCGTGCAGAGATTTTTAAAAAAAGCTGTGGATGACCGGGCCTCTGGCAGAGCTACAAATATACCCACTGCTAGGCAAGAAACACACACTTCTGAGCATGTACACAGTGCCTTTGCCAGTCATAGGCAGATTTATCAGTCTTGTCCTGGATTTATGCTGCCCTCAACAGTTAATCAGTCTGGGCTAAGCACCAGCAATGAATACTCTGCATTACCAGAATGTGTAAAGACCCACACCTTGCCCCAAGATAACTTCTGACAAAACCTGACCATTCTCTGGAAAGTAGTGAAAAAAAAAAGGCTGCTAGCATGAAAAGAGGTAATCATCATAATAAAAGTTCAAAAGACCCCAGCTGCACCCCAAATAGAACAGACAGGACAGCAAACCAGACACTGACTGAAAAAAATATTAAAATTTAATTCCACCAAGCAAAAGCTAGTACATGGCTGCAAAATATTACAAACAACACAAATTTTATTGCAAACATTTTAATACCATTGTAGATAAGAAAGACGAGATTGCAGAGCAGCATCTACTTGACCAGAAAATTGCTTATAGAAGACCTGCTCTTGCTCCCACAGATATCAACAACATTTTACAGGCAGACTTCAATGAAAATCAGGTTTGAACCTCTGAATTATTATTGTATTTTTACAAAGGTATGTAGCTCAAAAGAGCAGTAAAAGACAAAAAATGTACCTCCTTTCTATGCAGTCTAGTTATTTTATTTTATTTTATTTTATTTTATTTTATTTTATTTTATTTTATTTTATTTTATTTTATTTTATTTTATTTTATTTTATTTTATTTTATTTTATTTTATTTTATTTTATTTTATTTTATTTATTTTTTTCTGTCCTATGGAGGATGTCTCAAAGTTGCAACAGTCTTAACTATGTGCATTAACCCTTTAAAAGTAATTATCCCTTGGAATTAATAACAAACAATATGAAGTAAAACAGTATAGCCCAAGAAAGAGTTCACTGATTAGGTCTTAAAGAAAGGTACTGCTACACAGTTAGAAATGTCATACAAAACTGTCACTCCTATTAAATTTAGGAACATGCAACCACTCCTCAGTCATCAACTCTTGCTCGTACAAAAGGGGCCAATATTACCTTGGATTTTTGACTCATCTTATTGCCTTTTTCAGAATAAATCCATGGTAGCATGTATTAAAAATTATATAAGTAACTCCTTTTTATATTGTTAATTAGTATCAATATTATGTTTCTTATGTCTCAATATATTTCAAAATATTTACTTAAGGATATTTCTTTAGCAGATATCCAGGTTAAATTATTTTAATTTAAAATATTACTGCAATTTCAGATTACGTCAGTTAAGTTAATGTTTCATTACACATCTCTTTATTCTAATATATTCTGAGATCAAAAGGTAGAATTTTGGCTTAGCAGGTAAATCAGTCCCTCTCTTTGCTGAGATAGGCGCATGAAGTTCGTAAGATTAGAGACAAACCAAAAATGTAGGTAGAATCCCTGTCCTGGGATAGATGAGAATACTTTTAAAAATTACTGATAACATTTCAGCATACAGACCTACACATTTGCATATAGCAAAACAGGAGCCTACGACCAAGGAAAACCTAGCTTTTTAAAGGCTTGTTTATATCAATACAAAGGGGGAAATTTACTGAGTGCTTTACTACAACCTTAAAGCTTTTAAAATGGTATGCCTAATGCCACCAGTAATAAAGCCAATCATTTTTAGGTAGAGATCAAACCTTAGGTTAAGATCAAACTAAGGGTACTGCAATTGTAGAAAATGTATTTCTGTGATGACCTTGTCTACATGGTGATGGTTAATTTCAACTATTGCATCTCCTTAAGCTTGCATATAGTGTAGTTAGACTTGTAATTTTTAATTCTACACATATATTCTCAAAGATATGAAGAAATTATTTTATGCAGCCTGTAAGAAAACTAAATAGTAGTAGCTGTTAAAGTTTCTGGTCCTGATCACTGTATAAACTATAAGAGACCGAGCACGACGGCCCTGCTCCAGCAAAGATGCATAAGCACATGCTTAATGTTAAGCACACTGTTAAAACTGATTTCATTCCATTCCATCACATTTGGCAGATGGCACCTTCCATAACACATTTTTCCTTGTTCTCTGCTAGAACAGGGGAGTACACCACCTACTTAAAAAAAACACAGGTCTCCCACACAACTCCTGATACCAGAGCAACAATATACATGCTTTTTAAGATCAAACTACAGTGTGCTTTGTAGATCATGCCCTTAGAAATAAGAACTTCCTTGTACCTTCCTGAAAAGTAAGCCCTTTAACTACCTCGTAGCATTCTTGGGCACTTGATTCCCACAATAGTTTATAATATCCTCCCTGTAATTTAATAGATGCTCTTTCACTTCCATTTGAAAATATTGTGTAAAGCAGCAAGTACAGAATGACTGCTGAACTCGCTGTAGCTTGGTACTGAAAAACAGCAATCTCTACATGGAATAGCTATAAAGTGCTTTATAATTCTTTTACATGAAAGGTGCAAATAAATACTGTGTCCTCTTACATGGTCTCCTTGGAGACACATAGTACTGATGAGCCCACACTTAAAGAGTATCCTGAAATTGTTACAGTCATTTAATAATGATTCAGTCACAGCTAGATTGAATTACAACTGGAGAATGCTCCATTTCCATTATTTCACCATTATTTACAGGGCATCACAGTTAGCAGACCTGCTGCTTGCCCTCATTAATTGTCTTGCTTGATCCATATGCACTCATCTGAATGGATACAAAAGGTACAGTGCTACTCTGGGAATCTGCGCAAAAAAGGTCCCTTTAATGTGCAGTAGTAGGGTTTGTTAGTCAATTTCTTCCGATTGCCATTTGCTGAAAAGATGAATTGTCAGCATGTGGTGCAGTATCATTTCTCTTTTTGGTTAATAGGCTCAAAATTTCAGGCACTGAATACATCACATCCCCACAGCAGAAAGCTGACAGTTCCATCAATTGTCAAAACTTTCTAGAATTTGGATTATGCCAGTGAAATTGCTCCAGTAAATATCTATATAATACATGGTGCAGCACTGCAGTGCTTATCCCCAACAGATCTGACTATAAAAGGCATTTTTTTTTTATATATATACAATGAATTGAAGCACCAATGAGTGAGAAGACTTACTTATGGTTACAAAGTGTGTCAATATAGAGTCAACCCCAAAAATGACTCTATGGATCATATTCTGTTATAGTACACAGAACTCTTCTAAGAACAAAAAGTACTGAATAATTCTACGGAGTAATTATTTTATACATTAGCAGTAAAATGCTGTTCCCACCAAAATCAAGGCAAAGCTCCCACTGAATGAAGAATGATCTGGATTTCACATTATTTCTAGAACCAAACTTGACTACTTTGTCACACGCAGCAGAAGTATCAAATAGCCTCACAGCATGCTTGATGCAGTCTATTACAGTTCTGAATGATAAAAATGCAACATCAAACAAACATTTTGCCTTCTTCAGTTTTTTTTTTCTATTCATATTATTGTGTTCACAATTGTTGTTTTCCTTAAGTGTGATTTTTACAGACTAGAAAGGGAAAAAGAAATAACAAAGAAAACAGAACACAATAAATCCTATTACCCAGTTGACTGAATAAATGTAGATTATCACCATGTCCATATCAAACCGCCATCCACGGCTATCATCTTCAAAGTCCATGTAGTCCATCCTGTGAGCAGCATGTGGGAAATGCCTCCTTGTTACAGTATCTGAGCGTCTTCGAAAACCTGCTGAAAAATACATCATGAGATAAACATCATCATAAAAGCAACTAGATTCAGTAGGACAAAAATACTCCTGACTGGGAGTATTTGCAACTCCTTCTCCCAATTATTTACAAATCAAATGGAAGCAGGAAATCTCACACCTCACTGCTACGTTTTCTCACTTTGCTGGACAAGATGCTCCCCGTGGACTTGATTTTGAAAGATTTAAAAGCTAACTCTTGTCTTCCATGTCTGACAAATAATATGTTTGTCTGGATTTGGTGCTCCCTACTATTGTAAGGTAGCTCTATAGGCTTATCTCATCCAGATCTATGAACGCCTCTCTTTTGGTGCCTTCTTTCACTGGATATGATTCAGTGATCTAGAAGTGAAAGGCTCCAAACACTGTAATTCAACTTGAGTAATTTATCTCTGGATTCCTTAAGTCTACTTCTGAGAATTCTTCAGGAACCTAGCTACATCCACATATGTACCCACACAGTTCAACAATGCAAATATATTTGAATTCCAATTTCTAGTATTCGAATTAATTTTCAAAACACTCTTCAAAGAAATCCTGCTTGCTTTAATACTATGTCTCTCTATGATGTGTACAAGAAACTGAGTTTTTACATTTCTGTTTGTGCCCCTAGTAAATGTATAGACGCAGATACAAACACAGCTTTTCAAGTACAATTAAAATCCCCGTGTGAAAACACAAAACTCAATATACTTAATAAATCTAGACACACACACTTCTAATTTTAAACTTTTCTGTTGTGAGACCAACCTATGCTAAGGAATCCACAAAAGATCAGCATCCAGCATGCCACTAGGAAACCAAATTCCTAATAATAAAATTTTAAGTAAGTAAGTCATTTGATTTCATGTTTTTGAGTTAGATTAAACTGCTAAGTCATGTATAACTTTCTTTGTAACCTACACTATTTTTGTAAGCAATTATGATAACTGTACTGGCAGAACTAAAGCAGAGAGGACATCCACAATGAAAAAACACAGGGACTGGTATACCACACCAGACCAGTGGTATACTCCATCCAGCTTCTCTTTGTAACAAATAACAAGTGACACAGAAAGGTGTAAAGAAACCTCTGTTCAACACTTACACAACAATCTGATCTAATCTGAAAAAATCTATTTTGAAGTTGATTTTTATCCCCAAAACAAAAGGCTTGCTGTGTGCTCAAACAGGATTTCTGTGTAGTTACTCTTGGTTTTTAAAAAGGTTTTAAAAAGGTTACTTGTACCACACTTTCAAATATGCAAAGCTGCAATCATAGTTTGAATTCAGTAAAGCTCTTAATGTCAAAGCTCTGAAGAATCAAGGGCTGGATGAGCAGAAAATGCTAGTTGAGCAGAAAATGTATTTCATCATTTAAAGCTTTTTTCCTAATATCTTTGAACTTTTTTGAACTTTACTAAAAATATATTAAAAAGAAAAAAAAAAAAAAAAAAAAAAAGGCAAGACATGGTGGCCCATCCATTTTGCAAGTTTCATTACTTCGTCTACAATGTCAATCACTGCAACTTTTCTCCAAAGGACTTTTCCATGTTTGATCATCTTTGTTGCATGTCTCCATGAAAACTCTCAATTTCTCTCTGTCACTTTGGAGATGTGTGATGAAATCTAAGCAGCTGAGTTAGAGACCTCCCAGTATTTCACAGCCTCCGTGATACTCCAAGAACATCTTCATTGCAGGGCCCTGTCAAATGGTCATTTCTTTCCATTCCTCCTGACTTCCCTATGTAGTAAGAGAAATACTATTTAAATGTATTACGTGCATACCCCAAGATAAGCTGCTCATGAGTTTAAAGAAGCCTTTAACAATCTGTGTGAGACATCAGCCTGTGGCACAGAAAAGAGTCTGGGATATGAGTTGTGAAGGCTGAAGAACTGGCCCGCCTGTGAAAGACAAGGAGGCAAGGCAGCTCCTGCTTGACTTGTTCTGTTTTCAGGTTGCTCTCAATCATTATGACAGGTCTTTGTTGAGCTGCCCAAACTCTTCTCCTCTAAACAGATGTTGGTTAGTGAACAATAGGGTATCTGGCAATAGAGCTGGCCCTGCCCAATCAAAACTCTTAGTGATCACCTTGTAGAAGGGAATAAATTCCCTGTCGTGCACATCAAGAACATGCTGGGGAAGACCACTTGGGTTATTCCTGCCTTGGACAAAGGTAACACCATCTGTGGGATTGCTTTTGCTCAAGGACCTTGGCGCACTTGGTGGGTAATGTGGAAGGATGGGGAACTCCAATGTATAATACCTCATGGGGATTTGACATTGGGTGAGAATAGCCAATGATTTGAATTCTGTGATTCTGTGATTCTGTAATATTAATTGCTACATAATGCTCTATGTCATCACTGCTATGGTTAGTATCATCACATCAATGGTATTACTGTAAGAGTCACCCAGATTAGTGAAAAATGAATGTTGATGGAACCAAGCAAAGTGCAGTGGCGCTAGGACTGCTTAAGTGCAGCGGCAATGAAACCAGAGCTGGCCTCAGCATGCAACAATCCATCACCAAACACCACCCCTCCTGCCCTGAAGGACTGTTATGACAGACAGATCCCAAAGTCATGGACTAAGTGTACTCAGGAGACATTTTAGAGGGATAGCCCATATTCCCAGACTAAGGGAATGATATCTGTGAGTATATATCAAAGGACAGGAGGGTGGTGGTGATTAATTGGGACGTATTACAAAACATGAGACCTGGGCATGAGGGCATTACATAGATGGTATGGAATAAGGGGTGGGTATTGTCCTGGGTTCAGATGGAATTGAGTTAATTTTCTTCCTAGTGGCTGGTATGGTGCTGTTTTGGATTTAGGATGAGAATAATGCTGATACACCAATGCTCCAGTGGTTGCGAAGCAGTGCTGAAAAGTTAAGGACTTTTCTGTTTCTCATACTACCTTGCCAGGGAGGAGGCTGGGGGTGCACAAGGAGCTGGCCAAAAGGATGTCCTATACCATATGGCATCATGATGAAGAATAAAACTGGGGCTGTTGGCTGGGGGGAGTAAGTGGATGGCTGTGTGGTACTTAGTTGTCTACCAGGTTAAACCAGAACAATGTTATAAAATTCCTTGTTTTTTAACGTTATGATGTAGATTATGTTAATTTCAAATTATGTTAATTTGAAATAATATCTTTGATTAATTAAAAATAATATTAGTAATTCAGTAATTGAATTCTGAAACATGTGAGTCTTCTTTAATTATCTATCAAGATGTAATTCACTTGAAAAATACTCATTAAAAAAACTGTCTTGATTTCAGTTTTCCTTAACTTCTTTTCTAACACTCGTTGAACATTATTGTAAAATACAAATGTGGATTTGTGTTGTTCTATTTTTTTTAAATTTAATTTGCAAATGACTTTAGATTTTAACACTAGTGCTGTATCATTCACTTTCCCTTTTACACATCAATTTTAGTGTATACTATCCTCTCTGGAGGGTCTTAGTCAAGACTGCTACCCGTGATTTCTTTTTATTTATTTTTATACTTACTGTAAAGATAACACAAAATGCTGGAGGCTGTTTTTGGATCAACAGTTTGGGAACATCTCCTAATCAGGGGAATTATGTAAACATGTAGCTGCATTAGTTTTGACGAGATATTCCTCACCTTCTAGAGGATTTAAACAAACATTATCCTTGATTTGTATGTCTGTGCAATTCACCTTAAGCAAATATGCACTGCGTTTATCATGGATTAGACTTTGTAATGTAATTATTCTACATTCAAGAACAGCAGTTTCAGTATAGGAAACTAACTATTCTCTAATTGCTATTGCTATAGAAAGCCACAGAAAAACTGCTGGTGCTCTATTAAAGATATGTATACAGTCAGTAGCTGCTTAGTGTACAAGATGTGTAATCTCTGTGGTTTCCATAAGTGTGAGTAAAGCTATTGAACGTTGACAGCTGGTTATATGGATAGATTTTAAATCTATTTACCATCTGTTAATTGATTAAACTTCAGGTGAAAATGTAAATAGTACAACTCTTCTGAAAACTGAATTCTTGAACTTAACAGAGGCTAACAAAGGACAAGAACTTTCTTTATCCTGAATTATATTACAAAAAAAGCTACAGTACTGAAGCAGGTCAAATTTAGAAACCCTATATGATCATGCACAAAGTTTACTGCAGACATGATGATCCATACTGTGACTACTGTCTTCAGTAAGTTGTGACATGAAAATTACCTTCAGATGTCTCTCTCTCCAGCTAGAGTTGAAATATGCTGCCTCTGCATCTCATTCTAGCCATCTGCAGATAAAAACTGAGAGCTGTAAAGTTCCTTATAAACTGTAAAGCAACATGTAGTATGGGGTTGAATAAGGAAGCAGAAGAGCTGATAGAGATCCAAAACACTCCTAACATATTTTCTTCTTTTTTAAAAAGCAAACTCTACCTTATTTGGCAATTACATTCCCTAAATCATTTCTACATAGGCATATATTTATTAAAACATATACCTTCCTTAATTTTTTGTGCATGCCTGTGTTGCTATATCCTGAACAAGAATGTCCAGTCAAATTACATGCATATGCATGCACAGTGTCCAGAGTTTGACAGACTGCTAGTGGAAACCTGTTGCTGGATAACAAAAACAACGTTGTGTGCACATCACACTTTTATAATGAAAGCGTGCATATCAAAAAGGATTTTCACCAGAGCATGAACAGGCACATCTGTTGCATGTGTCACTGACGAAGTTTTTACAGCCTCTTGTTGAGATACTAGCTCAAAATAAGACTGCAAACAGTTTAAAATATCCTCTTGGTTTTATAAGTTGGCAGAACTCAATTTGCTATGACTGAAGAAGGTAAGATGTGAGAAGGAAAAATTTACTTTGAAAGTGTGCATTTATAACCTGCAAGTTACATTAACCTTTTATCTTGTAAGTGCTCATGTAAGATTAAATTACCTGAGAACAAATGTATCAAATACCAAAGTCATTTTAACCCAGTCTCCTACTTCTAATATGACCAGCAGCAAACAGACAGATCTGATAGGCTAAGAAAAAAGGCAAGAATGGATTGACACCTTCCCCTGTGCATCCTTGCAGAAACCAGCAGCTTAGGGCTCCAGTACTTCAGAAGTTGTGCTCAGAACAATGCATTAAAATATTATTGACAGGACTTTCTTTCCTGAAATGCCTGAAAGCATATGAGTACTTTTCAATCAGATCTCACATTGACCCCACTTACTGCACTTTTTGTCCCTTAGCAGAGTAATCTCAGAGCAAATAAATTGATTTCACTTTGGGTGAAACTAAACCAGAAGATGAGCTCCAGGAGCTCTGATATGCACTGGTAATGTGCTCCAACCACTAATGGGCATTCATTCCATGGGATCAGAAGTAAGCAATTCCTCTCTTCCCTAAAATGCAAATGTAGACGTATGGTCCTCAGTGACAACTGTTTTGCCCTATCTATTATGGCTGATTTAATTGCAAATGTAAGAACACTTCTGAGACAGTGAACAATCTCTCCTAAAACATCTTTATGCCATTCATAATTTTAGAGACCTCTTGAACATTTTCTGTAATATCTTTTCCAAATGAAAAAGTTTAAGACTTCCTCTGCGTGGAAAAAGCTTTCAAAATTCAGTGCATTCTTTCTGTATTATGCCTCACTCTGCATTATCCTTCAGGATAATGGAATTCAAAATTATATCCAAAATTAGAGATGTGGGATCACCACAAATCTAGGTAACAACACCCTGTTTTCCATTTGGTTATGAATGTAATAATTCCTATTTGCTTTCTGACTATGGCTATGCATTGAATATTTTCAGAAAACTAACCACAACATTAACCAGATCTCTCAAAAGGCAATACTTTATTTACAGCTCAAGAGACTGCATAGCCTCTGCGGGCAGCTGCTCCACCACTCAAATGTCCTCGTAGTGAAAACATTTGTCTTAATTGCAGTCTGAACCTCTCATGTCCTCATCCGTCAGGCAGCACTCTGAAGAAGTGGCTCTCTCCTCATGGTGGCCTTCTTAAAGGTATGGCAGTGTTGCCTTGACATACCCCTGAAAGCCCTCCCTTTTCCAAACTAAACAACCCCAGTTCCTGCAGCCTCTCCTTGCAGACCAGGTTGCTCCAGCCCCCTGAACAACTTGGTGTCCCTCTGCTAAGCCTGCTCTAATTTATCAACTTCCTTCCAAAGAAGGTTTTTTGCCCAACTGGGGGCACCAAAATTGCAGTATTGTAGGTGTGGCCTGCTGAATAGCGGGGGATAACAACTTCCCTCATCTATTGGCTATGCTCCTGTTTATACAGCTCAGATTACTGTTGGGCTTCTTTGCTGCCAGGGCACACTGCCAGCTGGTGCTCAGCTTGCTCTCCGACACGACGACCGGGCCCTTTCCAGAGTGCAGCTCCTCAGTGAGTACCCAGCCTGTCTCACTGCCAGGGCCTTCTCCCTCGCAGGTGAAGGACAGTGCATTTGTTGTTGAATTTCGCAAGGTTCCTTTCAGCCCATTCCTTCAGCCCATCTAAGTCTCTCTGAATGGCAGCCCTGCCTTTGAATCTGTCAAATGGTCCGTCAATTTACTGTCATCTGCAGACCTGAAGACAGGGCATTCTGCTGCCTCTTCGAAGTCACTGATAGAGAGAACTTTTAGACGTCAAGTTCCTATTTACTTCATCGGTGAACTACACAATTTTGTATCACAAGTAAACTTTATCAATTCACTCTGTATTCATTTTCAAAGTCACCGATGAATGTCCTGAACAAACTGCTGTGGGATTCCAACCATCCAGTGCAGTTTGATATATTCTTCTATAGCATATTTTTCATCTTCTGTCTTGGTTTGTTTTCCTTTCTGTGTGCTCTGCCTGAAAGAGGACTTTATTTCATGAAGCATCTGCTTCTGCTTCACCGTTTCCCACATGAAATTTCTCAGTGTTAGCCCTGTACTTTTTTTTTTTTAAGGATACAGTATTTTTATCTGCTTTCACAGATGAGGTATCATCCCAAACTTCTTACATTCATACCAGCCTTCTCCCATATGCATATGATGTGGTTTCATATTCTGGTTATAGCTAGTATAATAGCTAAATTGTAAGACTTACTACTTAAAATTAGCAATGAGTTCTGTATTTCCAATAAAGAAAAGAGCATGTATTGCTAGAGAGGTTTATGAGAAGATGGCAGTCATCCTGTGTAAATGCCCGCAAGTGTGTCCCACTGACTCCCAATCTCATCTCTCAGGCTCTAAGTCAGTCAAACTCAACACAACATTTAGTTCCTTCTCCAAACCAAGGTCACTCACCACAATCATCATACTTCTCAGATCCAGAGTTTTAGCTTTTCCTGCATGAAAAGCTTGAACTTCCATACCTTCCTGCCTGCGATATTTCAGCTCTGCACACCTGTTGTCTCAGAGGTCAAAATATCATTCTTTTCTACAGAAAGCCCTTGAATTCCAAACTCCTTGTGCCCCAGGATGCACACTGGAACTTTTGATTTCCTACACTAAAATTTCTACCATCCTGCTTCAAGGCCTTTTTCACTGCTAAGTCAAATCATCTTCCCCAAACTCATCCCCATCTTACTCCTACCTTCCTCTCACTTTTCCTTTGCTCTCTTTTAATACTTCACTGCTCTTGCCCTTCTAATTTCACCTGTGGGCTCTCACTGGCTGCCGCACCTTATGCCTATGTGTGACTGAAATTTTATAATGGCCTAAACATCCTGAATTAATCCTGTTCCATCCTGAAAAACCAGGTCCTGCTTTCTGCTAGCATCTGGGCTTTAAAAAACCTGGAAATAAGCTGTACTTAAGCTGGACATAATCCTTATCTGAAACCATTTTTATATTCACTATGATGTCTGTCTTACTCGCCGTAGGGCTTTTATAGAGCTTTTGGTTTAAATGCTGAAATCTGTGACAGTCCTAGACAGATAAATTGTGTGTAAGCAGTTATTTGCACATCCATAAAAGCTGATTTATTGAACCCACTTTGCATGTGATGCACAGTTCTTCCGTACACAAACAAATCAGCAGCATACAGGCAATTTAGCAGGCAGTATACAGTAACTACTTTTCAAGATGTCCAAAATCTTGTCTGCCAAGGGTATGGAAAAGAACCAATTACTGTGAAAGTCTGAAAAAGCTGTGGCCTTTCACAAGGGACATAAGATTTCATTGTATAGTGAACACTCCTTTTTATAAGTCTGAGTAGTTAGGAACCACTGTTATCTCTCCACTGTTGTAACTAGATTTTTTTTTTTTCTTGTGACTTTCATAAGTCATTTAGTATAAGAAAAAGAACACCATGTACAGACAAAATTGTGCAGAAATCCCAAAATGATCTGTTGGAGCAAGAAGTTTATATAAACTGTTGTCCTACAGAATCAATCTCCAGTCAAATAGTCTTCTTGCTGATCAGTTACCAGTGTAACTACTGACACTGCTATCTAAGAATCCTTTGTACTCTCTTAAAACTTTATAAATCCTACATGGATCTGAAAAAAGAATATACACAAATGAACCAGACATTACTTAGCACTTAGAAGAAAAAATAAACAAAATAATTTATAGAAGTTCTTGTAGCATTACATTTCTTATGAGTATTTCATGCTGCTACACCTCTCAAATTTTTTTTTCAAAATTCAAAATATGATAATTTATTCTTTTTTTTTTTAAGCTATTCTCTGACTTTTTATACAGATATATGTAATCTAGATAAATTAGGCTCTAGATAAACCTAGGCTCTAAGCTTTTATACTGCATATTAATTCTCAGAAGCCCTGCTTGAATTCAGCATTTCTTTGGACCATTTATTGTTAATCACTGAGGGTAACACCTCTCAGGCCTTTTGGACAGAAAGGAAGAAATATCTCATTTGGAGAATTTTTCTGGTTTGAAATAGTGTAAGTTTCATTCAATCAAAAATTACAAATATTTACACATCACAAAGAGATCTTACTCTGGATAGGAATAGGAGAGGATATATATATATATATTTTTTCCATTAAAAGAAGGCTTATTGGAATTTGGTGGATATTATTTACAATTTAAGTTTTTTGCATAGCTACTCTTCATACCATTAATTTGAGTTGAAATATATAAATATAGTGCCTGTGTCATAAATGAACACAAATATTCTGAACCAAATTAAAAATCATGAAGACAGTTACCTCTTACTATTTTATAGATAAAGAATTCAGCTCTTACCAATTAAAACACAAACCATAAAGCAAGCTGGTATATCTAATCAAATAATCAAGTTATTGGAAAGTAAAACAAGAAAAAGCTCTAAAAACTAATAAGAAAATCCATAAAGCCACATTAAATGAAAGCAAACACATTTTCACATTGAGTATTATGCCTAACTAAGATTTTTGTTAATTTTTTAATTTATTCTATTTACCAAATTTATGTAAAATATTCAACAACTACTGTGCCCAGTCACCTTCCTAAAACCAAAGCTAGAATAACTTGCATTGTCTATCTTGGGGTGTTTATTTCCCTGGAAGTAAATGAATCAAGAAGCAAGAAGATTGTGGGAGGGCAGAATGATCTTTGAAAACATAGTCTGTCTCTGTCCAGACATCTGTGATTGTTCAGTAATTACCAATACTCACAAATACAAGCTAATTGGCTAGTCTAAGTGCTGGGATGCATACTAAAACAGTGGCAATTGATCTCACACTCCACAGTCATTTGACTGTGTGAGTTGTGAAAAAATTTTTGATAGCCAGTCTGCAAGCAGATTTTTTTTTTAAGTCAATAAATGCTTTATTTACTTGCTTTTTTTTCCTTCCCCTAAACCATAACAGACTAAGTATCAAACAGGTAGGAGGACATCATACATACAACAGCTTTTAAAAATGATTTACAACAAAACCCACCCTCCTACTTTAAAAACACTTTATTTCAAAATTCAATTAAGGGCATTGCAATAAAAGTAATATGCAGTAATTGAAATGTATGTCCTTGTTTTTCAAGGTGCAACCGAGCTCTGTAAAATGAATCATTGGCTTCTTTAACTTCCTTTCCTTTCACCATCCTGGTACTTCTGACTGCAATCCATGCAGTCTTTGTAACCAATACCAAGAAATGAGGGTGTACGCTGTCTCTGTGAGATATTGTTATGGATCTAAATACACAGTTTACATATATTCTGGACCCAAACCAACATCTTCCTTTAATTTTAAAGGGCACATTTTCAAAGTAAGCTTATATGTGTAATTTTAACATACATATGATAGTCACCATAATTTTTATATATTTACCCTTAAGATGGGTATTCTTAATCCTTTTTTTTTTTTTTTTTCATTTTTGTGTAGACAAACTGTATCTTAACAGTGAGTTTAACTTGTGGACAACCTCTCTTCTTGCCATGACAGTGCAGACAACCCAAAACAGGGAATGTCAAACAGCAATTTGTAACATTTAATTTTCTGAGCATATGTATCAATAAACAACATGAGAAATTTATTTTAAAAAATTCAGAATATTCTGACTCAATATAAATTTTCTTATAAATTCCCTTGTATCTGTTGTTCATTTCTCTTCCCCTGTCTCTTCACAGTCTCAAACGCTGTTCATTGTTGGCACTTTTTTGCATTGCTCCTACTTTCTTATCACTGAACAGCTCCAAAAATCATATTGCAAGGTTTTTTTGTTTGTTGTTTTTTTTTTTCCGTTTTTTTTTTTTTTGGCCACTTTTGTCATCTCCCCAACTGATAAAATACTATATTTCAGATATAATCAACTCTTGCTAAATTATTATAAAACTCTTCAACCTTTTACATCATGTTGCTGTAATGACATCACCTTCTGCTAGTTTCACCCCTCCTTCCTCATTAGATATAATACTAAAGATCATTTAATATAAACTTTGAAAAATTTTGTTATATACCACTGTCCACAGGCTTTTCAGTGCTTAAGGCTTCAATGTTTTAAGCCAATTTTATTGGAAGACAATGAGGTAACAGTAATGCAAATACTTTCTTATAACAAGATAATGAATTGGCTCTACTTGTTTAAAGACAGGGTTGATCTGACAGCAAAGGCCAGAGGCAACATAGAGTGTAGGCATTCTGGAGCCTCACCAAACCCTGCTTTAAGACAAAGCGTATATTTATGCAAAGCCTTTAGTTTATGTTTGCAAATCTAGCTGTCTGGCAGCATGCCTCCCGTAATTCCTTCAGACAAACTGGTGAATGACCTATCTTGGAGCCATGCCATTGTCTTCAAGCAGATTTATATTCAGTTCTATAGCCAATGTCAATTCAGAAGATTCCTAATTCTCATTTGAGCAAACAAAAGAAATACTAATTTTTACAGAGAAGGAAAAATACACAACACAAGACCATATCTTGAGAAAGCTGGCATAGTTTTCTGGAACTGAAAGTTTTCTGATACTGGCATTACTTAACCATTTTTTAGAAAGCTGGCCAAGGTTTTAAAGAACTAGCTGTCTGAAAAGCCACCATATTTATTCACTGGAAGATTAAAAATAAATTTTCACAAAGAGAAGTTACCTAAAAGATTATCAAGAAAGAAACTATTTAAATTTAAAACAGATAAACTCTTTATGAACTGTTGAAAAATTCTTCCTTTAATCCTTCACTAAATGTGCAATGATAGTTATCTCTGACTTTTTCTGATGCCATTTCAAATACCTATCCTTATCTACTCAGAAAAAGTATCTACCATCCCTATCTACTCTATCATCCTTATCCATTCTACAACCTTATCTACCCAGACTCACCAAAAGTCTCTGAGATATCCCGACTTTACTCTGCTGTTTGATCATCTCTTGCTCCTTGGAGAAGCTCCTTATCCCAGCTCTGATCTAATCTAAATATTATCACTTTTTTTTTTCTTATTATTCTCACTCCACCTTGATTATTTTTGTGTTTCCTCTTTTGTACCTTCAACAAATTCAAATCTCAACTTTTGTTTTCACTTTTAGGGATCTACAAAACTCTGCCTATCCAAAAATATTTTGTTTCACTTCATATAGTTATGCTATGCAAATACCAAATTCCTCAAGAAATCTTAACAGCTTTCTGTTTCTTTCAACAAGTGCTCTAGGATCCATCTGAACTCATATTCATGTCCAAATTTTTGAACAGAGTGGAACTGTCTGTTCCACTGTTAGAGAGGCATGAAAAAGAAATCAAGGTCATGTTAGGTAGCAGAAAAAGGTACATGTTCATACTACTTTGTTCTCTGATAACTGAATGGAACAGGTTGCCCTGAGAAGCTGTGGATGCCCCATCCCTAGAAGTGTTCAAAGTCAGGCTGGATGGGGCTTTGAGCAACCTGGTCTAGTGTGAGTTGTCCCTGCCCATGGCACGGATTTGGACCACATGATCCTTCAGGGTCCCTTCCAACCCAAAACATTTTGTGAAGCCATTCTCTACAACTTTTTGTCAGCCACAAATTCTTTATTCTTAAAGTAAATGGGATTTCTGTGTGGTATTAAAATCAAAGCTCTGAACAGTGAGCAAACATAACTTTCAAGATGTGTTTACACCAGCAGATCTTAGACTCTTTAGGAGCTACGTCATTACAAACTGCTCTATTATGCAGTACATTTTAGTGCTAACTGAACTAGGGGAGTATAGTTGGGAAGCATGTTTGACATAACCACTACTAAACATAATTAGTTCACAGCTAATTATGAAGAAAATAAATTTTACTGGTCATTGTTCAGTCGTAACTATTTTTTATCATTCTACTAGGCAAAGCTGGCCAGGATCACTCTCCACTTCCAGTAAAATGCACATAAAGATACTTGCTAATTCCTGTTGGTGATGAAGACAGAAGGCATCTTTGCTTGTACTTGTTCACAGAGGCCAGTCATAAACTGAACTGGTCTTGGCAGACTCCTATGCAAGGCATGAAAAGTAAGCCCATGAAATAAATTATGCTCTAAACAGGCTCTGTGATGAAAGAGTACCACTGCAAAAAACTGGTAGTTCCAAGTTTGGCTAGGGTAGTTTAACCAGGATTATGTACTGTTCTCAATTGTCTTTAAAGGACAAATATTAAATATTTATGTAAACTTATTTGATAAATACATGAAATCATTTTATGATGCCTAAATTAAAATTGTAACTGAAGATCCCATTTTCAGCAAATTATAAGATATCTCATAAGAATAGGTGTACTGGAATAGACTAAAGGTCTATCCTCCTATTATTGTTTCTCTGACATAGGTCAAACAATGAGGAAGATTTTTTCTGAAGATGTTTGAAAAAAAAATCAAAACAAAAAACTGTGTTTAGAGTAAGAGGGAAAGTTCTCTCAGCCGTCAGTAGATGGTTAAAGGATAACCAGTAAAGGATAGAAATAAATTATTCAGTTTTCTCTCTGGAGGAACATTCACAGTCTGATCCTAGAACAGCTGTCACACAGTTTGCACTATCCAGCTTATTTGCAACTAGAAATGGAGGTGTTCAAATTTGCTTACAGTATTAAAATACTCAGGATAATAAATGAAAGCCAACTGCAAGCAGTTGCATAAGGTTGTCATGATACTGAGTTATCTTCAGCAATGTTTGCGTTCTTCTCCTTTCATCACAAAAGAAAGTAATAAAATGGAAAGGTAGAGAGAAGAGAAATAAAGAAGTCAGAAGGTATGTAAATAGACTAGGGTTCTTCAGTCAGAACAAGAGATGACTAAGAGGGAAGGCAATAGAGTTAATTAAAATCATGAGAGACATGGCAGAAGTGAATGGGCTGCTATTATTCACTGTCTCATAATAAAAGAACTAGAGAACATTAAATAAAATTATCATATGGCATATTCAAAGTCAAGGAAATCTTTAGACTTATAATCTTATAGACTTGTAATCAGACAATGGAACTTACTGTTCCAGGTTGCCACATAAAAAGTGTGTAAACTTACAGAGTATGTTTAAATAATGTCAGATTCTTAGAAGAATAATACAGTAAAGTCAAGTAAACTCAAAGATACCACATTTGCCCACAGAGATCATCGAACCACAGGTCCATGGATGCTGAGAGAATATACCTGGAAAGTATAGCAATATGCTTGCCCTGTTCTAATACTCTTTCATCACCATTCATCAATTCCTCATTGTTTAACCTAGCCAGAGGAACAATAATAGGAGGATAGACCTTTAGTCTATTCCAGTACACCTATTCTTATGAGATATCTTATAATTTGCTGAAAATGGGATCTTCAGTTACAATTTTAATTTAGGCATCATAAAATGATTTCATGTATTTATCAAATAAGTTTACATAAATATTTAATATTTGTCCTTTAAAGACAATTGAGAATAGTACATAATGCTGGTTAAACCACCCTAGCCAAACTTGGAAGTACTAGTTTTTTGTATAGGTAAACTAGTTTTTCTGTATAGGTAAACAAGTAACTGGTGACACATATAGATGACTTAGAGTTTGATTCTCTTTAATGCACTAAGACACCCTCAACCAGCAATGCTTGGATCCTGTGTTTTCTGTCTTGGTTTACTCTAGGCATAGCAGAGGCTCAAAGACAACAGTTCCCAGTAACATGTGTCTCGTTAAGACAGAAAATTCACTTGCTGTGAAGACTGTACATTGTAAATTCCTCTGGTGAGAAATGCATGTATGCAAATTGGCCTTCTGTGATTCCACAAGCTATACTGAAGAATCTGATGGATCCTGGCTAAAAAAGGCAAGCCTTCTGGTCAGGAAGCATTGCATGGTCCCACAGCTGCAGTCTTGAGTAGTATGACAAAGGAACAAACAACTTCAAGAAATGAGGAAGAAGGAAATTAACAGAAAGAAAACAGTACATTAAGGAAGGACACAGTAGTAGGACTGGGGGAAAAATAGCTTCTACGGTTAAGAGGAACAAAGGATTGTGTAAGCTGTGCTATCAGACCAGAATAACTCTACAGAGACTACTGAAGTCTAGAATGTCAGCATGTTGAAAGCCATCAAAATGAGAATGGATGTGTGATCATTTCTTAAAAACAGAATATAATTTCCTGTTCTGTCCTGTCCTGTCCTCTCCTTTCTGTACTTCAGCAGCAAAGGCAAATAGTTTATGAAAGTCTGAATAGTAATATAAGGATTATTCTAAGACACTTATACTCCAACATTATTATTTCTGGCTAAAATAAATGCTGCACCTTCTATTTTTAATAACATCTCTTTTGTTTCTATTCTCTGTAGATATCACAGAATCAGTAACTTGAAAAACAGTATCAATTTTTTCTTCTTCACTTCAAACCAAGAAATATGATGAATTTAAAACCTAGCTGATATAATTTGATGGACATACATTTTTACAGCTGTTTAACATCCTTCCTTTATCATCTAACTGAAATCACAGTAAGAACCTTGAATCAAGAAAGTAGCTTTTAAAGTGTTGTACTCCAGTGCACAGTTTTAAAGATAGAGATAAAAAAAATCTACAAATAGGTATTATTAAAATATTTCGCAATATTTCTATTTTTTGTAAACTACATAGGAAATTGAGTGCCCTTTTCTTTAGAGAATGATTATGTAAGAGGACATGGTAGATGTGACCTGCTGTGGCAGTAGGAATTTCCATTGGTATCAGAAGGAGCTGAAGACACTGTTGTGTCTTGCAACCCCTGCTTGATGCAGAAGCCAATAGCTTTTATTATGTTACTGAACAGATGAGACTAGTAAGAGATAGCACAGATTTCACTCTACGCAACACTGGGGGAATATTTTCTAGATTAAACATTCAAAAAATATTTCTAAATTGGCTTTCCAATTTAATGATTATAATTTAAATAAAAATCTTAGCACAAGAACACTTAGAAGGAATTTCCTATTACCTTGGCAAAACCTGTATCTTGAAATAGTCATCAAGGGCTGTAACTTCAGTGGTTTTGTAATTTCCATCTCTCATTCTGAACACCATGTGTGTTCATCTTCAGGCTTATCAAAAACATTTTTCTCTAATCAGGCAGCTTGCACCATTTTTCAACATTAACATCACTGTCTTGATTATATCCTATTTCTCTGGTGTCACTAATGTATTTCTATCTCAGTTATATGCCAAAGCTTTTGAAATAACCCTTTTAGGCCCCATGCCCTAACTGTCTCAGTCTGATTTTGATATTCCTGCTCTTGGCTACAGCAAATTCCCTACGTTGTATTATCATATCCTCAATTTAAATGAACTTTCTCGCTTATTTTTTAATTCACACTTCTGGAATCAAATTACTTTTGGAGATTTACTAAGTTTAGTTTATAGAGTGAAACTCTGGTTTGGCATTGCCTGCCAAAGGCTGAACTCATGATGTTATTAAACCCTAAGTGTTAGAAAACAAACTCCAGCGAGGCATATTTGCTACCTAACTATCCTATCCAAAATACACCATGTATTTTAAAAACTATTTAAGGAAATTATTATTTTCAGATGTTATTTTTATTGTGCAACTGCATTTTTAATGTTACCAATATTCAAAGCAATAAGTAATGGAACATCTTTGTTTCTTTCATAAAAAATAAAAGACATTTTACAGGCAGACTTTAAATTAACTTGTTAACTGTCACATATATTAAGTATCTGAAAGGTAAAAGAAGATTGGCTTTCATTGTTGAATAGCATGTCTGTTTTATCATTAATGTATCCTTGACCAAACAGAGCAATGAAAAGCAATGGCAATGTAACATTTATGAAGCAAATGGGCATTCTGCTACTGATTTTAACTGGGGAAAAGAAAAAAAAAAGGATAAACTATTCTGAATTAATTTTCATCAACTGAAAGCAAAGAAGTGCTACTGTGCTGTGGTTTCTTATTTTCTTTATAAAAACTCAGAAGCTCTAGATTTTTTTTTTTTTTAATTAGAAGAAAATATTACACTCCTTGTGGCAATTTTCATAAGAGAGAAGACTAATGTATTGATTAGAAAATCTGTCTTGGAGAATCAGTTTGGAAAGAAATTAAGGTGCTTGATTTTATCCAGCATTCCTACTATATTCAGAAAGTCTGACAAATCTTCTATATAATCTAAGCTTTTCAACAACCATCTTTCTCTGCTTGCATCCAATCTAATTCTGAGTTCTAATTTTACCAGGTCTCACACCTCTAATGAGTGGTTTGCATGTTCAATATCTACCATTTTTATGCACAGAATGTTAAAAAAATATTCTGGAAATGCTTTTTTCATGTGGAAAACTTGAATCATATGAAATCTGAAAATAGCTATCAGATTCTTAGTGACTGCTACACCTGCTGGATATGAACCAGATAAAAGTGGATATGCATTTCTGATACGGTCAGTTTTTTTTTTTTTTTTTTACAATGAAAGAATATGTTATAAAGAAGCAGTTATCTTCACATTTGAAAATTACGTATTTTCATCTCTTTCTAAACACTGTAATCATGTTCTTTTCTCTCCAGTCACTCCACTCATGTCACCTACCCTTTCAGCTCTGTTCTTTCTGTGTAGTATTTTTTGCCTTCAACTCTCATGTCTTACTACGCTGTCACTTTCTTAATGAAGCAAAAATTAATCTAAGTAATCTCTTTTTCCCTACTGCTCTCAGTGATGTTAGGGTTTCCAGTTAAAATGGCATCTATTATGGTCTCAGCAGGCTTTTGCTCCCAGTATGCTCAGCCTTCTAAGGCTGTAAAGTCCCCAGGAGCCTCCTGAGGCAGGGACCACAAGCGAAGTTAACAATACCAAATATGGAGCTTTAGATGGTGCCAAGTAAAATTTAGATGCAAGACCAAAAAGGCTATCCAGTGAGAAAGTATTAGACACTTGCTTTTTGAACTAACACAAACCTTCCAGTAGCTTTTATTCAAATAAGTCAGAGGAAAGATGTGGTTGTGACAATTGTATTTAAGAAGGCAAAGATAAAGTTTCAGAAAGTTATGTGATTTGGGTTTCCTATTAACTAGATCTAATTGTATTCCTGTTCAGTGTGTGGGATTTCTAGGCTGTCATTTGGAGACACCTGATTCCAAGCACTCTAAATTACCTCTTTGGAACAAAATGCCTTATATGCAGATAGTACCACATTTAAGCTGTATGACCTCTCCAGATTTTCCTTTTATTTTAAATTATTTTTATTTTGTAAAAAGCTCAACACAGTAGCTTTTCACAAATATGAAAGACATAATTCATATGATGTTATGGCACATGTATCAACTACATCACATATATAAGGGAATACTACAATAAAGCAATAAGTTCAATATGAACATCCAAACTATTTTAACTGCCATTAGAGAAAGCAATCATTGGCTTTTGTTTTTTTATGCCAGAAACTTCAATTTCTAAATAATATCAAAGATGATCTGCCAGTCCTCAAACTTCTCAAGTCTGATAATTTTTGATAGCTAGGAATATTTATTATTTTCAGCATCAAATCACCACCATGTGTGACACAGTTTTATAATTGAAGGATGTATCAAATTTGACCCATGGAAAGGCCTGAGTAGACTTATAAAAGGAATATAAAAAAATGTTCTGTTTTATTTTTTTTTCCATGTACTTGTAGAAACAATCTATATTGTTTTTATAAACAGGAAAAATACATGTTATCAAGATGCAGGACTACAGAAAACTGCTATGTAAGTAAACATAGAGGGAGGGGGCTTAGTGAAAAAAGGCCATTAGCTTGAAAACAGTGAAACCTGAGTAAACAGTGAATCCCACATTTCTGTGCTCTAACTTAAATGTGTTTCAGTTAATAATCAGTTAATAGCCATAGAAACACCTAAGTCATAAATTATCAAGAAGAGAACTAAGCTTTCTTGCTATAATAAACAGAAAATAAAGGAAAGCTAAAAAAAAAAAACCCTTTACTGCATTTCATATGTATAAAGCAAGCAATACAGAATAATATATACAATATTTTTCCAACTTTTATATGACTTTATCCATAAAAGGCTGATTCTGATTTTTTTTTTTTGGGGGGGGGGGGCAGTCTTTATTGACAAGATTCAGAACTGCGAACTTTTTATCTGGTCATTTTCTTTCTTCAGCTTTTCAGACACATATTTTTTATTTTTATTTTTATTTTTTTCTAAACAGTAAACTACATAGAATTATCCTGATAATGTGCACAAAATTAAAGATTTAAGTATAAATAAAAAGGTATACACATAAACTGCCTTTTTACAATTTGCAGTTTATGTTTACATTCAGAGCACTGTGTATGAATCATACAAGGAGAATTTTACTCTCTTTTACTCCAATAATCATCCACCTCTGATATCCTATGACATGGACTAGCTAGAGACTAGTGTTCTCGAGTACTCAAGACAGAATAAAGTTTAGGAAAAATTTCAATAAATACAGATAATTAAATCTGAAAATTACTCTTGTCAAAAATATACATAAGTGATTTTCTTACCTTCAAATACTCTGAAAGCTTTCTTGCAGCTTGGTAGAGGCCATTTAGCAGAATTTGATTTTTGAAAACTTTCTTGTAACTTCAAATATTCCGCAGGGAAAAAAGACTTGGTAGAGTTGTTCAATTCTACAATAATTAATGGAAAAGAATGTTTACATATAATTTGCATATGGCTATACTACAAAATATAGTGCCTTATCTACTATACAACACATTTTCTGATTAGAACACCTCTTAAAGATTTTTAAAATCACATAAAAATAATCTTTTCCAGATATAGCAAGAACAAGTCTTAAACATGCTCTGTTGATTTTATTCCTCAGAACTAAAGCATTTAGAAAAGATGATGTCAAATGCTAACAAAATGAAGTACATTATAAATCAGGCTATTTAATTTACAAGCCTATGATGACCTCTATGAACGAAACAACATCTATCAGTCTGACTGTGGAATTAATTCTCAGTTCATGTTGTTTTTTGTTTTAACACTGTCACTCAATAGAGAGGGGAAAAGTCTTACAATTATTTTGGAGTATTTTTTTATACTGTGGATTAACTGGCTTTAAGAAGGTGTTCGTAGAATGATGAATGATAGATTGCAGGATTTGATAATAACCTATAAATCGCAAGAACTCATTAGCTCCTCTGGATATAATCTGGGGACATATCTGCATGGACAGCTACTCAAAACTGGGAAAATTAACCTGTCCATAGCAATACAGCAATCGCAAACAGAGCTTAAAAGTAACTATATTTTCCTACCACAGAAAAGAATTGATTTGATGGTAACAGGCAGAGTAGCCTAGTTAGCAGTTAGCACTGGAAACTTCAAAACCCCCAGTTTTGCTTCTCCTTTCTAATTGTCATAGCTCCAGATAAATACTAATAATGTCAGCTGCTACTGCAATTTCTTGTATACTTCAAAAGAAAGAAAAGACCCTTCACAGACCTTTGAATAGGCTTATGTATTATTACTTTACTTGTTTCATTGCAATTTTACATACGTTTTCAATTATCTGGATTTTATGAAAGGGACAAATCTTTTTCTCAAACAAATCTGAGAAAATTCACTTTATATAAACAGGCTCCAGAAAGAAAAAAAAAACTGCAAATGCTCTTTGGTTGCGATATCTTTTTCTGTGTAACAGGAAGATGTTAGCAGATTTGAAGTAAAAAAAATATGCTGGCCTCATTCTAAAAAACTATTGGGTGCTTTTTTTTATTTCACCATGTGAGAATGCAGGTGGAAGTAGTCTACAAAAGACATACAAAGCACAGAAATCCCCAAATCCTTTTGTCTCATGTGAGAACACTATTACACCAATAACCCTCTGTCAGTGAATGGAAACAGCTATTTTTTCTCCTAAATGTAAATGGAACAAATTTTGTATTTTTCACTCATGTTTTTTAAGTTTTATAGAAGAACTTCATATGCTACTGAACATATTTTGATTAAGTACTATTTGTATTCAGAAAACAGCCTCTTGCCTCTGACAGCATCAACAGAGAGTATTTTAGTTTTAGTTTCCTTCTACAGGCCTAAAAATTGACTCAGCTCTTTCAACTTTATTGTTCAAATTTAAACACTGAATCCTCTGCTGAGGCATTGAATTCCTGTTTTTTTTTTTTTTTTTTTTTTTTTTTAACTTTCTTTCCTGAAGAAAAGGCAGATGGGAGAAGGGAAGAAGGGCTTTCAAGAGTCTTCAAGAAGGATGGGAAGTTCACTCTCAAGGTAACCAATAGAAAAGACTCACTTGATATGGGCAATAGGACAGAATAAGTATCCTTGTGGATCATGTTTTGACATATCCTTTGTGGATAGTTGATCTGTTTGCCTTCATCATTTTTGAGATGTTATGTGCATCCTTCTATTGTAGTTAGGTTCAGTTTGCAAAACTGTACAAACTAAAAAGTTATCTTCTTAAATGTTTTGTTTTTGAGATATCCTTGTAAAATAAAATGCAATTATACAAAAGGAACATTGCAGAAAGCATACAGAATAAATTAATGAGGGAAATGAGACATCCAGGCTGTAGCTATTAGAGAAGTAAATATAGAATACTAGCAATTCTGCTTCCTTAGCTACTCAAACCTATAACAACAGTGACTTTTGCATAACTTTTAAAAGGATTAATAAACCTCCTGAGTAAAAAAAAATATTCACTACTTCTTATATTGGTCCAGCATCATCCATCTTCCCTAATGTGTTGATTTTATTAATTTAAGGATTTATTAAATTAAGGATTAATTTCAGGATATAGTTAAGGATATGGTATCATCATAGCGGGTGATATTGGTAGTAGGGTGATGGTTGGACCAGATGATCTTGAAGGTCTTTTCTAATCTCAATGACTTTATGATCATCAATATTTCTTGGTTGACTTAAAAGCAGCCTGACATGTTAGGCACTGGGAAATTACAAAATATTTTTCTTAGTATATAGTTAATACTAAACATATCTCATATACTGTTCTTACTACTTACATTAGACTCTCTCTGTATAACACTGTATTTACACTTCAGCTGCATAAATCCATTTCCTCAATAAGACTAAATAACTTTTAAATATTTTGACAGAATGGGTTAGGTTGGAAGTCACATCTTGAGATCAACTAGTCCAACCCAACTGCTCAAGCAGGGTCAGCTATAACAGGTTTCCCAGGTGTGTCCAGTTGGGTTTTGATTCTTCAGGTGGAGTTTCCACAAAGTCTCTGAGCAACCTGTTCCAGTGCTTGGTCACCCTCACAGTGGAAAAGTGTTTTCTTGCATTCAGATGCAATTTTATGTGTTTAAGTTTGTGTCCGTTGCCTTCTGTCCTGTTGGTGGGCACTACTGAGAAGAGTCTATTGGTCTCTGCTTTGCTCCCTCCCATCAGGTATTTATACACATTGTACATTAAGAACTCAAAGACTATAAATAATCCTGAAATATTTCACTTAAACAAAAATACCTCAAAAATGTTTAAAAGTTTTCCAAATACATTTTAGCAAGTGTCCATTTCCCTCTTTGCACTCTCCCAGTAATATTTTACTGCAACAGCTCTGTTAAATAGCTTTTCTTTACTTAAAATCCCCTCAATAACTAAAACCAATTATCTATTGGTGAAACACACTTTATCTCTAAATCAATTCCAAAGGAGCATCAAACATAAGCAAATGAAATGAAATCAGCCTGAAACCTCTGAACACCAGCTAGGCATTTTCTTTACTCATCTTCTTCTCTGCTGCAGTGCTGGCTTAGTCAGTCCTTATCCATGGCCACCACCAACTCCCCAGTGAAGCATCCTGTGGCAACTAGTTCATCTGAAAAAATGCCTCCTTCCCATCCAAATAACTTTTTTTCTTTTTTCCTTTTTAGTCCAGACAGTTCCTCAAACTCATCTGTCATAAAATTATATAAAATTGTGCCTGTGCAGTGGAGGAGTCTGTGTACAACCAGAAATACAAGCTGGGCAGCTCTGCAGATTAATGGAAAATCTCTCTTTAATCTACATCCCCAACCTGTCATCATCACAGCACTCACTCAGTTAATAGAATAGCTGCATGATCTCTGAAGCACACAAAAATAAACATTTCTGCATGGCTGAGTTATTTCCATCATTTTGTGACCAGTATATGCACCGTTTTAAGTGCTGTGAAGGGCCTAGCTCCAGTCATTAGTCATAACACAGTGGAATTTTATTGTAGTGGAATTTTATCCATATGGATATCAATATCAATTCATAAATTTTATGAATTTACTTTTTATAGTTCCAGGTATAAAAGAGTGACTCATGCTATTCTAGGTAAACCAGCTATGGCACTCTCTCCTATTCCTATATAGTTTCTGACATCAAAAAACACTTACTGACCATGTTTTCCTACTGCTTAAAGTCAGGAACACTAGAGATGAGGGTGGAAGAGGCCAGGAAAAAAGAATTTAAAAATAAGATTAGTTAGCAGAATTCTATAGTACTGCCAACCTTATTTTCAATTATAGCTGAATTAAAGTGACAAATCCAAAAGGTTTATTTTTTTGCTAATTAAGTTAGCCATTTAAAAAATGCTGTTCTGGTGAGATATTTTGAGAAAATGTATATTTATAATGCTTGGAATTTGTAATTATTTAGCAAGAGAAAACCAAAAAATACAAAATATCAGAACCTCACTTCAAATATCAAAAAGTTTTAAAATACATTCTCAGAATAGTTTCTTACAACTTAAGAAAGCTTGTGTGGCACAGTTCTAGAAAGAATCCTAGCAAATAATTCCTCACAATGGATAACAAGACTAAATTTTAATCTCCATGGATTTTGGATATACTTGTTGTACATTATTATTTCTTTGGACAAGAAAATAATTTTATGACTGTATTTGGTCAGCTTGGATTTACTATACTTTTAACTACATATTTATTCAGACCAGAAATACAGGAATGAAAAGCTAGAAAAAATTGTCTATATTATAAAAACTTTAATTTTTATACCTGCTTGGAAAAAGACTCTGGCTATTGTAGTACGACATAGTGGACATGGAGTGCTGGCTGGATTGTCTTTGGCAAGCATCCTTAAACAAGGTTCACAAAAGATGTGGTGGCATGGATAGCACATGTAAGGATTGAAATAAACATCCAGGCATACGGCACAGAGATAGCTTTCTTTATCTCCTCTGAGTTCAGGCTCATCTTCTGTATGCAGGTTATCATTTGCAGTCTGCAAGAAGAAAAAGAAAAAGAAAAAATCTCTTTACAGCTCATAACTATTTTGGATAAAACAATATGTAGGAAGGTGTTTTTAAATAACACTTTAAGAAGTCAGTGCACACTGGTGATATTTATTTTTAATACAGGTTACTTTTAATGAGATGATGAAACATACAGGTTAGAGAGGAATGCCACAACAAGCATGGGAAGGAGAACAAATATCATATGGGACAGTAAAAGAAAGAAATAACAAAACCAAAAAGGTTGATTAAAATGGTACTCTGGTCACATTTCTTAAAATAAACTTTACAATTTATTTGTAACTTTGTTACCAAAATAACTGGTTAGTTTCCTATGAAATGCAGAAGATAATAACAATCCCCTAAAATAACCTGTGGGTTGTTCTTCCTTTGAAAGGTCATTAGTGAAATACATGTTTCAGCATGAATAATGATTCACAATTTGAAACAAGCCACAACTTGTTACTATATATACTTGTAACTTTATTACTATAATGCAGAACCTTAGCCTTACAGTAGACAGTCTAGGAAATCCTAACACTTTTGGAAAGTGCTTGCTTTTGCCAGCATGTATGCTTTAAATTTCCTTGCACTGATATATTTGTAGGAGGATATAGCTGGACTTCCTGTATAGTGTTCATGTCATATGAACATAAGAATCTGGATATATTACCAGGTTCCTGCCTTGCTCCTGTAGGATGACTAAAACTTTCCATGCAATCTGAAGATTTTATATGAAAAGCAGCTAGTGTTCTTGGCGTAAAGAAAAAAGTATTCTTTTCATCTCTATGAGAGCCACACAAGACACATTGGCCTTGCTGTAGTTCCTCTATCCCTGCTCTGTTTCATAGCTAAAAATCAGAACCCAACATATACCAAAATCCAAGAGACCCACCAGTTAAGAACCAAGAAAGAGGAGGGCGTCAGACACTGCTGAGTGACAAACTCTTCCCTTATGCCCCTTGTTCTGAACTCCCAATCCTTGCCTAATGATCCTAATTTAAGCATCTTATTTCTAAGCTCTTTAGTAGTATCAGTGACTTCTGGCAGGCTCCAGCATCCATACTTAATGCCTCTTGCTCAACCTGCTCTGTATATACCTCCTTGCTAGCCCTGCACGAGTCCTTACATGTTGACATTAAGCATACCTCATGATGCATTTCTACCCCATAAATACTACTTGTGCTAGAGCAGCTGCTTGATTTGCATATAATTTGCATGACTACCTGTGTAAGATATATGACTTGTATGTATGTTATGCAGGACATTTTTGACACTTGTAGGCTATGGCAGACAATGACTGCCTGATGCTGGTATACCAAACATTAATTATAATGTTACTTTGTGCCTACTGTAGAGATGGAAGTCTCTACATCTGTTTCAGGGATGATTACATTTCTAGCATCCTGGCTTGGATTTCTGTTGTCTCTTCTTAGTATTAGTCTGCTGCTGCCTGGGATACTAAACACTGCAAATAATGAATAAACCCTAATATGATAGGTATGGAATGCATTTAAAAACACAGAGCAGAAATATCTTTCCAGAATTTACCATTTCTGTATCAACACTTGTCCCACCAGTCTATCTCAGCCCAGGTATCACACTTTCCAGTTGCCAAAAGGGCTTAGAGATTCTGGCCTGCTGTGACTCAGGTGCATGCAGACAGCTTGGGTTTAGCACTGCATCCAAACATAAGCTCTTGTGCACCCCAGATTGTCAACACCTATGTGGCTCTTGTAGCACTTACCTCAGCAGTTATTACTCCAGCTCAGTTTTCTCCATGCCAGATCTGAGATATGTCCAGAAAGCTTCAGTGTGTACAGAAATTTACTGCAGAGACATCTAGCTTGTCCTGACACACAGTCAGTGTAGTCTGCCTGGGACTAGGAGCTTGTAGCTCCATGCTGCAGGAAAGCAACCATGTAATTTTTTGGGGCAAGCTTGCCCTGGAAAGACTGTTAGAGCAGCACTGGATTGCAACAAATCAATAATTCTCTTTAATGCTTTAATGCACTGTCTCTACACCTACGGAACAGATAACCCACACCAGCACAGTGTGGTAAAAAGTCACTGGGAGTTGACCTAGGCAACTGTAGAACGAGGGAAGCCTCAAAATCATTTTGGACAAAAAACAACAACAACAACAACAACAACAACAACAACAACAACAAAAACACAAAGAAAAAGAAACTGCACCGGCACAGAAAGCAAGGAAAGTAGTCAGAGTCTGATACATGACTTCAGCAGAAACAGTGAAACCCTACTACATTGTAACAAAAACTTCCTCTGCCCCCACCACAGGCAACTCAGCCATGTAAGGACAAAATCAAAATTAAAAGCTAGCACAAAACCAAAAGATACTGGGTTCAGGCAAGTATTTGCTGACTGGTTTTGATGGGTACTGACTGTAAAGGAAATACCTAATGTGCACAGAGGAGCTGCCTCTCTTGCTGGCTGCAAGTTAAACATTTTCCATGAGCCAGTTAAGCAAATGAGGGAGCTAGAGGCAAAATGGCTGAGAACTCGAGTAATTGTTAGTTCTGAGGTAGGTTTGTAATCAGGATAAGATGAACATACAGGACAATCTCAGAGCCATTTGCAATTAGAAGGCAGATCAAAATTATTCTAATGTGCCAACTAGACTCCAGTTAGGAGTAATTTGATTAGTGGATCAGAGAAAGACCTGTCGTTTCTACAGCTTTGCACCCCTCCTTAAAAGACCTATCTGTGCACACTTCATCATTTAGTACTACAAAGCTGATATCAGTGCAATTCCCTTATGCAATAAGCTAATGCAAAAGATCTTAAATGGGTATTATTTTTCCTCTGCAATTAAGCAGTGTCTGAATATTCCAATCAGAAGCAGAGTTTCAGTGCTTCAGAGCTTTACAAACATAAAACAGACTGTTCCTCTTGAAGAATTATAGTACAGACAAAATTGAGAAAGGCCATGCAGACACTGAGGACAGTGACAGGAAGAAAAGATAGTCAAAAACGAACAGCAAAACCTTGAAAGCAAAGCAATACTATTACTACTAAGAAATGAAAGAAAGCAGGACAGTCCTCAAGAGGTTTCATCTTTCCAAGTCACTTGGAAATTGCTAAAACTGACTTTATCGCCTGACTGTAATCACTGATATTTCACTGGCTAGATGGCAGAAGGATGTTATCAAAACCAACCAACCAACCAAAAAAACACAACAAAAACCCAACACAACAGGGGAACAAAGGATCAACTTTTGCTTGAAAAGTCTATGAATAATGTTAACTAACAGAAGGAGTCTAACGTGGTTTGGCTGGACTACATGAAAGTATTTAATTCAGTTTTGCATTCAGAGAGATCACAGGCACCAATGAGTAATATGGCATTTACTGTAAGATTTACCTTACACTATAAGCATGTAAAATACCTCAAAGTAGTGGATGTAGACATTACCAAGAAAACTTTCCGTATGTGTAGTACAAGTAAAAAGAAGTTCAGAGGAAGATCTGGGAGTATGATCAGAACAGCACACCTAAGATGTGCACCAAGATGCCAAACTACAAAAAAGCCTTGCCAAAAACTTCACGTTAAACTCACCAATTCAGAATGCTTTCTAAGTTCAAAAATGTCGACAACTAGGGGGCTTGATAACCAAGAAAATACCAGTTCTGTAATTCATAAGATTATCTTGCAAAGATAGCTGCCCTGAAATAAAACTCAGAAAAAATACGTAAAACTGTACTTCATAGAAATATTAAGCCAGCAAAGTTTAATGATCAAAGGTGGATTTTTTTTTTTTTTGAAGGGCCCTGAAGTTAAGTAAATATCAAAGAATGTTTTCCATATATTTCACTTTTTAGTCAGAAGAATGAAAGCATAAATGTACCTGTGTATGCTTTCAGAACGCAAATATAATTTCAAGTTAATTAGTAGTTGACTTATTATTAGGGCATAATAATTGTACCAATACTTTGCCCTGAAATAAGGGTAGAATATGACAATAAATGCCTCATATGGCTGCATTCTCTAAGTCTTCCAACCAGGTCTTGAAACATGCTGTGGACTCTGCTTTGCAATCTAAATGAAATTGGTGTGAAGGCAGAACCAGGGGTAAGCCGTTCAGCCTTGACATGCCTTTATCAGGCAAGTGCTTTGTAGTGTTGCGTTGCTAATAACGAGAAATAATTTGTATACGGGATGTAATACACAGCATAGTGCTGTGCAATATGGAGGACTAGAGAAACACCTAGCAGTGTAAAGTGCTGACTTGAATTTTACAAATGTGCGCTATGAAATAGCTGGGCATTAAACACTGCATGAGATGGTAAATTGTGTATGAGTGATGGAGAGCCCTGTGGAACAGAGACTGGGAAAATATTACAGGTACATTAATACTGTGTGGCCCATCAAATACATCCAAAAGTTCTTGTGAATGCTTAAAATGAGAAACATTCTTCATCCTTGCCATAAAACTCTGGAGACCCCATTCCAGACAGCATTCGTAATATAATGGTGCTCCACTGGATAATGATCGTCTTTTTCAATTATTTCTTACTAAAAGATATTGGCATATATGCTGATCAGAATAGATGTTCTCTTAGATGCTACACAGATTGGCTAGGAGGGGTAAAATCTCTTTCTGTTCTTACACTAACAGTACCTCAAATAGCACCTCAAAATTTGAGCAGTGGTGTGGGAGGCTCAAGAATACATAAAGCCACATTTTCACCCTGACAAACCAGGAGGAAGATGTGATTTGCTGCGCATTTGGGTACCTCACATTATGAAAGGGGCAGTATGCATATTCTCCTTTGTTATCCTGGAAGCTGCCCCTTGGTAGTCTGTTCCATGCTATTCACAAGACGTACATAAATGATACAAAAATTGATTCACAGCCCCTAAAATAGAATTTAAGCCTTCAGTTATATTATATAGTCAGAACCATACACTACAGGTCTGAAAATTTTGAAAGAATGAATATAGATCCTGTTTTGTAGAGACGTGGATCACAAAGACATAAATACTTCCTGCTTGCTGCTGGAAAAAATCATCAGTGGTTTGAGCCTTATTTCCTACAGAAATGCAGCTTATGCCATGTCTATCCATCTGTCCATCTATCCATGTCTATCCATCTGTCAGGTGGTCCCACAACAGCTTTGGAACCCATTAGTCAATTGTAACCAAATCTGACAGGATGGTTGAGAGAATTATATTGGCTTCCTGAAAAATTCATAAAAATTGACAGTTAGATTGAGTAGAGAGACTGAAGTGAGTGCCATCACTTTAAAACTATTAAAGAGTGTCCAAAGGAGGGCAACAAAGATGGTGAAGGGTCTAAAGGGCAAGACCTATAAGAAGCAGCTAGGGTCCCTTGGTTTGCTCAGCCCCGAGCAGAGCAGGCTGAGGGGAGGCCTCATGGCGGCCTGCAGCTCCCTCACGAGGGGAGCGGAGGGGCAGGCGCTGAGCTCTGCTCTCTGGGGACAGCGACAGGACCCGAGGGAACGGCATGGAGCTGGGACAGGGGAGGGTCGGGCTGGGGGTTAGGGAAAGGTTCTGCACCCAGAGGGTGCTCGGGCACTGGGACAGGCTCCCCAGGGCAGTCAGTGGTCACAGCACTGAGCCTGCTGAAATTCCAGAAGCATTTGGACAATGCTCTCAGACATCTGGTTTGATTTTGGAGTGGTGCTGTGTGGAGCCAGGAGTTGGACTCAATGATCCTTGTGGGTCCCTTCCAGCTCGGGATATTCTATGATTCTATAATCACTATGGGAACGTCTGCAGGACTTGGAAGAGGAAACTGGGGAAAAGTGGAGCACTGTACGAAACTTTAACATCTTTAAATAACAGCTGGGACAGTTAGTGGTAAGGAAAGTAAAGAATGAGAAGAAAATCACAGAATAGGCATAAATATGGTAGTTATATGACAGGAAGAAATAGAAAAGCAGGGTCTACTTACTTGCATAACAACTTCTAGTCGTTTTCTTTTTCTTTCAGGTTAGTGATACTGGTAACTACTGATGATAACAGTAGTAATATGTTGTTGGTTTGATCAGAAATTATCTAGCCTGATTTCTGCAGACTAAGTTGGTGACTTCTGGAGTTTTACAAGCAAACAGAAAACAAATTCATGTACAATTTTAAACTGCAGTAGAAAAATTCCCAAATCTTTGCTAACTAATCTAGAAGTTTGTCCAAATCAGGCCATAGGTTCCACTGGGCTTTGTATGTCTTTAAGCACTCTGGTTTTGTTGACTGATATGATGAATGCAAAAGGACTTCTTTTCAGGCTTCTGGCAAACCTTGAAACATATAAGTCATAATACAGCACTGGCACCAATGCCCATGGATTAAATATTTGTACAAATCAGTAATTCACTCTGAACTACCTGCACTCTAAATTTCTCTCTATACGGCATTTCAAAAAAATCCAAAAGCAATCTAAAAACTAAAAAGCATAGCAAAGCAACTTAAGCAGCTCTCTGGAGCTACCTACTGCTAGAAGCCATGTCCTCCCTTCAGAACCTCTCTGCTGCACTTGGGTTAGATAAATTGCTCAAGGGAAAAACAACTGAAGGACATTTTCTTCCACAGAGAACTTTTGTTTAAAGAGAACAGTGTATTTATTTTTATTTTGTGTCATTTAGAGGTAGCTTTAGGCAATGGAGTTATTCAACTCCTGTGATGAAGTGCTTTGCAGACCCTAGCTTCTAAGGCTAGGTACTGATGAGACACCTTTTTTGAGTACTTTTACTATATGAGGCTCTAAAGAGACAACAATAAATGAATAAGGAATAAAAATGAAAATTAGAATATTCTGAACAGATATTTGTACTCTAACCTCCAGTTAGCCTCTTCCATGCTCCAGAGAAAATAAATTACGTATCTTCCTTCTTTTCAGAAAAGTTATCCTCCTTAACACTCAAATTCCCCTTCCCTTTCTATTTGTTTTTCTGAGGTTATGTTTATTCATGAAGGCTACTACTACACTGACCTGAAAAGATATTTTGACTCTCCATTTCTTTTTTTGCCATGTTCTAGCAGCCTGCCTAATCAAATATGCTTCATTTGATTTGTCTAATCAAATATATGTACACATACTAACTTTATCAATCTCAAATTGTTTCTGTCTTCAGCTAATGATGACTACAACAGTAGACTACAAACTTTTCTTAATCATGAATGATCGCATAAAGAAAAACACAGGAAAATTAAATTACTTACCCAGTTGAAGTTCACTGAATTATTATGCACAGACTGTGGCTAAGAAACTAAAATATCAGATTTTTAATGCTTACCAGATCCACACTTTATACATCTACAAATAGATCCATGTCAGTAAGTCTAAGTTTTCACTGAGATTATCATACTCCTGCCCATGATAATAACCAGTCCAGTATTTTGTTACCTGAGTACTTCACCAGTGCAACTCATGAAAGATTGTATGGTTAGCTGAAATTACTTTCTCTAATATGCGTTAACAGTTTTTGTACTTTATTGTGTTTATTGTGACTTTGTACTATTGCCAGCCTACTCAGCTATGACAAATTCCTGAAGTTCTGCATAGCATCGTTTGGGCTTGACTGGGTGACTGCCTTTGCACAGGTCACTGGTGAATCTTTAAAAGGTCCAAGTCTGTTAGCCACAAATTAAAACACAAGGTGAAAAACTGGATACTGTACAGAAAAGAAATGGGAGATTAAGTAAGGAGAGCAGCCTGATAAGCTGTTCCTGGAAAGCAAGTAATATTTGCTAGTTAAGAACCATAACACATGAGCTGGCACTGGTACTGTTTTCCTCTGCTCAGGTGTACAGTATGACACAATTAGGAGCAAGGATCAAAGGTGCTGACAGGGCTCTGCACAGCAACAGCTCTTTGAGAGATTCTCTGAGTTCGCTTCTCTCCTCCTGAGTTCAAAGAAGGTCTATTGTGCACCCTAAAATCCAAGTAAGTCTTCTCATATGCTGACCAGGAAACTTGCTATGGTTATAATCTCACTGGTGTTACAGAGATGTGGTATGGAGGTCAAGGGCAGCCTTGGCTGCAGTGAACATGAAATGGTGCTGTTCAGGATCCTGAGAGCATAAAGGATGGAGCATAGCAAGCTTGCTACCCTAGACTTTAGGAGAGCAGACTTAGTCCTCTTGAGGGATCTGCTTGGTAGAGTACCATGGCCCATGAAGAGGGGTACCAAGAAAGCCAGTTAATATTGAAGGATCACCTCCACCAAGCTCAGGAGTGATGCATCACAACAAAGAAGAAGTCAGCCAAAAATGCCTGGAACCCTGCATGGAAGATCAAGGAGCTCCTGGCCAAACTCAGGCAGAAAAAGATCTACATAGGGTGGAAGCAAGGACAGATAACCTGGGAGGGATACAGAGAAATTGTACAAGCAGACAGGGATTAGGTTAGGAAAGCTGAAGCTCTATTAGAATTAAATTTGACCAGGGATGTCAAGGACAACAAGAAAGGCTTCTATAGGTACATTGGTGGTAAAAGGAAGACCAGGGAAATTGTGGCCCTTGCCAGAAGGAAAGAGGAGACCTGGTTACCTGGGATACAGAAATGGCTGAGGTACTCTATGACTTTTTTTGCATCAGTCTTCCCTGACAAAAGCTATGGTCACATAGACCAGGTCCCAGAAGGCAGGAACCAGGAAAATGAAGAACTGCTGTAGGAAAAGATCAGGTCTGAGACCAGCTAAGGAACCTAAAGGTGCACAGGTCCATAGGACCTCATGACATGCATCCAAGGGTCCTGAGGGAACTGGTGGATGTAGCTACTAAGCCACTGTCCATCATATTTGAGAGGTCATGGCAGTCCAGTGAAGTTTGCATTAACTAGAAGAGGGTAAACATAAGCCCCATTTTTAAAAAGGGAAAAAAGGAAGGCCTAGGGATCCACAGGCCAGTCAGTCTCACGTCTGTGCCTGGCACCCTGGAGCAGATGCCATGGAGCAGATTCTCCAGAAAACTATGCTAAGGAATGTGGAAATAAGGAAGTGATTGTTGACAGCCATCATGGCTTCACTAAGGGCTGATTGTGCTTGACAAAACTGGTGGCCTTCTATGATGGGTTTACAGCATTGGTGGTGGATAGGGGAAGAGCTACTGACATCATCTACCTGGACTTGTGCAAACCATTTGACACTGTCCCACATGATATCCTTGTCTTTAAGTTGGAGAGGTAAGGATTGGTGGGTAAGGAATTGGGTGGATGGTCACACTTGAAGTGTAGTGGTCAATGATTCAATGTCCAAATGGAGATAAGTAATGAGTGGTGTTCCTCAGGAGTTGGTATTGGGACTGGTGTTATTTTACCCTCAGCAAGTTTGCTGATCATAACAAGCTGTGTGGTGCTGTTGACATGGTGGAAGAAAGGGATGCCATCCTGATGGACCTTCACAAGTTTGAGAGGTGGCCTATGTGAACCTCATGAAGTTCAACGAGGTCACATGCAAGGTCCTGCATCTGGGCTAAGGCAATCCCAAGCACAGGTACATGTTGGACAGAAAATGGATTGAGAGCAGCCCTGAAGAGAAAAACTAGAGCATGTTGGTTGATGAGGAGCTCATCTTGAGCCAGCAGCGTATACTTGCAGCCCAGTAAGCCAACTGTAACCTGGGCTGCATCAAAAGAAGCATGGCCAGCAGATCAAGTGAGGCAATTCTTCCCATCTGCTCTTCTCTTGTGAGATCCCGCATTAAGTAATGTGTTCAGCTCTGGGGCTCCAAGCACAAGAAAGAGGTGGAACTATTAAAATGAAGCCAGAGGAGGGCCACAAAGATGATCAAGGGGCTGGAGCACCTCTCCTATGAAGACAAGATGAAGGAGTTGGGTTTGTTCAGCCTGGAGAAGAGAAGGCTCTGGAGAGACCTTATAGTGGCCTTCCAGTACCTAAAGTGGGCCTACAGGAAAGTAGGAGAGGGACTCCTTATCAAGGAGTGTAGAGATAAGAGAAGGAGCAATGGCTTTAACGTAAAATGAGTGAGATTTAAATTAGATTAAGGAAAAAATTCATTACTTGGAGGATGGTGAGGCACTGGCAGTCCCTACAGGCAGTAGGGTTGGAACCAGACAATCTTTAAGGTCCATTCCAACTCAAACCAGTCAATGATTTTATGAAAATTCTTCTATTATTTATTGAATATCAGGATACCTTCATACCCACAGGATAAATGTGCATATAGAAAACTATTTGAAGAAAATAGCTTGTACCTACCCAAAAGGAGTGTCTTCTCTTATTCCTTACACAAGTTGATTTTAAAGGCTCTCCTGAAATTTAGTACAGGTTGTTACTGAGACCTCTTCTAGAATAAAATAGCTAAGTCTAAGCATCTACAATTTAAAATTGACATTGAAAACCAGAGAGGGCACAATGTATGCATTTAACAGCCTAAAATACATCTTACAACAGAAGGCAAAGGAATTCAACCAACCTGAATTTTTAAAATCTACCATAAGAAGGAATGAGATACCACATCTTATAGATGCAATTAACACCTCAAAGTTAAAATAAACCATAAATTTTAAATGAGAACAGTAACAATTTGAATGAATTATCAACATGTCATTAAACTCTTCTCCACTTACAGGCTTCATACATGGACTATTTTTTCCAAAATAGCTAAACTCATGGCCTATAAATTGATGGAGTAAGTGTAAGACATACTGAGTGCAAAGCTTCTAAGAGGCTGTTTTTCAGTGGATGAACTACAGCCCAGCTGCATTCAGAAGTTAACTAAGAGATAATGCTAGCACTGCAATTAATGGATTAATTCAGCACTCTATGGAACATCAAGCCCATTTACTGCAGTCTAAGTAAGTTCAGTCTGCATTTTTCTTCTCTGGAGAAGCAGTTATCCTCAAAAAATATCAAGGTGATCTGGCAGTATCTTGAAGGATGTTGATATTTTAGAACAGGTCCAGAGGAGGACCACAAAGATGATCAGAGGGCTGGAGCACCTCTCCTATGAAGAAAAGCTGAGAGAGCTGGGACTGTTCAGCCTCAAGAAAAGAGGGCTTTGGGGGAACCTCATTGCAGCTTTTCTGTGTTTAAAGGGTTCTTATAAAAAAGATGGAGAGCAACTTTTTGCTAAAGCAGATAATGACAGAACAAGTGGGACTGGTTTTAAACTAAAAGAGGAGAGATTTGGATTAGAGGTTAGGAAGAAATTCTTCACTCAGAGGGTGGTGAGGCACTGTCACAGGTTGCCCAGAGATGTTGTGGATGCCCCATCCCTGGAGTTGTTCAAAACCTGGTTGGATGAGGCCCTGGGCAACCTGGTCTAGTGGGTGGCATCCCTGCCCATGGCAGAGGGGTTGGAACTAGATAATAAGGTCCCTTCCAACCTGAGTGATTCTATGATTCTGTAATTATATCTGACTTTCATAGACCTAAAACTATTAGGAAAAAAAAACACAAACCAAACCAAACCAACCAACTAAACAAACAAAAACAACAACAAAAAATCCATGGCTGACCCAGAATAAATTTGAAGTTTTAGAGGGTGTATTTATCTATTCTGATTATTCAAGGAACCATGTCCTTTTTATACATGTCATTAAGTCTTACTCTTTCTACCAAAGTAATTAATGAACATTATTTAGACCTTTCAAAAAACTTCAGGTTAGAAATCTATTTAGAGTTATAGAACCATAGTAACCTCAGTAGCTTCTTAATGACAAACATTATGTAATGTTAGTTAAATGACCATGAATGTGATTTCTTTTAAGTAAAAGGACAATCTGAGGACATGACTAGATTATGTTAAGAGAAATAAATTTATAAAATGGCTTGATACATGAAAAGTTAATCAGTTTGTCTCATTGAAATATTTTTACTTCAGCAGAGAGTTAGTCTTATTAATATCAGGAGATAGAGGATTATTTTATGGAAAAAGTGAAAAAAAAACACCTCACAAATATAGGTAAAGGAGAAGAAAATGACGCAATGCCTTCACTTTTTATTCCCACAAACACCTCACAGAACTAGTAAAGTAATGAATATTTTAATGTATTACTGATTCATACTGTTTTCATCAGGTTGCAACAAGCCGCACAGGACAGAATAACCTTTGTGCTAGATACTGTGCGTAGATACAGTATACATCTCCCCTTTTTTACCAAGCATCATATATATTTCAGTTGCCTGCTATGATGGATTTGAAATTGTTTACACATCTTTTATTAAGCAGCTTGGATGATCTCTACAGTTCTTTTTATGGAATAATTGAGCTGTTAAGCTTTTGGAATATACATCTACATTGGCAGCTCTAGATATTATTACCCTCTTGGAAATTTCTCCTACGAGAATCACATTTATTGTTAAAGGAACACCTGCATACACAGCTTTTATGAAGATCTCTTGAAGATAATGGCAACTACTTCATTCAAAAAGATTTTTTTCTACTAAAATAATTTAATTTCCAAGATGAATTCAGAGATAGGCCACGGGAATAAATATTACTCAAAGTACTTGAATGACAATCACTTTAATGCTTGAATATTTATACTCACCCCTGAACTAGTAGAGAAGAAATGTGTCATGTTGCAAGTCTATCTTCATTTTTACTTTGATTTTGCATCTAATGAAATACACACATTACCGATTCAGGCATTTAAGTAAAGAGAATAATGTAGGCATTACAGATAAATTGGCAAATGAAGCTTCACAGCAAAAATTAATATGCAGAGAACATCCAGGCACAGCTATTAGTTAGGCTACACCTAACAATAAAGCAAATTTTAATAATAATTCATCATTATAGCAGCTAGTATTTCAAACAATAAGGGGGAAAATTAATTCCCAGAGGTCTGCAAAAGCTTCTGTGAATTTCCTAGAGCCTTGATCCAATGAATAAATTACAGATAAAAAGTTGGGCTGGACCTTCTGGTATGAATTCCATGCAGAGAAAACACAGACATATTTTTTTTAAAAAAAACTTTTTACAGAATCCCTTTGCACTTTGAAAATTAAAAAGTTATAGAACTGGCAGTAGCACATGTGCTAAACTTACTGTTGAGGTTAACAGATGCATTTTTGCTGAGAGGTTAAATGACAGACCTGAAACAGTAAAAAGGCTGTAAGCACTAAGACTGCCTTCTGCTAGATCAAAGCAATCACTATTTACATCTGAAAAGTTCTCCTCTGCTAGTAGTGTTTGTTCTGAAACATGGTAAAAAGAAAGAGTCCTGTTAATTCACATGTATAAAGAACTAGAAAATCAATAAATTATTTTTGTTGATATATTAATGTTATTCCTGTAAAAACATTTTTTTTTAAACAGATTTGCAGCACTGAAATAACAGACAATTGTATGTATTTATTTTTCCATTTTAATTCTAGGCTTTGTGGGAATGTATATAGTACTACCCTTTTGGGGAACGTGCTCTTAACAAAATGCCTATAAAGGGATGTCCGGAGCAGTGCTGCTATATTTTGACAGCTTTGAATAAATATAGTCATTGCATATCAAACAATTAATCTGAAATTCTTCTTCAGCATAAATCTAAAGCAATTTATAGTGAAGCATGACACAATCCCAGTTAATAGATAGTGTACAAAAGGCCCTTTTCTGCACAACTCTTATTGCCGTCATTAAAATAGGTCTCTTCTCCAGCACTATATGGCAGAACATGGAGAAGACAACATGGAAAGAGATCTGTCTGGATACAGCGTTCCACTTCTGTTCTGAACAGCATTTACAAGTTGTTTTTATCTCCAATGTATCTCCACTTCTGGGACATAGCTTTATAAAAAACAACATCAATTGATAGATTTTAGTTTCCTACCAATGTTTCACTGTTCATGGGATTTGTCAGCTCCAAGTGGCCTATGTAGTTGCCTAGAGCCTATAGTCTCTCGCTCTATATATGTAGACTATATATTTTACTGCTTATATAATCTACAGCAACTGCAGAGTTATCTGCAAACAGCTATCAAAATAACAACACAATGAAAGCTACACAGATTTTCTGGCTTGGTTATATATGATGTTCACATATATATGAATATATTATATAATGATAGATATTACATGATATATTATATAGAATATATAATATACATTATACAATATATATATGAATAAATATGATATGGATATAGAAGGCTTACTGATGTTTTGGACAGAAAGATGGGTTTGATAAACTTAATTCTCATCACAAGCTCTTTTAAGGAATTACTTTAAATTTTACACAAATTCTACAGTCTTTTCATTCTTTTACATAAGCATGACCTTCCCTTCAGTCATTCATTGCAGTGTCTCTAATTTTATTGTTAAATGATAACACAGACTTCCAACACAGACCAGGGACAGGAGTGAGAAAGTTCTTGCATATAATTCATCAGATAGAAAGTAATTTAGGTAAGAACCATCACAACACTGACTTGAAACAGAAATTTAACCAATATGCATTAATCCGTGCCTCTGCCTGCATTTACCTGGATATGCATTATGGTATGCCCCAACCATAACCAGCTGGGCACCTGTTGAAATGTGACATGCTTCCACCTGGGCTGGTAGCCCAGGGTGTCATTTCCATTGGGCTGGGATATATCTACCTCTCACCCCAAAATCAAGATACAAACAGGGCACCTAGATTTATGAATCTGCTAGTACCCTTGGTTTCCACAGTCAAGGCATAGCTTCTGACATATTACAGTAAAAGAAAGATTCACCGAGTGAGATGAATTGATTTAAAATATGTCATCCTAAAATTAGGAACCTTTATCTATATTTAGACAATTAAATGACTGTTCCAGTTTTCAAATGTTTCCTTACCTGGATGGAGGAACTGGCGATCATTTTGCTTAGAACAATCAGGCCACCTATTTAAAGTGTCTTGCCCGAGTTTCTTAAACTGAATTTAATTATTTATTACATAAACAGACTCCATCTGCAAACAGTGTTTAAAGTAAAACATTCACTTACACTGAAGTAAAATAAAGGCAAGTGAAGCATTTTGAATAAGACTATATTTAAGAAACTTAGGTGAAATTTAATCATCTTTAATCACTCTTGGTTAATCCTTTATGCACAGTAAGATCACTACTGAATAATCCTAACTTTAGTAGCCTCGAATCTTTGAATTCACTTCTCACATAGTTCAGGAACAAATTGACAAAATCATAAAGAGTTTTTCCTTAAAATGCAAACAAACAACTGAAATATAAAAAATATGTTTTTACTTCAACAACATCAGGAAAATTAAGGTAGGTACTCTGTTAGTACCAATATGCAAGGCCAAATCTCTGTGATTTCCTGCAGACCTTGTATTGCCTTCATGAGATTTTCAGTTGTAAATGATACTTTGAAAAGCATGGTGATTTAGGTTTAAGATACTAGGACTCAAAACCAACAAACACACCTGTAAACAGGCCAAGTTTTTAGTTATTTAGTTATCTTTTAGCTATTCCGACTCCGTAAAATTTGAAGTTTATAATCCATCTGAAGTAGACATTTCAATACAAAATGAAGACAATAAACCACCAAAAATATAAGTGTTTTAGATGTCTTCATGTATCAATTGAAAAAAAAAAGTTCCTTTTGTTTTTTCTTTTCAAGCACCCTTCTGAGTGACACTGAAATTTGATCCTGCTCTTAAAAAAAAAAAAAAAAAAAAACCTAGCTTGATCTGCAGTAACAAAATGCAATTCAAATATTCCATATATTTCTTTTTTGAAAAATTGAGATCGAGATATTCAGTTTGATTAACCAATCTCAACTGTTTTTTTATAGTATTTGATCAGAAAATGTAAATTATGGCTCTGTGATGGCAGCTGTCAGCAATAAGCACTGTATTTATTCCTTGGAATTTTATCCAGTTGTATCCAAAGTCATCCAAACTGTGCAAAAGCTTGTTTCACCATTAAATATCCCAGTTTGAAAATGCTGAACATGGATATCTTCAAAGGGGTCAGTTGTCAGTATGCTGGTACTTAAATAAATCCTCTTTCCAGATACTCTATTTAAACAGCTGCTATCCAAATCTTTTCTGTCTGATAAACAGAGCAGAAATTATTGCCTATTTTAATTTCTCAGTATAAGTGGAAAATCTTGTATACATGCGTGCACATTTTTTTTGTAATAATTAGTAATTTAATACACAGTTCCATACAGAGCAAGCTACACTTCCTGTACAGGTATTACAACATTCCTACTTTATTTTATGTAAAGGTGAATTATCTGTGTTGTGTAATCAGCATGTTGCATCCTACTTCATTTTCCCCATAAGTTATTTATAATGATGATAAGAACATTTTATACTTTAGGGTGACAACTCTTCTCTTCTTATAAGCCTTCCTTCAAAAGCCTTGAGGGGACTGAATAACACACTAACAATTTCAATCTTTTCTCATTGCTGTGATTTAACATTGCAGATTTTTCTTCTAGTGATGTCTCTCACAAAGCTTCTCAGAAACCAAATATGAAGATCCACCTTCTCAACCCCCCTCCAGAGAAAAATCTCAGAATTTAAAGCTCTGCTTTGGAGTGACAGAATGATGAAACAGAAAAATGGAGCTGAACATCTGCTATTTCACTATTAATGTTGGTGCAACATACTCATCAACAGAAGGATTTAAGAGTTACTGTGCTAAAGTGTATAACTGACTATAAATAGGATTAGTAGCAAAATGAAAGTACTACTAGAAACCTCAAAGTGGTTGATAACTATATGAGAGCCTACAGATAAAAAAAAATCCAAATCATTTACCTGTGGCCATCATTTCTCAAGCACCATTTCCTTTGCCATAACTTCTTTAAAACATAAACTATACAAAAGGTCTAGCTAGTCCACAAATAGTAGCTTTCTGAATTTTAAGAAGCAGACTGATGACAAGGAGATCTTGTAACAAGCACTGCCAGCTGTCCACCTCTCTTGTAGAGATCTCTTCACCTCTCTGCAGTGGGCTAGGCATAATATATGTTACTTCTGTAACTCGTAAAAAGATGTTATGTGCAGTTTTATTTGTGATACATATGCTACTCTGCTAATTGTCATGCCTTAAGTTTCTGTTTAAACAACACATTGCTACAAGACGGGGCCTTTTGATTAAAAAATTTAAAAGAACAACAATGGTAGAAGATTTTTTTTTCTGCTTGCATGGCTGATGAAATTTTATTAGCAAAGGAAACAAGCACTTGACTATAGTTGCACAGGATTTATTATTTTTTTAAATCAACATTTCTCTTGGCTTAGCGTAAAGGAAACATGGTCCTGAATATGACACAGACATGGCAGAAAAAATCTTTCAAAGAACCAGATGGATAAAGAAACATGAAAACCTGCCTTGGCTCAACTTTTCAGGGACGCACTGACAAGCAGTATTTAGGAGGTAGAATGAGACCTCCCTGTGCTTAGGAGATCTTGGACACTCAGCTGTGATACATCTCTTTTAACATCAGTTTCAGTCTTGACAAGATCCACATCCACAATTCCATTGACCAAACATAATTCTTTTTCCCTAAGTCACAGGATATGGAAGAAGCCATTTGGCCCAAGACATGCTCCCAAGTCTCTATCTTCAGGGGGTGTGTGATACACAACGACATGAAAGGGGGAAAAGTCACCATTGACCACTGCTATTGCAATGCTCAACAAAATTACTTTTCCGGTGGTCTTTTTGCCTGAACAACACTAACTTGCATTCTGATCAGCTGCATAGGACAGTGGTAAGAAATGTTTCTTTATTTTTGAGAAAGTGAGAATAGTATTAAGTTATGATTCTGCAACCATGTGTGTTCGTTCAATCTGATGCATTTTCTGTCCTTCCTGTATCGTTTACACTCATACTGCACACTAATCTGGAATATATCTTTCCATTATTAGCAACATATAAAACAGCAGTGTATGTTTTTATTAAAGGAATCTATACAGAAATGCTCCATGTTCTCATTTTCACCTATAAATTACTCTTTTGATAGTGTAATGAAAGAAAATACAGCTGATACAAAATAGTAATAGACAGAATTTGAAAACAATGGTTGTACTTTTGGCTGTCACAGACAGAGAATTAAAGTACATAATTTGGATATTCAGTTAACCAATTAGCTAGAATCTACAGAATATGTTAGTCAAATGAAACTAGCATCCACACACAAAGTTAAAAAGTTAAAAAAAAAATGGAATTAACTTTGGGAAAAAAAAACAAAAACCTTTATGGTAGCTATTGCTAAATATAACACACTTTCCTCCTTCCCTCACCCTCTCAAAGCCCATTAAAAAACAAACAAACCACCACCAACAACAAAAAAAACAAACAACAAAACACAACAAACAAACAAAACCCAGAAAAGTCAAGTTTCTTTCCACTGCAGAGTGCCCTAATTTGGTCTTCCATATGGAAATGGTAATTAAGGAGCCCAAAGCAGTAATCCATGTTAGCACACTGCTGTGTACAAGCTAATGAACTTTTCCTCTCAACAGGGATAATTAGTGTGGGCAAAAGACAGTACTAGCATGGCTAGAATAATTGCTGTTCCACAGATAAGTTGTGTGTATCTACACTATATCCATTGTGAATTGCAGGCATAGTCAATGACATTTGCTCATGGTAGCTCCATTAACTTTTCTCAAGAACTTCATAATACAGAAAAAGCTTTTCTTACGTAGGTGAACAGGAATTTAGCATAGAAGACTGTATCCAGACTTAATCACCATATAAAACAACCTGCTCCAGAAAGTTGCTTTCAAATTTTGTAGATTTTCCTCAGCAGTAGAAAAGTTGAGTAATCAGGCATAATATCCCTATTCTTTTTAATACCAATTCAGCTTCAGTGGGCCTAGAAATTTCATGAAATCCATTTTAACTAGACAGCTTCTATGATTCAATGGGAGCTAAAGTCAAGTGCAATGGTGAATGTAACTGTCCTGATCAAGAACTCTGACACCAACTTAAAAAATAATTACTGCCAGTCGCTCTTATACCTTGGCTTCTTGTGAAGTCAGCATCTCTAAAAATGCAAGAGACACTCAACAGTGGGAATTTGCTCTGACTTTCTATGCTGGTAAAATGATCATAGGAAACTGCTGAAAATGCTGTGAAAGTACAGAAAAGTATGTGTACCAAAGAAACAGAGAAAGATACTGTAAGGTGTTTCAATAATAATTTAAAATTACTCCTGTTCTTTCATGAGAATTTAACCTGCATCACTGCAGAAAACAGGCAATGACGAGCCGCTGCCTGAGAAAGGGATACAATTCACTCTATTGCTTACATTCATTTCACACTTTTATTCTTTTTGTTTGTTTGTTTTGTTTTGTTTTTGTTAATGAATTTACTGGGAATCTACTGGTCAAAAAGCACTTTTTTAGGAATATTAAAAAAATCATACTCAGACAATCTCTCATAGGAAGAATCCACTTCAGAGCCACGTTACAAATGAACATTTTCATAGTTAAGAAGCACATACAATGTCCATTGGGATTTTTTACTAATCGCCTATCCTTCAGGGCCCAAGAGGATATGAAGGAAATAATTTATTAGAACAGAAAAAAAAAATCTTTTATTGCAAAACTGAAATGCAATTTAGAATGAGACTACTGGAGACAAAATGATTTAACTCCACCAAACAGCAAACAAGCTCTTCTGTAATTACAACATTGCATTTTAAAGCCATGATACTTTTGGCTCTTTGGTGCCAATAGTGTGAAACCAATGTCCATTAAAGTCACCTGGACAGGTCTAGGATTTTGTTCTGCTGCATTAGTTAAGATGACATTACCGTGAGTTTATTGCAGCAGTACAGTTTGCACAAATTTGTAACTATTACAAAAATGTGTATTTATAAATATATAGGTTGCAGCTAAAAGATTATGATATAAACAGAGGCATACAGTAAGTCTTAGCAATTAGTGATCTTTTGAAAAAGCAGCATTTTAACATAAAAAATTATTTGTGATCATTAGATGCAGGCTAAGACTCTTGTTTAAGGATTACAATTTTGCAGAAAGTAGTCCAGGAAAAACACATTAAACATGACCATCTTCTTTCATCTAAAATGGATCACAAGCTTTTGAAGTTATCTCAGCACCAGTACACCTTATCTAAAAACCTTAAATTTTCATGCAGCAACCCTCTCAAATATATATTCACTAAGAGTCTCAATATATTTGGATTTACAGAAGTGAACACATTGCCCTACAATTCACATATTTGACTCAGCTTAGATATATGACAAAATAAATAGACAGATCTGGCTATGGTAGACAATATACAAAACAATTCATCATTAGTAGGCAAGGCATCTCAAAAATTCACTGCTGCCAGCCTAAAAGTTCTTGCCAGACTAACACTAAGAAGGCAAAAGAGAATTTGGAAATTTGTAGAAATATAAACAAACGAAATAGAAAACAGAGCTTACAATATTTTTATTAGAAGAACATTTGAAAATATGCTCAAGGAAAAAAAAGGAACATCAGAAAGGGTTACTTATGAATCATTGCTGTAAATTATACAAGATGAACTTTTTTTTTTTTTGCAAAGCACTGTATTTTAGTTTGAAATCAGAATACACATAATCCTTTTTGAAAAATTCAATAGATTTCAAATTTGAATGTGATAATCTAATACTGCCCACTAGTATTGACATTAGCTAAAGATGGTTTTATTTTTAATTATCTATACTGAAATGAAGAAGTGACTCTATTACCTACCTTGCATCTTGTAAAACAGTGGGGAGAAAAGAGAAACAATCAAAATAATCTTATTAAACTTCAGCAAAGGACAGATCTCATATAAGAGCATCCCACATTATTCAGGACTCTCAAGCAAGGTCTTGCAAACTTTTTTATTTTAGCTAAATAAGAGCACTGAGCAGTGTCCCAGGATATATCACAGTTGCCTAGTTGTTTTGGATATGACTGCTGTGACACAGCACACTGGGACCTACTACCCACCTCACCCTTCCCCACATAAGACCCCAAAAATCAGCAATGAAAGAGAACTCTCTGGTGACCAAAAGAGGCATTCAGCTTCAGAAGCAAGGCTTTCACTTAAATAGAAATACCAGGCTCCTGCCTGAGGTATATTTGCTTTTTTTTTATTTTTGACGAGTAGATGTGTTCAGAGTCTTGGTAGCTGAATGAGACAGGGCTTCCTTTGCTGGGAAAAATCACTCTTTGATGCTGAGGTTAATGCATAAAATGAACCCTTCTTTAGTTTAGCATATTTTAAATATTTTAAACATTCTTAACCCTCCTAGGTTTGATACATAAATGTTCTAATTTTTTTTTACAGAATAATTTGACTTATGCCCTTAATGCAGGCAGCATCCTGTGACCTAGTTTAGTAGAATGGAAGAAATCTTTCCTGATAAGGAAATGTAACAGTCAAAGACAAAAGACACAGTACAGCAAAGCACACAAAGTAAACCATTGCCATTTAGTTTGGTTGTGACAGGTTGGTTGCCTCCTTAATGTAAGTTTGTGGCTGATAAACTGTGATCATTTTTAGATGGATTATTTATGTCAGTTCCTCAGGCAAAACCAGGGCATGTTTGGAGCAATGAAGCTCACTTTTATATTGTTCAAAGACCTGGCTATCTTAAAAGAATAAAACATGGTAACCTACATTTTATTTTATGGCTTTCACAGTGAATTCAGTCGGAGGCTGGTACTTTAGTTTGGGTTCTTAAAAGCCCTACAGCAGAAGATCCAACACAAAGCCTTTGTGAAGGGTAGAACGAGCATGAATACTTAGACTGCCTATGACAAACTGAAATCCTCTAGCACCGAGTGTTTTGTTACTAAAAAGTAGTTCTTACCCTTGTTCTGCAGAAAAACCTTTAAAAATAATAAAATTTAATTGGTGGAGACAACCTGAAAGAAAAACTCAGTGATGCGAACTCTGCCCCTCTTAAGCCTGACTGCAGTATTAGCTCTGAAGTCCATCAATGTCAACTTAAGTCACTTAATGACTGAAGTATGGGGTATGAAATGGTAACGAAACAGACTCAGATCTCAATTAGAGTTGCTGCTGGGAAGAAAATGCAGAGAAAAGTACAAAGGTGTGTCAAACTACCAATTAGAGAAAAAATGAACTCTCTCTTTCCCCTCCACTGCATTTAGGTTGGGTATGGGCTTGAGCCTGGGAGAAGACTTAGCCAAAAGAGATGATCCATACTGACCAAAGGTATATTCCACATTACAAGACATTACCCTTAGTAACAATAGCTCAGGGAGAGGATGACAAAGTAGTGACATGCATAGTTCTGGTATTTGTTTTTGCCAGCAACCGTTATAAGTGCTGAGACCCTGTTTTCCAGGCAGCAGATGGACATCTGCCTGATGATCAGAATTAGTAAGTGAATTCCTCTTCTGCTTTGCTTACATTTGCAGCTTTTATTTCCCTAATTAAACTGGCATTATTTGGTTCCATGAGTCTTCTTGACTTCCTTGTATTTTCTCTCCAGAGAGGTGAGAGGGGAGTGAGAGAGAGGTTAGGTGGGTGTTTGGCTGTTGACCAGGGTCAACCCAACATAGCCCTGAAGGTACTACGCAGGTATTACCAAGTAAGTATTTAATTATTCTTCCAATGGCAGTACCCTGTCAGGATCAGGAAAGCCTAAAGATCATAAAAAATATATTAAAATACATGTATCTATCTATATATACATATATAAAATCAAACAAAAACATAGCACCGGTTACATAATTTTGGAGGATAATCATACAGAAGATGAGAAGATAAGAAAGCACTATAAATGCCACTTTCACACACTGAACCTTACATTACTATACGCACAGTCCCAAGTTTCATCAGCTATTTTTTAAATACCGGAAGAGACCACTTAATATTATGGACAAATTACTTTAAAATATTATTTCAAAAGGTCTTGTAAGAGGCCCAAACAAATCCTAAGATGAAATAAATGTAAGTTTTATGCAAAATATTACTTTAAGCCACCCTCAAATACTGTTCTTAATTCAGTATCTCATAAACATAATCATCCACCTTTAAAAACTACAAGAAACTGTGAAAACAATTCTTTTGTAGTACCTTTGCACAGCTGCAGCAGAAAACTACAGAGTTAAACTACTTTCACATTCAGGGAAAGGCTGCCAGAAGTGACATACTATATACTACTAAAGTAATTTTCCTAAGTGGTAGAAAGCAGTATTTGTTAACTCCTAAGTATATATATATATATATACTCCTAGAGTAAGTATGTGTGTGTGTATATATATATATACATACTTAAGTGTATATATATATATATATATATATACTCCTAATGCTTTATTGATTTTCAATTATTTCCAAAAAAAATATTCATAGTAGTTAAAACTATATAGCAACTGAATTTTAGTTTGTTAGGTAATACCATACAAATGAAGTCCATATAGCAGCTCACTTTATACATCCCATGCTTCCAGCTCAAAACACACAAGCTCACTCTGTAAGACTTTATACAGAAACAATCAACATATAATGACTGCATAAAGTTGCCAACCAAACATAAAAAAAACCTGAAAAAATAGACAGCAATTAAGATAGTTAATTGCAAATATGCAAAATTGGCTTAATTTGAAAAATCAAGATACAATAATTTATAATACCAAAAATATTAGTTATATATCACCAGTTCGAAAAAGCTCAAATGTTACGGTATCTTCATGTGACAAGTGTTTAGGAGCAGTACATTCTGAATGTATATATTAATGCCAGAACTAACTTATAGGTAAATAAACAAAAAGCAAATTGCAGGAAGAAAGGTAGTATATGGGAAAGGAGAGAAAGATACACCTTCCTTTACATAATTTAAGGTTTTGCATCCCATATGCTCAGGTCTTACTCTTAGCTATGCAATACCTACTCACATTTTGATGTTGTAAAAATCACTGCACTGATATGCCGTGGAATCTGTAGTCCTTGTATCAGTCCAGAGACTTTGAACTGACAGAGGAAACATCCAAGACCTGATTGCATCTTCAGACTGTGGTGCACCAGTTGGTTCTCTGACCCAGAGCCAAGGGATTTATAGGAAGGACAAAACTAGCATTCTCTGGGGGAAACGAACTCTAAGCAGAGAGCACAGGACCATGGCTTTCCAGCTTCACATGCACGTTTCCTAAACCACATTCCAATATCCTGAGACAAATTTTACATTTGTACTGAAAGGCAAAAGCAAAACCAACAACCTAGCAAACTAAGAGGAAAGAAATCAATGACAGATATAACTGGGCAGTATGAACTTGTCCAGAGATCTATATATACACCTGCATTCACCAGTTCAACATGTGCAAAAATTTTTTTCCTGGCACCAAATCTAGTGATTAGGTTTACTCCTGAGAATACAAACACAGCATGTCAACCAAGCATCTGAGAACTTAATGCCAAAACACTCTGTCTACATCATCTCTAGCTGTGGCAAATTTGCAATGCTTGGTGACCTTCTAAGAGCCTAAGTCTTATACAAACAAAAGCTAAAATCCAGCGGTATAAAAAATAAGTTGTGCAGAATGGTTCTTTCCTACCTCTGCCATGGTAAGAATGATACTCTGAAAAGACAGGTTAGAATGGTTAGAAGGACCTCAGATATTGCCTTTGATAAAAGGTTTATTTAGCATACAAGATGACTTTATTCTTATTTTTACCTCATGAATGTTTAATTTTCTGTGTTTACAAGAAAAGCACATAACCTGACATTCTGAATGACACAATTTTCTTGCTTTGTATTTCAAAAGGACAATCTTGTAGAAGAGTGAAAGGCACGCACACTAACTTGAAGCAGATGCTAGTGTTTCATTTTTCTTCTTACAGATGATTACCCTTTTAGAGCACAAATACCACAATTTAGTGCTTTACTTGTTGTATCAAAGGAGATTTGAGATCAAGATCCTGAACATTTTAATGGAAAATAACCCTGAACTATTGGTTTCACAAAATGTGTAGCTGTACACATTATAATTGCTTGAATGGCAATTTAATATAATTCCTTGTAATAGAGCTGCAATTCTTTTGAAAATCCAAAGGCTAACATGATCCTTAAATTAACTATAACCTAACATTTCTGTTAAAATTGCAACAATTTTTTGAAGGCATCAAGATATTCTGGTCAAAAATCCAGGAAGAGTCTTCAGAGAACACAATAATTACCCCTGTTCTCCCAGGTTTGAGCATGACCTGTTTTAACCTCAGTTTTCAGTACAGCAAGAGAAATTTACTTTACCAACAGAAATTGCTTTTCTAGACAACTGCTGTAAACTGTGAATCTGTTTTAACCACCTTGAAAAGGGTTCATTATTTTTCAGTTAATTAAAGTTTTGTATGTATCTACTTATCCCAAAAAACTGCATCAGAACAATTCACCTCACAATCTCAACTCCGTTACCCAAACCAGAGCTCCTAACTACTTCTGATTTTTATGACAGTTTTCAGACAACTATCCTTTGTCAAGCAGGCATTTTGAGTTTCAGATTATGCTCTGTTTTCGAGCATACTGATTTATTCAGACTTAACATTAAATATTCATTAATATCTTTAAAACATGGATAACAGCTCTGTAAAAGCATATATCACCTTTTATAACAAAATCAATTAAGAATTATTTTACCTGCCAAATGAAACTCAATTAATAATTCAGACTGCTCCATAATACCACAATCAATACAAGCTTTTAACTCAACTTAGAAAAATACTTTATAAGACTATGATCTGTTATACTGGAGATGATCTGTGGTTTGTAACAGGCATATACATGTATATGTATATACATACACATACATTTAACATGTAAAATTTTTGCAATTAGGAAAGATGGTCATGTAAGGAAACAAGAATTACCCACATGCCTTGCAAAGCAAACATGTAACTACTCTATGAAATTTAACCTTTTGTAATATTCTAACACTGGAAACACCTAATGAAAAATCACTTGCCACTGTTTGCTGCCGTTGTTATATGGGCTAATCCTGCATTCTGCACTGGCAACCATCTGTTTCTGGAATGTCTGTCTGGATTGTGATTAATTGTCATCAGTGCAAAGACAACTGGCTCTTTGCACATTCATTTGTATCTAGCAGGTCTCATAGGACATATCGAGAATCACATGAAAGGTTATCTTAAGCTTTCAGGGCCAATTAGACATATGAGCAGTCTAACCACTTGCAGTCTAACCACTTTCATATGGTGTGAAGAAATAAAAATAGCATACCAGAAATGCTTCTGTGCAATGTTAACTCAAATACTTCTGCTCAATAGTCCCAGAAACAGGAAGGTATGATGAAGAAACATATGAAGAAGCTTAGATGTTTCCATCACATGCACTTTCTTGACAGTGCAAAGTCATGGCATCAACTTGTATGTAGCCCTCACTGCATTCATGCTAATTGTCCTGTGATACACGAAATGACAGTAAAGGAACTGAGGAACACTTGCAAAATTCAGCTTGCTCCTGAACAGTCTAAATTCTCCATACTAGAGAAAGTGACATGCTTAGTTTTGCATCAGATTCTATGAAAATCTGAAGACATGGGGAAGCTCTGACTGCCCCTAGCATACCTAACCCCATGTATTGTATCTCACAGCACCTGGTTTGTCAGTGTTTCTAGCTTGACCATAGGATGTCTTTTTTCACCCACAGGTCTATAAACACTATAAAACACTGCAACCTCCAGAAATTATCTAACCATTAATCACCACAGCACCTACTTCAGCCACAATAAATAAAGAAAAAACAATTTATTTCTAATGTTGTTAACTAAATTAATTTGGTCATGTGCTTCTTGATATGCTATGTTTTGCTGAGAATTTCATTTTATTTCTCCAATTTTCATTTTTTACTTCAGCTGATCTTCAGCCTTCTAGCTGAATCTTCCACTGAATCATTTCTGAAGGTAAACTGCATGCCCTTGAGGCAGGGATTATTGATTTTACCTACAATGAGAACTATCTAACAGTTCTAAAGTTCTCTGAAACAAATAAAGATGTTAGGATACTCTACCTCCTAAAGCCTTCGTTAGAAAATGATGCAAATCAATTCTACGGAAATGCTACACAACTAAATGGATGTTGTTTACTAACCAAATGATTTAGTATGAACTTAGCAATATTAAAAGTAAATGGTATAGCAGTTCTTTGCAGTTCTTACACTCTTAGTCTCCGTAACTGTACATTTAGAATGACTGCACACTGTACACAGGTAAATTTCTACATTTAACTTCATTTCTATCCTTCCAGAATGCTGAGTCCTTTTTTTCCAATTTGTAAGTAGCAAATGCATGCTTATGTACCTCAAGAAGTAATGAATTTTGTGGGATACAAATCATCTGTGATGACAGCTAGCGTCTTTTCCAAAACACCACTATTGAAAAAAAGAATATGAAATAATTTTTATAGTCTTTGGAAGGAATATATAATGCAGTATGAAGAAGCTAAACTAAGCCAGGTCCTCCTTATGGAGAGAATTAATCAAGCACAAGAATTAGCCTTAATGTACTGGCAAACTTTTTACTTTCAATTGTGTAATTATTGGTATCCATATATTTGGCATCATTATAATTTGACATTATCGCTAGAGCAATATTCTGTGAAAACTATGCACTATTGAAATAAGTGCTGTATACTTTTTACTAATCTATCAACATATGTACTGCAGTGGATGATTTTTTTTTTTTTTAAATGTGATATTCCTAAGAAAAAAAACAACAGCAGGAAAAACATTCTTACTGCTTCATATAATACAAGACTACAGCATGCTACTATGCAACATAATTAATGAGGCAGTGCAATAGCTGAAGTTACGCTAGTATTCCCAGAACACATTTGTACTTTCAGAGCATATATTTCTTTTTTTTGAGATTCTTTTATGAGATAAAAAATCTCCTAGAGATAAAACTAAAATGCCACTAACTGAATTCCAGTACAACATGGATGAACTTTTTTCTGTTATCAAATGACCAAAATATAACTCTTGTAATTTCAGGTCAGTTTTACAAATATTGGTAGCAAGTAGTTGATTGTAACTATGTTTATGATGTACTGTCTTATCCAGTCAGGCTATATGTAGCTATCAAAACTAATAAGGCCATGTTTTCATGTTATAGCTCAGCTGACCTACTGGCTACCATTTCTTTACCTCTAACCAGACAGTTCTACCTGTCCTCTTATGTTGGCTGTAGCTATCCACTGAATCCAGTGTGAGCTGACACTGCAGAAAGATCAACAAAGAACCACTCAGTTTTTGTTTTGTTTTCCACTCCGAACAGGGACGCTGTGGAATCAGATGAGATAAGAGAAGTAGACAGTTGTGTCCAGAATCATAGGGGGATTCCTTTTCACCCACTGCAACAACTAAGCACTAAGTTGCCAAATCACACTAGCATTTAAAATAAAGATAATTAGATACTGGAATATTTTGGTACTGGCATGTGGTTCTTTGTTTCTGTTTTGTACATAGAACTGTGCAAATTGCCCAGAAAATCATTCATAAAATTATGTGGCAATAGTATATCACTGACATGGTGATTCATATACCTTCCTTGCTGCTCATGCTTGGAAAAAGGAAAGCATGAAAAAAAACTGAAAAATTCTGGTTCAGTCACCAATCCAGTATGTCAATCTAGCAGTTCTGACAGGCTGGTGTTCTTAAAACAGACTAAACAAAGTCAATAGTAGGAGACCTGCAGAAAGGCATATGACTCAGTATTGTACAAGTGTCATACCTTTTGCTTTGTCTTGTGCCAAAAATCTAGCTCAGTTTGTAAGCTTGTCAAAGGGGCAATCCTATAAAGTACCAGGCACCTTGAACTGCTAGCAAGTTTCCAGCAGAACATGCCAGAGAAGCTGCATCTTGCATCAACAGGGTCTAAATCAGGAAACGTGAACTACTGGCATTGATAAAAAGTTAGAACATCAGCAAAAATTTTTGTTGAAATGATATTTCAACATTGTTGAAACGATATTTCAACAAACCACCATGTATGTTTCTCTGAATAAATTAGGCACCATATAATAATAAAAAATGTTCAACATTACTGCATTACACTGGATTAGAGGTACTTCTTTAATGAAACTCCTAAGATTATACGAAAATACAAAATATGTTCTTGGATACATGTTGGAAATTGCTGCAATTTGCTTTTTAACTATATGTCTTAACTCTTTCTTTAAAAGAGAAATGCAAAGGCAAATGAATAAAAGATGCTCTCCATTTTGTGTGTTCCACATCCTCATATCCTGCCCTCCTCTACCTCCCCAATTCTTTGCATCTTTCTTCAACATTCAAATTACAAGCATGAGTTGAGAGGCTTCATTTGTTTCCATTTTGCAGTAAGTTTGCAGATGACACCAAGTTGGGGGGAAGTGTAGATCTGCTGGAGGGTAGGAAGGCCCTGCAGAGGGACCTGGACTGGAAGGATCAATTGGCTGAGGCCAGTGGCATGAGTTTCAACATGGCTAAGTGCTGGGTCCTGCACTTTGGTTACAACAACCCAATGCAGCACTATAGGCTTGGGGCAGAGTGGCTGGAAAGCTGTGCAGAGGAAAGGGATCCGGGGATGCTGCCTGAACAGGAGCCGGCAGTGTGCCCAGGTGTCCAAGAAGGCCAATGGCATCCTGGCTCTCCCCTTGAGGGAATGGCCTCAAGTTGCACCAGGGGAGGTTTAGGTTGGAAATGAGGAGACATTTCTTCTCAGAAAGAGCAGTCAGGCATTGGAACAGGTTGCCCAGGGAGGTGGTGGAGTCACCGTCCCTGGGGGTGTTTAAGGAAAGGGTGGACGTGGTGCTTAGGGACGTGGTTTAGTGGGTGACATTGGTAGTAGGGTGATGGTTGGATCAGATCTTGAAGGTCTCTTCCAACCGTAATGATTCTATGACTCTATTTTCTATTTACATTTCGCTTCTATGTGTCTATAGAAATATCCTATAGCATAATAGAAGCAGAGAAGACGTGCATTTGCACTTCAGCTCCACCACTTTTTGTTATGCTTCTCTCACCTTCAGTTACAGTCCTATCCAACACAGCACTAGCATGATGAGACAACTGAAGAAAAATACAAAACTTGTATTTTGCCTACTCTCTTAGACTAAACAGTTTCTCTCCTGGACTCAAGATGCATAGTTTGTCAGAGAAGTTCTCACTACACACCAGCCAACTGAGTTGTGCCTGCTCTGGGCCAGGTCTCTTTCCTTTCCATACAAAAAGGGTCCCTATAAATTAGTATCTGAGGCACACAGGAGTGCAGAAGGTCACATGAAATCTAGTTATGGGCCACTCCATAGCATGTTTAGTGCATATTCCATTTGGCTAGGAAAATACTGACGAACATTTCTTACACTGCCCATTCCCAAGTTTACCAAATGTTTTCTTCTATTGTGCTCAGAATCTCACTCTCTGCCTGATTTTCATGAGGGAACAGTTGAACTGGCAATAAATGACTGTAAAAAGCATATAGCATACAAAAATATAGCAAGTCTTTTCTCAAAAGACATGCACACCCGTATTTGAAAAGTGAAAAAGATTGATAGAAGATAAATAGGAAAAAAATGTTTTAGGGTGAAAATAAGCAAATGAAGATATGATGATGAGAAAATGCACATGAGAATTCATAAAAAGAACTGCAAAGATCCCAAACCTTTTGATTTGGTAACACGTGGAAGGGCAGAAGAGACAAAATGCTGTCAAGAGCCCAGGGAAAAGATTAGGTAGAGAAACTTGGGACAGATAAATGGATAATCTGAATCTCCATCTACCTGGAGCACTGGATTTGTAGAGATTCAAAATGCTGAGCAAAAGCTGCATTACAAGAAAGAGAAAAATGTGTCTTTGTAGCTGAAGGTGACGAAAAAGTGGTATAGATGAAGATAAACAGAGAACTCGTACAACATGCTGCTAGAGATCAAATCCAAGTAATACATTTCATTGCTATTGCCCAAGACAGGCTTAGAAGAGGTAAAGTCACAGACTCGTACAATAGCCTGACTTGGAAAGGACCCACAAGGATCACCGAGTCCGACTTCTGGCTCCACACAGGTATACCCCAAAATCAAACCAGATGTCTGAGAGCATTGTCCAAATGCTTCTGGAATTTCAGCAGGCTCAGTGTCGTGACCACTGACTGCCCTGGGGAGCCTGTCCCAGTGCCCGACCACCCCCTGGGTGCAGAACCTTTCCCTAACCCCCAGCCTGACCCTCCCCTGTCCCAGCTCCATGCCGTTCCCTCGGGCCCTGTCGCTGTCCCCAGAGAGCAGAGCTCAGCGCCTGCCCCTCCGCTCCTCTCGTGAGGGAGCTGCAGGCCGCCATGAGGCCTCCCCTCAGCCTGCTCTGCTCTGGGCTGAACAAACCAAGTCATTTGGGAGAAAAAGTGAAGAACAACTGTGAACCTATCCATAGGAGCCTGTTTGAGCAATCACCTGCTACATCAGCTCTCCACTGAAAAGTGAGACTACATGCTATGCATAGGGTAGTGACAATACCATTACTCCCAGAGACCCCCATCATATTCTTTCCCCACAGTCACAGGTCACATATTGTACTTTCCAGCATACCTCTCTAAAATTCAGTTCTGCTCATATAATTGTATAAAAATAGTTTCAGTCAATGCTACATTTATATTTGAACTAAAGAGAAATAGGATATTTTTAGAACAAAAGACAGACATCTACGCAGTGGTTAATACCATCCTAAATACATATATATATTCCATAGATTAACAGATTTCAGTCTAGAAAGATTCATATAGTACTAATTCAAATGTATTATTTATATCCTCATAAAACAGCGTACTGTTAGAAACCAGATTGGTCTGTTGTGCTGGAAACAACAACATATTATCACAGTGACTACAGAAATGGTGTTCTGCTTTTCAGTTTAGTAGTTCCCTGTACAAGAGCTTTGATCATCCAGGAAAAACCTGTTTCTGTTCACTGTTTATTTTAATGCATAGAACCAATATTCACTTTGCTAGTACGACAAGATGAGAATTTCTTTTTATTGTAACAAAATTAACATTCTTACTTCGATCTTGATTTTGGACCCACCTCAAGGGGACCACTGCTTAATTAATGTGTCATTATACAGCCACGAGCAACTACCATGTCTGCCTGTATCTAATCTTCAAACAGTCTCTGTATATTTTCACACACCCTTGCTTTTCCTGTAATAAGCAAGACTGAACACTGAACCCTCCTAAAAGAGGAAAAAAAATAAAAATAAGAATTACATACAATTGCCAATATGCAATGCTACATTTTTTATTGCCTATTCCAGAAACCTACTTTTCCAACGTTAAGTAGACAAAACATATTGAGGAAATATGCCAAAATGAAGAATGTAAGTTTTGTTTCTATATGAACGATTGGCACACGGTTTTCACCTTTTTCCAGAATCTCAGGTCTAATATTATTTTCTAAACACCTTTTTATTTTGTTTTATTTATTTATTTTTTACAACAAACCTTCTGTTACTACCAACTGGAAAACATTCAGAATGCTCCAAAATCATTTATTTCTGCCAGATCTGGGAACCCAGTGAATGTAATACTCCACATTGCATGTTTTCTTTCACTGTTCAGTATTTTTTCTTCCCCCACCATGGCTGCAGTCATGCCCTTTTTAATATTTTAATGAGTGTTTTTTGCTCTGATCCTTATGAATTCAATAGCTCTCTGTGTCTTTTTTTTTTTTTTTTTTTCTTTACCAATGGATTGCTTTGTATGAAAATTAACAAGACAAGAATGATAGTGGAGTAAGTATGCAGTTGGAGTTTTGTTTCTTCAGTGAAACGCATTTCGGAGCCGCACTGTATTTTTAACTCTGCTCTTCCTGAGATATACTAATTTTAATCTGCAAATGGAAGTTGACATATTCTAAATTAGATCTACTCGGATCTACTTCTAATTTTACATTTTAAAAAAAGTACACAGAATTGTTTTTTATTTATTTAAAAAAAATATTTTTTCATCTTCTATACAGCTTTCACCAAATGATGAATTAGAAATTTTACATTTATGGAAGAGGTTAAATTAGAAAATCATCATTCTTCACCAGTTACTTCTTCATACTCTCTCTTAGCTAAGATCATATTTTAATGCAAAATTTGCTAATTATTTGCAATTTGCTTCAGAATCTATATTAGCACTGCACCATAGCAAAAAGTCTAAATCACGATCAAAACCCAAAATGGCTTTCAAAAGTTGGGCGAAGAATCAAATGGTTTATTTCTCTAAGTGTTCATAATGTCAAATACTTATTTGATTTTCCACACCTACAAAATTGGTTAGTAAAAGTATTGCAAGCTCTCCTCACCCTGTATGTAGAAGAAAATAAGATATACAAATTATGAAAATAAATTTACTTACAATTTTTCAACATTTTGAGCTACAAAAGATTAAGATTTGATTAATCCTCTGTCAAACTGCTGGATTTCTTTTTAAAGATTACGGGGAGGAAGCCTTCCTTAATGAGGATGAATTTGTTTCTTTCTGTCCAATAGTATTTTCAAAAATGTGAGATCATTACTAAATCAGAATGTTTCTGCTTTTCATGCCCACTGTATCTAAATGTTGTATTGTTGATTCTCCAGTAATCCAGTCTTTAGAAACAATATATCTAAACTCCTAATGATCAAAGGGAAGGTGAAACATTCAAAATTTAGAAAACTAAATTAAAAAAAACTAAATTTAGAAACTTCTTCAACTATAACCGTAGATGCCATCCTTCCTTACATTTATTTCTGAAATGCAGTTACCAAAAAAACATCTCTTGAGTACTATATATAACAATTAATTTCACTATTTTTTACTTTAATTCTTCTATTTCTTAATAAAATCACTGAGAGCTTATCAATTTCAGAAATGGTGAGGTTGTATTAAATCTTTTCTGCCCTATTCTACTTGCGTGATATCTTTGTGATGCTTAGAGTGACTTCTTGGTGCACGCCTACAGTTTTACCTAAAATAGTTGAAAAACTGTAGAAAAAAAAAACAGATAGCATTATTTTCTTCCAAATGGAGATATGAGAAAAACAACAACAACAAGAACAAAACAAACAAGCAAGCAAACAACCCACTTGGATGCTTGATAGCATAAAATTGAAGAGGGGTTTTGAATGAGAAAAATTCATCGATACCTTGACCACTATATAGCATGAAGGATTAGATCTTTTAAAAACAAGCAAACAAATAATAAGAAAAAACAAACAAACAAACATACAAAAACCCAACTGTATGGACATTTAATATTCCCAGATGTGAGGAACTTCTTTCCTGAAAAAAAATATTTCTGCATTTCTAGACTCAAGCTGTGCTCTCTACTTAAAATTTCTACTTAAAAATATAAGCCTCTATTTAATTTGCCTCCATTTATATGTATTCAGAGAGTTTAGTAACATGAAAACCAATTAGAAATACAAAACTGACTCAAATGCATACTCAGCAAGTCATTAGCAGAACAATTTTTAGAAGTGAAGGATTACAGGTCTAGGGCACAAAATTGTATAACAATTCATTCTTTTCCAATATAAAAACTAATCTTGAACTCTCTCCTTACTGTGCACGTGATGTGGTCCTTCTGGTAATCCACAGTAAATCTCATAAATATGAACGTACTCCTATATTCTTGTTCATACCACTGTTGAACTTTGATTTTTATCTGCCATGAGTCATCCTACTTAACTGCACAATTTAGTCTGCTTTTCACTCTGTGTAATAAAGATCCACGCTGGAATTATGGCATGCACCTAGCTGCACACCACTATGACTTACTTCCATGAAAGAGTCATTGTCATTTTTAGTCAAGGGAAAGCAAGTCTCATGAATTGTTATTATCCAAGTTGTCTGTGGGCTTCTAGAAAAACTAAAATAAGCAGCAGATACCCCCCCCCTCCCCCCCCAAATGAGCATTTAACACAAAGCAGCTCAACTGTGGACTTGGCAGTGCTAGGTTAAAGGTCAGACTAGGTGATCTTACTGGTCTTTTCCAAACGAAATGATTCTATGAATCTATGATTTCTGCTATGCTGAGGTTACTCTGCAGCAATTGTATATTCTGAAAGTATCTTATAGACAAACAGATTAATCATATGTATTTCACTTAAAGGAAGGAAAATACAACACAGCTGACTACTTTGGCCTTCAGTAAAACAGTGTACCTACATTAAATTCTACTCTATAGATTCTAGCTTCAAGATAATCATAAAAAAATAGAATACATACTGATACACTGAGACAACCTTCATGTGTTCTGTTTGTCCAGTAGCTCCATGAGTAATTTTACACAGAGAGCACAACTGCAATTTAAAGAAGGGAAGTTACAGATTTTGGCATGAATCCACCATTGTCAGTACCTCCTTGTTACTCTGGTTTATAATCTGTGACAGAATTAAACTCCTAATTACAAAAATCACCAGATAAGAGTTACAACCAAATCAAAAGCAAAGATAGACAAGCTTTGGCTCAGAAGCTACTCAGGTCTAAAATTTCCTAGCTAAATAAAGATACCGCCTCATGCTTAAAACCACGTAGCCCTGTAACACAGTATTGTCACTGCTAGAAACAGACCGTCAGCTTTGTACTTAACCTGCAAGGCCTCAGGGCTGAGGCTTGCTCTGCCTGAACTTTTCTTGACTTGGTTTAGCAGTTTCTCTATCTGACCAGGTATCTGCAGCCAATATGTTTCTTTACCTTTGCTATCTTTTTTATTTTTTTTGTTATCTTTGTACAGTGTAATCACAGCCATAACAAGCAGTTATTCCATAGAAAATGTGATATTTACAACTGTAATTTAATGTAGTGTAAAGAAATACAAGCCTGGTAAGATAGCAGAGACCTTGGGAAAGAGACACATGATGCAGTTGGGGTGCCCAGTAGTATGTTTTTTGGATGGATCAGTGTCATGGTTTTGGCTGGGACAGAGTTATCATCTTCGCAGAGGTTCACACAATGCTGTGTTTTGGATTTTTGATGAAAATAGTGGTGATAACACACTGATGTTTTAGCTGTTGCAAAGCCGTGCTTGCACAGAGCTCAGGGCGATTCAGCTCCTCATGCTGCCCTGCCAGCGAGGAGGCTGGGGGTGCCCCAGGAGCTGGGAGGGGACACAGCCAGGACAGCTGGCCCAGGATGGCCAGAGGGGTGTCCTACACCATGTGGTGCTGTGATCAGCAATAACAACTGGGGTAAAGAAGGCGAAAGGGAGGGACATTTGATGATGTTTGTGATGGTGTTTGTCTTCCCAATAAACTGTTACTTGTGATGAGCCCTGCTTTCCTCGAAGGGGCTGAACACCTGTTTTGCTTCGTCTGCATGTGTGGCTTACCTACGAAGCTGTCTGTATCTCAACGCATGAGTTCCTGCACTTTTACCTTTCTAATTCTCTCCCCCATTCCACCTGGGAAGAGTGAGAAAGCTGCTGTGTGGTACTCAACTGCCTGCTGGGGTGAATCCACAACAATCAGGATGATTTCCAAGAGGATACCACAGTTTTGAAGCTAGCTACATAGACTTCCTCTATGTAAAATGATTGTGAACAGAAACAAAATAAAACAGGAGGAACAACAAATTATATTTCTGCCTTTCATGTTTCAGAAAATTCATATGAGCTTTAGACCCTAATAAACAATGCAAATGTAACAAGATGTACACAAAAGAGAGTTTGTAATGTAAATCTTCTTAGCTATAGCAGCAATTACAAAAATGCTTATTAACACTGTCAATTCCTAGACCTAAGTACTTATTATTATACTCTACCAATATACCAGACAGCTAAAAATCCCCCACGAACACAAGCATGCACACATACATGCACACAAAACATAGGTATCCTCTCCAGGCTTTAAGAGCTTTCTCTTGCAGAGCAGTCAGAGGAAGCTTGGGTCCCTCTGCTGTTAGCAGGGTATCTCATCTCAGTCCTGCACCTACTCCACAGAGACAGCGTAAGTGCAAGGGCAAATGCAGGTAAGGAGCTCAAAGAACTGTTCCTATTTACAATTTGAGGCTTATATACTTCAGCTTCACTACAGTGCGCATTCTGCCATGACACAGCATTCATATTTTAGTTTACTTAAAGACGGAAGAACAACTTGACAGATAGTTATCATGCTACAAAATAAACTGGGCTTTGCATTTGCAAAGCAAGTCCAAAGTCTGAAAAGGTCTCTCAAACTGCTCTTCAGAAAGGCTTTAATTAAAGATAAAAATAAGTTATACAGTACCTTTAACAGAGAGAGCTTAGAAGAGATTTACTCCACATCACGATTTTGCTGTGTTGAACTGCCTCTTGAAAGAGCACTTAAATAAAACACTCCCCAGTGTCATTTATCAAAACTCTTTCACTTCATCCAATCAGACCTTTAAGCTTCTTTTTTTTTTTTTTTTGGTGAGGTTTTACTGTCTGATTACTTTAACACAGATAATAAGTATGTTGGAAATCATAGTTACAATGAGTCCCATAGCTCATCTTCCCATTCTAGGCTGCACTATAATAATACGTATGTATTTTCAAAGAAGGGTTTCTGAGAGCCAAAGAAAAATGGAGACAAAAGGAACTTGCAAGAGAAGGGAGGATACCTACACTGGAAAAGCAGCAAGTAGTCTTTGGCAAAGTAGCATCACGTCCTGTGACACTGTCGGACTGTAGAGGGGATGTGATTTTGTGGTCCACATTCTTGTGGGAAGATATTTACAGTGATGGGAAGTGCAACTGCATTAGCCACACATGCTGACAGACAGTCTGAAAAGTATGGGTTTTTACGCTCTTTTTAATATTCCATGCCAAGGTCATAGACTTTCAGCACAAGTAAAGAAATCAATGCCCTTCAGGGAAACCAAACTGAAATAACTACCCCTCAAAACTACTATTTAAAGCTGATTATTTATTTCACATACCTCTTAAACATATTCTGAATGTGTAAATTGTATGCTTGCTGATTAGACATACCAGATTTAACAACTGTATTCATTTTTAAAGTTCAAGAAGAACATTTGAAAGTATACTTTTTCTTTCTTCAGCTACCACAAATTAGGAAAATTTGTACAACATTTTACTCTTGAAAGTAGCATCTGGAGAGACTGCATATGACATGACTGTGCAAATGCTCATATAAGCCAGGCTTTTGCATCCTTATTTCATTCAAGAAAAATAATATAGACCTGGAATTTTTAAAGCCATTTTAGGGATGCTGACATCTAATAATCTTTAAACTTAGTAGAAAATAGGCATTCAATATTAAGACATCCACGTCTTGGAAAGGTTCTTTATTCTCAGTATCAGTGAGGTATTTTACAAAATCAGATCTCCAAATATGACAAGGCCAATTAAAACCTCTCTTTAAATTAAACAAAAAACCTTCCCAAAGACAACAAAATAAAAAAATGTCCGGTATACTAAAAAGTCTTATGATATGTCCCCAGACGCAGCACATTCTCAAGTTGGTTCTTAAATTTAATTAAGAGACACAGCCTCTAGGTAACTATCTCTCGATCCTGAATTCAGTGCTCTGCCTTTATTCCGTACTATATTCTAAAGGTTCTACTGGCAGTATGTAGGAAAGAGCCCACAGCCACTCAAGGTCTGAGCATACTGGAACTGTAGGAGGTCAGTGGAATATTAAGGGTGAAAACCATTTATGTACAACAGACTAATGCAAGATTCATACATGAACCATTGGTATCCTATTTATTAAATGAAAACCAACAAAAACGGTTTAATACCTAAGCTAAGCATAGTCTGTTAAAACAAGATTGGGATTTCTGAATAAAGCATAAATATCAAATTAAACTTTACTGATACCAAATGCAAAACAACCACATAAAAAAATATGTATCTGTGAAATAAGGCTTTCTGCAGCTTTGCATGTCACTGCACTTCACAACGACATACCTTCCTAAAGTGGGAATGATTTCTGGATTAGATATTACTTCTCTGGTGAGAGTTAGTATGTTTGCTCTCTCTAGCCACACGGTATTTTATAGCAGGAATTGTATGAGGAGGAATTTTCTTTTAAAGGTATACATGTCATCAACCTTTCTAATTAATTTCTGAGCAAACTATAACTGTTATTCATGTAAAGATATACTCCCAGTCTCTGCCCCCCTCACCCTTCCAAATTTGCATGACCATCTATAGTCTTCAATTTTGTTTAATTCTGTTCTTCTTTAATGGAATGAAGAGGGAAAACATAGCTGTATAATTGAGCTGTATAAAAGCTTTATAAAAATATGTAAGTTGTTTTTCTAGATTAGTAGACAAAGTATTTAGCTACTAAAGCTATAGTAAACAGCAACAATCAGTTCTTTACTCAAAGAAAAAAATTTGTTTTACAATAAATAGTAAATGCAAACATCTTTAAAAAAATATATATTTTTTTAATGCAAAGATAACCCCAAATCTCATTACTTAATAGCTAAGAAGTTCTGAAATGCTACTGTTTCTGATTTAAAAGATTTGTATATTTAGGCCTCCTTTAATCACATTGATTAAATTTTACCTTCCATTTCAGATTTGTTGTTACATCACAACAAAAAGGTCAACAGAAATGAGTTATGTATATCTACGAAGATCTGATTTTAATACAGCAAAAAAAAAAAAAAAGATTGGGTTGAATTAGAAAAATTACATGCAGGAAGAAGTTGCAATACCTTACGAGACAGCATCAAAAACTAAAAATTATAAAAGCAGGCGAAACAAAAAAAAAGTAGCACAATTCACTTTAAACACCTACTTGCTTCTGTAGCCACTGTTCTCGCCTCCTTTGTTTTCTCCTTAAGCTTTTCAACTTGTTTCTTTCTCTCTTACTCAGTTTTTGGTTGATGGAAGTATTTGTAGGCTGCACAAGACCAACAAGTGCAATGTATTGTTCCTCTTCTACAGCACTTGCAGATGAAGAAATGTTCATCACAAAAGGTGACCTGTCAGCAATGGCACTCCCAGAAGATTGTCCAGCAGCTTCAAAATCACATTCACTCTCTGTGCCTCTATGTACCAATGTGGTAAAGGAAGTATCTCGAATCCTCTTCTGCAGTTTGTCAGCATTTGACCTATATTGTTCCTGAAAAGCACTACTGTCGGTCTCTAACTGCAAGCCACTTTGTGTGTAAACAGGTGGATTTTCATTTTGTCCATTCGACCATTTCATATGGTAAATAGTTCCTGTACTGGAAGTTTCAAATGAAGGTGACAAAGCAAGTCTCTTGCTGACATTTAAATCCCAACTATGTGATCTTCTGTGGAAAGGTTTTAGAGTGCATGCATCATTCAGAAGACAGGAAGCAGAAAGATTTCCTTTTTGATTTAATGCCTTTAAGGGAAGTTTTTTACTTTTCATCTCCAATCTGGGAGACCTTGCTTCGAGATAAAGTGCTTCTGTTAATCTTTCAGTATTATTATTTCTGACCATGTATGAAAGCCTTTGTGGTTTGATTTCCGAAGTTGCTGTTACCACTTCTTGGTGGTTATCTGTGCTAAAACCAGACTTAATTTTGCAGAGAGGTAAGTGTTTTCCTGATGATTTTGCCAATTTAAGAGAGAAAGCTGGCTGATAGTCAGTTCGACTTTTGCAGAAATGTATGTTTACTAACTGTCCACAGGAACACTTTGTGTTGCAGACAAAGTTAAAGCCCCCTAAACGGGCCTCACAAAACGGACAATGCAGTTTTCCAATTGTCCACTGTGCCTATTAAAAAAAAAAGAAAACAAACTGACATCCAACACATTCATTATAAATCAACGATTAAGAAATCATTACCAGATTTACTTTTCTCCTTTAATAAAAGGGTTTGTTTTTTGTTTTTCAAACACAAGAGACTGCACAGCAAAAAGAAAATCCACCATAGAAAATGTTCCAGTGAAAACTCTGCTAGATGAAGTGAAAATTATTTGTAAGTGATAACTATCCTAAATCTAAGAAATCTAGAACTAACACACATTTCAAAATGTAGAGGCTTTAAAGTATTTTAATTATTTGTCCACAGATAGAATAATGCTGCAATGCCAGCGAAAACATTAGATCCTTTAAAATAGTGAAATCAATTTACCATGTTAATCTGGAACTGGCAAGCATTGTTTCTCAGCTGAGTTTTCTGAGTGCTAATACATTTCTTGCATACTAAGTACAGTGGAAGGAGATTTCTCACAAAGAGAATATAGCTTTTACTTTGCTTACCCACAAAAGGCTTGAAATGGGACTGGCATTTTGATTTATGTAGTATTACAACATAATCTGTGTGCAAATGCCATCGCAAATCTTCAATACTGTATTATTAGGGACACACTTATTTACATTATCTGCATTTTTACGAATCTCATATCAATCCTAAAGTCACTCTTTGAAAATAAAATACATATCAGACAACTACAAGCTCCTACATACTTGCACAACTATTAGTGTTTTTACTAAATATATTAATCTGTTCAGCAGAAACTTTTTTGACGATTAAAGTCATGCTAGTGTTCTCATGATCACAGCCCATAGGAAAAACAACATTATAAACTCCAGTCACACATTACTCACTAGTGTGCCCAATGTGGGGTTAAGGCATGAATACAGAAGCTATCCAACTTTTCTAGCATTGCTTTCAATTGCAAATGTCTTTGCAAGGTAGTTTGGGAAAATGATTCTATGACTGATGCTTGTCTGAGTGAATGCTCTGGAAAGTTTCAGTAAAACCACTTTTGCAGTTTCAGAAAAATGCTGGTGTGGATGAAAGGTTATATTCCATATGCAATACTACAAAAAGTTCTGGAAACACTTCTATAAGAAGCTTACGTGTGTGTTGTGGGTTAAAAACTCAAAATTTCACGAAGTATCAAAGATGTGCCTCTCACGGCACTTATGAGAATCTGTTTAAATCCGGACACGTTATTAACTTAGAGAAAAAGAAATCTGTTTACATATGCCCCAAACACTAAAATCCCTGAAAACTCCTTCAACACACACAGTCTTAGTTTATAAGGCTGACAAATTTGTGTCTATGCCATTCCCTAAGAAATACTAAGCTGGCACAGAGGTTTACTCTAAATCTCCCACACTCTGTTTCTCAGATGTTATGGACTAGGCACTAAAATTCAGGAATAAGCACTTAGTGTCTTTAGTGAGTCTTGCAGGCACTCAGCCACTACGGAATAGTAACCTAGATTGCCAAAGGGGGAGGAAAAAATATCCACAAAGGTTGGGGAAGAAGGCTAACAGTCTGGTAAACTGGAACACAAAAGGTTCCTCCTGAACATCAGGAAGCACTTCTTTACTGCGCAGGTGATGGAGTACTGGCACAGGTTGCCCAGAGATGTTGCAGTCTCCTTCCTTGGAGATCTTCAAAAGCTGCCTGGACATTGTCCTGGGCAACCTGCTCTGGGTGACCCTGCTTCAGCAGGAGGATTGGACCAGAAGGACCCTGAGGTTCCTTCCAACCTCAGACGTTCTGTGATTCTGGCAAAAATGGGAAAGCACGAGTTTGTAGGGAAGAAAAAGGACAATGCTACACCCTATGTGCAGAGAGACCAGGAGATGAGCTGCAGTACAAGGAAGTCTGGGATTGATTTAGTATGAGCTTGGCAAGGGAGTGTGGAAGCACTGACTCAGGATAAGAAGTAACAGCCTACTAGTGGAGGCGGTGGCAGCGGGAAAATCGGCAAGATCTGAAAAGAAGCTGAGGGTACACAAATTTAATGATGGTGTGCATAAAGAGGAAAAACTAGGAAGGGTTAGCTAAAGAAGCTAAACCAAGTGATGCGTAATGGGGAAAAGAGAATGCAAGTCAATAAAGGTCACTAACAGAGCTAGCTAGGTATTTATAATTATTGAAGATTCACTATACACTAATTTGTGCATGAAACCCAATGAGATTGGTTAAGAACAGGGACAGATGGCAAAAAAGAACTGGCTGGGAAGCAGTGGGCTGTTACAGACTGCAAATAGACTTTGTGCTTATGTAAAATGTTTTAGCCTTTGATTCAGGAGTCATACAGGAGAAAATAACACATGATCACAAAATTATTCAAAGCCCAGGAGGATCTGGGGACAAGCCAAAATTGCTTAAAAATGCCACACATTTATCCGTAAATCTGCAGCATCTTTCCAGAGAAGTCAGAAGTGAATGAGACAAGACTTCCAGGACACAAAAGGATGAAATAAACATTATGACACTGAAGGCTTTCAAAGAGTATTGTACTCTCTGCCTCGGCCACCAGAGGAGCATTGGTCTTCTCCAATCTTGAGAAATATGCTAAGCCTTTTCTTAGCAGTCACTGTCTACAGGTTTTTTATCTTGCAGGTTTCCAACTTGACCTTTTAGGCTTTCAAATGCATAAGGCTGGGCATTTACAGCTAAAGGTGAAAAGAGATATACTAATATCAACATTAACTCCAATTGTACTGAAATAATATAACAAACTACTATAAAAACTGTGTATTCATGATCAGGCATTCAAGGTTCTGCAATTCTGTAAAGCAGGAAAATAACTCATCACCCCTATTTTCTCCTCAAAGATTAGTATTTCTGCAACCGATACACTATTCTGTCATACACTATTGTAGTCTCCATGAGATCATTATTTTTCAGAAGGGCTTAATTAATGTTTAGCAAAATAAAATATACAGCAAAACTCTGAAGGAAGATGAAAAAAATTTTCTTAATTTTTGAATGTTTAGTTTTACAGTCATATTTTTTTTCTTTGTGTTGTCATTTTCAGAGTGGATTTGTTTAGATCAGAAGTTATTTGCAGTATAGAATAGAACAGAATAGAACAGAACAGAACAGTTGAAACAGACCCACAAAGATCAGTTCCAACTGGCTGACCATTTTGGCCACTTCACAGCAAATCTAAGGTACATATATATACATATACATATATTCATATTCTTTTGTATACAGTATATAGTAAAACTTAGACACCGAAGCCTAGTTAGAAAGCAATGCAAAGAGCATTTGCTTCTCAAAATCAAACACTAATCAGAGGAAATCTGTAAGGCAAACATTAACCACTGTTGCTGCTTACTACATCCATGCCACAACATTAACTTCCAGCCCTAAAACAAAGTATATACTCAACAGAAGCAATAATTTCAACAGGAAAGTTGTGAGATGCTTTGTAGTTTAAAATGGGCAGTTAAAACTCAAAAGCAGGGACACTAGGTTGTCATCAGATGTTTGAATCTGCAAGAAAGCAACTATTTTCTAGCCACGTGCCAAAATCATCATTGAATCATAGAATATCCTGAGTTGGAAGGGACCCATAAGGATCATTGATTCCAGCTCCTGGCTCCACACAGGAACAAGCCAAAATCAGACCACGTGCCTGAAAGCATTGTCTAAATGCTTGTGGAACTCCAGCAACTTGGTGCCGTGACCACTGCCCTGGGGAGCCTGTCCCAGTGCCTGACCACCCTCTGGGTGCAGAACCTTTCCCTAACCCCCAGCCTGACCCTCCCCTGTCCCAGCTCCATGCCGTTCCCTCGGGTCCTGTCGCTGTCCCCAGAGAGCAGAGCTCAGCGCCTGCCCCTCCGCTCCCCTCGTGAGGGAGCTGCAGGCCGCCATGAGGCCTCCCCTCAGCCTGCTCTGCTCTGGGCTGAAGAAATTAAGGGACCTCGGCTGCTACTCAGATGTCTTTTCCTCCAGACCCTTCACCATCTTTGTAGCCCTCCTCTGGAAACTAATAGTTTTATGTCCTTCTTATATTCTGGCACCTAAAGCTGCACGCAGTACTCGAGGTGAGTCTGCACCAGTGTAGAGCGGAGCAGGACAATCCCTTCCCTCCACCAGCTAGCAGTGCCGTGCCTGATGCACCCCAGGGTACAGTTGGCCCTTTTGGCTGCCAGGATTCACTGCTGACTCATGTTCAACTTGCCATCAACCAGAACGCTCAGATCCCTTCCCACGAGGTTGTTCTCCAGCGCCTCGACCCCCAGTCTGTATGCACATCCAGTGTTGACCCATCCCAGATGCAGAATCAAGCACTCGCTCTTGTTAAACTTCATATTATTGATGATTGCCCAACTCTTTAATTTGTCAAAATCTCTCTGCAATGCCTCTCTACCCTTGAGGGAGTCAACAGCTCTTTCCAATTTAGTGTTGGCTGAAAACTTACTTTGTATGCTTTCAAGTTCTGCATCCAAGTCATTTATGAAAATGCTGAAGAGAACTGGCTCTAAAATGGAGGCCTGCAGAACCCGTCTAATGATTGGCCACCAGCCTGATGTTACTGGGACCCTCAGCCAATTGTTCACCCATCGTATTATGAATTTGTCTAGCTGTATGCTGGACATTTTGTCCAGAAGGATGCTGTGAAAGACATTATAGAAAGGTTTGCTGAAATGCTAAAAGATTACATTAACTGGCTTCCCTTGGTCAACCTTGTAATAAAAGGAAATTAAGTTTGTTTAGCAGGTCTTTCTGCTCATAAACCCATTCTGACTGTTACCAACGACTGCACTGTCTTTCAGGTGATTTTCAGTAACTCCCAGAATAATCTTATCCACAATTTCACCAGGCACTGAAGTAAGACTGACAGGCCAGGGTCTTCTTTCTTATCCTTCTTGAAAATTGGAATGTTTGCCAGGTTTCATTTGACTGGGACCTCTCCAGACTCCTGAGACCACTGTGAGAGAGGTCTCACAATGACATCTGTCAGCTCTCTGAGTACCTTGGGAGGAGTCCCACAAAGCCCCATACACTTATATGCACCCAGCTGGAGCACCAAATCCTGCACAAGTTTGGGGCTGGCTGGGAGGTTATTGTTAGAACAGTCATAGTCCTCTAACTCAGGGCTCTGGGGGTCCCAAAGCCCACCACTGGTGTTGAAGACAGAGGCAAGGAAGGCACTAAATCATAGAATCATAGAATGGTCTGGGTTGAAAAGGACCTTAAAGATCATCTAACTCCAACCCCCCTGCCATAGGCAGGTTTGCCAACCACCAGACCAGGCTGCCCAGAGCCGCACCCAGCCTGGCCTTGAACACCTCCAGGGATGGGGCATCCACAACCTCTCTGGGCAACCTGTTCCAGTGCCTCACCACCCTCTGAGTGAAAAACTTTCTCCTAATATCTAACCTAAATCTCCCGTCTTAATTTAAAATCATTCCCCCTTGTCCTATCACTATCAACACATGTAAACAGAAATAAACATCTCTGCTTTGTCTAAGTCCCTATTTATGAGGTGACTGTTCCCATCAAGAAATGAATCAATGTTATCTCTGGTCCTTCTTTTGCTGTTAACATATTTTAAAAAGACCTTTTTATTGTCCCCCATAGTACTGCCCAGCTTCATCTCCAAGCTTTGGCTGCATGAATTTTCTCCCTATAATGGTAAACAGCATCTCTGTAGTCCTCCCATGTCACCTGACCTTACTTCCAGTGGCCACACACTTTCTTTTTCTGCCTAAGCTCTAGAAGAAGATCCCTGCTCAGACAAGGCAACCTTCTGCCCTGCCTGCCTGACTTCCGACATTTCAGAATTGCCTGTTCCTGTGCTCTTACAAGGTAGTACTTAACATGTGACCAGTACTGAGGGAGCCCAATGCTTTCAAAAGCAGGTTCCCAGGGGACCTTAATAATGAGTTACCTGAGCAGCCTGAATTCTACTCTCTCCATATCCAGGGTTGAAGCTTTGATGGCACTTTTGGTGGCACGATTACCAAAGATTTTAAACTTGACTACTTTGTGGTTGCTATGGTCAAGATTGCCACCAACTGCCACTTCACCCATGAGACACTCCCTGTTCACAATCAACAAATCCAGGAAAGCAACTTTTCTAGTCACCTCCTTTAGTATCTGTACCAAGAAGTTATCATTAAGGTATTTTAGGAATCTCCTGGACCTGTTTGTATCAGCTGTATGGTATTCCCCATTCATGTCTGGCAAGTCACCCATAAGGACAAGGGCAGCTGATCTACAGGTATCTCTCAGTTCCTTAAAGAATAATTCATCAGTGTCATCATCTTGGATAAGTGGCCAACAGCAGACTGCCACAACAGCATCCACTTTATTTGTTTGCCCCCTATTCCTTACCTAGAGGCTTTCAACTGTTTCATTGCCATCTGCAACCTCTGTACATTCAGGCCCTACTTTACATACAGTGCCACCCATATCATGACATGTAAAAGAAAGACATCACATTGTATTCTAGCAACTGAACTCTAATAAACCTTCACTCCAGTCTTATAGAGAAGCATTTTCTTTACTGTTAGTGTCAATGTATGTATTAATACTGCAAGATACAATACTCAAGACAAACCAAAACCCAAAGCCTAGGTAATTCATGTAATTTTAAGTATTGTCAAGATATGCAGTGTTGCCCTTAACAGTCATTTGGACAAATGTATATACATTCATCTATAAATGGGCAGGAACAGAATTTATCAATTCTAGGTTTTGAACACACGTTTAAAAAACATCAAAAGGGGATAAAGATTCTATGAATGGTAATAATAAAACCTACTGACAAAAATTCTCTCAATTACAAGGTCTCTGTAATATATATGGACTATGTCAGAAAGGTACCCTTGAAATTTGTTTGCCTTACTAATTTCACATTTGCTTGAATGATGAAGATGTAAGGAAAAAAAATCTACCTTCTCAATGACGCATTTAACCCACTCTGGAATGGCTTCTAAGTTCACATGCCATACATTGCAAGACTCCTGAGCAGCAGCTGAAGGTTGTGATGTCTATTAAAAAAAGAAATATTGTATTGATATTCAACATTCATGTAAACTTCTGTTGTTTGAACATATCTAGAAATCAGTCTCCCAAATTCAGTAAATATTTTTATTAATAAATGGTAAATCTCAATGCTGTTGGTGCATTCTTTAAGCCAAAAATCAGGTAGCTGCTGTCAATAATACTCTATTTCTGGATCTAAAGACATTGGACAGACTCCACTGTGGAGATGGAGGCGTTTGGAGGTGTTTTTGTTTTGTTTGCAAGAACAGAAAATATGCAATGGCTGATCTTCAAGTATATTAGGAAACTGATTTCACAAGCACTATCACCTCGCTCAATTTTCCAGTAAAGACAGTAAAAATTTAAGTTCTAGTTTATATGAAGACTGTGGTCAGTACTGGATAACTATTCCATGAATAGTTTTAAATTCATTTTCTAAAATGTTTGTTAGAAAAACAATCTGAGAAACCAGGGACTTTTAGGATTTTTTCAATTTTAACTGCAATTGTGTGACCAAATGAAGACAAAATAAATCTGAAAAAGTTGTTAATTAAGATTAGCATAGCATTTCAGTAACTGATACTAAAATAAATAAAAATATCTAACTTCCCTTTAGCACAGGAGTGATACAAGTGTAATTAAAACCTTTTAATATAGTTTAGAATGTCAGTAAATTTATAAGGATGGCTACAACCCAAGAAAACTCTGTTGAGTGTCAAAGTCTTAAATTCAGTTGTAAAAAGTGATGAACATCAAAAAACAAAAAACAAACACTGACTCCTATGTTATGGAACTCACGGTAGGAAAAAATTTATTATTATGAAAATTGAAAGGGGGGCTATATACAGAAGACAGAAACTTTCAAAAATTTTCCACTTAATGACAGAAGAACTTAAAATATACAAATAGATTCATTTATCATACTCATGCCACATCTTCCTCCTGTCTATGGAGACTGCCTGTACTCCAAATTAGATATAATTCTAATATAAATTTTTGATAGTGCATTCATAACTTCAACATTTGTCTTTTAGGTTTCTTCTAAGAACCTTCTTTTACTCATAGTCCAGCTACATCTTTCATTGCAAGTAAAAAATCCAACAGTGAAAAAAATATACTAAAAACATTACTCTTCTCATCTGAGTACATTCTTGCCACCCACTGCCTTAGAAAGCAGCACTAAGTTACATTTTTTATCTGCTATCTACATAATTAAAGAGTGCTTTCAGTCCTGTGCACACGGAAGATGGCCCTCTGCTAGCAACTGAACGTTCAACCACATTCTTCCATGAAAGGATTGAAAATCCTCCCCAGTAAAAAACAAACAAACAAACAAACAAAAATTAAATCATGCATAAAACAAACAAAAGCATTAAGCATGAAAAATATTCCGGAACCTCAAGCTCTGTAAACAAAGGGAGTGCACTATTAGAAATTTAATCATTAAAAAATGTTAAAAAATAGGAAGGAATTCATCTTCTTTCTAACAGTATATATAGGTTAGGACACTGAGATCCCATCTGTTATTATGGGTACCTGGCTCCACCCATGTTAACCATAGATCCTGAAATACAGGACAGCATAGAGCAGCGACAACTGAGTCACCTTGGACCTACAACAGCATATGCATGTTGGTACTGAATGTACAGCTCTGCTTGACAGGTGTGTCTTACTACTTTGATAGTGTGCCACACAACCCCTTGGAACCAACTGAATGTGTCTGCAGAGCTATGATGGTTTAGGAAATCTACACTAGACTTGATTTCCCAAAGATATCCCCTTCTACAAAAGGAAATAGAAGGTGAAAAAAAATGCAACATGAACTGAAATTGAAAATATAATTTGTGTACTTTGCAATGTGAGGAAGACAAGAGCATATTATGTGAGTTATTTTAATGACAATGTGTCCCCATAGCCTGTACAGAAAAGTGGAGGTTTCTAGTATGTATGCAACAGGTCAGTCTTTGCCTACCCTCTAGCAGGTACCTTCTCACATGCAGGCATGACATCCACTGACATGTATGATCTCTGTAAGAACAGTGATGTATTGGAACTGAAGTATTTTTGAAAGTGGGCTTTCATTTTACAAAGGGAGTAACTCCAGTAATAAGGCACTTAGCAATTATACTATTTAAGTACAAGTTCAAACAAAAAAATTAAATGCATTAAAAGTGAAAAGATTTTAGTTTAAATAAAGTTATTCTTGTCAAGAAACATCTGCAGTTTCAGATACTTAAGTTTTCAGGTAGTGTTTAAGTATTTGTTAGGTCCAAATATTGCTGACTTTGATTGCATTATTTATTGAAAAGGAATAATATTACTAATAAACTTTTGCTTCAGAAATTTTATAAAACCATGTAAAAGCTTTACTTTTGTATTGTAAGAGAGTTGCATAATAAGTAGGGGCACTACATTTTAAGAAAATGGAGCTTTTAACTTTAAAATAAATATTATTCTGTACGATCATTTTTCTCTTTATTTTAATGATAATGGTGTGAGTCACTAAGTCCTATTTTAACCTGGCAGGGCATCCCCCTTCACGGCAGGCAAATCTGAGTGATTTATGTGCAAAGACTATCCCCCATTTTTTTAAAATAAGTAGCAAGAGTATCTGAGGTAGGTAACACTATACATATTACAGGAGCTAGTAGACAAATGTATCATGAATACCAGCCTTCATGTTGCAGAACGTAAAGGTGATTGTTTCTTACTTGGTTTCAGTAGCATTACTGCTTACATTCTTCTCTATATTTTAATGACATATATTTTAATTTATCCACAGGAAAAATTAAGTGAAGGCAAATCTAATAGTTCTCCTTTATTTCAAACCAATGGCACTGGAAAAAAAAAGGAAAAAAAAAAAAAAACAAAAAACAACCAACAACAACAACAGACATTATACTTACATCGGATGGTTCTTTTCCATGACATTTTGCAAGGCAGTTAGAATTTGCTATGTATTTTCTACATCTCCAGCAACGTAGCACGTCAGTCTCTTTGCTATTCATTTCCACTTCTGATTCTTCAGCTCTGTTTGTCTATTTGAAAAGACCACAAAAATGTACAATTCAGTCACCTGTTAAAATTACGTATGGTTTCGTCTTGCAACCTCAAAGTCTATCAGTCATCTCTTCACGATGGACGAGACCAATACTCTGTTTATAAGCATTCTCTGATCATGTACAGCACACCATCTAAACACTTTAGCTAGCAAAGAGAAACATCCGTTTTTGTTTTCAGGCTGCAAGGGAAACTGAAAAAAAAAAAAGCCTAGAAAATAAACCAACTTCCTCAGTGCTTACACAATAGATGAGAACTTCAGCCTTCCCATTTAATATTGCCTCTTCCACACTATACTACTTCCCAGCCTATGTCCATAGAAACAAGTCATTGTTATCCCACACATTTAATACACACACATACACATTTATGCGATGTCACATAACAAAAGTGAATGCTGACATAAAAACAAAGGTTGTTTACTCGGTATGTCCCAGGAGGCTTGCTACAGGGAGGTGGGAGAATCAGTGCTACAGCTGTAACAGAGCTTTTCAAAAACCAGAATCAACCTTCTTGTAAAACAGATTCAAATTAAGACTTAAATTAAGAAGGGCAAGATGAGTATTTTTCTTTCTTTGTGCCTTGCTATGTTTCAATGTTTCTTTGGTCTACTCTAACCTTTTTCCAAAGCCTTCTCTTTTGCCATGCTTTCTCCAAATGTCCCCCTCTTTTCTACATACTTCTTTCTGTTCCACCCTCTTGTGCTAGCTACATGGAAAAAAGCTAAAAATACCTTTACATATACACACTCAACTGGATGGGTATGCCAACTCACAGTGCTAAATTGCACCGTCCTTGCTAACAAGGAGGCAGTAGCATAAAACTCAAACCAGTATTGAAAGAATCTCTATTCTTCTATAGTCCAAACATCTGGTTTAGAAGTTCTTTCAACAATTTCATTTTAGTATATTTTTCACTGAGGTCATCAACACCAGATGCCTGTACAGCTATGTGGCTTATACATAAAAAACCTGTGCTCTTCCCCATTTCTGTCTTGCCTTCTCCTGCCTTGTTTTCTGAATGGAAGACTAGGAAATGAACGCACACATTGGTTATTCATTGTTTCTCATTTATATCTGAGTTCTTCTCTCATGGGATATCCTACTTTTTCAAACTATGTAGACAGTCTAGACGGTATGGCTTGACAAGGAAGAGCTAAAACATCACGTGCATTCAGTAGACTCTTAGCTCAATGTACACACAACTTTTTGTAACCAGATCCACACTAAGCTTAGAAAGTGAAACGAGGGCAATCATTAAGCCTTTTCTCGCAACGTCAAAATAAATTAAGATGAAATTTTATCAAGATTCCATTTTTCTTCCTTTCCAGATAAATAAACATATGTAGTTAATGTAAGTTAAGATGGCCAAGCAAAAGATCATGGAAGAGACACTTGCAGAAAAGGCAGAATTTATGCTAGAAGCCTGTCTTGTTCATGATAAAAATTTGATGATTCAGAAATTTGATGATTCGGAATCTCAACTTTTTATTAACCTTGCTCTGTGAAACACTGTGAAAGTGAGTAACATTAAAAAAAAGAAAAAAAAAAGACAAATTTAGGCTCTGAAAGATTTTACAGGTAGTGTGCATCACTTTACAGTGATAAATACAGCATTAGACTTCACAGGTTATTGAAGGAGTGATTACCAGTTATGAGTGTGTATCACTCCCACACCTGTAAAGCTGTTGTAATTAATTTATTCTTGGCAGTTTCATAACATGCTTCTAAAATTCATTTATTCTTGTAACAGCTCAGTGGGAACCTCAGATCTAAGACCAACAAGGAAGGCCAGACAGACTTTTTGCCTAAGGCTTGCTCAAATAGGCATTTCAGGTACAGCCGTATCCCCATATGCCTCTAAAGATACTGCAGTTAGTGACATCCATCTTGTATACCATATATCCTGTGTACTCAAATGGTATATATTTAAGTCTCTGTATATAGCCTGTTCTCCTTATCATAACTGTTCTAGAAAAAACAAACAAACAAAAAGCCCTGCTTTGCTATCTGTTCAGCAGCTGCTTCATTTGAGGCTAGTGATGCTTCCTGGTTGAAGATATCTGAAGTGATGTAAACATCTCCCTTTCCTGAACATTATCTAGCAAGCAATCACTGTTACACTGCAAAATGAAAGCTCCTTTGTTTTTTTTGATAAACATTTTAAAAGTATTTTCTTAGTTCTGCATAAGGCTTTTATTTAAAAATACACTTTAGTAAGATAAATGAATGTATAATGTATTATAGATACAACAATCTGCATACCACAGGTTGCATTTTGTATGACCAAAAATGCTGACAGTGAACTATATGAAAAAAAATATCCTTAAAGTGCAAATACTTTTTAATACAATATTACAGTAGGCGTAGGTATTCTTCTGGCCTAGCAGAATTTAAAAATGAAAGTTCCTGTTGGTCTATTAAAATTCTGCATGTATGTGCCCTTTTGCAGGTCTTACTGAGGGCAGAAGAAATGCTATAATTGTACATTAACACATTACAGAGCTTTCTACAAGCACCATGTTAGAAAACAGCAAATGAGACATTTCTGATTTTTTACATGAGTGTTCATTCCTCTTTTGATTTGCATATAACTTAAACTGGAACTCAAATGAAAGCACACACACAAAGAATTGTGAAGTGTTTTTATTATTCAAATGCAGTTTAACCATAGTGTTCTGGATGTATTTTAGCAAATTTTCATCTCTCGCAGTTTGCATTTAGAACTGTGAAAAGGCATATGGTTCTCACTTTGCGTCGTCTTTCAGCAAAAATGCCGACATAAAGGCCAGAGATTCCATTTTGAGAGGCAGGCATGCAGAGACTAGATAGTGTCACTCTCAGCAGGCCTTTTCAGCTTGGCACAGGGCCATGTTTGTTGTGGCTGTACTGCTTTCAGATCAGTTGCCTTGTGCAAGCTCATGTTTTCCTCCAAAATAGCATGCAGACATATACGAGTGTAAAAAAGCCTACTCTCCTCTGTGGCTTCTTTTACATCCTTCAAACTTTTCTTCCTGTGACTCAGTCCCAGAAAAGCCAAGAGCAGAGGGTTCCTTCCCAAGTCAGGCACTCAGTCCTCTTTCTTGAGAAATGTCTGTCTAACCTTCCCTTACAGACTTTTGATGGAGATTTCTCAGCCTTCCCAAACCATTTCATTACCTTGTTATCTCCTGTCATTATAGCCTTTCCCCTTACATCTAACCTGATTTTTTGTGCAATTTAAATCTTACTCTTTCTCTTATTTGCTGTGAATGCAGAGGACAAAATGTCTCCTTTTCTTCTGTGCAGCAACATTTTAAAACTTTGAGCACTCACATATCAGCTTCTCTTCAAGCTTGTCTTTGGGCTAAATAAATTTAATTCTTTTACTTTCTCCTCACAGATCATGATTTCTTGATCTCTGTCACTACTATTCAGCTATTCGGTGAACTCTTTCAAATGGGTCAGCTATTCTTGCACAGCAGTTTTCAAATCTGGCTGCAGAACACAAAATGAAGTAGTACTAGCCCTGAATTGATCATTCAGATGATAAAAATTTCCATGAGGGTAAAAAGAAGAGAACGCTTTTTTAGGGTTGAAAATAATACAAAACTCACTAGATCTTTTTTAAAATGTTGTTTCTTACATTTATAAGGACAGGAAATACTGTAAGATTAAATAACTATTCCAATCGCAAGTAAATTTCACATGCAATCTCTGCATAAGATCTCCAAGATTTTCAGATTCATACATGCTCATCAATATGTTAAGGGAAGAAGAAACAATAATCACATTTTTTCCTTTCTCTCACTCCATCTGGAAAACTTATGAGCAACAACACTGAAAGCTAGTGGGACTATTTGCAAAGAAAACACTAAAAATGAGGTGAAGGATCAAGTGGCAGACAGCAATCAAAGAAATGGCACAGAGCTGATCTGCTTCCTGTTTACTTATCATTTCTTGAATAGGATGCTTTCCCTTTTGGCATCTTCTCATAAGTAGGAAGTCCCCTTTGATATCTATATCTATACAATTTGGATTGTGTTAAGAAACAATGTATTAAGCTCTGACCATTTATAACGAAAAAGATTGCTGAAAAACATGAAGCCCCTCCCCCACATTTTTCAAATGTGCAAAGTGAATGACTAAACATAAAAATATATTTCTGTTGAAATCCTGTTCAAGGATTTCCCTGCAACTAGCTTCACTTGCCTCTCAAAAACATAAAACTAAAAGAATGGGTAGAGCAGAACACATGTTTTTTGATGCTTTTTTCTTCAAAAGTCATCTATGACCCCTTCAGGATGCCACAGCCACAAGGATGACAATAATAATTAGGTTGCAGCAAGGAATTAGGGCACAGAAACTTGAGCATTAGTTACAGGGAGCACTGTAAAAAACAGTAGATGCATGCCAGCTTTGAGGTAGGGTGGCGAAGACAAGCCAGATGAGCTGTCCTGGCCAACAAGTGCCCAGAACCAGAAGTTCCTGCTCCCAAGAAGGCAGGAACGGACACTTTGCTAAACAAGGAAACAATCCTGGAAGGCATTCAGGCACACGTGAAAACTAACTGCAAACTTCCAATGTCTGAAGTTTTTCAGTTTTGAGGAGACACGTCTAAAAGGACACTTAAGAAGCATTTCTCAATGAAGTAACTGTTATGCAGGGAGAAAGAAAACAATGTTTAAGGAACTGTCTCCAGGCTGCCAGAGAAGCAAAGCAGCACGGCGGGTTTAGTGTCATCCAGGCTGCTCCTGTGTCGGCTCCTGCTGGATAGTGAACTGTTTTGCCAGTTCAGCTATTGTTGTGGGATCAGCTCCCATAACATGGTCCACTGGTTGACGAGACAGGGTGACGAGACTCCCTCTTGCAGCAAGAGTAGCCCACATAAATTGGAAAGCAGTTAATGTAAAAATGGGAAAGAACGTGTTACTTGCAAGGTGTTACTTAATTGCTAACAAATCCTACTGCATGCTGGCAAAATGGATGGGCGTAGAAAATACAGCAAGAGAACGCGGAGTGCTTAAATCGCTTTGACAAGGAACAGACAAAACAGGTCAGCGGGAAGCCAGGGATCAGCGCGTACGCTTTTTCTCTCATGCGATCCCACAGGCTGTCTCACGACTGCTCTCTGCTTTTGCACGCACAAACACCAGCCTCTGCACAAAACCGAGGACCAAACAAACACGCACACCATGCGGGCGTCCCGGTGCGAGGCTAGCACCCGGCCACAAGCCGCCGGCCGCCACCCGTGGCCCGGCCCAGGCCCTGCCGCAGGGCAGCGGGGCACGGACCGCAGGGCACCGGCCGCAGGGCAGCGGGACACCGGCCGCCTCCAGGCCGCCCTCCGGGCGATTCTGGTGCTGACAGGCGGCGGCAGCGCCGCTAAGTTCACTGCGAGGAGAAGCCGGGGCTCCCCGCTGCTCGCAGCGCCCCCCGCCCCGCCGCCCCGCGGGCAGGTGTCGGCCCCGCGGCCCGCGCCCCCGACGCGCCGCTTACCGGGGCCGCGCCGTGCGAGGGAGGCTGCGAGGAGGAGGAGGAGGCGGGGAAGGGGTTGCGCAGCGGCAGCTGCTCCTGCGAACGGGAAGAGACGGGAGACAAACGGCAGCGGAAAGCGCTCGGCGAGAGCCGAGATCGGCCCCCTCCCCGGCGGCCCTGCCCGCCGTGGAAGTCGCCCTGCGGCCGGCCGGTTCCCCTCGGCAGCTGCCTTGCCCTGTCCCTGCCGCGGGGGGCCGGGGAGGAAGGCGGCGGGCGGCGGCCGGGGCGGCCCGCGCCGCGCCGAGGCCTGAGGGTGGCACGGCCTCTCGGCTCCTGACTGGCAGAGGGGGAGCCGGGGTGGGGTCGGCCCCGGCGGCAGGGTGTGACCGAGGCGGTGGGCGAAGTGAGCTGGAACGTTTCAGTAAAAATTGGAAGATTTGAGTGTGTGTGTATGTGTTGGGGGGAAGCGGTCCCTGTCCGTAAAGGGGGGAGTACAGGTACTCGCTGACGCGTCAGGCTGCTGCTTCAGGTGCGCAGCGCGGTGCTCGCCGTGCTTGGGGCTCTTCAGGGCCAAGGAACAAGCCCTGGCCCAGCTCACAGCCAGGGGCTGGGGCCAGGGCGATCAGAGGACACACAACCGCCAGCAAGCAGTCGTGTATTGCTGCCTGTCAGCTCATCAGCAGCCTCTGCGTATTTTAATAGGCACCAAAGGAAAGAGGAAGTTTTAAACTAAATAAGGAACAACAACAAAGTAAATTCGTGAACTTTTACACAGAGTTGCTGTAAATCATGTAGGGCAGCATGGGAGAGAACCCAGACACAAAAGTGAGTTCAGTAGCAGATGCACCAGAGGGTCGTGCTGCCATCAAGGGGAACGTTGAAGGGGTGGAGAAGCAGGCTGACAAGAATCTCATGAAAATCAACAAGAAGCGCAGAATCTTGCACCTGGGGGGGGGGGGGGGGGGGGGAACCCCAGGCACCAGGACAGGCTGGGGGCTACCCAGCCGGAAAGCAGCTCTGCAGGAAGGGACCTGGCGGTCCTGGTGGACACCAAGCTGAATGTGAGCCAGCAATGCAGCCTTGCAGCAGGAAGGTTCATAGTGTCATGGGCTGCATTAGTAGAAGTGTCACTGGCTGGGCAAGGGAGGTGATCTTTCTTCTCCATTCAGCACTGGTAAGGCCACAGCTAGAGAAGTCCTGCATCCAGTTCTGGGCTCCCCAGTGCGAGAGAGACATGGATGTACTGGAGAGAGCCCAACAAATGGCCACAAAGATGAAGGAGCTGGAGCATCTCTCCCATGAGGACAGACTGAGAGAGCTAGGACTGTGCAACCCGGAGATGTTGAACATCCCCTCTGGCTTGGGGGAATCTTCTCAATGTGTATAAACAACTCTGCAGGGTGCCAGGCTCTTTTCAGTGGTGCCCAGTGGCAGGAGAAGAGTCAATGGGCAGAAACTGGAAAACATGCGGCTCTGTCTGAACATCAGGAAGCACTTCACTGTGTGGGTTATCAAGCAGTGGTAGAGGTTGCCCAGAGAATTAGAATTAGAATAGTTCAATTGCTAGGGACCTACAAAGATTACTGAGTCCAACTGCCAGACCTATTCAGGTCTAATCAAAAGTTAAAGCACATTCCTAAGGCCATTATCTTGAGCAGGGGTGGGCAAAGAGATTGTGGAGTGTCCCTCCTTGGAGATACTCAAAAGCATTTGGACATGGTCCTCAGCAAACAGCTCTAAGTTGGTCCTGCTTGAGCAGGGTGTTGGACCAGAAGACATCCAAAGGTCCTTTTCATTCTCAGCCATTCTGTGATTCTGCGATACCACTGATGTTTGCTATTTGCTATGCTGTTGTTCTAACAGACTGCTTTCTAACAGAGGTATTATTTAGTCTGTTGTTTCTTGGCAGAGTGTATAGATTTATTCAGTTCCAGATATCTAAAGTTCTATTCATGTGAAGAGATTTCAAAGAATAGCATGATACAAATAACAATAAATATTCATTCAGAAAGTCTTATGTTTTTCAATAACTACAGTTAACTAAAATACTTGATGCTTGTTGGTTTTGTGGTTAAACACTATAATTGCTTGTGTTTGTTAAACAAACAACAACAAAACACACAACCTCCTCCCCACCCAAAATTACCCTGGATTATGTTCAACTATTTACCTGTCTTATTGTTTTCTTTCTCCATGGTTAGAAATGCTGTTGTTTATATTTTTGAGAAACGGATTGTTAGGATTAATCACTAAATCCTTTTAGCGAGTAATACATTTGGTGAGATGTTGTGCTAATTGCTTCTTTTTCCTGTTCTATGTAGACCCAGTAAAGAGGGTCTACATAAAGATGTTCACAGGTAGCACGCTAAAAATAATTAAGTTCTGTTGTGCTGTGCCATGATTGCCCAGTAATCTTATGTAGAATAGAGAGACTTATTTTGAAGTAATTTCCAGTATGGTACAATATGTTCAAATTTTAACTAAAAGTACCATTTAGAAAAAGCAGTATTTATCAGTAATGAATAGGTATAAGGCATTGTATAGCAGACAATTAGTAAAGTCATGTAGAACAAGCGAAATAAGGAAATGAATGGAGTAAATAAAAGAGCTGCTGATTTAGAACTTCATCTTCAGAGTTAAAAGAAATCAGATCAGAAAGCTTTTGCTATTTTAAAAGTTTGTCATCTCATTTGATTCTTCTTAAGGAAGATGTAGGGTTGGATTAAGGGGATTTATTGGCATCCCATGCTTACAGAGAAATATTGAAGATGGCACTGGGGAAAGAAATGAAAGACACTGTATGGCTTTTGTCATAGAAATAGCAAATAAAATGAGGAAAGATAAAACCTTTCTTCTACTTATGAGATTATATTTTGAGAATTTTTGTTCAGCATCTTTGACTTTATTGAACAAAGGGAAAGTGTGCTCAGCTGTGTGGTTAGCTGTATTTAGTGTCTTACAGGTAGTTTTTGTCTGTCATAGGATGAGGACAAGGCAGCTGGCCTGTGTGAGGTTAGAGAGGGTAAAGTGATCAGTAAGAATGTTAATGGATATTGCTTGTGTTGTGGCTTTAGCATACATGACAGCCTGGTACAGAAGTTAGCTCTTAAACTTGTATAGGTATGAAGTGCTTTTTTTGTTGGGATGACCCCTTAGGTCTACAGTGGGCAATGCAAGTAGCAGTACCAGTACCAAACTGAGAGACAATAAAACAGAAAACAGAATATTTTTGACCTACTGTTGAGACAAGGATGGGATATCAGGAAGGCTATAATGAAGGCTGTATGCAGAGAATTATTGAACACTGCAGAATGCACTCCAGTGGTGCCATCCTTTGTGCATGTCTGGTGGCACATACTGCTTTCACCTCCATGGCACATGGATAGTATGTTTGGTTCACAAGTGCTGTAGGAACATTGCCCTGGCTTCTAGTGGTGGTAGCCACAACAGGGACATGTTCTCCTTGCCAACAATGATGCTGAACTGGAAAAAAAAAATATTAGCTACTTAGGAAATTGGATTACTAGACTTTTACTCCTGTAGTGTTCATTTCTTTACCAAAATACATCTAAAATAGAAGAAATTACATTTTGTCCAAATATTCAACAGTGAACTAAAGATTACCCTAGGCATTAACCCAGTTCTGTAATACCTGGCCCTTTGACACATTATGAGAACAATCCCAGACATGAGTAGACTGGGAGAAGAATTATTAAGAGCAGTCTTGCAGAGAAGGATTTGTGGGTTCTGGTGGACAAAAAACTTGACATGAGCCAGAAGTGTGTGCTTGCAGTTAAGAAAGCCTTCTGCATTCTGGGCTGCATCACCAGAGGAGTGGGCAGCAGGTCGAGGAAAGTGATTGGGAAGGTGATTGTCCCCCTCTGTTCCACCCTTGTGAGGCTTCACTTGGGGTGCTGTGTCCTGGTCTGGGACCCCCAGCACAAGAAAGACATGTACCTGTTAGAGCGGGTCCAAGAGTACCATGAGGATGGTCAGAGAGCTGGAGCACCTCTCCTATGAAGCCAGTCTGAAAAAGCTAGGGAGCTTTTCTTTTACAGGCTTGTGCAGCCTGGAAAAGAGAAGGATCTGGGGAGACCTCCTTGTGCCTTTCAGTACTTAAAAGGGGATTATAGAAAAGATGGAGAGCGACTTTTTCTACGGGCAGATAGTGATAAGACAAGGGGTAATGGCTTTAAATTAGAAGAGATTATTTCATTTAGATTAGATATTCAAAAGAAATTATTTACTGTGAGGGTGGTGAGGCACTGGGACAAGTTGCCCAGAGAAGCTGTGGATGCCCCATTCCTGGAAGTGCTCAAGGCCAGGCTGGATGGGGCTTTGGGCAGCCTGGTCTGGTGGGAGGTGTCCCTGCCCATGGCAGGGGGTTGGAATGGGGTGATCTTTTATATCCCTTCCAGCCCAAGCTGTTGTATGATTCTATGTGATTATACTGTCACCATCAGCTGGGTTTGTCTCTAACACCTGCATATCTATTATTTGATTAATTGTGCTGGAGGAAATTATCTTAGGAAATGGCCAGAGAGTCAGCATTAGGAAACATGAGTGAAGAAATAGAATCTGTTATGCAGAACTTTCAGGACTTGATGCTGAGCACAGGAAGAAATTTATTGTTGCCATTAACTTCTCTTTCTTATCCTAAGCAGCTTGCATATTTGAATATCATTATATTAGCAGAACAGCATTATATTAGCAGAACCGCAGTGAGAAAACCCCTGTTTCACCTTTCACCATAGGATTCATTGTTAGAAAAACTTAGGTGACTCTAGGCATTTCAATAACCATAAAGCACAACATTTCACTGTGTGGAGATTACCATCTTGCTCTTTATAGTCCTTTTAAAAAATACACCCTGATTTTCAATCTGATTTACCATTGAAGAAATCTTACTATTACAAAGTAAATTGTAAGAAAATGACATTTCTTTCCCTTTCCCTTGAAGATAATGGTTTATATTTGCAGTTAAATTTCCAAATCTGATTTGTGAAGCTCATCATACTCCTATATGAAATCTCTAGACTATACAGAAAATCCATCTTTTAACAAACCATAAACTTTATTTTTGCTTCCTTTCAAAGGACAATCAGATCAGTCTAAAATTGCTGTGTATGGTCATAGGCCATGTTAGAGCTAGGGTAAACATTTTTAAAGCATCTAAGTCACTCAGGGCTAGATCTAATAAAGCAACTCTTGATACCACTTTCTTTCCTGGTAGTCACTTGTTCACTGGAATGGAATCTTTAACAGTGTTATATGCAGGAATCTCCTCAGTGCTTCAGAATCCTGATGATCTAGGAATCCTGTCGTCCTGAGGCAGGAAAAAGAAAATGCCACAAAGATTATATGTTCTGAAAACTGTTCAGGCTGTTGAAGTTTATTAGTTTGTGTTCTGTTTATTACCTGTTGGGATCTAGTTCCTGCAAATGAAGGCACTTAAATGGATATAGAACTAAGATTACTACTCTCCATAGCCTGTTCATTCATCCCACATTTCCTACAATCTGAGAGAACATACTAATTAACCAGGTAAAGATAAAAACACTCTGTCTTTTGCTCTGTGGTGTCCCAGCTTCAAAGAATTTAAGATCTGTGTGACTATACACAATGGAAGAGAACATGCCCGTGCCCAAAGGATTGTAGTACTCACATGGGAAAGGGAATTTTACTGATCTTCAAGGACTGACTTCTGAGTTTTACTCTAAGCAGACATGTAGAAATTCATTAACAACCCTTTGAAGAGGGTTCTGTGCTATTTTATATTTAGTTTAGGTAGCAAGGTAAAAAAATAGTGACATTACCAATAAGCCTGTCATTGTAAATTTTGATAAGGGTTTTTGATTAACTTGTTTCATTTTAAGTTAAATGGAAAGATAAACAAAACTATATTTTCAAGTAAAGTGCTTGACTTGAAGAGTGATCTTAGATATGCTAAAGAAAGTGATATCAAACTGCAGTTTCATTAACTCAGCCGGTCTGAAATGCTCAGGAATTTGAATGGAGAGGTTATCTGGAATTAAAATTTATTTCAGCTACAAAGAATATATACCCAAGCAAGGAAAAGGCTTCCAGAAATAATGCTAGACCTAAATGAACAGTTATCCAAAGAAGGATTTAGAAATATATGGATACCTACAACCAATAGGAAAGAACAGAAATGAGTAAAAAAAGCTGATCAACAAAATTATTCCTTAAAATGTAGAGTAAGAATAAAAATTGTTTAAGCCACAGCTGAATTAGAACTTGCAAAGAATATGAAGAAATGGAAAATATGAGATTCAGGTGAATAATATTCAAGATTATGTGCTTGGAATCTGCTAACAAGAGTTTTTCCCATTGATGGAGGACTAATTAATAAGAAGGAGAAATGTTAGAGTATAATAATTGGTCACAGGATATCAATGCCTTGAAAAGGCAAATTGTGACTTGGACTTTGGATGTATTTCCAGTACGTATAGAGGAATATCAATGCTTTGGTAATTCTTAATTTGAAATCATACAGATAGTTGTAATCACCCATTTTCAATAAAGAAATTAAAGATAGAGTAGATAAAAGAAGTACTAATAGGAAGATCAAAATGGAGAGAGCTAGTCTTATTGGAAGACAAAATTAGCTTTGCTTAGGTCAGCAAAACAAATGTTGAGAAAGTTTTATCTTGCTAGGTAATCAGTGAGAAAATAAAAGAGATTACAACAACTCAGAGAACTAAGTAAAAAATAGTTATGAATTGGTTGTTAAGAAATATAAGGTGGAAATTAAAAAGTTGTAGCTGTCTCAGTAGGGAAATGAATGGAATTTTTCATGGAAGTGTTACGGAAGTATTACAGAAAAACAGTAACTACTGTGAAGGTGAAGTACAGCTGTATGAAATCAAGCTTACAGTACTTGGTTGGAATTCAAGATCTGGAAGGTTCTGGAAGTGTTATTACACACTCTCTGTTATCTATCTATATATTTATTTATCTATTTATTTATTTATCTATTTATTTATTTATTTAAAATCTTACACTTTCTGGGAAAAGTTTGTCTTTGATAATTTGCTACCTTGTGATGGACTGTGTTTCTGTGTACTTAGGTATGATTTTCCTGTCCTGGAAGAAGCCTCATCAGTGCTTGAATATAAAACCAAAATTTCCGAACAAATGTAAAAATATATTTTTATATCGTTTAGAAAGGATATAAAGGGTATTTTATTTTATTTTATTTTATTATTATTTTTTTCCAGTGCTGCTCTTAATCAAAAACGCTGAACAGCTCTCTGCACAATAATTTTGATTGGTGAAGTTTAAGCTTTCATGAGATTCCACAATCACATGCTGTTTTATCATTGCCTAAATTATTTTTTTTTAATTATTTATTTGTTATATAGCTTGTAAGAGCACCCTAGGATTCACTCCATTTCTAGAATTGTCAGTTTCACTTTTTTAGTAGGAATCGGTAGAAAGCAGTGAAAGTTCGTTTCGCTCATTATTGCTAATATATGCACGTAACAGTGTTGTTCTAAGGCTGTTATATTATAAATAAATGAATCACTCTGTTAAACTGAAAATCGTTTTTAGTGTATAGTATCATCAAAAAAAATCAGCTTTTAAACATTGTTTTTCTTTTATATAGATTTATGTATGCATGATATATTTAATCTTATATTTTATGAATATTAAATAGAGAGAAGCAAATTGTCTGACTGCTGAAGAAAACAATGTGATCTGTTTTTCTTTTTAGAAGTCAGACTAGGTTAAAATATCTCATTCTCCTTGAAAGTAGTTTAAAGTCTTAATTTTATAGGATTTTTTAAATGGACATATACTGTGAACAAGACATTTTTGCATAAATAATGATTTACAATGATTTTGCGGTTGTTTTATATTCCTTTTCCTTTTCTATTAATGTATTTCTCATCTCTGTTTTTAGCCTATTAAATTGCTGGAATTTATCAACTGAAAAAGCATGGTATATTGCAAATAATCACTGAGCAATAAATTCATCTACACATTACTTCAGAGTTAGCTTGTTTACATACGTGTTCCAGTTATGTTCCATAATTAACAGGTTTAGTTATGAAAAACTTCTTTGTTTTACACTCAGAGGATGATATTCTCATTCAGATACCAATTTTAATTGACATAAATCATTCTAAGATATTTTCTGTCTTTCCTTTTTTGAAAATGTTGTTGATTATTTATATTTCATGGTTTCTGAATCAAGAATTGTGGTCTGATGTATGCTATTTTGTGCTTGGGATATGCAATTTGAAGGTGTAATAAAATATAGGACTTTGAAGCTTTATCTTTCTAACATGATACTGTGTTCAAATATTCTTTTGTTGTCAAAAGAACCACCTACTCTCATGCCTGATTATGCATAATATTTTCACTATTACTGAAATATGATGCCTGTGAATTCTGCTGCCAGTTCTTACAGAGATCCAAAATTCTCTTCTTGTCATATAATCATCTAAAATGTGTAATATAATAAGTCACTACATTAAACAATGTTTTCACTTTAGTTATGTATCTGTTACCAGTCTTTATCTCAATTGAGAGTTACTGTGCTGCTTTTGCTGTAGAAGCCAATCTGTAATCCTTAAATGTAAACTTTGGTTTATCCAAACAAAAGTACCTGCTAAAGCAACCATTTCAGATACCAGAACTAAATACTGATTCGCTGAAAGGAGACTCCCTGGTTTAGTGAGGTGATTCAGGGCAGCTGCGTGCCTCACAGAGGCAGTGAAGGGTGAGATCCCCAAAGGGCGATTTTCTGTTCCAGTACTGAGTAGGATGCTGCCAGAGCTAGTGAGTAAGAACTCACGCCCATGCAGTCATGATGCTCAGCTCTCTTCAGGTCAAAGCACTGATGCTAACAGAGCAGTCACTTTTATGGCCTTTGATATGGTTTAGTCACATCCCCACCTCATGCTCAAGGTGCAGTGGACTTAAGGACAAGGCTATGGACGCATGACTTCTGAGCAAGACGCTAGGCTTAAATGTTTAGACAACCGTGTGGTTCATAATGTGGACATATATAAACTGCAGGCACTTAAAGGACTAGTTGGCCATCAAAAACTGGTATTCTGAGTGTTTTTTATGATTTTGGCACAAAGCTTGGTTTAGATACCAACACATATGACTCCAGTGCTACTTAAAATGCTCACATATTTATAATAATGGTAAGTATCACATGGCCTTCCAGAGCAACAGCAGCAGACCAGGTTAAATACCTGAGAGCACCTCAAATGGCACTACAAACTTTGTTACTCACAGCTGAACTGAGTCATAACAGTCCATCAAAATGTATCCAAGATGCCCCCCAAAGTAGCTGTTCCCCCCCCCCCCCCAAAAAAAAGTATTTCAGTTTTAAAGGCCTTCAAATTCTGATGCCAAAGACAGTGTAATGCTTAACGCATTGCATCTGATCTAGAATTATGTTCTTAATTACTCGTTTGCTATAGTTGTTCATATGTCCAATTAGGTTCATGTGTTTACTTTCATAATTATGCTAAGACGTTCATACATGTTTATAAATGTTTGATTTGTGTAGCATTTTATTATCTTCCCTATGTGGTTTAAAACAAGGGATACAAGAATGATATGAATGTTAAATTCATTGTTTATGAATATCCAAAGGTTTTAATCATACAGTGCATAACTTCAGAGCAGATTTTAATCTGAACAAGAACAAGGCTTGGAGAGAAATTCTAGACGATTGAACACTGAATCTGAGCCATTTTATGGAAAACACCATATATAAAGAGAAAACTCCATGAGAAGGATGGATGGAATTACCATGTTAAGATGTGGAGCTGATCTATACTCATGGTAAAGATGTCATTCAGGTGAAAGATACTTAGAGTTTAACTTGAGTGGAATGGAATAAGGATATATGGGTAGAAATAGATAGTACAAATTATAATTCAAGCTGCAACAGGGGAGGTTCAGGTTGGATATCAGGAAAAGTTTCTTCACCGAGAGGGTGGTTGTGCACTGGAACAGATTCCCCAGGGATGTAGTTGCAGCACCAAGACTGTCAGAGTTTAAGAAGTGTTTGGACTGTGCTCTTAGTCATATGGTCTGAATTTTTGGTAGACTTATGTGGAGGCTAGGAGTTGGACTCGGTGATTCTTATGGGTCCCTTCCAACTCAGGATATTCTATGATTTTATAATAGTATGAGGAGCAGTATATATGATTGTATATATACATTTATAGGTTGTGATTCAGTTTACAGTTGGATAAAGGACAGCTACATTCTTGTTAAAGCTCTACAAAGTCAAGAGTACTTTGTACACTGAGTTACGGGATCAAAGATAAGATGGTGATTTACAGAGATATAAAGCTGTAAATTGAAGTACAATCAGTAAAAAGGATAAAAATGTGATATTTATATTTTCATATTTATAGAGAGCATATTGGTTTTAGAAGCCTTTATGCATCCATCAAAGCTTGGCTGGTGGCTGTGAAACACACCATCTTTGCAACATAACCTTTACAATCAACATAATTGTTACAATCTTTATAACATGATAGTACACACAACACCTCCCACTTCCCACATCTACTGAGATGATCCACTTGCATTCCTCAAGCTGAAAATCCTTAAGGGAGGTGTAGTGGATTTTTGTGTATCTTCAGGGATTAGCATGAAAGAGACTGGATCTGTGATCTGTGACTGGAAGTCTTAAATGATGCCACAGTGTAACAGTGACAATGCAACATACAGTTGGCATGTAATTGTAAATTTTACATTAAGCAGCAGTCTTCCGCCAATGCTTTGTCCTTTGTTCCATATCATAGTTTCAGAATATCTGAAATACTAGCCGCAGCAGCTGTTGTTCTCTTCTTCAGGAATCTAAGGTCTGTGAATTTATACGTTTCAGGCTTCTATTTTGATGCATCTCTTCCCCCCCCCCCATATGTCTTTAATATTAAAGACATATGAGAAACAATAGTACAATACTGTGCTGATTTCTATGCTAGCACTGTTGTACTTTGCAGGAGAACCTGTGGCTCCTCATGCTAAGTGCAGCAGTGCAAAATCATTGTAAATTTATAGACAGTAGAAATAATGAAAGATTATAAGAAGCTGTTTTTTAATTTTAATGAGTGGTAAATTCCATCTATACCTCTGCAAAAATACTTAATTCTTATTACCCATTCAAAGGTAAGTTGAAGTGGTAAGATCTATTAGTATTTTGCAAGCAAATTTAGTTTACTTCAAGAATCTCTGTCCCATTGGTGGGGCTACAGAAATGTATGTAGTAAAATTTTACTATCTTTTAAAGCTGAATTTTTAAAAGTGTAATTCTCATTAATAAAAAGGAGGAGTGAAATATTTATGTGTTAGGTTGCAAACAGAATTTCATTTACAATACCAGAAAAAAATTATACATCTGTAAAAACATCTAAATATATGGCTAAAGGAATCTCAATAATGTCAGAAAGTGTTTGTGTTTAGCATGTTCTCACAGCCAGGTAATGTGCCAAGGAAAAGCATGTGTGGGTCACAGAATGACATTCCACACCTGGAGTATTGCCTATGGTTGATGGTGGGAGCCTACCTAGGTTAGTGTTTGGAGAACTCCAGGGAGAACAGTTGGAGACATCTATGGATTGGAGTTCTCCCACCTGGGAACACACTTGCTCTTCATTTTTTTGCTTCTTGTCAGTCAGTGTGTGTACAGCTGTCACTGCTGTGGCTGTTTCTTTATGGTCCATGGACACAGGAATCTGCCAGAGCAACTTACATGCGGTGGGCCATTAAAGTGTCACATCACTGACCAAATGAGATAAAGATACTACTTCTGCCTCTGAGAGAAGGAACAACTAGACATCATTAGCAGACTCATGTCCACAACCGTATTCTCCCGTCTTCCAACCCGAGAAATCAGATTCATGCTCTGCCAGCTTTTCAACATGACATTTTAAATATAAAGTAGAAATGTCAGTAAAATTATATTTTCAACTACCCACAAGAGGTTAAACTGTCAGTGATCAGGAACAGTATTGCCTTGATTTAAACTGATGGTCCTGCACAGGAACAATCCTATGCTACAGAGGATGAGTACATTTGTCACTGTATCTTCTAGAAAGTGCATGATTGGGATAGTTACAGAGTCCAGGTCTAGGTATCTACCTTTGTATTTATTTGTATTTGTAATATGTTCCATATTTCTCCTAACTGCATAGTTTATATACTTGTTGGTACCTGCTTAGCCTCTGTAAATTTTCTGCAATATTAAGTTTAAAAAATGTTCTTTGTCTCCTTTTCAATCTTTTATCTCTATCTTGTTAAGGTATTGGTTTTCTTGTGTTTTGTTTTTTGTCTATCCTTATTTGCATTCAGTATTTCTTCATGTGGAACTGTTTTTCTTCTTTTGTGTTTTTATCAAACATTGCATTTTTCCATTAAATCTCTCTCTCTCAATTTTCTGATTTCAACAGGAACGTTCAACAAGTACATACGAGACTGCTTTATGTCAAGCAAAAGTACCGACTGTGCTTCTAGACAGTGGGACACCAAACAGATAGGAGAAGATAAAACCATAGGTTAGACCTGTCTGGTAAATGCTGAATTGATATTGTGAAATGCAAAAGCAAAAGGCTCAAAAAACCAGTAGAGGGAGCGATTTCCACAGTCAATGCCCCTCTGTTAGGGATGACCTGACTCCAGCCCCAAAGAGCAAGTGTCAGCGTACCAGCAGATGCACAAGCATAACGTTTATGAGGAGATGTGCAATAAAACGAGATGGCTAAAGCAGTTAGTGCAGAATATGTCAACTATCTAAACAGAAGGCTCTATCTTGAAATGGTTGCAATTCTTAGTTAACTAGTTAAAAGCTTGAGAAATTTAGGAAGTAAAAATACAGAAATAATGGTTAGAATGACTAGGTGTGAGACTTTAGGGAAACATTTTAATTAATGATGGTGACATTTATCTTCAAGATTGCTACAAATAAAATATTGATGAAGTGAGATTAAGTCTTTAGCAGGGAAATTTATTTCATTACTGGAACAAGTAATTTTTCAAATCTGTTCATTAGAGTAAAATGAAATGATACATCTTGCTGAAACGGTTACTGGTTAACATGAATTTCATCACTAACTATGGAAAATATGTAAATAAATGATTAAAACAAACAGCTCATAAAGGCTGACCTATGTAAAGAGCAATTAATTCACTGGTTGTGTCTGGGACTTTAAGAATCTAATTTCGATCACTATGTTCTGAGCAAGTAACAAGGTAGAAATCTCTATATTCTTGCAAAAGGTTTGTTCTTAATTATTCTAAAGATTTTTCTGAATTACATTCCTGGGATTGAATGGGGAAAGCTTGTAGACTTACCCAAGAGCCATCAGCATTTTGCAGGCCGTCACTGATCTTTAGGTATAACAAGCCCTGAGAAGAGTGTGGACTGTGTTGAAGTACTTAGCTACTGGTTTCTCAATTTTTTTACTGACAACAGAAAAGGAGGTGGGATATAGACAAAGTGGACTGACTTGAATAACAGTCCAGGAGGAATTAAACTGACCCAAAACCCAACTTGTAGTTAGGTTTGGTATACCTCCTTTCTTCTATAATTTACCGAAATTTTCAGTTCCATTAAAAATAGCGCTGTTGGGGAACAGCCTTCTTCTTTTCAGATTTGAAACAAAATTAATGGGCTTGGTTATTATGTGCTAAAGAATAATTGTTCAAACTAATTGTGAGGAGGTAAGTGTCAGGATTCAACAAAAAAGTCTGTATTTGGGACAGTATCAGTTAATGTGCCTTGTTAATGATTCAAGTAACATTTTAATTAAGGAATTGGCATGGTTTTAGGATGTCCTTTTAGCACAAGATAAAGGGAAATTATAGAATAGTTTGTAGTTTTCGGAAAGCATACTGTGATAAAAATTATTAGCAATCGGAAAGACTAAACCACAGCTTAAAAGACACCCAGAGGAGTTCTGGGCAACTAATCCAATCTGTAATACGTAGAATAAATAAGCTTGTTTGAAATTTAGGTAAAGTAAGGAAGCTTACTGTTGTTGATCTTTAGGCCATAACAAACATCAGAGTAATGTTTACATTTTTTTTGTAATTTAATTTAATTTGTAAATTGTAATGTTTACCTTACAAGTTTTTATTGGGATGGGTAGTGAAAGGTTACTTTTTTTTTGTTAAGGTTGTGTTGTTTTGTTATGATAGCATTTTCTAAATATATAGAAGCCATACTATGAACTGCGCACATAGACTCTGCACATTTAATACAATGTAGTATTCAATAGAAAGACGGAAAAAATGCAGCAGCCATCTGAAAATTATAAACTTTACTTGATTACTTACTGTAATTTGTACAGCACCTGCCACAATAGGCCTCAGCATGGCTTTGGTCATTAGGAACTGTTTTAAGAATATCTAGTAATAACTTCCAAAAGGAGACTATACAAACATCTTCCTCACCAAAATTAATTGCAAAATGTTATGCTAATTTCACAGTAACTGAAGCTGAGGGAGGGGGGAATATTGTGCTACGTACCATACTGAGATAGATGGCTTCTTGTAAAAATCCCATATCAAGCAGGGAACCAACAATGAATAAAAACCTACTGGTATTCTCATCTAATAAAACAGAAGCTTTGAATCAATCATTATTGTCAAAAGTGATGGACACTTGTGATATATCTGAACAGTCTGTTACAGTCTGAAAATCAGGCACTGAATTTGCACTTTGATAGTATCAGCCAAATTTATATTCTCAAAAAGGGAGGTGACACTAGGTAATGTTTTCATCACATTTTATTTTCTTGACTGGAATACATGTAATTCAGTTCTTAACAGAAAGTGAAAATGTCAGAAGATAAGATTTAAGTTCTTGACAGTGAAGAACATAACACTGAAGAGTTAAGGGATGACAAAACCTGTATACATTGGCACTATTAAAAGAAAACTAAAAGTAACATAGAAATTTGTACATTATGTCAACATATTGTATTTGGTCAACATGATATCCACAAGAGGAAACTTAAGCATCGGAAGGGAGATGATTGAGGAGTGACCTACTAACTATTTTTGGCTCTGGCTGTTGTCATTATTTTCATATAGAATTAGAGATGTCAATTCTTGTGAATAGTTTATATAGATAAAGGGTTTGAAAGACATATTATGATATTAAATTTATGAAAGAGTATTTCTGACTGACTGAGTGTTCAGAAATGTTTTGCCAGGAAGTGTCATTTTTAGGATTTTTTTTTTTGAGTCAGTTTCTTCTCTTTTGGGGAAATATCCTTTTAGGGAGGGATAGTGTTTTATGGTTGACTGACAGGATTTGAAAAAAAAGCAAGCAGTGTTTCAGAAGGCATACAATATCGCAATGTCATGATATAAATGGCCTTAAGCATTTGTGAGAGCAATCACAGAATCATAGAATGTTTTGGGTTGGAAGGGACCTTAAAGACCATCTAATATATGGAACATGTCATCTTGAATGCAGTCACACAACATGTGCAAGACAACCAGGGGATCAGGCCCAGCCAGCATGGGTTCATGAAAGGCAAGTCCTGCCTGACTAACCTCTTTTCCTTCTATGACCAGGTGACCCACATGGTGGACGAGGAAAAAGCTGTTGACATAGTCTACCTACACTTCAGCAAAGCCTTTGACACGGTTTCCCACAGACTTCTGGAGAAGCTGGCAGCCCATGGATTGGAAAGTACACTCTATGCTGGATTAAAAACTGACTGGATGGCTGGGCCCAGAGAGTGGTAATGAATGGATTTAAATCCAGCCGGCAACTGGTCATGAATGGTGTTCCCCAGGGGTCAATATTGGGGCCTACCCTCTTTAAGATCTTTATTGAGGATTCGGACAAGGGAATTGAATGCACCCTCAGTAAGTTTGCAGATGACATCAAGCTGGAGGTAAGTGTTGATCTGCAATTCTACAAGCTTGGGGCAGAGTGGCTGGAAAGCTCTGCAGAGAAAAAGGATCTGGAGGTGTAGGTCGATGCTCACCTGAACATGAGCCAGCAGTGTGCCCAGGTGCCAAGAAGGCCAACGGCATCCTGGCTTGTATCAGGAATAGTGTAGCCAGCAGGCCCAGGGAGGTGATCTTCCCCTTGTGCTCTGCTCTGGTGAGGCCACACCTTGAGTACTGCATTCATCTTTGGGCCCCTCACTACAAGAAAGTCATCGAGGCCCTGGAGCGTTTCCAGAGAAGGGCTACGAAGCTAGTGAAGGGCCTGGAACACAAGTCCTATAGCGAGCAGCTGAGGGTACTGAGGTTGTTTAGTCTGGAGAAGAGAAGGCTTAGGGGAGACCTTATTGCTCTCTACAACTCCCTGAAAGGAAGGTGTGGGGAGCTGGGGGTCGTCCTCTTCTCACAGGTAACTAGTGACAGGACTAGAGGGAATGGTCTCAAGTTGTGCCAGGTAAGGTTCACACTGTAAATTAAGAGAAATTTCTTCTCAGAAAGAGTAGTCAGGCATTGGAACGGGTTGCCCAGGGAGGTGGTGGCATCACTGTCCCTGGGGGTGTTTAAGGAAAGGTTGGATATGGTACATAGGGACATGCTTTACTGTGTGATATTGGTAGTAGGGGGATGACTGGACCAGATGTTCTTGAAGGTCTTTTCTAACCTTAATGATTCTATGATTCTTTGATTCCAACCCCTTGCCATGGGCAGGGACACCTCCCACTAGATCGTGTTGCTCAAAGCCCCACTGTATTTGGCCTCGAACACTTCCAGGGATGGGATATCCACAGCTTCTCTGGGCAACTTGTTCCAGTCTCTTACCACACTCTGTGTAAAGAATTTCCTCCTATTGTCTAATCTAAATCTACCCTTTTTTGGTTTAAAAAACATTGTTTAAATTCTACAAGACCAAGACAGAGACTTTATTCAAACACGTTGTTACACTTAATTGCTTCATCCTCACCCACAGCAGTATTTTCATCAGTGTTTCTAATTTTCTGTGACTTTGATCAATAAAAAGCACATACTACATGGACTGCACCAAAGATAATAACCTTTTAGGTAATTATCTAATGAAATCTCTCCCTTTTTTTTTTTGATCAGTTATCTATCAATGATGCTTTAATCATGTATAGTAACTCCCATCATTCTCTCATCATCAGACTGTCCTCAAAATAAATATCCAAAATACTGAGTTCACCTGGTTTTATTTGTATTCTGGAGACATTTCGCCATGGAAAATAATGTATGGTGGGAGAGACAGCTAATGCAAATTCACTCAAAAGCATAAATTCAATATTTTCTTTTGTTGAAAGGGCATCAGGTTTAAGATAACAGAACAGTCAAAGGGACTGACACATAGTTATTCTGTTCTTCTTCTTCTCAGTGAAACTAAACCAAATTAAAAAAAAAAAAAAAGATTTTTGTAGGTTGGCCTATGGCACCTTATAGCTCAACGCAGGGGACAACACAACTATAAATGTTTTTTAACGCTATATGCTGGCCATCCTTTTCTTCATTATAAAGGTATGCAGGAGAACGCTGAGCCATAGGATGTCAAACAGATCCTCTTGTAAAACTTCTAGAATTGATGCTAGACTCTCAGATCTCTTCTGGACTACTTTTATTGGGAAAATATTTCTGGCTTCTAAGTAGGAGATACTAATTCTCTTCCTTATAAAGGTACGTTTGACTTCATCTTTGAATGTTTTTACCTTTTTGTGACTCCTCTCCCATCTGTTCAAGTCAGCTACCTGAAACATTGCAAGAGAGAGACAAAAAGGGAATGAGGGGATGGAGGAGGAATACAAAAAATGGTACTGCAGCTTGGAATGAGGAAACAGAAAGTAGACACCTATCTAGCAGTCCACCCAAAGAGGCTTCCAGAAGTTCCCAGCTGCCTTATGGATGCTTAGCCAAATGCTAATAATAGTGTAAATTAATACTAATTAAGCATTGGTGTTCTTAAAAGCAAATGGTGGCCTTCATCCCCTTCTTTACAGTGTTTAAATCACAGAATACAGCATATAAAAAATGGTTAACCATCAAACTGACAATTTCTTTCCTATCATTTTATTTTTTGATCTAGTACCATCTTTACATTAAAGATGAGTGTGCCGCTTATTGCTCTTTTGGAACCTGACTTGGCTTCATTACACAGAGCCCTAATCCTCCTTGCATTCAAATAGAGTTGTATCAGTAATCAAAACAGAAGGATGGTAAAATAGAAGCAGCACATATGGTAATAAATCCCATGAAAAGAACACAGACTGTAGCATAAATCTACCATCTGCTGTAAGATTTACAGACTCCCTTTTTGCTTACTAGATGACAAACAGATAGATCACCCACCCTGTTAGCCCACATTGAAAGGGATTTTTCTACTGTCTAGTAATACAATTAGCTTGGGCTGAAATGTGCCTCATGCCTAGAGTTGCCCATTTGAAACTCCTGAGTGTATGGAAGAATTCTAACATTCTACAAACAGTCTCCCTTCCCCAAAACTGAGATATTACTCAAGAGTCATTGTAACACCTAGTGGTTCCTCCAAACATGGTGAAAGGGAAGGCCACACATTTCTACTTATATAAAGCAAAGCAGCTGTAAATCTGCATTTACAATCTTCTATAGCTGAAAGCCTCACCTTGCTATGGCTATTTTTTATGACTACACAGTGGTGCCCTTTTTTCGCAGGGGTTATCCAGTGACTTAGTTGCTTCTACGTATAAATAAGATTTACCTCTGTGTAAAAAAGGGTCAATCAGGACTTTGTATTTTCCAAAACTCGAGTTTAAAATCCTTCCTTTTGAACTGGAATTTCAGGCAGCAGAGCAAGATTGGAAGGAAGCTATTTTCCACTTCCAGAAGTTGCAGTGATTTTCTTGCCTTTCACAGAAGCCTGCTCCATGCCCATGCATTTGCTGCCAGGACTCCTGCAAACACGTGGAAGAATCTCAGTTTCTGTGGGAAGAATCTGAATCAATATTGCAAAGGCTTAACTCTTCTGTTCCTGCCCACTGCTGTCATTAACTGGAGGACAAGAGTCCCCAGTGGTAAGCAAGAACAACAGTTTAATATCTATACTGCCTCATGTTCTGGAACTAACAATTGTGCTTTTAGTAAGGCATAACACCCTCAAACCCTCATGCTTTGTCATCCCCTTGGGATGTCCTTTCAGATGAATTTTTCACCTCTGAATATAACATAATTGACAGTATTGTTATTTCAAATGTCTACATTGACTCCAGTGTTAAGACCTCAGACATAAATGAAGCACTTCAACTATATTCTCAGAACTCTTGTTCCACATCACTGATCTGCATTCTCATTAGGATCATACATAGGTTTCAAGCACAGAGCCACAGCTGCAGATAGAGGAATTAGAATCTGAAAAGCCCGATCTGCAAAACTGCTGAACACACAAAACTTAAGCAAGTCCTGATAGAAATCTCTGAAACTCAGAATACACAGGGAAAATTGTACACCTCCAGAAAAAAAGCAAAAAGACAAAACAAAACAGAAAAGAGAAAAATTCATATAGAGCATTAATCTGTTGAGTTGAACTGGATTTCCATAACATTTTATGCTTTTCTTTCTTATAGTGTGGTCTCACTTGTTAACAAGTCTTGTACACTTCCAAAATGAAAGCATCTTATGTAACTAAGTATGTCATTTGTTCTTCTGCCTTCTTGCAGATTTCTCTTAGAAAGCACGTTTCTTCTACTCTTTCCTTGTTTGAGCATTGTCAGGCTCATACGAAGCTAGAATATGTTCAAGAAGATCGATGGGAATAAATGTTTTCCATTCTGAATACAACCTTTTTTTCTCAAAGATACATTTTATTAATGCAGATTTAGCTCTAATGCTCCAAATACTTTTAACTTCTAGATACACTTCTCCTTTGAAGTCAGGCTGAGGGAGTTGGGATTATTCAGCTTGAAGAAGGGAAGGCTCTGGCGAAACATTATAGCAGTCTTCCAGTACCTAAAGGGGGCCTACAGGAAAGCTGGGGAGGGACTCTGTCAGGGAGTGCAGTGATAGGACAAGGAGTAATGGCTTTAAACTAAAACAGGGGAGATTTAGATTGGATATAGGGAAGAAATTATTTACTGTGAGGTTGGTGAGGCAATGGAATAGGCTGCCCAGAGAAGCTGTGGATGCCCCATCCCTGGAGGTGCTCAAGGCCAGGCTGGATGGGACTTTGGGCAACCCAGTCTGGTGGGAGGTGTCCCTGCCCATGGAAGGGAGTTGGGACCAGATGATCTTTAAAGTTCCTTCCAATCCAAACTATTCTATGATCCTATGATTCTATAAACAGCAAGGCCATAGATATCGAAGACACGATTAAGTTGGTTAGTCTTCTCTAGTATCTGTTATTTTCTTTTGGTCAGAATTTCCTTGAGAATTTTTTTTTCTTTCTATTTCCTGTAAATTTTGAGGAAACTCAGAAAATTTCTGTGGCATCACAGACTGGCTTACTCTGTGGAACTTTTAAGTGTGATTAGGAATGTTAGAAAAAAACTCTTAATGCAGTTTACTATTCTTATTTTTGCACAGAAATTGTGGGGAATTGCTTACACAAGGGTTAAAATTATACATACATTTTCTTGTAGAGAAAAACAATTAGCAATTCCATTTTTCTTTCATTGTAATGACTACTTAATGCACCTCTTCTTTTAACAACTGATATTTTGTTACAGGAAGTCAATGTATGCTTCATGTAAACAGACTTTTACGTCACTTTCTAGATTATACAAATGCTTAACTAAGCAAACTACCTCAAGCAGTCCTAAGGGGCAAACTGAAACCTGCTAGCAAATTGAACAGTGCAAGGGAATGTCCTTGGCACTGAAATTCAATTGTACATGCTGTGAAATTTTTAATGTGGTTCCTAGTGGCCCACATGTGCTCCTCCAAACAATTTCCAGGCTCAGTTTGCTATACACTGTGGACCATTTCCACTACTCAGTTTGCATGTGCCCATGCTGCTTTACAGTATGAGATAATTTAATAACAAGGAAGTGAGCCATTCTCTCTTGGTTGTTATCAGAAACAGCAAATGGTCTCAGAAACATGTACTAAACTTATTTTAGGTCTATCAAGTGACATAAGAGAAACTACATAATTTTGTTCCCTCGCTTACTGAAGACCTATTAACAATCTCACTTTGTAAGGCTATCCTATTCCCTTTTTCAGAGTAGCCATCCAACATGTTCTTGGCTTCTTGACATCCTGATGGACTGACTGACTGATACCCAAGTCTGCTTATCTCCTTGCCTCAAATCTCAAGCTGAAGTGACGATGCTCACTGTAACGGAATCTTTGCATACTAATGCATGGATAGTCTTGCCAGCTCTCAGTCACAGGATTTACTAGTGTGAAAGCATTGATCCTGGTTTTCAAAATACCTCTGCAAATGCATTTTCTCACTCAAATTAGGCAGGAAAGAAACAAGCTGAAAGTGCAAATGCACACTAAAAATCATAGACAATATACGCTGTTGCAGAAAACTTTGTTAGGCATTATGAGATAAAAGAGAAATCCCAAAGACATAAACCAGGCAGAGTACAAACTCTGTTTCTGAAAATCACTTTAAAACAGATGCCTGTTCTGTGTGTACCCATCCAGTTTAGGCCAACTAAAACAGATGCTAAAAGCACCCAATCCTCTGTCTTAATGTATTCCCAGAAGATAATTTAACTTTGCTTGAAAACAATTACTAATACAGTGATGTAGTTGAAGGAAAATGATTAACTCATATTCTCAGAGGCAATTTCCTACTTGTTTAAATATAAAGATATCAAAGAAATGCTTGAACACATAGAACACATAGAAGGTAAGGTACCTAATTTTAAATCACACTTGTCTAAGTTATATAGATTCTACAGAAGACAGAGGTAAGTAGTCAAATATTTCATGTCCTCACTAGTGATGGAAATGGAATTCCCTGTTTAAAACCAATTGAAATATATTCTGAATGAAATCCTAGGCACTGAAGCAGAGACTGAAGTCTTGAGTTTCATATCATAATTGCTAATTGTTAGACATTCATTATCCATTATATTGATGTCTTCTTACACTCTGGAGTGGTCTTGTTCTTCTTCCTGGATAATGCAGTATGCTGCTTGTCACATACTGTGTCTGTGGTGCTGCAGATTCTAGCCGAAAGAATCAAGAAGCCAAATAATGAGGGTACAGAATCAAGAGCAGATGAAAGTTTATTGTCGCAAATGTAGGAAGATCTGGTAGTACTTCTGAGCAGTAGTTCTTACTCTTGTCAGGAAAGCAGTTTTGAAGATTTCTGTCATTTCAAGGACTATCTATTTTAAGACTTCATTTTCAAAGTTCTCTTTCATTCCTGCTAAAGGTAATTAGTACAAAACATAAACAAATCCTGAATGTGTATTGTGTATTAGTGTACTGTCTGTCCATTGATATCTGTGTATGCTTTTAGGCTGCTAATTATTTTTAAAGCTGCATATATTTCCTTCACACAACTATAGTCATGCCATAAAATTGTACAGGGATGATATACAAAAACACCTGTACAATGCAATCAAGTTTTGCAAATTTGATAGAAGGGGAGGCAAAAATTTCTAACTGCAAGTCATGTATTCAGCAATGAATACATGTAATGAAAACCTCAGAAAACATGTACTTTCCTTAAACAGCCTTGTTTTTTTCCATAACACCTCTTGCAATCTTTTCTTGATTACATTTTCCCATCATCCCCAAGTTAGTGTGCCCTGAATAGAAGCTATGAGCAAAAACGGTTGGAATCACAGAGGAAAAAAACTTCAGAAATTTGGAATATAAGGGGAGCTTTTTGCTCCTTCTCCTCATATAAAGTGTGCTGTATGGGTCTGCAAAGATACACAGGAAGCTGACTGATCACCACAGGCTCAAAGTCTTAGTAAGAGATATGAGAATTGCCAGACTAAAAACTTTCAGTATAAATGTAAATAAAGGGCAGTGGATAGAGAAAGGGAATACTGTATATAATCACAAATCATAATTTCTGCATTTGGATGTAAGGATTATGAATTGTAATAAAAGGATAGCAAGTTTGTCTCACTGTTGACTTTTAACCGATGTCTTAAAAGCTGATCTTGGTCCCATCAAAATCTTTTTTTTAATTATTATTATTTTTTATTTTTTATTTTTTATTTACATCTGTAGGAGTCAGGCAGGATATATGGCCTATGAAGTCTAATTTAAAAAAAAAGAAAAAAAAGAAAGCAAACATCCTCCTTTGCTTTTTTCTTGTAGTTAAATAAGGAAGCAGTAAAAATTATTAGCAGAATCCTAATAACTATACACCACTCTTACACGGAACAGCAACAAGAGCAGGTCTCTAACAAAAGTAGTATTTTGACAGTTTTCTTGGAGCTGGGCTGTGACTTTCTATATGAATTCTGATATTTTTAAATGGATTTCCAGAGTGGACTGTTCAAGCAGTTAAATCCAGGCACCACATTATGGCCTCTAAACAACCTAAGCAATACAGATACAGGCAAAACATTCTTATGAGGACAGTCTTTGGAGTAACAATAAACCAAATTTGTTATTACAACCTTGACTTAGAACTACCTTATCTAATGAAGTCACAGGTAAAAAAAAGAAATCTCTATTCAACCTGCTTACAGTCTTAATGTGTTGGCGTTGAAGTGTCCTTTTTGTTATTCCATTTAAGAGATTATCTATGAGGACATCACAGATAATAAGCAACACCATTCCATCCATGTTGCTAATTTCTGATGAGGTAACTACAAAGGAGACAAAAAAAAATTGTAGAATGAAATGAATCATTGGAAAAATAAGGTACAATATTTGTAAATAATTTGTAACTGGTAAAAATATCAACCATCCAAAACCAAAAATGATGTGAGAGAGAAAAACAATATCAACAATCTGTCAGTTTATATCAATTAATTTTAAATGTTTATCTGTATGAATCCACATTTTTTTTCTTTTTAATAGTAAAAGCAAGATTTTTTTTTCAGATTTCTTTTCATACACATTTGATGGAGTTTTTCCCCTTTTTTGATAAAAAAAAAAAGTTTTCTCACCCTCTGTTTGTTCCATTTAAAAATAACATTTAAGGAAATGGAAATGGTAAGTAAACTGTAAAACAATAATTTCTTGGAATGTATACTTGCCTAGCGCAAATCCTCTTCCACTTGCTCAGAAGACCTATCTTCAGTACTTCAGCAAAATTCCTTCTGTAAACAAGGAAAGCAGGATTCACTTTTTTTAAGAGGTTGCATTCTAATATAAAGATGCTCTTTGGTAAGATTCTGTATGTGATCTTCTGTAGAACCATTAGGATTTTCATATAAGCTACTGTACTTGACTATTCTACTATCAGGAGGTATAAAGCTATCCAAGCTAGCTTTAAGAGAGCTGGCTTGAGTAACAATAATAGTAATGACACACTTCCGTAGGCTTCTGACAGTACAGATGGTCAGCTTGCACTGAAGCCTACAAACTCCTGTCTTCTTTGGAGCTGTCACCTAAGCTAGCGACATTTCTTCATTCAGACCAGCTCTCTACCTGCACTGTATTGAGTATTCTTTCCATACCTTCAGAATCTTTCTTCTGCATCATATATGATCTCCATTTACGCAAGCTTAGCAATAAGATACTCTTCTTCTGCAAATTTCACCTTTTTCATGGCAGAGAGCTATAGACAATAATGAAGCTCTTTTGAACTTTGAACATCACTCATTTCTCCTAGCTGAGCTAAAGACTGATTCCATGTGTTCTTCACACTATTTTAATGTCAGGTTCCTGTAAGTACAGTAGCATAAACATACTATTAATATCCGTGATTCAGTGTTTGAAAGTGATATTTCAGTAGTGGAATAGTTGTCTCAGAATTACAGAAAAATGGTTGAGGTTGGCAGGGTCCTCTGGAGGTCATTTGGTCTAACCCCCTACTCAAGAAGGGACACCCAGAGTAGGTTGTCGACGACCATACCGAGGCAGTTTTAAAAATCTCCAAGGAGGGACACTCCACAGCCCCTCTAGGCAAGCTGTGCCAGTGCTCAGTAAACATCACAGTAGTCAGAGTGTCTCCTGTGTTCCAGCTGGAGCCCATTGCCTTTTGTCCTTGCGTGGGGCACCACTGAAAAGAGCCTGTCTCCGTCTTCTTTACAACCACCCTTCAGGTATTTATAGACATTGACGAGATCCACTCCATTATTGCCCCCTGAGCCTTCTCCAGGCTAAACTGTCCCATTGTCATTGGAAACAATCATGCAATTAGGATCATGAGGGCATATCATACAAATAAGTATTTTTCACCTTCAGTGAATGTGAATCCTTTCTGAAGATTATTTTCTAATGAGAGGTTTAATAAGAGAAGTGTAGGTTTTTGGAGAAGACATTTATGTGCGGCATTTTTTGCAACATTGATTAATCTATTTTCTATTGATTACCATATAAGTTAATACAAACCATCTTTCCCTTTTCAAAAAATTACAGAATAAAATTTACACTTCTCACAATAAAACCTGAATAATCTGTGATTGTCTTCTCTTCAGAATTTTATTTCCAGCAATGTGATTAAACTCAGAATAATATAAATAAATAAAAAACTGATTTAAGATATTCCAGAGTACTCAAATATGTACTTACTTGATATAATAATTCAACAAAACTTCCACTATCTAGAGTAATTTTTAGACAGTCTGTTTTTGCCCATTGAAGTGTGTAGAGGATGAGTATTTATTTTCTGCTTATTTTGCAGAGGGAGGGAGTGAGGGAGGGAGGGAGGGAAGGAGGGAGGGAGGGAGGGAGGGAGGGAGGGAGGAAGGAAGGAAGGAAGGAAGGAAGGAAGGAAGGAAGGAAGGAAGGAAGGAAGGAAGGAAGGAAGGAAGGAAGGAAGGAAGGAAGGAAGGAAGGAAGGAAGGAAGGAAGGAAGGAAGGAAGGAAGGAAGGAAGGAAGGAAGGAAGGAAGGAAGGAAGGAAGGAAGGAAGGAAGGAAGGAAGGAAGGAAGGAAGGAAGGAAGGAAGGAAGGAAGGAAGGAAGGAAGGAAGGAAGGAACACACTTCTTATGGTCAACCTGTCATCCACCAGAACCCCTAGATCATTCTGTGCAGAGCTCCTCTCCACCAGGTTGTCCCCCAGCCTGTACTGATACATGCGGTTGTTCCTTCCCAGGTGCAGGACGCTACACTTGCTCTTGTTAAACCTCATTTGGTTTCTTCTTGCCACAAGACAAAGATGATGAGAGGACAGGAGCACCTGTCGTATGGGGAGAGACTGAGATAGCTGGGCCTGTTTAGCCTGGAAAAGAGAAGACTGACGGGAGACCTCATCAATGTGTATAAATATCTGAAGGGAGGGTGTCAAGCGGATGGGGGACAGATTCTTTTCAGTGGTGCCTAGTGACAGGACAAGAGGCAATGGGCACAAACTGAAACACAGGAATTTTTGCTTGAATATGAGAAAACAGAACACCTCTTTACTGTGAGGGTGACAGAACACTGGAACAGGTTGCCCAGGGAGTCTGTGGAGTCTCCTTCTCTGGAGATACCCACCTGGAGGCAATCCTGTGCAGCATGCTCTAGGTGACTCTGCTTGGCAGTGGGGCTGTACTAGATGATCTCGAGAGGTCCCTTCCAATCTCAATTATTCTGTGATTCTGTGATTCATGCCTGTCCCTTCAAACCATAGAATCATGATTTCTTAGCTCATACTACAGCAATTTTAAAACTTCCGGTTACAGAATTCGCTCATTTTGTCCTTTGTGCTGAACAGGAGACAGCCTTTGCCAGCAGATTTCTTTTGGTGAGAAACAAAAAAGTCGTTGGCACACAGATACAAAAGGTTGCAACGAGATAGACAGAAGCAGCTAACATAAAGCAGTTTAATGGCCTAACAAAGATGTGCATGATCTTTTCTAATTCTTTACCTGACTTGAATCAATAAGTCACCTATACAAGCTGAATAATCTTGTTGTTGTTGTTGTTTTAAACTTTTCTTTCTTTCTTTCTTTCTTTCTTTCTTTCTTTCTTTCTTTCTTTCTTTCTTTCTTTCTTTCTTTCTTTCTTTCTTTCTTTCTTTCTTTCTTTTTCTTTCTTTCTTTCTTTCTTTCTTTTTCTTTCTTTCTTTCTTTCTTTCTTTCTTTCTTTCTTTCTTTCTTTCTTTCTTTCTTTCTTTCTTTCTTTCTTTCTTTCTTTCTTTCTTTCTTTCTTTCTTTCTTTCTTTCTTTCTTTTTCTTTCTCTCTCTCTCTTTCTTTCTTTCTTTCTTTCTTTCTTTCTTTCTTTCTTTCTTTCTTTCTTTTTTCTTTCTCTCTCTCTCTTTTTCTCTCTTTCTCTCTCTCTCTTTCTCTTTCTTTCTTTTTCTTTCTTTCTTTCTTTCTTTCTTTCTTTCTTTCTTTCTTTCTTTTCTTTCTTTCTTTCTTTCTTTTTTTTCATTATTATAAGAGTATAACTGATTTAAGACTCTGCAGTAACTACTTTTTATAGTTCAGTGAGCATTAAGGGAAAATCTGTAAATGCTCATCACGAGAGTCTCAGAATACAGACCTAGTAAACCAGTAAACATGATTTTTCCTTTGGCTTTAAAAATGCAAATCTTATTTGGGCTACTTGGCAGGAGTACCTACAAGTAAAATATTTTGCAATGAAAAATGATATCCTTGTTATTTTGCAATCTGGTACCTAAAGATTATATGATTTTGTTTAAAACTAATAGTTAAAATTAAGATTTCCCTGTGCTGTTATCAAAGGCAACATTTTGATAAACCATATAAATCACAGCTTGTGTTGACACAGTTTACCAATTATGTTCTGAACAATTCATCTATAACCAGGTGTTTTAGATAACACCTTGTTGCAAAATATTTCATTATTGCAATAGTCTTTGATAGAATAGGATCACAAGGTATTTTTATATTGGTTCTCCTCTCTGTGTACATGAACCTGTAGGTAAAACTGAGATTTATTATTATCGCTATTACTACTACTATTATTATTATTATTATTATTATTATTATTATTATTATTATTATTATTTATTACTATACCAGCTGTGATATACTTAGGAAAATAAATATGCCCTCAGCCTGTTTTTTCATGATGTGCACAGGGTTCCTAGTAACAGACCAAAATCACTACCATTGCATGACACAAAAGCAATGACCCAATGTAAGCTCTTTGCTGCTTGAGATGTTTTCACACTTTGAATGGGCTGACCTTCTACCATGGGCCTATCATCTGACTTCCTGTATCTAACTTTTGGCATTAAGCCTGTCATGAATTTCACAGTATATTCCAGCTAAAGCAGAGTAAATACAGCCATAAACTGCATGCTTGATTTGGATCATTTTCTTATAAATATGTGATTTGATAATGTATTAATTTGGTATTGATGACTGTGGAACTATGGCCTCACTCTGGAGTAATATGGTTTAAAAGAAAAGCTATTAAAGATGTGTCAGTGGTACAATTACTGCACCATTTTTCTAACTCAGATATCTGATGTGAATTTCCAATGTGAGAAGCTGGTTTCCTTTCTACAGAACAGAATTTGCCCTCTTAGCTGCCAGGGCGCACTGCTGGCTTATGTTGAGCCTGCTATCAGCCAGCACCTCAAGCTCGCTTTCTTCTGAACTCTTCCCCAGCCACTCATCTCCCAGTCTGTACCTGTGTCAGACATTCCTCCATTCCAGGTGTAGAACATGTCATTTTCCTGTTTTGAACTGCATGTCATTGATGATTGCCCACTGTTCCAGTATCTCTAGATATCTCTCAGCAATGCCTCATCTCCTTCCAGGGAGCCAAAACCACTTTGAAGTTTAGTATCCTCCACAAACCTGCTGAGGATGCATTACACTTCTGCATCCAGAGCTCCCACTAAATTACACAGTTTTGGACTTCAGGATTGTGATCAAGTCAAACATCACCTCCTCTATATATACATACGTATACTACCAATATTCATTCCTTTGCCTCCTCCTGTACAGGTTGTCTGTAATAGGTTGGAACCTTTCTTTCAGTTAGGGATTGAGTACGCAGGGCAAGTTCTGCTCCATGCTTTTTACTTTTTCTTACTGTTAATTTCAATAACAGTCTCTTTGTATTATGTGATTAAGAGTTCTGTAATCCTTTTCTGCTAACTGTTGTTCACATTATTCATGAAATACAGTTGTTGCACAGTGGCTGAAGGAAGGTTTCCAGGCACATAGCTTTTCCTGGTCTGAAGTACAGTCTTCACATTCCTCACAGGAAGACTAGACCAAGGATTAGCCCCCCCTCCCCCCCCGTCCCCCCCCCCCCCAGTAAGAAACCCCTATGTATCACAGCCAAATCTCTGGAATTACACCCTGTGAAACACCACATCAGACTGTACTCCTCCATTTCACAGCAAACAGCAAATGGTCAGGTGTGCCTGAGGCTCCGCTGCTGGATTCCCCAAGAAGTAATATCGCTCCACTGGGGGAAAACAGAAGGAGTCAACAGACTGCAATACCAACATACCAAGCATAGCTCAGGAAATACACTGAGATAGTGCATCATAGTGCATCTCAAGAGAAGTTCACAGTTCATATCAGGGGTCCTTTTCCACACAGAAAGGAAAAAAAAAAAAAAAAAAAAAAAGGAAAAACAGCTAACAAGAGTATCTTGGTTTGCTGTGATGAAATTACTCTCCATATGTACACACTGGTGTTACCAGTTCAGGCATCTGCTGTTGTGTTTATGGATTTCTCCCAAGTGTTAATTTCCCTAGTGTTAATAAGATGGCCTGTTCTGTACAATATTACGTTAACTGTTGCTTTTTTTTTCACTGTAGTTCTATAATAATAGATTCTGTCAGATTTGTTCAACTCTCAGTATGTTCCATTCATATCTCCCCTCAGAGTACCCTATTCTGTGATTTTTCCCCATGAATCTTATATATGATTCTGCTCAACTGCTTATTCCTAAACCACAGTTTATCTCATATATCCAGCCTGGTTTGTTCCTGTGGGTTACATAAAAATAGCTTCTAATCTCATTGGTTGTTCAGTGGACTATGAAATTCTTGCTTATGTATTCACCCAAAAATATGTACATTTCCTCTATCATTTTGTGGGTTTTGGAGTAGTGTTTTCAGGGTCAATCAATTTTGCAAAGATCTGTGAATGTTTATTAAGATATTTTCCCCTAGTATCTATACACTCCTATGAATTTAAAGGAAAAGTTAACCTTTAAAATTATACAAATAAAGTGAATATTGTTTGCATTCATTTTGTGAATGGAATTCACAAAAGGAAGTTCTTTTGAGTTTGGACTCATTCTCATAGAAAGAACACCCTAATTTTCAGTCCTCCTGTCCTTCATCCAAAGTATTCAAATCTCACTGTGGTCCCATGATATCTGCTCGCTGTCTTCTTCCTTCCTTCCTTTTCTTCCTTCCTTCCTTCCTTCCTTCATTCCTTCTTTCCTTCCTTCCTTCCTTCCTTCCTTCTTTCCTTCCTTCCTTCCTTCCTTCCTTCCTTCCTTTCTTTCTTTCTTTCTTTCTTTCTTTCTTTCTTTCTTTCTTTCTTTCTTTCTTTCTTTCTTTCTTTCTTTCTTTCTCTCTCTCTCTCTCTCTCTCTCTCTCTCTCTTTCTTTCTTTCTTTCTTTCTTTCTTTCTTTCTTTCTTTCTTTCTTTCTTTCTTTCTTTTCTTTCTGTCTCTCTCTCTCTCTCTCTCTCTCTCTCATTATTTCATGAAAATCTTGAACAGAAGTATGCCCTAAACAGAGTTGTGTAGGACTCTTGAAATTATTACCCAGTTTGAAAGCTCACTGTTGAGTATCACTTTTGTGTTTCTCCACTGGATAACTATTTTGTCTGGACTATACTTCCTTCAGTTGGAAATTAGAATGTCATTCAAGTCAGTGACAAAAGTTTCACTGATGCCAGAATATCACATATTCTGCTTCTCCCTCACTTATTAGGCTGTTTCTCTTAACAGAAGAGGAAATTACATTGGCTTCCACATTTTGTTCTTGACAAACCTACATTACATTAATCAGCGTTGTTATCCCTCAGATGTTAATAAAATTGATTGTTGTAGCTCTTTAACCAATACTGACATTAAGTTGGATCTATAATCCTTTAAGTCCTCCCTTTTTAAGATATGTGCCATGCTTGCCTTATCCTTTTCAGATTCAAAGTGATAATCTGTACTGATTTCAAGGTTGCTTAGGATTTCTTCATTAACTGAGTGGTAATAAATGGCTCTTTGAGAGAATGTTTCTTCCTTCTCTGCACCTGTGACTGATCACCTCTTCCCTTTACAGAACTGGCCTGTCTGTTCCTTTTTTACTTACAGAATGATGTCTGTTTCTTGATGTTTTTATGTCATTTACTCTCCAATTTTGCGTTTTGAATTTTGTCCTTAGGTACTTGTGCTTGCTTGTCTATTAAATAATGGCTGATGCAGCCATATTTGTAATTTATTGCATTTCTCAATTGTTTTTCTCCACAGCAAGTCAGTTTGCCATTCTGATTTTGATATTTATTTCACTAATTACTTTCTCTCACACATTCCTTGAAATGATTTTCCTAAGACCTCACTGACCAGCTGTCTGCATTCATGCAAGTGTCCTTGTGGAACATAAGAAAGCTGTATTCTGTTCTGTATTAGAAGTCCACCCAATTTCCAAAATAAGGCAGACTTTTTTTATACCTGTTTTTGCACTCTTACTTCTGATGCATTTGAGTGACTACTAAATACCAAACTTTAATTTCTACTTCCTATTTACAAATTCCTATTCTCTAAGCAATTTTCATTTTCTTCAATAGTCTTGCTACAAGATATTATTCCCATTAGTCCTCTGATACATTAGCAAACACCTCCTACCAGTTTTCTTCTATTTCTCTACTGGTGCCTCTGTGATAAACCTCCAGCCTCAAATTCAGAGTAGTATCATGTTCATTTGAGACATTCTGTTTGAAAGAAACAAAGGAAGTAAGAAAATAAATGGTTTTATCCCCTATACTCAACAGTGACTGATGATTCCACCCCAAAAAGCAATAGATTTGCAGGGTGTGGATTATGTATGCATTGTGATAGAAATTAGGTGAACAATTATATGACTCATAAGTAGGAAGCTCTGATGTGGTGTCTGACATAGGCAATACTCCTCTTGTCCAAGTGCTTGTATCTGTGTGAAGTGAGATTTAGTTTGGTAGGCTGAGCTAAAAACAGCTGATCCATGAAAGAAAGGGTGGTTTCACTTCAGAGGCAGCAATATTATTAAAGAGCTAAGCAGAGAGGCTAAGGTAGTAAGATTTTTGGTCTTGCCGTGATAACAGACATCTCACACAGCCCAAAAAAAGTCCCCTGTGGCAGTCTTGCTCAAGAGTGCTACATGTTTCAGCTGTGGAGTTTCTAATGGAGCCATTAGATTAGGACTACAGTTAGCAGTAGTTTGGTTGAAAAATCCATATATGTTTGTCTTCCGCAAGACTAGTTTGAACATTAGCTACACATAAGCTTTAACTCATCTCCAAGATAGGCCAGCCGGTGAAAACTTAAATCTACTTATTTTTTTCTAGAGACTTCTGAGCTCTGCTCGTGCTAAAAGGATGAACACAATTTTTTATACCTTTATGTTTTGTTTTTATGTTATATAAATTATACATGCCCATTGTAACAGTAAAGCATGGATAGACTTATGCTCAAATATTTCAATGGTAAACATATAATCTTAACCACCTCATACAAGTAAGTCTGTAATACGTAGAACTGTTTCACTTCTTATGCATGAGTTCCTCTTGTATTACCCATAAAATTTCCTACTTTACAATAATACACGGAAATATTATAACACTGCTCAGATTAGATGATAGTGTTTTATGCTCCCTTTGCTTTGATATGTATCACGTTATGCAGGGTAATAGAGATTTCAGACTTATTCTTGTAAGGACATTATCTTCATATAAAATGTAACAATAAAGATTTTATTTCAGCATTTCTTAAATGTGAATAGAAAAATGATACACCGAGCTTGTAATTTCTGTCCACCTAGAGGCTGTCAATAACTCCTGTTATGTAAAACCTATGCAACAGTTAAAATCACAACAGGAAGAAAAAAAAAGAAAAAAAAAAAAGAAAAAGGAGGGGGGCAGTGTAAAATATTACCAAGTCTGACTGCAATCTAATCCTCAGCCCTGAGCTTTCCAGCTCTGGAATTGTCTCAAATGACCTGTACTCAACATATGACCCAAAAGCCTGTGCTTTTCAGTGGAATCAACATAACTGAATTACTTAACATTGCAGATTTTTAAAAAAATGTTCAGAGAAGTGCTGTGTATTAAGCATGTGTTTTTCATACCCCATCAGTTTGGATGTCATTTACAAGTGATGATAGCATCACACATTGAAAAAGGTTTTAACTTTGAAAATATGTTAGGTCTTGTTTTTCCTTGAAAAGAAAAAGTATTTTTATTTTTTTTTAATTCTCTTTTTTGAAATACATGAATGATTTTGTGTTCAAACAAGGAAGCAGCTGAATGCTCACAGACAGATGCAGAAACACATCCAAAACTGCTAGTGAATATGATTTTTAAAGGGAGAAGTACAGTGAGGAAATATATCACAATTTTCTGAAGTGTTTTTCCAGCCTGGGGGAGATGATTGCTCTGAAAGTTAATACAAACACTTTAAACTTTAGTTTGAAATATCCTATAGATAAAAATTTCTTCACTGACTATAAAGAACAAAATTAAGAAATACAATCGCTATGAATTAAAACTGGAAGCTGGAGTTAGACTAATTAAAACAGGACATTAAGCAAGAACTTGAACAATGAGGGTGCAAAATTTTGAGAAAAACTATAAAAAAATATATTTTTTGTGACTGAATGTCTTCAAATCTAGATTGGATAATAAATTATTTGGGTGAAGTATGCAATGCATACATGAAGCATGCAATTGTTACTCTTCAAATTTGTACATTCTTGCAGGTTTGCATGCACATATTTGAAATCAGACGGCAAAACATAAGTGTGAAAATACACCTGAATTCTGAAACTATATCTAAAACTACAGCTTATAGCTTCCCATATCGCTAAGCAGTAGACTAGATGTGCCCATGAGCTGGAATACCTTCCCTTGTACTGCATGAAGTTTTCTTGGGATGCTTTCAGCTCAGGTCAATTGCCACTTCTAGTCAATTCTTACACCTTTGTCTGGGACCATCACTAAAAGGCATATTACATGCACCTAACGTCTTTTGGCTGCTAAGAGTTTGTTAGTGTAGTGGGTCTTTTCACACATTTCACTTCAGGGCCCAAGAGCATTCTCATTTAATTTACTGGAACAGACAGCATGAACTGCCTGCCTGCCTCGGCCTTTATTGTATCCAGTTGCAGAACTGATTGCTGTCGATGTCTGATGCTTCCCAAGCTGCTTAAATTATTAATAGAAAATAATAACTGAAGCAGTAATTAAATACACTAAAATGCCTACTTTTCCTGTTAGTATCTTCTTTCCATCAGGGAAACATTTTCAGATGTACTCAATGTTAGCCTATTTTTTTCCTGCCAATGTCCATGAAATTCCCAGCCCATAAATATGCAACCTCTACAAAAATGTGTTTTACTCTATGTCAAGCACAACCCTATATCTCAGAGCAATAAATAGGGACTATACCCCCCAAAACAAACAAACAAACAAACAAAAAAAAACCAGACATATTTCTGTCTAATTTCTGGCCATATGTCAAAACCAGTCCAGCTTTCTGAGGGAAGATAATCCTGGAGGGTATGTGAGCTTTCTGTCCCTTGGTTGCTCTACAAAGCCATGATGTACAGCATTAAACCTCTATGCCTACAGGAATGAGAAAGGTACTAGGTGTGAACAGAAGGAGTTTCTGGATGAGAGACTGATAAATGGCCATGGGTTGTCTGCTTTTTGCTCACAAACTCCAATACTTGCATATATACTATATGACAACTATAACCTAGATACAGACATTTCCCCTTTAAAAGAAGTATTGTTCTTTCAACTACTGATTTCTTTGATGGTGGAATTTTATTCATTCCAGCCAATAATTTTTATTGTACTTCTTTCAACTCTAGCTGTAAAAAGTATATAACAGCAAATCTTGACTGGTCTATTAAAAGTTGAGCTACTAACAATTTAGTGACTAAATTCTCTCCAATCCCATTCTGTTCAACTGTAAAGACTTCTTTGCACAAGAGATTTATGTGGTAACAACTTATATTTGTTCATTCATTCTTTTTCAGCATTTCTATCTGTATTGTATACGAGGAACATTTGACAGCTTCCCAGCTCAACAATGACTTTTAGCAGCTCCAGTCAACCAGGACACTCAGCTGTTTGATTCAAGTGATGTTCAGTTTTGTCTTTTACAATATGAAAACTGATCTTGTTCTTTCTAATGGCTTTGCATGATGGACTTCCTGAGGTTTGTACTCAGTTGGTTAGTTTTGTTTTTAAGCGTTCACTAAGCTATATGACCCGAGTCTTATATGCTTATTTCCATGCAAGAAAATTCATCACCAATAAAATTCCCCTCAAGCCCTAAATCAGTAAAAGGTCCCTAGAGAATAATAAATAAACTGGGATAATTTTATTTTTAGATATGTTGCAAATATGATGTAAACATATTTCACAGGTATTATATTGCTTGGATCACTTTTGTTAAAACTGAAGCAGCATGTGAAATTACCTACACTGATTTCAACATCTTTTAGTGTTTTGAGCTGAAACTCTGAGGGTATTGGCATCCTTCCTGGCAATTCTTTGTACCTCACTTCCTTCCAATCTGTAGCCGAGATCTGGTTTAATTTTAGGATTGCTAACCTGAACTGGAATGACGACTAAGAGCCAGCAAGCTCTATAGGAAGCTTATAAAATGCCATTTGCAGGGCTCAAAATTGAGTGGTTTCATTCTGGGATGCTGAGGATTATATATGAGATACTCTAAGGCTTCTTGCATTTTACCAATTAACAGATTGCCAGTCACAGCTGGCTGAAAGAAAAATTTAGAGATACCTGTCTAGGGTACCATCTCATGCTGGTTCGTTCTGACCACTGCTCATGTGCATATATTTAAAGGGCACTCTCACCAATCCATGATTTAAGACTGCATGCTCTAGTAATTCTCTCTTGCGTTCATATCACCATTTAATGCATTAATCTGATTTAGAGATTTGACAGATTTATCTGCTTCCCTGAGGCAGAAATGCCACTGAGTAAGGAGTACTGACCGGTGTCTTAAAGCAAACATGCAGCTCTGTAATTTCATTCAGCAGCAATAAAGAATGTAAATGTCCACTAATTTCGACATTTTTTCCAAGTTTTTTTTGCTGATTTGGGACTTATCTCTAAGTGTATAAATAGTTCCACTGAGTTCCTTGAAACCCCTGGAAATTAGGCTAGCTACTGTAATTGTGGGATTTAAACTCTTCACAAAACGACTAGCCAACAGAACATTTACCAGTTCACTTTAGTCTGCATGGTAACCCTTTTTGATGAGAATTGGTACAGCTTTTGCTGTTTTTTTTTTTCCTCTTTGTCATAGCTATTAGCAGACTTCTGAATGAAATTTTCAAGTTTTGGGTTGCATTCTTGCGGCTGAGTTATATTTAAAAATGAGTCAGACTGACGCTCTGACAGCCAACTAAAATGCGTTTAAGCACAATTTCATTTAATTTCAAACAATAGAGATTTATTTTTTTCTTTCACATTTTTACCTAATGCATTCCACCAGTCCAATTTATTTTCAAAAAATAAAATATATTTTATCTTTGTAAAGATATGCATTGATCTAATTTACAGTGTTCATGCTGGAAATCTTGCCTGGCTCTGCCTAGGAGAGCTGCTCACATCTATACTTTTTGCATAATTTTGCATACATGGTGAAAGTGGATGGAAACTTAGAATTTTTGAGGAACAAGCATTTAATTCACAAGCTTTATACTCTTATTTATTCCCTTCCCTCCCCTCCCCTCCCCTCCCCTGCCCTCCCCTCCCTTCACTTCCCCTCCCTTCCCTTCCCCTCGCCTCCCCTCCCTTCTCCTCTTCCTCTTCCACCAATGCAGAAAAAACATTATCACTGATAATGACTTGTGAATTACATTGGCATGTTCTTTGTTTAGGAGAAGAAACAACAGTGGCAAAACTTTACTGTAGGATAGTGAACTCTAAAGTCATATGTGCACATCTCAGGGAATGCACAAAACAGCTCATTGAAGGAAATATGTTTTGGGCCATTAATGAATAAAATGACAAAATAAAATAATTAAATATAAATAAAACTAAATAAAATTAATATTTTTAAAAGTACTTATTTCATTTTTATCTGTCCTTTCAATTTCTATTTTTATGTATGCATTATAATGTACATAATATGTTAGTACAGTAGTACATGTATATAATTTATCAGTAAATACATAAAATATATATATTTGGGTATGTGATCAGAAATGTTTGGAGACCACTGTTCTGGGACACATAATCTTAGCTGGATGGCAGAGTAGTATGCAAAATATCATATATCTTATTTTGCGCCTACTTATTTCATTTTTAAACCAATACATTTCTAATTGTATTATATCTGATATATTCCACTATGAGATCATTGTCCTGACATTTGTAATTGGAAAAGAGAGGGCCTAATGCAAATGGAAACAGTACCTTAGCTACAGAGCTGAGTCATGTATAGAAAAGTCTTAGATCTCTTCATTCTGTGGGCTTGGTTTTCATCTCCTTGTTGTAATCGAGGAGAAAATATACTGAATTATACTGGAATAAAACTGGTGCATGGGAAAGAAGCAAATGCTTAGTCACTCTTATGCTGTCTGTGGATAAAAGCCTCTAGAGATTTGGCAGAGTCTGTGTTCCAAGGAATTCATTTTGGAGACTGAGAATTTGTAGGACAAGCTATGGTCTGTAGCTGGATATTTTTGAAAAATACATATCCAGGTACAGTTAGCACCCAGTTCATAGATAAAGAGCCACACTCACATACCTGCATTTATGGAATATTAGCTACTAGGAATAATGAAGGATCCTATTGTGAAAGAAGATTCTGTCTGCAGGTATCCACAGCTTCTGGTCTCTTACAAACCTCATGGTTTGTTAATCTAAAATCCTGAATGAGTAGACAAGTGCTCATCCTTAACCTTTGCAACCAAGCTGCTACTGTGACAAATTCAGAGACAGGTTTTGAATTTACCAAATATACAATGAGATCTGAGGCTGCAGGGAAGAAAATACCCATCTGGTCTGCATTATCTCAGCTTTTTAGGAAAACTCCCTCCTGGTGCAAAATGCGATTGACTGATTAACCCAGAACATGAAGAGTCCTTCATTCTCAGTCCAACCAACTAACAGTATGAGCTTGAAAACAATAAAGCTGTTTACTACTTAAATAAACTACCATGAAGATGTGGGAGATCAATGCCTATCAAGAAGAGGGTCACTACCTGCAGTTACCTTGAATATCATGCATCTGTGATAACTACTGTTTTTTTTTAATTATTATTTTTATTATTTTTAAAGCTTGAAAAATATTATATCTCTACCTGTTTTGCTCTTAGGTTAGAATTTTTTAGGGTGGAATTTTTAAAAAAATTGGATTTCTATGACAGTCTACATTCTGTCTTCAGTAAACTCAGGAACTGGTATATCATAATTGACAGCAGCATTATTAGGATCAGTCCCTGGGGTGCTGGACACATGAACTCATGTCCTCCTACCTCTGGTTTACAGCACAGATTTGAATGTAGGTCTCCTCCATGCCCAGTGGGAATCCTAGTTGTGAAGCTGTTGGCTATGCTGAAGTAAGGCACTTTTCATCTCTTGGTGGAGAGAATCAGAAGCTTGATGGAGCTGTTCCAGTTTTTATAAACAATTAACTGGTCATAGGGATAAGGATTTGAAACTACTTCCTGCCTTTATGCATCACATCACTGAATCATTCTCCCTATGGACTCGTGGATATTTACAGAAAGTAAAATAATGGCAATTGTGAGAGAAATAGAGTTTTAATCTAGGGAGAAATAGAGAGACAGGTACTGACTCTGTGCTTTCCCTTGCTATCCTCCTCTCACATGGGAAATGAAAAATTAGCTGGTATCAACAATACATTAACAGAAACTTTATTATTTGATTTAGGGTAACTACCAGCTGTTACCACTATAGGTTTCATCTTCTTTTAGATTTAATCAGATGTGTTATTTTCTATTAATATTAGTCATGAATATTAGTTTCTATTAGGTATTTTTGGATTGGGAATTATAATGCTGGAAAATAAAGAGAATCTGTTCCAGCAGATGGTAAACCTGAAAAGAAAATGTTGAAGGAAACCATACCCTCACTGAAATGTAAACTTTAATGTTAAAAAAAAAAAATCCTTGTTTTTGGCATGGCCTTGCTTCTATTCATTATTTTCCTCTGAATTTTGAATATTTGTACTGTAGTTGGCCTTCCTGTATATGACAGTGAAACATACCTATGCCTGTGGAAAAATACCAAGTATTTGCTGAGCATTACATAAGTGCTTATATTAGCTTGCAAAAACTTCACCATCAACTTCTCCTGGCTGAAATGAATTAAAGACATAAACAGAAGAAAATTATTTGTCATTTTATCATTTAAACAAAGGTTCTTTTGTAAAAGTCCATTTATAGATGGATTTGTGCTTGCCATAATCTTTATTTTCATGTAGTTTTAAAGAAAAGAAATTATTGTGAAGCTGTCCGTATACACTTGGTAAACCTGTAACCCTTATGATTGCCAAATTTTTATTAAAATCTGTGGGGATTTTCCTGAAGCAAGAATAGCTTTAACTTGACTGTCTTCATCCCATGGACATCATCCTATGGAAAACTGGGACATCCACCTCAGGTATAAGGGTAAGCAGCAGCTTAATATAAACAGAGAAGAAAGAAACCAATGAAGATCCATCTGCAGCAAACCTCAAGGGAAGACAAATAAAAAATGGAAAAAGGAGTTAGAAAAAGTGACATGTATAATACCAAAACTTCTCTTAAGGTGCTTTTTATTATTATAACCCTCAATAAAGTAGACAAACTGATTTGCTGTGCAGGTAAGAACTATTATAGAGAAAGCACTTGTTAAAGGCTCATTAGAATGGCGTGATTAGTGTTGCAAGAAAAACAATTGGAAGATTCCCAAAGCCAGGACTGTAACCCTAAACAGTGGTGTTCCCTGAAGTGAAGACTGATGGGTGCAGGGCTACAGCTGCCATGCAGTGGTGGAGATATTCTGGCACTGTCTCACAGAACAGTTTGCAGTTTTTTTATGCTAATGGATGTATGGATTTCTATACTGCCTCTAAAGGAGTGGCACATCTGTATCGAGTTTCTTGTGTCTGGTGATATAAACCTCCTCTGCATCTCATTAAGAAAAATGCTTTATTAGATGAAAAAGATGCAACTACTGTACAGAGCAATCAAGAAACGATTGCTTTTGAACAGCAAATTTTTCAGCACACCTTCTTTACTCATTCGTCTACCTTAGAAACACACAACACTGTAATACTATTTATAATGGCCAAGATCTGTAACCTACATATTTTGACCAAGAGCAATAGAAACCAGTGTTACATTTTTGTCTGTGCTTGTGTGACAAAGGATTTTCTACTTCATATGTCACAGAATTTTTTTTTTTTGGAATCTTCCTGTGTTCTCAGCTTTGGTATAATTTGTGGCCACTGATAATTACATTTTGATTTAACTATCCTGATTTACAACAGCTGGGAAGCCAATGCAACATCTTTTAATAGTGATGTTAATTGAAACTGATTTCCACTGTTGTTAAGGCAAAAAGTTTCTTCAGATTTTTAATTTAAGTACTGATTATTCATTTCTAACAGTGCTCAAAATTAATAACATGGCCAATGCTATTAGTTGCTGAAAAGGCTTGAAATCTATTTTTCTACCTAAACTTCAGAAAGAATGATGCAAGTGAAATCAAATATTATACAGAAATAGTAGTTTTCTCCTATTGTGTAAGGTAGGACAATGACAGAGAAACTCTGCTTATAGAACTAGTTACTTGTAGTGCTCTTCCAAATATTAAGATTAGAACCAATAAGGAAATTGCTTTCCCAAGTGAAAATACCACATCTGATGAAATGAACCTTCCCAGGAAAAGAACTTTACAGGTTCTCTTCTCCTGGGACAATGCTTCCAAGAGATATAAAAGGCGGTCTGGTTTTCAGAAGGACTTAGAAGCTTAAGAAGGCTTCCCTACAATATGAAGACACAGTGGTAATTCTGTTCAGGCAGAAATTTGTCAGAAAGTGGTAGAAGATGTAGGCAATATAGATATACAGAAAGTAATTCAGGGTTTTCTTAATACACAAATAGAAGGCTGGCTAATAGAATGTAAAAAAAAAATCATTTATTGAAAAACAAACAAACAAAAAACTCATAACATCTCTGTCTATGGCAGGGGAGTTGAAACTAGATGATCTTCGAGGTCCCTTCCAACCCAAGCCATTCTGTGATTCCATTCTATGATTTATAATTCTTTACACAGCACATAATTAAACTATTCAACTTGTTGTCAAATATGGAACAAATGTCAAGAGCAAAATATATTTTCTTTTTGAACCTGACATTTTTATGCCATTAATTACATTAGGGTAAAATTTATGTAAAGAGATATGAATAGATGCCCTTTTGTTTTTGAATATACATTAATCGTGAACTGTGTGGGGTTTGGAAATATTTTGGTAATTTCTCCAATAGGCATATTATACATAATCTTCCAGTGGTGGTTTATGTTTCCTGTGAAACTGCTGTTTCTGTCCACTGATGGATAAAGACAGAAAACTAGTCTCAATAAGTGTAACCTCTCACAGCTGCAGGTTGCACTTAACCTATATGGACTTCAGAATAAAAGACAAAAGACCAAATCTCCCGCCGAGTTACCCTAACAAAGCCCCTTGTACTTTAGTAATTTCAATCCAGTCGAACTGACTTTTTGGAGAGTAAAAGAAAAAAATGCACCTTGTTAGAAAGAGGAAGGCAGTGTCCTGATTCATCAAGACTTGAATGGCAAAATTTCTGGTGACAGAAATAAAGGACAGATTTTTCTCCCTGTTTTTTTTGAAACTGTTACCTATCACTTAATGAGTGATCAGATAGAAGTCCCCCCAGAGGAGGGATGTAGCCAAAGTTTAAAATATGAACATGCAGGATTTGAGCTGTGTGAAGAATAGCATGGGTGATTTTTTCCTATGGTCCTCTGTTGCATGTTTTAAAGCCAGAGAGGTTATTAACTTGAATCATAATGCCAACACAAAGAATCATAAATACTATCTTCCTCAGCTCTCTCATTGTCTTGTAATAATCAAATACAATTAAATTTATCCCCATGATTGCTGCATTACTCTGACATCAAAATAAACAAAAACACACTTGTGCATTTATGCAGAAAACAATTTACTCCCTTTGCCTTTCAAAAACCTTAGCCAGCGTAATTGTTTACCAAAGTCCTAGAGAAATAGAAATGGTGAATAAACAAAATGCAATTGAATTTAAGGGCAATATCATAATATTGATTTCTTACCAAAAAGGGAATATGATACAAATTAAATGGATACATGAAGTATATATATGACTGAAATGTTAATTTTCATGGGAATGTCTATAGAAAAATATAAGAATAAATTTATTTTGTTAATGGATTAACTCTGTTGTGTCTTGGTTCACACAGAGTGCTGGGTGGGCAAAAGGGGAATGTCTCACAGACTGTCACTACCACTATTCAAACAGGAAGGAGAAAAGAGTTTTCTGCCATACAGCTTTTTCTTCTAAATGACATGAACAGAATGCGATAACAAATGGCTGTTTACTCTCCCTCCCCCAACCTCCCCAGCAAATGGAAAGGAGGAAATGAGTTGCTCCTCTCAGAGGGATAGTTCTATGATTCTTTGCAGTAATGCAATTATACATTGCAACAGAGTCCAGGTAAAAGAAAGTTTATCTAGCCTTTCAAGACTACCAAAATTATGTCTTAGCAAAACAAAACAAACAAACAAACAAACAAACAAACAAAACAAACAAAAAAACCCACCACCAACAAAAAAAACTGTGAAGACCTTGAGGGATACATGACATATTGGATGCATAAAACACATTGCTACTCGTTTGTATGAACAGTCATGAAGATAAAATTGTTGAAAAGAATGGAAAGGAAGGGATAGGTTTGTTAGAACACTCTTTACATCTTTTTCTGGGATTTTGCTTTATAGCAGTAAAGATACTAGTGTTACAGTACTGGGTTCTGGGATGTAATACAACTGAAGGCAACATCTAACAAATGTAACAAGGGCTTTACAACAAACTTCATTATTGTGATGTATATGCCTACAGACAAATTTTAGATTATCACAAAGTATGATTCTTAATAAAGACAATACGGCTTCACTAAGAACAGCTGTGCCTGATGAATCTAGTGGCCATCTATGATGGTGTTACAGCATTGGTGAATAGGGGAAGAGCACCTGATGTCCTCTACCCGGAGTTGTGCAAAGCATTTGACACTGTTCCACATGATATCCTTGTCTTTAAATTGGAGAGACATGGATTTGATGGATAGACCACTCAGTGGGTAAGGAACTGGCTGGATGGTCACACTCAAAATGTTGTAGTCTATGTCTCAATGTCCAAGTGGAGATCAGTAACGACTGGTGTTCCTCAGGGATGGGTATTGGGATGGGCATTTTTTAATGTCTTTGTCAGTGACACGGATAGTGTGATCAAGTGCACCCTCAGCAAGTTTGCCGTTGACACCAAGCTGTGTGGTGTGGTCAACATGCTGGAGGGAAGGGATGCCATCCAGAGGGACCTTGACAGGCTTGAGAGGTGGGTTCATGTAAACCTCATGAGGTTCAACAAGTCCAAGTGCAAGGTCCTGTATCTGGGTCAGGGCAATCCTAAGGCAAAAATACAGGCTGGGAAGAAAACGGATTGAAAGCAGCTCTGAGGAGAAGGACCTAGGGGTGTTGGTTGATAAGAAGCTTGACATGAGCCAGCAATGTGTGCTTGCAGCCCAGAAGCCAACTGTATCCTGGGCTGCATCAGACGCAGCATGACCAGCAGATTGAGGGAGATGATTCTTCCCCTCTAATCTGCTCTTGTGAGACCCCACCTGGACTTCTGTGTGTTCATCTCTGGGTCCCTCAGCAGAAGAAAGATGTAGAACTATTAAAATGAGTCCAGAGGAGGGCCACAAAGGTGATCAAAGGTCTGGAGCACCTCTTCTATGAAGACAGGCTGAGGGAGTTGGGGTTGTTCAGCCTGGAGAAGAGAAAGCTCTGGGGAGACCTTATAGCAACCTTCCAGTACTTAAAGGGGGCCTACAGGAAAGCCGGGGAAGGACTCATTGTCAGGGATTGTAGTGATAGGACAATCCAAAGTATTCTATGATTCTATGAAGATTCCTTAAAGTTTTAGCAGGACACTGTGCATTAAAATTGCACATCACAGCCTCCACAGAAGGCACTGTCATTCAGGTGGCATTGAAGGCCTCAAAATCTGACTCTATCTGGTCAGGTAAGACTGAAAATGAGAAAAAGTTATTTAGGTAATCTTGGAAAAAAAAAAAGTTTTACTTATTTTGAACATAATTGAGTGATAACAGAAAATGGAAGGAGTGAGCAGTTGACCATGGCAACTAGAAAGGGAATTTTGACTGTCTGGCAGATGTGATGAAGCCCCTTGAAAGCACAGAAATTTTGCATAGCACCTAGAAGCTTAGAATGAGTGATTAATGATATAGGATAACAGAGAGGAAAAAAAGCATTGGAAAAGAAGGTTTTGAAATAATGTTATCAAGGAACTGCATCAGAATCCAAGAAATAACACAAAAAACTGTCCTCTTACAATGATGTTTGTAAGAGGATTTTTTTTGGCATGTTTTTAAGATCTGATCAAATCTCACTCAAGTGTAACTACTTTATTAACTTGTTTTCTTTGTAGTAGGCATAGTCTATTTGACTTATCTTGATACGAAATTCACATCTTAGGTTATATAAATATATTACTCTCTGTGTGTTTCCAAGTGTCATGGTGAGCCAAAATATCTATTCAACTTCATTGTATGTTTTCCTTTGCTTGTCTCCTTTAAGGGTCATCTGGTGAATGGACCGAAAGTAAGGCGTTGGGCAGTCACCTGCAGTGAGCATGAACTGCCATTGATCCATATTCTGGATTTTACCACTGGTTTGTTTTCCTCTGGTGACTTTTCCTGGTCAGCTCAAGAGAACTAACATTGTTACTGCAATGAATATATGATTATTTCCTGGCAACACCAATTTCAGGTCTGAATGCCAGCTGAGTTCACAGACTACATATTCTTTTGCCTCTGGGGCTCAGTTCAGCAATTTCATTTTGAACTGGCCTAATCCCACACACACATAATCAAAAGGAACTGGTGAACTGAAAACTCAGGATTTTTAAAACTATTAGAAAACAGCAGCTTCCTGAGTTTTCTAGCTCTGCTGGTAGGATTAAGTATCTGAACTACTTTGGTGAGAATAGGCTAAGTAACACTCCTTAACATTTGCACCTGAAAGGGTTAAGAAGCTGCATGCACAGTGAACCAACTTTTATGAATCATTAATTTGGGGGGATCTCTGAACTTCATTTGTTACTTGGGAATCCTAGGTGTTTAACCTAACCTGAACTCAGTTGGTAGGGCACTTTAAAGTTAACAAACAGTCACAGTGAGTAGTATATCCTTATAAACAAACATCAAGTATGGGCTGCAGCTAAAAGGAGCATTTCTGCCTTCCAGTGTATCCTTGGCCATACTCCAGCTGCTTCCAGCACTAGCATTTGGGCATGGTACTAGGCAACATATTCATAATGAAAAAGAAGAGGTTTGCAGCTGAGTAATTCCTCAAGAGCACATTGACTTCCAACAAAGACAACAACCTTCCACCATGAGCAGGGTCCCACATTCCTGAGAAGACATGGTGGTTTAGTACTGTCGCAGCTAATGCCATAGGCAAAGGAAATTAATAGATCAGGAAATGCAGCATCCTCATGACCTTTGTCAAGGTCACTCTAAATGCAGAGTTGGTGAGGGCCTCTATGACTAGGTGTGACTTGTCTCTGCACAGATGAAATAATTTAATTTTTTCATTTAATGGGATAAATTTAGTCTGAAAAGATAAGGCAGAAATTTAATTTCTATACATCAGCTTTGTTTTTCCAAACAGTGTCTTTTAAAAAATAGTATTATATTCATTTTAATGTAAGGAAATTAAAATTAGTTTATAATAACATCTTAAAAAAATATTGTGCTTGGATTCACATTGAACTGCAGCCAATACTATTGAGCTTGCAGTTTGCATCAAGAGTTTATACCCTTTATAAGCAGTGATGTTGAAACTGTAAGTGCCATCTTTATTGACTGAGGAAACAATGAGAGCATGGAATTTACTTTTGAGCTCTGGTGTAGTATGAAAATCTCACATGATGAGAGCAGAGGAAGTCATCAGCTGCTACACTACAACTCAGCTGCAAGATTCAAATACCTTAACATTATTTTGTGAAAACTGATTTAGATCGGTCTGATATCTAAAGCTGAGACCTACAGAAGATTATCTAGAGAAATGAGAAAATGTTTTTTCTTAACTTCCTTTATTCCAGAATAATTTCTCTCTTTGTATCCTTTAAAGTGAAATTATATATGTATATAAAAGCAGAAAAAAAAAAAAAGCCATTGCAATAAAAATCTTTGGAGAATAATTCCCCCAAAGTTATATTCATCTGGGAGTCCTGTAATGCTCATTGTATAAAATTCCTTTCATTTGGAAGGTATTCCATATTCTTGGGGGTGGGTAAGGTTAGGGAGGGGAGGGTGGAAGGGGGCCGGAACAGAAATGCTTGAATATATCCACTGAAATGTATCCATTAAATACATTAAACAAAGCAACAAGTAAGTGAAAAAATAAAGCAGCAGATTTTAAAAATGCTTACAAAGCTTACATTGCATTGGCAGTCCTTGTTTAAACAATCATGCAAGTATTGTTTAATACCTAGAAAAATTGCTTAACATCTAGAATACTACTGGAATCTGGTATGTATTGTCAGCAAATGTTTTAAGCTGGCTGTGTATTTTGCTATAAGACAAATGTGAGAGTGAAATAAATAGATGGAATAATCTTAATTAACTATGAGAAACAGCCTGATTTAACCGGTCAGCAAGTTTAGAATAGTGTAACAGGTGTTATTAGAATGATTTGTGTAGCAAACTTCAAATGGGAAAGAATTACTTGTGATATAGTATTTTTAATGCAATTAAAAATACCAGACTGTAGCTTTTAAGAAACCATTTAGCCTGATTCTGGATTCTCAGGACTGCATTGCACCACACAGGTGATTCTTAACCAGCTACAAATATTTCCTCACAGAGACCAGCTCCTAGTGCACGATCTCTGTGCACTGTTCTCCCTTGTCTCTGACACAGGAGATGTGCTGATAAAAACCTCTGCGTAGCTGGAACATTGCTTTGTTCTCCACAGCATGATTAAAGTCGACTGAATAGATTTTCCTAGTGTTTCTCTGGGATCAAATCCGTGCTTAGAAGCTTAATTATCAAGAAAAAGCAGAAATGGTTAAGAGACAAACTTCCAAGTCTTCCTTCATCACAGCTGCACTGCATACAGAAGGGGCAACACAGAAAATTTAGTCTAATCTTGAGTTTTCCCAGAATATCAAAATTCTGATATGTTTCTGTAAAATTATGTAAACCTATGTTTTAACAAATACGCTCAAAAGTCTTTTTCCTTCACAGAGTAGTAATATTAAAGCAAACATTTTTCAAAGTTTGTCTTAAAGTTCTAGACCTGCATAAAAGCTGCCCCATGATTTTGGTAGCAGGAATCAGTAGTAACAGATTCACTTCAGTAATGCTACTTGAATGTACACAGCATTTATTCATTTTGGAAGAAATGACCACTTACTATTCTATTACTTCCAAGACTGTGAGGTGGAATGAATTATCCCCTCTTGCGGCTTATGTTGAGTTAAGCTATAATTTTAGTTAGTTCTGTAAGCTTTTAGCAGAGGAAAGCAGAAGTAGCAAAGAAGTACTTGTGTACCTAATCAATCTGTTTCTGTTCTTAATAAAAATGATGAACATGAGAGCTGTGATAAGGTAACTGAATGGAATGAGAATAAGACAGTGGAAATTGCAGTCAGCTCATTATTATCTGGGATGACAGTGGAAACTGGGAGATCTCAGGTGATGGAAAACATAGTTAATAATAGGCAGATGCTCCAGCATTCTGAGATGATGGTTATTCCTGCACATTTCCAATTATTCTTCTGGGTTATTGGGCAAAAAGAATTTATCTGGCTCAAACAAAATAAAAAGAGCAATGACGAGGGAACAGAAATCTGGCTGGGCTCAGTGCAGAGCTCCCAGAGACTGCATTAGCAGCATGTAAACATGGCTCTACTGCCCCTGAGACCTGATAAGGCAGATTTAAAAAGCACTGCTGTTTTGGCATGACTGGCACCAGACTAGCAGATCTTGCCGGGTCTGAGCTTGGGTGTACTGTTCTGCATCTGCAAAACTGGGAGTGTTACAGAACAGGCTGAGAGACATCACTGTACCGTGCAGGACAAAATCCAGATCTGAAGCTGAGAGCTGTGCTGATGCTGTTACTTCTTTTAGACCCAAGATGATTCTTGCAGAGCTACTAGAATATCTGGGCACTCTTGCTGGGCCACAGCTAGCCAGCTCTGAGCTGGCTGGAGAGCACTGCATGGAGAACTAGCCAACTCTATGCCCCAGAAGGTGGCCTAGACAGAAGGTAGTGTAGAAACAGCCAAGTGGCTCAGCAGGAGTTAGCTCAGCTTCTCATCTGCTTAGTGACAGCTGTGATCCAAAATAAAGACCTGAGATGTAGAAAGAACTGTACAAATTAGAAGAGGAGAGTGGTACAGAAAGACTAAGGAGATATGTTATAAATTGAAAGATTTCTAGCCAGTAGCCAAGTTTTTAGATAGCCATCTGAAAGTAGAGAAAAAATACATAACTGTTTAAAGATGGAACCTGAGAAATTTAGGGAAAATGTATTCACAGGGCACAAAGGTGATACAGACGTCGGAAATGTAGTCTTCTACCCCCCTTCCCCTGCCCATTCTGCTACTGCACTAAATGTGTAGTCTATTGTTTCTGAAGAGACATATTGTAGGATTCCAGAAAGATTATACATATATATACATATATTATATGTATATATGTTGGGTGTGCAGGGCTTCAGGGACTGGCCATAGCTAGGTAGAAGACACAGGGAATAGATCTCCTACTGGTGCTGGTTCATCTTGCCCACAAAGTCAGGATTAAGTAGATTGCCAAATTCAGACTCAGTTTGCTCTAGACCAGTTTGTCTGAGAGCTCTGCAGCAATGGCTTTAAACATTTCTGTGCTATTCCTGCAGCTTTTTGTCTTTTACAGTACAAAGCTTAAATTTGTTAAAGTATTGTGGTATGTTTTGAGGTTTATGAAAGATCAGAAATATGCAGCAGGTATCTCACAATGTGGATCTCTTACAGTGAAATGCATAAGCTTGTGTGGAGGGGACCTGTTTTAATTATACAGTCACTCCAGCCATGAAATTCCTGTTTGCTTTTCTGTATTTTAAAACTGTAGCTGTTCTTCAGAGGTTTTGAACAAGGAAGAGTAGTATTAATTCCTGTTGGCTGTATTTTCAAGATACCTAATGAGAAAATTCAAGTTTGTAGTTGGTAGGTTTTCTCTTGGCACATCTTCTCTTCCACCTGTTTGGAACTTCTCCCACAGAAAACTGCATATACTGGATCACTTTCTGTGAACTGAAAACATTAATTTCCTTAGCTCTCTGGTGAAGTCCATTTATTTTGAAACCATTACTTCAATACATTTTTTTTTTTTGTATAACAGAAGCACTGTCTTATCCTGCTGAACGGTAGAGATACAAAACCAAAATAGTTTTCAAATCAAAGCATTGTATGCAACCACGTGAACAAAATGCTATGATGAAATTGTAGCATTTCAGTTTCACCTTGGCAAATAAATAATACAGTCAAAATCTGAGAGCATCAAGGGTATGTAGCTCTTCCTTTTCCTGAAGTGTGTAAAATGAAATTGCTCAGTAAAGCACCTCCTACAATGGTTATTAATGCCTCTTTTTTTTTTGTAGTTACTGAGGCACCTCTTCTTTTACTGCAACTGTATCATAACCGAATAACATTAATATTTCAGTTGGACTTAGGTTGTGCAGTGATACCGTTTCATTTTCACTCAAGTCAGTGTGGATTTTATGAGGTTATGACTTTCCTCAAAGAATTTCCCTAGGTGCTTGACATAGGTTGTCTAAACACATTAGCACCTCATTTAGTTGTTTGAAAGTTTAAACATCATCTTGCTGTTTAAATGCTTAGTAAGATTAAAGGAGCTATCACATCAAAAGAGTGAGTCTTCCCTTCGTCTACCTCTTCCACCTCCTACTCCCTCTCATCCCTCCATGGTTGCCTAAATTGCCTCGCAATTTAATTCAGAGGGAAATGACTTTCGGTTTCTGAACAAAAAATAAAACCAAAGAGTAAAGCTGATTTTAAATATTTCAGTTGGAAAAGGACCCTAACGATTCTTCCGCGCTGGAAGTTATGGGCAAAAAGCAGTTGAGATTGACTTCTCTTGGCCGTGTCAGTGTAAAACACCTCTGTAAAAACAGCTTCTTTGAGAGCTCTTTGTGGATTTCTAAAGCCTGCATCCCCCGTGGCTCTGAAACACTAATTTCAGGCTAATCTAATTAGGCTAATAACTTGCCCACCACCATGCAAGAAAGCTGGGACAATCTCCTCGTGATTTTCCTGCCTCACAGACTTGCACTTTCTTGCATCAAGCTGTCTCTGAACAGCAAGAAGCACAAACTTTGGTTTGCCGTGGCTTGCTATCCAACTGCTTAGAAGCCAACCGTGCCGTGCATTTGAGGAGACATTAAAAAGAGAACAGGTTTTGGTAGTGAAGAAGCAAAGCATACTCAGATATCGATTAATAGACAGGTTTTGTTTTGCCTATGTCTCAACAACATAAATCTTCTTTCAATAGGACACAGAGCATGTAAGTGTTATTACGATCAGCTAACACAACGGACAGGCAGAGGTACAGCTCTGCTCGGCTTATCCAGCCTTAACCAGTTTATATTTGTGCCTTGATCATTTAAAGTGGTAAAGATTAAAAGCCTGGAGGCAGAGAAACGCAGCCTGGTCCCCTAGTAAAGAGGAATTGGCCAAAATCCATCCAAATGTTGTGAAGGTATGAACTCAGCCTTATTTTTAAGTGCTGACTGAGAGAAGATGAGGAAACTTAAATGCGTGAAAGCCAGGCTCTGTGATTCTCATCTCAAGTCTGATTAAGTTAGAATCTGGCAACATCTTCCTGTTAAGCAATTACTTATTTGGCTTTCTGCGTTTTCTGAGCTTGCATGGCACAATTACAAACTAGAGTGAGAGATGTTCTCTCTCTAGTTTGTTAAAAACACTGAGCTGCAGAATCTTATAAAGCCTGCTGCATAAGTTACGTCCAAAGACTTTCTTTTACTTTTCACAGACAGGTAAAGTTAAGCCTGTCAATCACACTACTTTTTTCTTTTTTTTCTTTTTGTTTAAATTACAAGTATTTCCCACTTTTACTATTCTTTTTATATATATACGGGATATTAACGTATTTGCCTACATGTGCCACACTGACTTTTTTTTTATTATTATTATTTTTTATTTTTAAACTCAAGATTGTTCCCAGAGATATTTTTCTCATTTCACGTTCAGACTCAGCATTTCCCCTTCTTTTCGGGAGGAAGTATAATAGAATTTGTTGATGTTGTTGATGTTTTTCTTCGGAGAATAGTGATTTCAAAAGGTGTTGCACTGAATTTCCCGTCTCAGTGGCCCCGAGGTGTGAGTTTGGTCAATGTCGTGTGTCCAGTTGGGCACGGGGGAGCTGCGCAACTGGCGCGGAGCCCCCGACGACAGGCGACCGCCCCAGGACGCTGGGTCGAGGGCATGAATCATCACGAATGGGGCTTTCCTTGCTCGTAAGCGACTGAGTAGGAGCCCTGCCCGGCACTGAGATGTAAAGCAACCCCTCCCGAGACACAACGCAGAGCTATAAACGCTGCCCATACGCCCTCTCCCCGCACCAGCGGCTAGGCTGATATTGCTCCCCGGGCACCCCCGGCAGCACCGTGCCCACAGCGGCCGAGCGGGGGCGAGACCAGAGTCCCGCGGGGGTCAGGGATTAATGGTGCGGCCCCTCAGAAAGTGCAAGCGGCCCCGCCACCGGGAGAGCCCGGCAGAGCCGCCCGGGGCCCCGTGCCCTGGGGCCGCCGCCGCCTGCCTGCTGGTAGCGATAAGCGCCCCCAGGCGCCCCCAAGCGCCCCGGCACCCAAAAGGCGGCGGGCAGCGCTGGGGTACGCTGTGTCCCCCAACCCCAGCCGGCAGCACCTGGCCGCAGAAAGCCTCCCCCCGCCTCGCATAGCCCGCACCAGCTCCGGAGCCGGTCCCGAGGGGAAGACCAGAGTCCTCGCTGCCCGGGGCGGACCTGCTGGGAGGAGATTTGGAAGCAGAATTGCGGGGGCGTGGTGGGTGTCCCTGCGGGGACAGGGGAGGGGGCGGGGAGTCGCGGACACCCCTCCGGCCCGGCCCCCGGGCGGTACGATGGAGACCCAGAGAGACCCCCCCCCGTGACAGGCGGGATGGAGGGGGAGGACGGAAGGGGAGGGGAAGGAGGGAGGGAGAAAGCGAGGGGGGAGAAGGGAGGCAGGGCAGCAAGGAGAGGCGCGGGAGAGCGGCGGAGCGAGGGGCAGCAGCGCGGCGAGCGGCGGCCGCGGGAGGGCCGCCCCCGCCGCCCGGGGCTGGGCGCTGGGCAGAGGCAGCGGTGATGGGCGGGCGCGGGGCGGCTCCGCCAGCCGCCGTCCTCCGAGCCTCGGCCGCCTCCCGCCGCGCTATATAGGGGAGGGAGGGGTGTCGGGGGGGGCCCGGCGTGGCCAAAGCACACGGGGCGGCGATGCCTCCTGCCAGGGGAGCGCACAAGTGACCGGCGCCTCTTCCCATGCCCATCTCCTGAAGCGACCCCCCCCGTCCCGGCATGGATGTGGCCAACAACACTACCTCCCCAGAGCGCTCCCCCGAGGGGGCAGGTGGCCCCGGCCTCGCCGAGGTGACCCTGGGCTACCAGCTGCTCACCTCGCTGCTCCTGGGCACGCTCATCTTGTGCGCCGTGAGCGGCAACGCCTGCGTGATCGCGGCCATCGCCCTGGAGCGCTCCCTGCAAACCGTGGCTAACTATCTCATCGGCTCGCTGGCCGTCACCGACCTCATGGTGTCCGTGCTGGTGCTGCCCATGGCAGCCCTTTACCAGGTGCTGAACAAGTGGACTCTGGGGCAGGTCACCTGCGACATCTTCATCTCGCTGGACGTGCTGTGCTGCACCTCTTCCATCCTGCACCTGTGCGCCATCGCCTTGGACAGGTACTGGGCCATCACGGACCCCATCGACTATGTCAACAAGAGGACTCCCCGGCGGGCCGCCGTGCTCATCAGCCTGACCTGGCTCATCGGCTTCTTGATATCCATCCCGCCCATGCTGGGCTGGAGGACGCCCGAGGACCGCTCGGACCCCGACGCCTGCACCATCAGCAAGGACCACGGGTATACCATCTACTCCACCTTCGGCGCCTTCTACATCCCGCTGCTCCTCATGCTGGTGCTCTACGGCCGCATCTTCAAGGCGGCCCGCTTCAGGATCCGCAAGACCGTCAAGAAAGCGGAGAAGAAGAAAATCGCCGACACCTGCCTCACCCTCTCCCCGGCCACCCTGCAGAAGAAAAGCAACGGGGAGCCCGGCAAGGGCTGGCGGCGGACTGTGGAGCCCAGGACCGGCGCCTGTGTCAACGGCGCGGTGCGGCAGGGCGAGGACGGGGCAGCCCTGGAGATCATCGAGGTCCAGCGCTGCAACCGCTCCTCCAAGACTCACTTGCCGCTGCCCAGCGAGGCGTGCGGCTCCCCGCCGCCCCCCTCCTTTGAGCGGCGCAACGAGAAGAACACGGAGGCCAAGCGGAGGATGGCTCTGTCCCGGGAGAGGAAGACTGTCAAGACCCTGGGCATCATTATGGGCACCTTCATCCTCTGCTGGCTGCCGTTCTTCATCGTGGCGCTGGTCCTGCCCTTTTGTGACAGTAAGTGCTACATGCCTGAGTGGCTGGGGGCAGTCATCAACTGGCTGGGCTACTCCAACTCCCTCCTCAACCCCATCATCTATGCCTATTTCAACAAAGACTTCCAAAGTGCTTTTAAGAAAATTATCAAGTGCAAATTCTGCAGGCAGTGAAGCCCCCCCCTCCGGGACGGGGCAGCGGCGGCTCCTGCCCCTGGCTCCATCCCGCCTGCCCCCCGCTGCAGTGCGCCCCTCGCCCAGCCCCTCCCCAGCGCCGGCAGGAGGCCGGGGGGCGCCTGGACCTCCCTCGCAGGGCGCCCTCGCCCCTCGCCCCTCCGCCGATCGGACAAGGGCCGTGCCGGGTCTTGCCTGGCCGGGCAGGGCAGAGCGGGGCTCCGCCGGGAGCAGCGAGGTTTCAGGACGCGGCCCGCGGGGCTGCGCTGCCGCCTCCTTCCCCGCCGTCGTTCTGGGTAGGCTTTAGGGTTTTGCAGGTCGTTGCTTGTGGTCGCTGTAAAACCACGGCGCCTGCCCGAGTAGCATCGGTAAAAATAAACCACCCTATGCAGAACACCACCGTGTCGGGCTTTTTTACTGGATTTAATTGGAGGCTGCGGTGGGCTCCCAGTCCGACCTCGCTCTGGCGCTGCGAGTCAGGAGGCTGAAGGCGACTCTCCCAGAGGAAGGGGCTTTGGGCTTGAAACCGCCAAGGGGATTTATTTACTTGGGGGAACTGAGACTGTGGTTTGTAACCTTGCAAGGTACTTCCAGCATCATTCCCTCTGCCTTATGTGTGTGTAACAGCTCTCCTGCTCTGTTAGGACCTTCCAGTTCATCGGGCTTCCCTTGGTTACATCGCGGGGAGGGAATGGGCAGTTCCCACTCCTCATTACATGGAGACGTGTATTTTTTTAAAATGCCTTGGAAAAGCTTGGCGCTGTGAGACCGTCTCTGAGTTCACCGCGCACGCGGCGGCACAGGGAGTTTGAGCAGCCGGCAAGTAGCATTTCTTTTTATTTATTCTTTTTTTTTTTTTTATCTTTTTTGAAGCCGCTTGAAAGTTTCTCCGGAGACGTTGCTGTTGTTTCGGAGGCAGCCAGCTGCGGCACACTTTGCTCGGGAAAACAGAAAAGAAAACAAAACAAGACAACAACTACAAAAAACTAAAACAAACACAAACACAGCAGAACTAACCAAACCGGTCAACCAAAACACTGCCATGTGCTCCGTGGCAGTAGGGGAGGGGCTGACAGCATCTCGGCGGCAGCCGCAGGTGGCGAAAGCGACATCTCTCAGCGCAGCACGGAAAGGGGCAGGTTCTCTCCTCCCCCGGGCCAGCCCCGGCCAGGGTAAGCACGACCACCCCCCAGAACCAGAGCTGCGGCCAGAAGCAGGCAGTGCCACTGCGGTGCCAAGGGCAGGGAGAGGAGAGCCCCCACCTGGCTGCTCCCCGTGGCGGCTCAGCGAGCCTCCCCCCGCAGGGGCTCCCCCCTCTCCCGGTAATCCCAGCTGCTTCGCCCCGGGCTGCTTCCCCGTCCCCTTCCCCGCCTGGCCCTGGATGGCGGCAGGACGGCAGGACGGCAGGACAGACGGCCCGGCCCGCCCTGACACCCTGCCGGGACCCCTGCGACGGGCCGCCTGAACGGAATGCTTGACCAAATATATATACACATAGATATTTTCCTGTTTAGTTTGGTGTAATCTATGTTAACTGTAGGCAAAAGGGAATGTTAAGTCTGCGCATCGCGTGAATCTAAGTGTCCAGTCGTTTCTGACCTTCAACCGCTTACATTAAAGGGCAATAGTGCTTTTAACAGCCTCGGGGATATAGCTTACTTTCTGAAAACCTTATTCGACCTCATTTTCGCAATTAAAGTGGTTTCTGCTCTTACCTCCGCTTTGATCTTTCCTAACCACGTGCATCCCGGGCGTTCTCGCAGTGTCACAGCGCCAGCAGCCTGCACAGCCTGCAGCGGCTTAGGGAGACCAGACCTGGCCCGAGTGCTAGTGCTCGGCTATTTCGGGACCAGGAGAGGGGGCGGGGCTCGGCGGGACCCCCGGGGCGGCCGGGGGACGACGGGGAGCCTCCAAGCTGCTGGGGCTTTTCCTCCCGTTGCCTTCTCCCTCCAGCCCCGCCGGCTCCTGCGAGCGCGTTTCTGCTCCGTTCCGCACCTTTTACCGCAAACCTCACCGCGAACGCCCCCGTAGAGACCCCCGGGAATCCCCCCGAGACTCCCCCTTCCTCTGCTGCCCCAAACCCCGCACCCAAGGCGACAGACGGCGGGGACGGGGGGCGAAGACCCCAAACTGGGCCCGCGGGATCCGGGGGTCCCATCCACCGGGTGGGAACTGCGGGGATGGGGGGCGCAGGTCCCTTGGGCTTGCACAGAGAGGCGAGGCGTGCTTTCCCCCGCTGGCTTTGCCAATGGAGATGGCACAGTGAGGGGGGGGCAGCTCAGTCCGGGCCGGACCCCCCAGACCCCGGAGATCCCCGCAAGACCCCGTCGGCTGCCCCCCGGCACAAGCCGCGGCAGAAATATCGCCCCTGAGCTCCCTGGGGACCTGAACAGTTTTAAATTGAACCCTTTTCCGCTTCTGCAGCGTGGGGGAAACAGCCTGCTTTCAAAGATGGGGAATTTTGTTTCTGGGCTGCGGTTTTCACGTTGCTAATTTGATTTCCACTAAGATTAAAACAAAACAAAGCAAGCAAGTAGATAATTTAGAGTTTTTGAAAGGAGACATCAATTCTATATTAAATCAATATGTGTGCTTGGTTGCGGTATTGGATTTACTCCACTAATGACCAACCTCCCCTCTGTTTAGAAAACTTCATTTCAGTTTTAAGAGGTCTATGGAAACTGAAGCAATGAATATCTAAAAATCCAAATAGAAAGCAAAGGTTTTATGTTTCAAACAGAGCCACAGAAAATTGAGTTTTAACAGCTTGGGTCAATTGTGAATCCAAAGGAGAGACATAGATACAAACGCTTTACCCTTTTCTTCCTTTAAAAATGCTTCTTTAGACTGCTGTAAAATGAGAAGAAAGTGTCATAACTTTGAATTTCCTCTGCTCTGTGGCTCCTGTCCAGGCAAAGTTGGGGCCTGGATCCATGTCTGACAAGAGGTACTGGCAGGGATCTCTGAGCACACTTACGCCAGCCAAATGCACTTATGGTTAGGGCAGGGGAGAGGAAGGGGTAGGAGAAAGGGGAGCATATCCTGGAATCATCTGTTTTGGATCAAACCACAAAATGACCATCTAGTCTATTAGTCTATTTCACCTATTTATATATATGAAACAGTTTTATTTTTCTTTTTAAATAGAAAATTTCCCTGTGAAATATGTAAGACTCCCCACTGTCTTCTGACATTCCTATGCTGGCAGAAACATGCTGTAGTCTGGTAAAAACAACATTAAAATCCCTCAAAAGAATGCCCCACAGTATCTTCACAGTTAAAAGAAACAAACAAACAAACAAAAAAACAAACATACAAACACACAAAAACCCCCACAGTCTTTGGAATCTGCAGTTTCAAACATTGCTCAGGGCAACATTGTGAATCTTGTATTAAAAAACATAACCAAGCAATTCAGCCTGCAGAGAGAAGAAATGGAAAAGGATTCTGGGAGAAAATTTCAGTTTCATGGCTGCTCAGAGAAGGCTTTTTAACAGTATGGGTAAATATTACCTCTTAGATACATCTGGAGAAAATCCAGAATGACTATCATGTAGCACGGGACCTATCTTAGTGGGGGCTCTGTGAAATATAAAAATGATCATACCTCTCATACTTTCAAAACAATGCTCGGTGTAGTTATTGCATCTTCCGAACGGCTGGATCCCAGCCCAGTTCACCCTGCTGGGTCTATGTTGTTGTGAGCCTCACCTTATCTTGCTGTCTACAGCTGAGCCCTGTTCACTAAGAGTAGTCAGCATGATTTCCCGCCACAAAAAGAAGCAAGTCCATGGAAGGAAGTTCCCTCTGTTGGACTGGAAAAAACAACAACAACAACAACAACAAAAATTGTTGCAGGAGCCTTTCCATAGCTAGAATATAGACAAAACTGTTTGGCTTAATGAAGTGGCTTCTTAACTTGGGCACTGGGTGAGAGATTCATTGGTATTTTCATACATCTTTCAGTTAAGAGTAAAGGAAAATGCTCAGACACGCAGAGGACCACAGACACAAACCTTGCAAACACTTACATGTGGCCACAAATCCCAGCCTTGCAGATGTCTGTGCCAAGTTAGTTTGGCAGGCTGTCAGCATTGTCCTGCAGAATGTAGATGAGGGATGGGAAACAGATGGATTATAAAATATTTTAAAAATTAGTAAACCTGAACAAAATTTGATAGGACAAGAAAACGAGAAAAAGACACATGACCATCCAGATGGTTCTCTCAAGCTTCACAGATCTGTTGAAAACAGCAAAGGTCTTAAAAAGGAAAAAAAAAATCCTTCAAGCAAACAAACAAACAAGCAGACAAATGAAATACGCACAAGGGTCCTGTAATGGAAATGTTGGAAAGCACAAGCAGAGGTCAGTATCTGCTCCCTTTGTAATAACAACTTGTTTTATTGTTTGTACTAAACAGTACTTGAGGCATATTTTTCTATTAGACAGGGTCAATCCTTCCAAGTTGACTTTCACATTTCAGAGCTGTTTACACGCACTCTGCTGATTTGTAACACACACACAGAGGAGATGATGTAAACTAAAGGTGTTATCTGCAGCCTATTTTAACTTGCACCTAGTTCCTCCTTCTTGGCACTCCCAAAGTGGCTGGTTTGGTCAGTTAGGCCTAAGGAAGTTTGTACAGAAAGGACCTGAAGGAATACCATACAGTACAGACCGTAACATTTCACACATATAATCTCTGGAAAGTGTTGTGTACAATGTGATCTTTTAACTGAAATCGAAAGACATCTTCTAACTTCATAAAAGAGCTGGATTATACTGTAATCTTTTGCTCAAGTGGCTCAGAAGGAAAATGTCATTTTTCAATTTGATACCTAAGTGCCTGGTTATGATTTTAAAATATCGAGTGACAGAAGAAAATAGATATAATGGTTGTCTGCTTGAACTGCTATAGTCTAAGCACAGGGCTTTTGAACCAAAGTGGGTTGTGAAATATTTGGGAAGCTATTAAATTTGACACATAAATATGTCTTTGAAGTCGGGATCTCACTAGACATTAATTTCTAAATGGGCTTTGAAGGAGTGCTGCCAGGTGAAGGGAAGCAGGCTTGCATCTGAAGACAGACACCTGCACCATCAGATACAGCACCTGGATCACACTCAGAGGTGCTGGCTGGACTTGGGCTTGGCCAGCTGCCTGTCCGCCCATCCCGCTGCTGATCTCAGGCAGAAGTTGTGGGAAAGGTATGTCTAGTGCAGATGAAAGGGTAGGCTAGGTGTTTCCTTCAAAATGGTGGTCATTTGATCTCCATCATCTTCCAGCCTTCTTCTCTAGTTTCTTGTGTGTGGTGGACAACATGGGTAATTCACATGAGGCTATGTAGGCAAAGGCCCTGGGTGAAGGCAGGATGCCAATGATAGCATTTAAGGTTTGCCCCCGAGGTAGCTTCTTTGCACTTGCAGTCTCCCAAAGGCAGGAAAGGACCAGTCAGTGAGTGAGAGCATCCATGACAGTGAATTGACCCAGTCTGCTTTGGAGAAGAGGCCTGACATTGAAGGGCAGTATCAGGAAGTTCTTCTTCTGAAGTGGAAATGACTGCTCTCTTCATGCTGGGCAGGTTATGGTAAATGTTAGGCCAGGCCCACTGCTGAGCCAAAGATGGTCTGATCTAGTCAAACTACCTGTTGCAAAGTGCCTTCAGCAAACTACTCTTTGCCTTTATTGTACCCAGTCCTAAGAGCTACTGCCAGCTTTGATCAAGCCAGGTAGGTGGCTTTTTCTTCTCCCTTTGAATGCTCATCTATGTGCTGTCTCCCAGACGCTACCTCTAAAAGGGGATATATCTTTGTCCAAAACAGGCTTGGCTGTCTGGGCTTGCTGGAACACCTGAGGTTCTGACCAAGAAGACCCACAAACTGCTGGTTGTACCCAAAAATATTTTGCATGCTGTCAAGGGAGCTAACATAAGGCAGAAGCACAATGGTGGCTTGTGCTCAGTTCACTACTTTGGATGTCTACGATAGTATGAAGTTTAAAGGCTCTGCCTTTTTCTTACACTGTAAGGGGGAAATTAGCTCTAACAAATCAGCAAAACCTATTTAAAAGTAAAACAGGTGCAGTGATTTTTCCTTTTTGATAGGAATTGTATTTAGGATATAAAGCTATGTTCCTAAATATCACATTGATCTTTGTTCCTGTGGTGTGGCTCAGATGGTGATCTGTGGTTAAACTTGGTTGTAACATTGGGAACTCCCAGGTTCAAAGCTCTCCACACCAAGACTAATACCCTGTCTTAACAATCTTTTGTGCAGAGGGAAAAACATCCTGACAACAACCAAACAGAGCAGGAAACTCACTGGATCAATTCTGTTCCTTGAAGATTATTGTTTTCTTCAGAAGAATTGCATAAGGCATGAATTTAGTTTATTATGCCTTGAGCTAAGGTTATGCTACCTTATTTTGTCATAGTTCAGTGCACATGCATTTAATCAAAACACCATACAGGTCAAAGAGGCAATTTTCCCCACTGTATTTCAATTACAGGCACCTATTGTGAACACCCTTGGGCTTGTTGCCTGAAAATGCCATTTTCAGTAGCCTTCAGAATTTATTTCCCCCTTTCCTGTGGGCAAGCCACCCAATTACTCAAAATTGCTGAGCAAAAGTTCTCTAGTTTTTCAAAATTACTACAATGAGATTACTGTACCTGTATTTAACCTCACTATCTTCTGCAGTTCCATAAAAAGTTCTAACTTAAAAAAAAATCAAATTTTCTCAAATTTTAGCGGAGCACTGGTTGGCTTCAACAAGGGAAATAGAGGGTAACACAATCTCTCTTTACATCAACCCCCTTACATAGCTGTGGCTTTTATAGCAGAGGCAGGCTAAACAGTGTTTCCCTCCGAAATTTAAGTAAACATGTGTGGGGAATATTTCAGAGAATGTTATAAGTTTTCAAAGTATTACAATAGTATGAGATCTGTTCTAAAAAGTCACTGTAATAATGTAATAAGAATACTTAAATTATGAAAATTAAAGACAGGTAACATATTGTCTTTCTTTGATTTATTATCTTCTTTTATGAGCCACTCAATGGAGAAAAATGTTTCAAGCAATACAAAGTAGCAGCTGTGTTTAGTGACTTATGACATAGCTACTTATGTCCTATAATACACTGCGAATATTGACATTATGAAATAACCACATAGAAAGCATTAACCGTATTCAGAATTGAAATAATTTACAGATGTCTTATGATTTTACAATTCAAAAAATTTCATTAAAAAAATCATGCATTTTATACCAAAATGGTGTTTTGTCTAAACTGCTTCCATCTCCCATCAGGTTACTGCCTGAGCACAAGAATTTCTGAGACAGCAGTGCTACTTGCCAGAGATGAGTGCTTCTAGATGTGCACCACCACTCTCCCACCCCTCAAGTGTGCAAGGTCTCAACCCCTTGCCTTTCCAAGGATATCACCTTAGGCATGGGCATCTGCATCAGGGCATCAGGGACCTGCTTTGAGAGCACTATTTCTTGTTCAGTTCCCAGCTGATTGTAGGATATTGCTGTTCTTACTGCTAATCATTAGTGCTCTGATGCTGTCTTCAGAAAAGTTCATCAATCTCACTAATAAAAGAGATTTACATACGCGGACATGTAATCATTGTAGTGAGGAGTGGTATTTATAAAAAGCATGTGAAGGATATTATTGGAATTGAAGTATTTTGTATTTTTATATATATAAGTAAGACTGTTTTTTACAAGTTTTTTTATTTACTTGTAATTTCAAGTCAGGCTAATGTTGCTCTGTGAAACATTACTACATTGCTGAAGGCATAGGTGATAATTTGTTTAGAGAGAAAAATAGCAGTGGATTATGAAGCAATCAGAAATGCCCCCACATGACAACAAGCAGAGAACTTCCATCGTCTTCTGACATATCACACAGATATCTTATGATTTTGCTCAAATACTTAAAGACTTAATTATGACTAAACTCTCCAGTTGGAAACATTTTAATTTTCAGTAACTGTATTCTATTAGAAACATTAAGAAAACGGGATAGTGATATATAGACTGCAATGAGAAACAATCATATTTTATTCTGAGAATTTGCTTCAGATTTTGGTAAATAGAAAAAAATAGTAATGATGTATTTTGACCCATAATTCATTGAACTCTTACTGCTGTGTTTTGGCAAGTAAGGATGATTATCGTCAGCACTCTCATAGCAGGGAAAGCTTTCTGTTTACTGAGCTATTGAATTACTCTTTTTCTTTTCTTGGTGTATTTTAGGATTTATTATGTGCAGAAGATTAGTAACAGTAGTAGTAATGTGAAATAATATAATACAGGGTAGATTATGATAGAAAGCAAAATAAGTCACATATAAAATGCCCAGTAGAAGTCTTTACAACCATAATAAAGATTTGCATTTTTTTTTTCTTTTGTGGATTTGTGAAATATATTTGTAGAGTTTTAACATTTTAGTTTTGTGTTACAAAGTAGCCTGTTAAATCTTCACTTCTAAAGCCAGTTATTATGGTTATTATTCTGGAAGGCTACTGCTTTTCTGGCATCACTTCATATGAATAGGGATAGTAGTTGCTGTAATGAAAATTTGTCATCAAGATTGTAGAGTGGATACATACCACATGCTGCTTATTATAAACTTGTCTTGCTGTATCTTCTGGATGTCATTCCCCAGAAAATTGTGCACAAACGTCCTCATAGATTGTAACTTTGCCTTTCTGGTATTCTAGTCCCAAAGAAATCACTTTACTAATTTAAAGAGTTTACATTTGAAACATAACAATGTGGATTCCTTCCCAGAGTATTGCACATGGAGTATGTATCATTATAGTCATTGCTGCTACATCCTGGGCCAGAGTGACTTGCTCTTGAGCTCAAGGGCACTGACGACTGCACAGCTGCCTGTCATTCTCCTGAGAAGTCTACTTTTAATAACACCAGAATGTAAGGGCTATTCTGGTGAAGACATAAATATGACAGCAGAAGTACCCTTGGCCCTGAAGACTACAAAGATCTGTATTAGGATGCACCTTCTGTGTGCCATTAAATGGAATAGGAAGAGAAAAAACAAAATGCTTCTCCTCTCTTGTAACTTCATCCTCCTTTTCCTGAAGAAGCAGATGAAAAAAAAAAAAAAAAAAGGAATCACTTCAGAGGGATCCTAAATTCAAATCTAAATTTAGCTATTTTTGCTATGTATTAAAATTGTAATTTGAAATTACAAAAAAGAAAAAAATCATTTAGTTCCATCAACATTGTTGAAAGAACTATTTGCATTACTAAACAAAATCAGCTAGTTTTAATTGACATATTCCTTCATCACAAACATGGTAGCACTTTGGATGCCTGTTGGTGAAGGCTGTTTGACTATACTGTGGGTCTGACTGGACTGCAGAAGGCAGTCAGAAGCTGGAGAGACCAGCAGCAGTTCAGTAGAAAATGGTTTGATTTGAGCTTACCTGAAGACCTAATAGACTGACAAAATTAGAACTGTTGCTGAAGTTAGAAGATATCCCTATGAACAAAATTACAAGGCAGAAAGCAACTGAACAATATTTATTCCTTTGATACCAGTAAAGGCCAGTTCTGTGTATACAGTCTCCTTGCTATCCCATCAAAATAGAAGAATTGAGAGGAATCACAATTCCGTTTTTTTTTTAATTTTATTTTTTTCCCCCGTTTAAAATGCATACAAAAGAAGCAGGAATGAATGCAGGAGATTATCAGCACTTAATCCCTGTCCCCAAGCAGACAAATGTTTAATAAAAAATGCATTGCTGCAGGAAGAAATTCACATGTTAAGCCTGGGATATAGTCAGCCTCTGGAAGAAGGAATGTTGAGGAGGTGAAGGGAATTCCCCTCTTGCACTCACTGCTAGAATTACGTCAAAGAAGCATTAATTATCAAACATATAATTCATGCTGGCTTTTAATAAATCAGAATTAATTTTTTAAAACTCTTTGGCAGTGTCCTTCTTCCATTCGTATTACATGGTAAGAATGTAACATTAAAAATTATGAAGTTAATCATGCATTAAACAGTTCTTAGCAAAGATGCCAGAGACAAAATGCTTGTGGCTCAGTGCACCTGCAGATACAGAAATTTGTACACAGGAATTCTGGTAAGAAATTTCAGGGGATAAGATGGAGTAGGACACCCTGGAAAAAAAAAGCACTATGTTCTTTCCTCAGAGCAAACACTTTCATCTGAACATATAGCAAGTGTGAGTAGCAGAAGGTTTAAAATAACACAAGGAAGGCTGTTCATATTCTGTTGCTAAATCCTAGGAAAGGAATTATTCACATGCACTGCCCAATCCACTCCTTCAGCCAAGAAAAAGTCACATAGTTTAGTTAAACAACAAATAAAGACCAAGTGCTGGGCTATTTGCCTGCACTGAACCATGAACCTATAGCTCTGTAGGTTCATCTCGTTCTACTTGTCAGTCTCATCCTGGTTTTGCACATAGATTTTTACCAACATAGCTGGGCTGACTCTCAATCACTGTTTTGGTGAAGTGGAAGCTTTGTAAAATCACATACATACACATTTCAGCTTACAGTATATGGCAATTGTATACATGCTCATGTTTCCGTTCTCTGCAACTGTGCTATCCTGAAGGTTGAAATACATCCTGTGGAGACAAATGGCTTGTGTCTGGAGCTGGATCCAGTTAGTCTTTTCCACTTATCGCAGTTTGGATGAGAGTTTATGACTGTAATACTTGGCAGACAAGCTGTCAAACCACATTAACTCAAATGTGTGCAATATAAGGTTGGCTGGACTGCATGGCTAGCTGTATGCCAGCAGACATGGACTCTGTGATGAATGTGCTACACTGCCCAGTGCTGAAGTCTTCAATTGTCAGTAAAAAAAATGCTGTAACTGTAAATTGCACAAGTCAGAACCTCAATCTAAGGGAGATCTCTGAAAAGGAAACCACCAAAGGGATTATTTTCCACCCAGAATAGCAGGTGAACACAGACCTCACTTGGTTTTATTTTACCATTTCTTTGCCAGGAACCTTATTCAAGTATCTGTCTCATGTTGCATTAAAAGCTTTTTAATGACTTTAAACCAAAATAAGGAAGAGTTAGTCTAGATGTTAGGAGGAAATTCTTCACTCAGAGGGTGGTGTGGCACTGGAACAGGTTGCCCAGAGAAGTTGTGGATGCCCCATCTCTGGAGGTGTTCAAGACCATGTTGGACAACCTGAGCTACCTGATCTAGTGAGTGGTGTCTCTGTCTATGGCAGGGGGTTGGAACTGGGTGATCTTTAAGGTCCCTTCCATCCCTAGCTGTTCCATGGTTCTGTGATTCTATGATTGCTGTATTCAAATTTACTGTAATGTGTTGCAGCTTTATATTTTAGAGGTTTAACTTTACTTTAAAGGTCCATGTCCCTTAACTTTAATCCTTAGTAAGGCTAATTTACAGTTTAGTGAAGTTCCTTTGTATGAGATCTGCAGTGCAATGTAACCAGGAGTCATTCGCACATGGTATTCATTCTACAAGAAGGCTGGTAAATGGCCAAAAAGAGATGTCAGTTAAAATGACAAAAGTTGGTCAGAGCACAGGTCTCTTCATGCTACTTGCAGCTTTTGGAGTGAGAGGTAGTTTCCAGAGGACGTCATTCTGGAAACTGAGAACCTGGAGTGCTTGCTTTCTTTCTTTGCACCTTCATATAGAGATTGAAGTGGAAGCATCTGTATCACTGCGAAGAAAAGATTGTAACATTAATTGTGAATGATCTATTGAGAATTTTTTTTCCCTACTCACAAGCTGTTCATGAAAATGCTGCATGCCATTTTGATACCTACCTCTTCCTGGTGCCATAGCATTACCAGCAACTTTGGAAAGTTACTTGGGGCATTCCCTATTCAGCACTTGGTGAACACATTCTGTCCCTGAATGCCTATGGACCATGTTGTTGCCCATCACATGTTTTCATCTGTGGGTATGGCTGTTTATATCGGCTCTGCTCTGGGTTTAGAGGAGACTCTTTCACAGCAGCAGAGATAGGTCACGGCCTGCAAAGTGGCGGCAGCAGTGGACAGGCAGTTGTGGATGAAGATGCTCTTTCCTCAGGTGCAGTGCCCACTTTTGTCAGAGGAATCGTCTTTTCACAAACAGTCAGAAAAAAGTACCAATGATGCAAATGTTAACAAGAGCTGATTAAGATGAATTTCTGATGTGAGCTGCATTTCAAAGTAGGACTAGTTGTGGAAAATACTTTTGCAAAATTTAGCCAGCTCTATGTTTCACATGACTCCGTATTTATATTAAATATTTCTGCTGTCTAAAACATGCTTAAATAGGATGTTACATTTCTGTATGATCAAAACTATAAGAACAAACAATGGAGTTATTAGTTTTTAACTGTAGCCCATAGATATATCATCTATTCATATCTGATATTCATGTCTGATTCTTGTAATGTAACGTTGAGTGAACTGTTAATGATTTCCCTTAATCAAATGCAGATCTTTGTACAGTTAGTGACTTTAAGCAAGGAAATATTTCTCTTAATTTAGTCTCTTTTCCTGTTTGCAAAGCCTTGTGCTAACTTTCTCTGAACAGTCTTATAAAAAGATCCTGATAGAAATATACAAAGAAAAGCATATAAGAAAAGGGAACAAAATCTGATTTTACACATCCAAGGGTATGTTCTTTTTTTCATAATATGTTTCATGTGCTCAGTATGTTTGCTCACCTACTGAATCCTTTCCTGTGGGTACTGTTTAAGGCTGCTTATGGCCATTTCAAGTCAGCTAAAATAAATTGTTCCATATTGAGGACAGACGAGCAGAGAGAACAAGTATGTTCAGCAGTCTGTCTTTCAATGTGCCGCTCTCACCCCAACATCCGCCCCTGTAGCAGATGTAGCAAGATCTGAATGGAGCAAACACCTGGGTGTACCTTGTCTGAGTTACCCTTTGCCTTTGTGTACGGGCTGCTCATGTCAAGGCTGTGATATCTATTTGCATTTCACAGACTGTATCAATCAAAGAACCACCTAAGACTTTCAAAAAATTACCTGAGGATAGTCTAATTATTTTGAAAATAATTCACATAACGTTTTTGCAATGCCTGCAGAGTACTTTTCAGTTCCAACCAAATTCAAGCTGGCAAGCTTTCAATGTTTGTTACTTTTCATCTTCCCAAATTTTATTCCTTTTTTATTCACAGAGAGTTTTGTGTGTTTTCATAACAGTCTGAAGTTGTAGCATTTCATAATTTATGGCCCACCAGTGATTCATAGCACACAGATTGATAAATTGCTAGACACAGACAATACAGGGGACAGTCAGTCTTTTTTTTTTTTTTTTTAATAGTCTCATGAATGTATTCCTTTGGCTTTCAGAAATATGTGGCCATCAGAATTAATTATTAAAAAAGTAATAGCCTCAACTCTCTGTAGATTTCTGAATACAGAATACAAAGTTATTTTGACTTGTTTTTCCTGAAAAAAAATCAACTCCTTTCTACCATAAACATTAACTGACAAAATGAAGCAATTTCTCTTCTGTGCAAGAAAGCATGGAACAAATAGGAAAATCAGTGGTGTCTACTATAGCAGGAGAAACTCATTTAGCAGCATAGTTGCAGTCCCTGATGTCAGATGAGATCATTGCTGATATGAAGACAATAAGGCTTATTTAATGATGCTGGTCTACTTTCATTTTATTGTAAGGAGGTTATGTACAGTGTGAAAGCTTACTCACTTTGCATAATATAACAGAACAGGGTATCATCAGGAAAAATGTGACAAAAATCAACCAGTGCAAAGAATGTAACTCTTATGCTGTGGTTGTACAGTGACTTGAACATGCATGTTAGCTTCATACACTGGCTGCAGCTGCTGTAAAGCTGGTGACCAAGGTGATTCATGTTTACTGCTAAAAGAACTGCTCAAGAAAATTAACCTTTTGTTCTCCCTCCCCCCTGCCTATTTCACTTTTAGAAGAGCTTTGTGCTATGACAGCAGTTCACATCTTGGCTGTGTGTGACACCTGGCCTGTGCTAGCTGGCTCACATCAGCCCGCAGCACACCAGTAATGCCTTTGGCATCTGCATGGGTCAGAGGATGGGCTTTTTGGGTTGGGCAGGTGGTCTGACTGGGCTGTTTTAGTAATTTTATCTGGCTTTTGCCAATTGCATTGACATGCATTGCTGTAACGCAAGAAACATGACTAGATAGCATTAAAACAGTGTTCCAAGTGTCAAGATGGATTCAGAGGTTCTTCTAATCTTGGGGTTGGGATGGATTATTTTTATAGTGTGATGTATTTTTTAAACAGAAGCAAAAAAGGGATCAGATGATGTTCAGACAAGTTCAATTGTCCTGACACTAACTAGAAATGGTCAGGTCACTGCTGTGAGCCACATATTAATCTCCTCGAACCAAAGAAGCACTATTAATGACCATTTCCACCCATGCCTATCATTTAGTCCCACTAACATTTGTACTTTCAGGGACTCACTAAATAATTCATTAAGCCTTGCATGGCTTTAATGGGGGAAATAAGGACTTTTTCCTAGGCCTTGTGGCCCAGAAATTGAACACATTTTCCACTTGAGTCATTGTAGCATTTTTTTTTTCTTTTTTTTTTTTTTTCCTGAGTTTACTGAAAACACAGCTTATGGAAGTAAAGCAGAGAACTGCAATGTATGCATCTGATATGTAAGAGACAAATGCCTCATTTTAAAATGTTGTCCTGTCTGAAATGCTTTTACTTACAGTTGTTGCTGCTTGTCTCCTTCAATACATTCAGTGTAAGAATTAGCCTTCATCCTCTTATCCCTTTGCTATTCCTCTTTTTTTTTTTTCCTCTTTCCCAAATCTGTAACAAGTCTGGTGTTTGGCTTCGAGCCAACTGATTAAGTTAAAAAGAACTTTTGTAATGCATTTAATTGGTTCTGTCTGGCATGCCCCTTGGCAAGAGCAGGTGTATGGTTGGTTGCTCTCCAGATAGGCATTCTTTGCACAGACAAAATATTCTGCCAAATTATGAGAGAAAAGTATGGTGGTCTCATATGTTTGTCTTATTCCCTTTCACCAGCAGCCTGGACTTCATCAGTTACAGGTTTTAAAAGAAAGAGAGCCTTCTGAACAACATAATAAATTTTAGCTATAGTTTGTACATGATTGACTAGCAGACTCCTGATTCTTTTTCTTTACGAAAATTTAACTTTTCTTAAAGATTTTTTTTTCTTCCCCTGCTAGTGAATCTGTATAAATAACAAATTATCTGAAAGTTCTCCCAGTCATAATGCTATGGCAGTATGTCCTGTGCTGGGTTTTGGCAAGCCAGCTATAAAGCGTAATTGTACCTGCAGGAGTGGGGCTAGATGGAAGAAAATCTTAAGTTAGGCTAACAGCTTTCATTGGTTTATCAAGAAAAGAAGGTCATACATATTATCAAATTACTGTAACTGACATTTTCAATTATATCTGTCTTATATACCTATGGATTCTTTAGTACCATTGAAGCAATTTAGAAAAGACCTTAGCAGTAGAGGGATAATGATTCTGGAGTAAATACTTAGGACACTTAGTTTCTCTTTAGAAAGACTGAATTCAAGGAAGGTGATAGTAAGCCAAAGAAAGGATGTAATTTATATTTAGTGCAAAGCACATAAATATAAGGACAATTTATGGTTAACAATCATCCATTGCCAAAGGATTAAGGACATAGTGTAGTAGCTTTGAGATAAGACTACAAAATTGAAGCAGAATGTTGATGCATGACCTCATTTTCCCTTTTTAAAATCAGGTTCTTAGCAATCCACTGTACACTGCAGATTTAGCATAGACAAACCTTTTTGGCTGATGAAAAATTAAGAAGCACTTAGAAAATTCATGGATCAGGTGGAGCTCTGGTAAGTCTTCCCTGAATATTGGATGGGTTACCCATGAAGGAAAAGACTTTAAGTTAAATGAGGAGAAAATAATAGCAAATTAACAAACAACCAAACATACAAAAACAAAACCACAAAACTAAATCCAAGTTTGGTTATGAGCTACTTAAGAGGAAATAGGTGGGCCATGCAAGTTGACTCAGTTAGATTCAAGTGATTTCAAATGATTGATTTAAACCGTGACTGCAAATCAACAAGCATAATCTCTAAAACTGGTATATATCATATATCCCAACTATTTCCTCAAAAAAAAAAAAAAAAAGTGAAAATAGTCCTGTTTAAAACATGGTAACTGCATATAATTTGTATTCTTCTTGTTAGTTTTTGAGTAACTTTGAAGTCGTATTGATACATAAAAGCATAACAGTTAACTTTAAAATGTTAACATTTTTGTTACTTTAAAATGACGGAAAACATTACTTTTGTAGAATTATATTCCTCAGCTTAAGTTATACTTGACTGAAAATCAGAGGGTAATTAAAAAGCACGTGACAGAAGATTGTCAATTCAGTGAGTTTTCTGATTGCACTGAACTTTTTTTTTTCAATTTTCAAAAGCAAAGAGAAGTTTATCAAAATATTTTGCTTTTAAAATTGTTCAAAAAGATAAAGAAAGAAAAAAAGACAGGAGAAGAGAAGAGAAGAGAAGAGAAGAGAAGAGAAGAGAAGAGAAGAGAAGAGAAGAGAAGAGAAGAGAAGAGAAGAGAAGAGAAGAGAAGAGAAGAGAAGAGAAGAGAAGAGAAGAGAAGAGAAGAGAAGAGAAGAGAAGAGAAGAGAAGAGAAGAGAAGAGAAGAGAAGAGAAGAGAAGAGAAGAGAAGAGAAGAGAAGAGAAGAGAAGAGAAGAGAAGAGAAGAGAAGAGGAGAATAGTTGAAAGGGACCTTTGAAGATCATCTAGTCCAACTGCTTGACCTCTTCAGGGCTTCAGGTCTAACCAAATGTTAAAGCATGTTATTGACGGCATTATCCAAATTCCTCTGAACACTGACTGGTTTGGGGTATCAACCACTTCTCTAGGAAGCCTGCTCCAGTGTTTGACCATCCTCATGGTATAGAAATTTTTACTTATGTTCCGTCTGAACCTCCTCTGGTGTCACTTTGTGCCATTCCTGTGCATCCTGTCATTGGTGACCAGGGAGTACAGACCAGCACCTCCCTCTCTGCTTCCCCTCCTCAGGAAGTTGCAGTGTGCAGTGAAGCTGCCTCTTGGCCTCATTTTCTCCAGACTGGGCAGCCCAGGTGTCCCCAGACCCTCCTCATAGGCTATGACTTTCAGCCCTTTAACCAGCTTTGTTGTCCTCTGTATGCTTTCAAGGATCTTAACATCCTTTTTGTATTGTGGGGCCCAGAACTGCACACAATATTCAAGGTGGCACTGCACCAACAGTAAACACATCAGGAGAATCACCCCTTCTGACCAGCTGGCTATTACGTATTCAAGGCACCCCAAAATGAGGTTTGTCCCCTTGGCTGCCAGAGCGCATTGCTGGCTCACCTTGAGCCTGCTGTTGACCAGAACCACCAGAGCCCTTTCTGCTGAGCTGCTCCCCAGCTACTTGTCTCCCAGTCTGTGTTCGGCATTCCTCCATCCCGTGTGCAGAACCTGGTATCTTCTTTTGTTGAACTGTTGAATGATTGTTCAATGCTCCAGTGTCTCTAGATCCCTCTGCAAAGCCTCTCATCCTTTCATAGAGGCAACAGCAACTCCCAGTTTAGCATCCTCAGCAGAATTACTGAGGATGCATTCCACTCCTGCACCCAGATCACTGATAAAAATGTTAAACAGGACTTGCCCTAGAATTGAGTCCTGGGGAACACTGCTAATGACTGGGTGCCAGCCAGGGGCAGTCCCATTCACTATGACCCTTTCAGCTATATCATTGAGCCAGTTCATCCACCAGCACAGCACGAATCTCTTTATCTCACAGCTGGACAATGTGTCTAGACGGATGTTGTAAGGGTTGTAAGGGATGTTGTAACAAAGGCCTTACTAAAGTCCAGAAGGATTACATCCACTGCCTTTCCTTCATCCATGAAGTGGGTGACCTTATCATAGAAGGAGGCCAAATTGCTAAGGCAGGATCTTCTGTTTTCCCTGATAAACGCATGTTGACTATGCCTGATAATTGTATTTTAACAAGCTGTTGTTTTCTAGGCTGTTGGCAAGAAACTTCTGTGAGTCCAATAGATTGAATTCTCCAAGTCTTCTTTGATAATGCTTTTGAATTAGATTTAATAAGATATTGACATTTTAGGTCTGCAGGCAATCAATACTTTTTATTTAAATTATAAATATAGTGTAGAAAGTGACATTTTAAAGCCAGTGAGGTACTGTCACTTCTTTCAGTTGTCTGAAATGTTACAAAGTATTTAGCTCTTTGTCTACAGTAAAACATAAAACTCTGTAAAAAAAAAAAAAGTGAAGAAAAAATGAGGAATAATGAAAATACTGCCACCCTAGTTATGATATCATATCTGTAACTACTGCTTGTGAAATACCCAAACCAAAAGACCCCAAGGCCTTTGCATTCTGTAAACCCAAACAGAGGCATAGTGGATATAAGTAACTGGAGAGGTCATACAGGCAAGGGAATGAGGTACAGGCATGGAGGAGCAACCGGACTTCAGGAAAGAAGAGGTTATAAACATAATAAATCAAAGGTATAACTGTTTTCCATATGAGACTGAAGGAAGAATGATAAGGCAAAAAACTTAGGGAATGAGATCTGAGAACTGGCTTTCACATCCCAGCAGGCCCCAAAAGGTTTATCCAAAAGTGGCATTTTCCTCAAGCAGCCAAACCTTTGTCCCTCAAAAGGTCTGTGGACCTTACCGTGTCTTATAGGTGGCAATATCAGACCAATGTCTAGGTTTTGCTTATTTGTATACAAGAAGATTATTTTTTTTTTAATATATGTTTTTCTTTTGGGCCACATCTCACCGCCCAGAGGTTCATGACTCTGACAGGGTCTTTTACAGCCTGCATTGCATCTTCCTCAGCCCTGTGTTGTCACACCGAGCCGCCACCTCATGGAAAAAAAGCAAGCCACTTGTGTCTCTGCAGACACTGAGGGGCAAGGTCCCTCAGCAGCACTCCTGGGCAGTACTCAGCCCTACGGACCTACCTAGGGCAGCCTTCCTGCTGTCCCCACCACCAGCACCAGAGAAATCATCTAGACAGTGCTCCTCAAAAAGGCAACCTTACTTTTTTAAAGAACTGGTATCAGCTCTTGTTAATACTTGCCCTAATTAACCCAGCAGAAAGCAGTTACTTTTTAGGCTTCCTCAAAGGCAGAGTATCTCCAGGCCTCAAAGTGGCTCTGGAGCCTGTGTTCCTCTGCTGAATGTGCTGACAAAAACATCACTAATGTTAACTGTGACGTCCATTTTGAAGATCAACACTCACCCAGCAAAAGCTGGACTTGCATCCCTGGCTTGTTTGCATTTATTTTGCTTTAATTTTAAACCAGTGTCTGCTTATATGGCAGCCCTTTCGCTTGCATAACTATGGGTGATTCTAAACTGTTTTCCAAGACTGGTATTTCTCTGCCTCTTCTCCCTGTCTTTGCTTTAGTATATTGTCTATATTTTCATTGTTTTGTGAGGGAGGTGAGAGGAAGGATTTAAAGGCTGGTGGAGGAAAATGGAGGGCATAGCTGTGCAGTGGGGAGTTGGGGCAATCACTGACTCCATTGCTGCTTGAAGAGAAAGCAGTCACTCGTGGGTTAGTCAGCTCCAACCTGCCAAGTTATCCTGCAGCTTCTCCATGAGACATGTTCCAAGACAAGTGCATCTGAGCCTGTCCCAATTTGCAGTCTCTATAGGCCATTTTGAAAGTAAAATCTTTATGAAGTGTGAAGGACCAGAAAGCATGAGTTATGAAAGTCTGCCCTTCCAGAAGTCAAGAGCACACTTACCATGAGGGTTAGGGTTCTTTTTTTTTTTTTTTTTGATTCACATGCAGTAAACAGCATGCATTCTTCCCCAGTACCATTGCTCATTGCTGAGGAATGTTTCCGACTCTCCTTTTTATTTTGGTGGATGATTTTTCTCAGTCAAAAATTACAGGCAACCAGCTCAAAATCAGTCTTTTTTTTTTTTCTTTTTTTTTTTTTTCCCCCTTCTTCATTGAAAAGATATAAAGAAAGTATTGCTGCTGCACTGTGTGCAAAAGGAAAATATTGCTATGGCAGCTATCATTTAACTGCAGATGCAAACATTATGTTAGCAAATCAGCTCTCTACTCTCATTGAATTTGCTCTCTACAGCCCTATGGTTTGGGAAAAGTTGCACCAAAATGTGTGAAACACTCAAAAGCAAGAAGCCATTTAGAACAGAAACAGCAATAGAAAATAATTGACCAGAGCCAGCAAAGTCCTGTATTAAATTACCAGTGATAGATCAAAGGACAACTGCACAGCTTTGAATAATGGAGCTTTGCATCTTTCTCTGACATTCAGGCCAAGATTTTCAAAGCTGATTTAAAAACTGAGATGTCCAATTCCCGTTAATGGTACCTTTGAAGAACTCCAGTTGCATTTTGCTCCAGAGTTCAGGGGAATAAAAACCTCTTCTTTACCCTAAAAACCAACTGGAGTCAGCAGATAGCATGAGTATTTACACCAAAAATTCAGAATAGTCAAGATTGCTGAGTATTGCAGGAGAAGTGAAAGTACACTCGTTCATTGCCACAATAATGAAAAACAAGGAACAAAAAAAGAAAAAAAAAGAAAAAAAAAGAAAAAAAGAGGAAATTGCCATAATTTCATCTAACTCTTTCTTCTACCATCCAGTGTGGGCACTGGATTGTCCCCTTTCAGACGCAGCAGCATGAAGACTCATATCAGTCAAAGGAGGCATTTCCAATAGTTTCATACTCCGAAGAAAACCCAGAACAGGATAGTCCCTGTCTTCCAGTTCCTGCAATTCATCTGAATGACATGCATCATGGTCCTACATGGCTTTATGTTTCAGACGGCTTGAAGAAGTCTCCTCCACCTTCTGTGAGCAGACAAAGTGTTAGGAAGTCTCTGTGCTATGGAAAGCACAGCAGTTGTTTTCTTCCTAAAGGGATGGGATGGGAGAAAAAAAGAGTAGAGGAAGTCCTCGTCTGTCTCAAGAGTGCTAATTAATTATCAGGAAACAGATATTGCACTCAAAATAGTGATAAAAAGTACTAGAGTTAAAAAGTTCACTTATGCAATCCTGCCTACAATTCTTTCATAAAAAGTCTTCAGAAAAAAAAATCAAGTTTTCAGAAAAAAACTGCAACGGTCCTTTAGCTGACACTTGCTAGTATTTGGCTTTTTCAGCTCTTCATCTTCTCTACATAAAACCCAAAAGAGATCCTTCAGCTAGTGTAATTTGGCACAGAGACATTAATTTCTGTGGAGCTATGACACTTCATGCCAGAAGAAGACCTGGTCTCAGGACTAATAAATGCTGCTGTTGTTGCTACAGGATCTGAATATCAAAGCTCCTTCCTTGCAAAACACCTGCTGAGAACTGCTGAGCTTAAAAAATGGCTGTGCCAGCAGCCTTCCTGAGACCCTGGCTGGTAGCCCTTGGTGTCAAGTACCTTTATTGCTATTTTCACAAGACCACCTATGAATGAACGCTTCAGCTGGGGCTTTTAAAATTTATATTCTATATGTTCTCAATTTCTAAAAAATAGGCTGCCATTATGTTCACAGAATCACAGAATAGCTGAGGGAGGTTGGCACTGTTAATCAATGGAAACAGTCTCTGTTTTGTACACAGAGAAGAAAAGATGCTGAAGTAAAACTTCAAAGTCACTGAACTCCTTTGCTGAATGTTTTTTTCTTTTTAATATATATTTTTAATACACATATTTGAAAAAGGACTATGTGTATGTACATATCCTTAGGAAGCAAGCCTGTAGCATGTTAGCAGAATAAAATGATTTTTTGGGGGGACTTCTACTTTGCTATTTTTAAATAGGTAGTCCACAGAAACGAGTTATGCATCAAGAGAAAAAAAATAGTTACTGAAGCCTCTAAGCCAAACTCTGTATTCTTTCTTTTATACTTTTGTATTCTTTTGGGTATGTGTTCTTGCCAGTTATATATACCTCTGCACAACCATAGCATAAAGAAAAGAGTAAAAAAATTGCCAGCCCTGAGCATTTTTCATCAGCAGTCAAAATACATGTTTTTTTCTGATGACTGAGGAAGGCTTTGGCTATTGTGAGATTAACCGGAAAAAAAAATAAATCTTTTCTGCCCCTGAAGAGTAGATAATTTACTTCTTCTTCCTTTCCTGTTTCTTGTTTTTTTTTTTCCCCCAGGTAAGAAGAAATATGGTATTTAATGTGTTATGTAACCTATTCTTACCTTGTAGGCTTGAAAAAGTTGGAGGAAGGGGGAAAAGGAGTTTAGCTTAGTTTACAGGAGTAAAACACTTTTAGACAAATATTTGGCAAAGTAGACAGACACACTGTAACATCTGAGTTCACAGAGTATTTAGGAGAAAGGATTTGCTGTGTCAGGTTTCATAGATTTAGTGTAGTCTGGATAACTTTAGCTTTCAAAATATGATGGATTCATCAGAGACTAAACTGATCTGTCAAAGGAAATAAGCTTGGCAAATCCTTGAATACAGGTAAAAGAATAAAGCTGTGATAGTTGCTTGAAACTTTAAACAAACAAAGAAAAGATTTCTCATTGGTTGGATATTTTGGTATTTTTCTCATTTAAAGAAACCTGTGATCATAAGAAAAAGCAGATAGGTCTGATAGATAAACTGTTCCAAGGGAGCTAAATACTAAGGGTATATATTGGATTTGAAGCACCAAGGCTCATATGGCTGTATGGAGAGAGCTCCAACTGAAAAGAAAACTCATTTCTGATATGCTCTCTTGCTGATAAACTGTAATTGGGGGCTGATTGTATATGAGGAGTCTTTCATTCTTCTGCACCCAGTCTGACCTGACAGCCCTGGTCATTTCCTGCCAGAAGCTGGAATAGGCTTTCTCAATCACCAGCAAAATGTATTTAGCTTGCTGAGAAAAAGCACTTGAGTAGTATCTTGAAACACTTCTCATTTACTAAGCAAAATGGGATGCAGCACATGAGGGAAGCATTTGAAAGGTGGACCAGCATTTTAAACAGGGATTCAGCAGCAGATCATCAACTAATCAGTGTCGCTTATTTGATTATTTTTTCAATATCTTTTGTGCAAATGCTATCCAAATGTCCTCTGACACCATCAATGTTAGAATCCCTTGCAACTACCTCCCACTCTCAGGCCATAGCATAAAGCTCTGCGTGGGCTTCTTGTATCATGCAAACAGAACTCAAGCAAATAGGCAGAAAAAATGCAAGCATGGCATTGGGTTTGCAGCTTCAGACAGTGACACTGGGTGGGTTACTGGGCACAACACCTGTACTACTCCCCAGCTCTGCCAGCAATAGCAGAGGGAAAAAGGGGAAGCAATGCAGTAAGTAATAGCAGAGGCAATAATATCACATACTTCACGGAAGAAGTCCACATTGATTCTGACCTCCATAGGTGTGTCCCTGTGCTGGTTGCGCAGACTGCCCTTCCCAGATTCTTGATTCCAAGGTCTGCAAGTGCTTAACTTTGTTCACATCTCATGGCTTAACTCCCATGCTGCAACACGAGAATAATGCTTGTGGCTTTCAGAACAGAAACATAAATGAACAGTTTTCATGATTCAAAACCCATTGCAAATTACACAGTACTCCTATGCAGTCCTTTCCTGCGATTTGGTAAATCCACTACTGGTTTAATGAGCTCTTCCTTCAACATGAAAAGAAACATTGAAGACAGCAGAGACAGTGACATTATGGTCTCAGGACACAAAGCCAGCATGTGATGGCACTACCTGAAGTAATAATTGTGGGGATCTTTTTCTACACCTTCAGTGACTGCAGCTCAATTCTAGCTCTCTCTTGCTGGTTTTCAATACTGAGGAGGTAACATAACAGTTTAATTTTTACTGCACTTTTTTTTCTTTGAATATTGCTTTATTAACATTAATCTTCTTGTTAGCTGAAACTTCTTTCCTTCTACCCGTCTCCTCTTCATACTCCGTTATTTGCTCTTTTTAAGCCCATTTCAATGTGGCAAACCCCACAGCACCACCTCTTTTCACTTCACCCTTATTTGTACTAAATCTTTTATGACCTCAACTACTTCATTCATGCCTCTCTTGTGGTTGGGACCTCCTGCCATGTAAAGTACCCCGCTGCTCCATCAAAAACACTTGTGAAAAATCCATCTGTTCAGTAAAGAAACCCATTATCATTAACCACTCTGTTTTCTTGCTCTGCACTGTTATTAGGGAGCCTGCATTGTACAAGCTTTATCCTTAAATCAAAGAGAGTCTTATTGTATTTGCCTTCCATTTTCCTTCTACAGCAAAGGATCATGTGTACTTATGTTGCCCATAAATATCATTCAATACAGTTTTCTTTAGCAATGCAATACAGTGGCTAATTGGGAAGGTAATTACTCAAACTCAGTGAGAAGAGGTTGAGCATTGGCAATTTATTCACATCTTTATGCATAGCAGATAATACTTGAGATTCCATTAGCTGCAGGAGCACAAAGAATTTTAGCAACTTGGTGTTGTGTCTATTGTTCATTTAGTTTTGAGGCTGAGTCATAGAAACATGCATTTTGAAGAGGAGGTGTCTGGTTAGAGGTGGAAGAATGATCTGTATGCTTAATCAGCTTGCTCTGTTCTAACAAAATATCATGTTACAGTATACAATAAGGTATAAATTTTATTCAAAGTTGGAAGCAAGCTGGAAGAGACGGATTTAGATTCCCTTGTCATTGGGAGGTGTGGGATTTAGGATCAAGAATGAATTTTATATACCTTGAAAAAAGCTGGATAAATATTTACTGAAACTGAACACCATGTAGTCTTTCTAAATTTTAAGATCACTAGTATGCATGGAGAGAGGGAGTGGTAGAAGAAAAAAAGGTACTCAGAGCTTGTCTCCTCTTTTATATTTTAGAAATCATCAACAAATAAATCTGTTCTCTTGAGATATCTGATATGGATAAAGTTTACAGCTCAACAACATTCCCTTGCAATGAAGATTTGACCAGAGAATTTAGTTTTCTTACAATTTTCTAGCCTATTGTTGTACTTGCTAAAATGTGCATGTTAAAAAATATACCGTAGTACAAACATTGACATTAAGTCAACAATATCAAACATCTGTAGTTCAAAGTTATTTGTGTATACACATGACTGGCCTCTCAAGTCAGCCTGGTTATCTCTGGATTGCTTTCCCAATAATTAACACCTGATAATGCTATCTTCTGAGTTGGAATCATTTGGATAAAGATACATGCAGGGGCAGGAAAACCAGAAGCAATTAAAATGCTCATTTATACTATCAGTAGCTCCATGGGAGATCAGTCCACAGTCTTGCTCGGGATGACCTCATTAACTCTGCAGTTTTCACTAAGTTCAGCAGGAAATGTATATGCCTTCCCACCTTGAAATATCCTTATATGAAAGCACTGACAACTTTCTCACACAAAAAACAAACAAACAAAAAATCATGATGAGAAAATCCCACTCTCTATCTATTATTTTTTTGGCCAAAATATAGCTAAGAAAAAAAAAGGATTAAAATGATGTACCTGCCACTTCGCTACTCTAGTATATAAAGAAAAATGTGGAAAGAGGGATGTTGTGGTTTAGCCCAGCAGATAGCTAAGCACCATGCAGCCATTAGTTCTGTCCTTAGTGAGATGAGGGAGAGAATTAAAAAAAAAAAAAAAAAAATAGAATTTGTGGGTTGAGATAAGGACAGTTTAATAAGAAAGAGAGAAAGGAAAAAAAAAAAACAGAAAAAAAGAAAAGAATACATAAAACGTGTGATGCACAGTGCAATTGCTCACCACCAGCTGACCAGGGCCTAGCCAGTACCCATGCAATGGCAGCACCCACAGCCAACACCCTGCAGTTTTGTTTCTGAGGATGATATTACACAGCATGGGATGTCCCTGTAGTAAGGTAGGGCCAAGTATCCTGGCTGTGTCCCCTTCCCAGCTTCTTGTGCACACCCAGCCTCCTCACTGGCAGGGCAGAATGAGAAGCCAAAAAGTCCTTGGATCTGTGTAAGCACTGCTCTGCAAAAACTAAAACATCAGTGTGTTGTCAACATTATACTTATCCTAAATCCAAAACACAGCACCAGCTACTTTGAAGAAAATTAACTCTACCCCTCTGAAACTAAGACACGGGACAAAGAGAAAGGCTGGGTGTACCTGACAACCACAGAAAATGGTGATGATGAGAGTTATATGCATAAAACCAAGACTACCTCCCAGTGCAGCATAGCTATTGAGAAAACTTGACAGCAGTTAAACAAAATTACCTGTACAGCAGCAAAGCAAAACTAAAGGCATATATCCTCTCTAGACAAGAAAATAAACAAACATAAACCTCTGAAGGCCAAAAGTAGAGATAAAACAGAGTATCTCCTCAATACATGCTTCAGATCCATTCTGCCCAAACTTGCAGCCTTATTTTGAAAAGCCTGTCCCTTGCCTTGATGCCCTTTCTTCCTGAGAGCATCACTTAGCCCCATGAATATGTGTTCTGCTCCAGTAAGTTGATCTTATTTATCATTTTTACAGTGGATTGTGAGCTCTGTGTTTTCAAACAAAGGATGTGAGGAACCTTGCTGTTTAAGACTGTTATCCAGTTTGGCATTAAGGAATTTAATCCTGTTCTAATCCAGCTGCTTCTCAGTGGCTGACTGCCCTTTGCTGTGGTGCAACAATAGACCAGGACAGTCATACGTCTACAGCTGAATTTCTTTCAACTAAACAGTGTCAGCTTATGAAAAAAGATACCACTGTTATACAATGGATCATATTCCTTCATGTTAAATGTATTGTGCAGCCATCAGAATGTTGACCTAAAATAGATTGACAACAGCAAGAAGAACTTTGAGTTCTTCTCATTTTTCATGTTATAGAAACCTGGCTTTGAAGCAGTGGTTGTTTTACACTGCTGGGCAGCTAAACTCCACAACAACCACTCTCTCACTTCCCTACCTCAAAGGAAGATGGGGAGAAAATATGATGAATGGCTCAAGGGTTGAGATAAGGACAGGGAGATCACTCCCTAATTACCATCACAGGCAAAACAGACTCAGCATAGGGAAAAAAAATGAAATTTATTACCTATTACTAACAAGCTAGAGCTGTGAGAAAAGTAGAAGCTCACTAAAAACACCTTTCCCTCTTCTACCTCCTTCCCCCAAGCAGTGCAAAGGAATGGGGATTGGGGGCTGTAATTCCTTAGCGATTCATCTCCACAGCTCGTTCACGGTCACTCTCTGCCCCTGCTCCACGCGGGGTCCCTCCCACGGGATGCCGTCCTTCCCGAACTGAGCCTGCGGGGGCTGCCCACAGGCAGCAGCTCTTCAAGACCTGCTCCCACACGGCTCCGTACCACGGGGTCCATCCCCCAGGAGCAAACTGCTCCAGCACGGGTCCCCCACGGGCGGCAGCTCCCCCCAGGCCCCCTGCTCCTGCGGGGGCTCCTCTCCACGGGCTGCAGCTCCGGCCCGGGGCCTGCTCCTGCGGGGGCTCTCCATGGGCCGCAGCCTCCTCCAGGCCACATCCACCTGCTCCACCGGGGGCTCCTCCACGGGCTGCAGCGTGGAGATCTGCTCCGTGTGGGACCCGTGGGCTGCAGGGGGACAGCCTGCTCCACCAGGGGCCTCTGCACAGGCCGCAGGGGAACTGCTGCTGCCTGCCTGGAGCACCTCCTGCCCTCCTCTGCACTGACCTGCGGGTCTGCGGGGCTGCTTCTCACTCCTCTCTCTGAGCTGCTGTTGCACAGCAGTTGGTTTTTTCCCCTTTCTTCAATCTGCTCTCCTAGCAGCCCAACCAGTGCTGCTCCCTGGCTCAGCTCTGGCCAGCGGTGGAGCCTCTTGGCGCCGGCTGGAGCTGGCTCTGATCTGATGTGGGGTAGCTTCTGGGCTCTGCTCACAGAGGCCACCCCTACAGCCCCAATGCTATCTACTAAACCCTTTTGATGTAAACACAATACAGATGTGTGGCTTTTTGCTATAGGGACAATGCCAGAAAAACAGAACATTTTTAGTTAGTGAGTTTCTACCTGGTAAAACTTGAGTGTATTATTTGTTCTAATATTTAAGTAATTTTTAAATTTTAACTTCTAAATGAAAGGCTCTGTTACATTCAAACCACCATAGTGGAAATCAACATTAAAAGTTAAGTTCATCTGTATATCAGTTTTGTTTCTACTGTATCGCTTAACTGAATCCAGTATTTGATCTCTACTTATTTTGTTTTCTGCTGATCTTGGATATCAAAGGAACATCTGGCCATTTGTTCATAGACCTTACTCACATTTCTGCATCACAGGAATTCAGTGCAATGAACTACACTAAGGTTCTGAGATTTATGCTTTAATTGCCTTGTTTTAATCAGCATAAGCTAGATGCATGAGCCTGTTACTGTAATGCATGTGTACTGCTTTCCCAGTCCGGTGGATGATCCTTTTTTATACCATCCACGATGAAAGCAAAACAACAGGTAGCTGTAGGCAGGAAAATACGGTAGCTCCAAAATGAATATATGTATTAGTAGATTTATATGAAATTCATCTATTTCTTCACAAACATGTTTTATAATATACCACTGTTTTCTGTAAATAAAACACACTTCTATGGTTCATAAGAAGCTTTTTTTCAGGTGGGAGAATATGACGGAAAGCTATCTGCACATTAACTGTCATTTCAGAATGACTCTAGAAAGCAATCCCATAAATCTCCAGTGATATCCTTCTGACGGACTTATAATCTCTGCAAATTGTTGGTAAGAGCAGCGAACAAACCTGTCAGCAATTCTGGCTCTCACTGCTCTAATTTTAAGGAATGTGCAATGTGCTGGAGAAAATGAGAAAGCTGCAAATAGCTTGTTAAATGCAGCTGATAAAATACAAACTGTAGTGATGCACAAGTGCCCACCAGACCTTAATGCTGCCTGTGACTGAGGAGGTGAGAAAATTTTGCTCCTAAATGTGCCTTGGTATCTTATCAAAATTGAGACACCCATTACAAAAGGAAAGAACAACTGTGAAAACAAACAAACACACAAACAAAAACAAAAACAAAAAAAACCCAAACCAAACAAAACAACAAAAACCCAGCATTTATGTAAATGGCCTGTGTCCTGACAATTTCCTATCATTTGGAGGGAGAGTGACAGCATGTGGCTGTGGTTAGGGACTGCATTGCCTAAGAGGGCTCCTCTGTGCCCAAGGCTCTGCTGTGTGCTGGTATTCTCGCCTCCCTGGTGGAAACCCCATGTGTCATCCCCCATCCCACTTGGGTTCTGTGCACCAGGTATGGTTGCTGATGGGCCACCAGTGAAGTGAGAGAACTGGGCTTGGCTGTGAGATCCCACAAGGAGGCTGCTGGACTGCAGTAAAGGTCTGAGAGATGCAGGTATCCTGGCAGGGGATAAAGTAAACAAGACAAAATGAATCAAAGGAGATCTGACAGGTCTGAAGGAATCTGCTTAGATGTCACTTACAGAGCAGCCAGAGTTTGTGTGCACTAGTCTGATAACATAAGTGCATATGGAACATAAGGAAATAATAAACATAAGGAAATTATATTTTAATATAAATAATAAACATAAGGAAATTATATTTCGTCTAGTCAGCTAATTAGAAATGTAAGCTATCCATTTGAACAAACCAATAATTTGTTGTCTTATTCAATATTAACTAAATAGCGTGCAGCAGATCTGCAAACGTTCTTGTTATTTAAGCAGTGGAGATGGCCGTGTCTGTTGTCTCTGTCAAACTTAAAAAGCGGAAAACTTCATTTAAATAGCAACATTCTCTTCTCCTTACAGTACTTCATCCTTGTCGTTTCTACATTGGATTACTGCAAGGCTTAGTGTATTAGCTTTAGTCCCCAAAGTACCCAGGCTCTACCTGTTTCCTATGGTGATACTCTGATATTTGCAATCAGCAGGCATTATGACAATCAGCTGAGCTATTTGAACTAAAAAGCTTCTCATACATAGACTGAACTTGTGTGCTGCTTAAGATAGTCATGGACTCCAAAATGTGTCAGGATTCATTCACGCAAATCAAGAGATTGCACCACAGCAGGTAGCAGACAGCATGGGAAATGTCTCTTTAAATTTTGAAAACCAAAACAGAGCAAGGAAGGGCTCTAAATGTAAATTATACAAAGGTTATAAGAATAAAGCTGCTTTCTTAACTTATTAAGTATCTTAACTAATTTCAGGCTAAAATAACATTCCATGCTGTTTCTTCACACTCTCACATGACAGTGTTTGAGTATTCAGTATTTGAATAACGGAAGAAGCTTTGAGAACAAATATTATTGTCTACAAGAAATGCATTGAATGTGTGTAACTTTCTTTGTCCGCATGTTTTTGTGATAGAAAATTCAATTTCTAATCACATTTACTTCCTCTGTCAGCCTCCAGATTGGAAAAATTTAATGCTGTCATCAGTCCCAACTTTGTTATGAAATGTTGAAACAAAACTCTAATTTGGGAAAATTTTGCTTTGAGTCAGAATAGTTTTCTGCAGAGAATCCCCTGTTTGGAACTTGGTTGATAACCCCCAGTCCCATTGCAGCCCCCATCTTGGTGCCTGGGGACTCTGGCATCCCTCCTTGCACAGAGCAGTATGGTGCCCAGGGCTGTGAGCTGCCAATTTACAAAGCACTGCAGTGCTCAGGGTAAATGGTGCATCTTCACTCCATTTCTTGGCTTCCTTGGTCCCCTTGTGAGTGGAGCTCCACAGCTGCCGACTCTGCTATCTTGTATTCTGCAACTAGTGCCATTACTGCTGCAGCCCCAAGGACCAGCTTCTGGACTGGCTTCAAAGTGCAGCCTCACCTTGTCTGGACAAAGGCAAATGGTTTGTCTGCAGCAGCCCACTCTGGGAAGATTACTTTTGGGTGCCTGACACCAGCAGGTGATCAGACAAATGTGGGCAATTGTTTCTAAACATTGTTATTAACAAATAACGGGCAAAAAATGTTAATAAATAAATAAATAAAATTCATGTGTTATGAGTTGGCCTGCATCCAGCATCTTGAGACTGAGTGCAGCAAGTCCAGTTGTCTTGGGAAATTAATATAAACTAGAGGGGCAACTGAGGAGCGTTTCTGCCTAGATGTTTAGTGACAAACTTTTATTTTAAGCTAATAGATTTGGAAAATTTGGAGCAAATCTTAGTTCTCTTAATCTTTTTAGCCTGGCTCAACTCATCACTGACAGTTGCATTGCAGGAATGAAGAGCAAACTGGGAAAATCCAATTTATAAAACCTCTGAGCTTAATTTGAAAGGGTTCATGAAACAAGAATAATCAACAGTGATGATGTATTATGAATTTCACATACTCCCACCCCTTTTTTTTTTCCTCCAGCAAGACTCCTATTTGTAAAATTACCCAGAAAAATGCCAAAGCGAATTAACAGTAAGGGACAAGCTTTCTGAAATAATCTGGCAAATCTTTTCTATTTTTATTTATTTATTTATTTAGTGAAGAGAAAATTCTCTTGGCATAGTATATTATTGACTTTCTCCAGGCAAAATATACCCCACACACTTTTGTTTTTTTATTTCCTGAAGAATTTATAGAGTTTCTTTTGAGTGGTGGTGGGCATTGCTGAATCAGGGTAAAAGTGATGATAAAGTGCCTACCTTGGCTCTTGGGAAGGTACTGGCTGGGCCTAGGTCCTGGATTACAAGCCATTTATGTAGGAACTTCTTGTGAATGGCTGAGATTGGCACTGGTCCCTACTATGTAATGATACTGACAAACATGCTATCCCATCCCATACTGTGGGATAGGAAGAAGATCACAGAAATTTGGTTTTGCATCCATCATATTTTGGAATGTGACTTGAAGAATTATTCCACTATTAAAAATGCTGTTTAGAGAAAAAAAATGAATTAATTACCTTAGAGCCAAGATCTTCCTGTTTTTCTGAGAAATGCTGAGATACCTCTGCAAGGGAATTTGCTTATTTAGTGTGGCTAGCCTGATGTTTGTGGTAATGTTTGAGTAGTTATTGGCCTAGATGATCTTCAGAAGCCCCTTCTTAATGTTTTTATGATATTCTGCCATGCTACCTTTTCAAAAGGAATTTACTACATCTGTTCAACGGAATTTACAGTCACCCTTCCTGTACTGTCCTGTCTGTCTCCCTCTCACATATCACATCATACCGTTCCTGCTGATATCAAGCAGCTTGCTTATAAGCAGCACTTCATGCAGTTTTGCAGTCTCCTTTTTGGGGTGAATTTACTGTTATCCATGGCAGTTTTATCAATTTCTTAATGCCAGCTTTATCCTTCTTTTCAAATAGCTTTTCTCTTTCACTTGTGTTTATCCATTCAATGTATTTATAGATCAGTCACATTTTTTTTTTCAGCTTTTTCTCTAGGAGATTAAGCAGGCCAGCCTTGTTTTGTCGTGTTTGCACCCCAGTGGCCATTCCATGTATCTCTGCTAGCTTGAGTTAATCTTCACATTCATAACTGACATGGTACACAAAATTAAAGAAGTGCTGCAGCTAATATCTGCTACAATAGCATTAATAATTCTCTTAGGAAATATATTTCCTGGTGTGTCCTAGGAGAGCATTTGCTTTGTTTCATGGCTGCATTATACTGATTGTATAATAGAGAGTCTGGCACCAGCTAACATGTCTTTATTTCCAAATGATCATCTGTGAGCTTAGAGGAGAAGTTCTTGCCATTATTTTTACATTTATATTATTTTCTACCTTGTATGAATTCATTAGATCAGCCTCTATTACCCTTGACCTTGAGGTCAAATAGTAATTTCTGCATATTTCAATCTTGCTTTGCATTGATAATGGCTCCTAATATTATGTCACCTGTACTTTTCATTAGCACACCTATGTTCTCAGCTGAGGTCTACAATGACCTTGTATTTCATAATTTTTCTCACTCATTTCCTACTCAGTATTTCTTGTAAACACCACGCTGAATAATTTTTCACCTCGCTTCTAATATGCTCCTTTCTCCATTTTATTTGTGAATAGATTATGTCCCTCCGCTGGTGGGCTCTCAGCTGTTTGGATACACTCTCCAGGCAATTTCACATGAAGGAAATAGTGCTAACAGCAGAGCAGAAAAGTTGAGAGAGAAAGCAAGCAACAACCTTTTCTTTCTCTTCCTCCACCCAAACAACAGTAATGCAAAGAATGCTAAAAGCTTAAGAGTCTACTCTGTGGTCACATGCTTTTGGCCAATCAGAAGCTTGTTTTGGGACAGAAACAAAAGAACTGCAGAGAAAAAAGAAAAAAAAAAAAAGTGATATTAGTGAGTTGCTGTTATGTTTTCTCTGCTTGTCTGCTGTATCCCTTTCCTCCAATACTCAGCCTAAGCTATGCAGTTTGCAAGCTGTTTGAGACGGGAACATCTTTTGATGTTAGTGTCTGCATTTGTATATTACTTTAGTATGGTTTTGAGAGCTGTTTTCTGAAGATACCAGGATACAAATTACAAGGCCTGTATCTCTCCGTATACTCAGTGGTTAGGAAATCCTTCTTAGGGTAGGTTGCAGTATACTCAGCAGCTATAGAGTGCTTGGAGCAGGGAACCTGTTTTGGTTCTTGTACTTAGCTTGAAGGTGGTTCTCAGGAGCCAGCATCCCTAGAAAAATGTATTGAGAGGTCCTCTCTTCTCTTAGGACCTGACTGTGATGGGACAATCATGGGATTAGTCTATTTTAAGTATGTGAATACTCTATTGCCCACATTAATTAAAAATATAATAGATACTGAACTGTTTTGTTTTAAAATTTAGTCAGATCAACCAAACAAGTGAAAATCATTGAAAAAGACATCCTATGCACTGTTTCTGAACTGTTCTGGATTTTTGCTTCCTTGTCATAGAAATACTCAGGTTGCAAGGGACAACCTGAATGCAATGGTTGCATAGAACTTGAGAAGTCATACGTTATATATATAATGTAGCATACTAAGCTGAGAAATAAATTCCATGCTTTGACTCAGAAGCTTAGTGGCACCCATCTTCCTCTGAATAAGCAGTGCGTATCAAATGCCTTTTCCAGATGGAACTTAATTGCTCAGCAGAAGCTAGAAACTACAAACATATATATATATATATATATATATATATTTACTAATGGTTTATTGACCAAGAAGCTTCTATCAGCACAATGTCAGTGACAAGCAGTAAGACTAATCAGAATCCTGGGATATATCCCCTAACTCAGTCCAGGTGGTTTCCTTGGAGAACATGGTAATTTTTGTTTTTATAGGAAACCTTTAATCCTGAAACACTTGTGAAGTTCTCATGGGGACAGTCGTGATACATTTAAAGGATCAGTCTGTCTTCTTCAAGGATGAAAGACAGCTTCTTCTTTATTAGGATGGGATTTTTGGTGCAGGGAGACTGAGGAAAATGTTGCTAACTTTCATTATTTTGATTCCATAGAAAGTGAACATAACTGACTTCATTGGGGCTGTCACTGAGTTGCACCAAGGTAATGACATGAAAGTCAGTCCTTCTCTAAATTTCAAACATGACCAATGTGCCATTATGTTAAATTGTTCAAAGGAAAAACAAGCATTCATGTTAAGGAAGGGTCAAAGGCTGCTTGTGAGAGCAGGATGCACAGTGCCACCTCTCCTGCACCCAGTCCTGACCTCCTCCCTGAGCCATTCTGTCAAAGGTTGTCCTCCTGGCACTAGGAGTCCCTGCCCCAAAACAGAAGACTGATGGGACCGACAACTTCTTATTGGAGAAAGGAGGGTGTTTGTTCCTACTGCACTGGGAAAGAAGTACTTTGCTTTTTCTAAAGAGATTCTTCAGTTCTGTACCAGCTCCTACAGAAATGATGTGGCATACATGTAGTGTATTATTCACTGATTGCTGAATCCAGCTTTGGGTCTCTAGTGGACTCACTGACTTTTCCTTGTATATTTTTTTAGCTCATTGGTGAGATTGGAAGATGCTGTCCTTTCCCCGCAGAGTGGTATTTACTTATCAGCAGGACTGCATAGACCTTCAGACCAGTCAGCTTCTTTCAAGGTATGTCAGTCTTGCAAGATTCAGTTCTTAAAACTTTGTATAAGCAGAGATCTGCTGCAGAGGATCTGGACCTGCCAGAGGACTTACAGGTAGATGTGAGGGACTATGGGGGGATCATGTAAGGGCAGTGGGCAGCTGTCAGTACTTCATCTGGGGATTCTAACTTTAGGTGTTCCCCCTTTTACAAAAGGGAAGAAGCTAGGCAGGTCTGAGTGCTCCTACCCAGGTACCTGCTGAATAACACTTTACTCATGAAGTAGGGGGCTGTACCATATTCATAAATATTTGGTAGCCTGAACCCTATGAAGGCATCTAACTGATCATCTAACTGGAGAATTTTTAAGTCATTTTTTTCTGTTTCATTAGTTCAAGACACAGAAAAGAGTGACTGTTGGGAATGGCTTTAAAGGGAAGGATTATTCTAAGATGAGAGTCATTACAAGTTTTCCCTCCAGCTACTCATAGGAAGGTAATTTGGACAAAGCCTTGAAAAATTAGAAAGCAGTATAGCACAGAAGGAACAGAGGGAGGTTATGTACATAAGCACATAAGCACAAAACAGTTCAAATTAAATTTTCAAGGAGGTTAATACATCTAGCCAAAGTCAACCTTATGTCTCCCATGTTTTCTTCCTACAGCTGATGATTAGAGTATAGGATGAATTCAGAATTCAGGTGAGGTGAACCTTATTATATTAACTTTGTGACTAAACATGGCTTAATTAATTAAAACTGTTTTAAGGGACTGTAGTGGGTTTACGTGGCAAGGTTTTGGTAGCAGGGGGCCATAGGGGTGGCTTCTGTGAGAAGGATCTAGAAGCTGCCCCATGTTTGGTAAGGGCCCCACTGCTGATCAGAGCTGAGCCAATAAGTGATGTTGTTTTGCGCCTCTGTGAGAGCATATTTAAAACAGGGAAAAAAAAACTGCTCCTCACAGCAGCTCGGAGAGTGAGAGGAGTGAGGAACAGCCTTGCAGGCGCCAAGGTCAGTGAAGAAGGAGGGGGAGAGGTGCTCCAGGTGCCGGAGCAGAAGTCCCCTGCGGCCTGTGGAGGACCATGTTGAAGCAGGTTGTTGTCCTGCAACCCATGGAGTACCACAGTGGAGCAGGGTTCCACGCTGCAGCCTGTGGAGGAGACCACGGTGGAGCAGGTGGACCTGCACCGACGGAGACTGCGGTCTGTGGAAGACTCCTGCTGGAGCAGATTCCGGGCTGGACTTGTAGTCCGTGGAGAGGAGACCACACAGGAGCAGGTGACCTGGCAGGAGCTGCTGCCCGTGGGGGATCCAGGTTGGAGCAGTTTGCTCCTGAGGGATGGACCCCGTGGTATGGACCCATATCTGGAGCAGTTCTTGAAGAGCTGCTGCCTGTGGGCAGCCCACGCCGGATCAGTTCGGGAAGGACGGCATCCTGTGGGAGGGACCCCACAGCACAGGGGACGAGAGTGACTGAGAAGGAGTGGCGGAGAAGAAGCACTACAGACTGACCATAACCCCCATTCCCCCATTCCCGTGCACCGCCCGGGTGGGGGAGGTGGAAGAGGGTGGATGGGGGGGAAGGTGCTTTTGGTTTCTTTCCTTTGTTTCTCGCTTCTCTAGCTTGTTAGTAACAGGCAATAAATCTTACTATCTCCCTATGCTGAGTCTGTTTTGCCCGTCACAATAATTACTGCGTGATCTTCTCATCCTTATCTCAACCCTTGAGCCTTTTTCATCGTATTTTCTCCCCATTCCTCTTTCAGGAGGGGGAGTGAGAGAGCTGTTGTGGTGGAGCTCAGCTGCCCACTCGAGTAAAACCACCACAGTGACCAATGTGTATTTGGATGGATAATTCATACAGTGTAAAATCTGTCTGCCTGATGGAATTTACAATTGCTAATATGGAGAACCTCATACTACTTATAGAATCATAGAATCATAGAATTATAGAATGGCCTGGACTGGAATGGAAGCGGCCTTAAAGATTATCTAGTTCCAGCCCTGCCACCATGGTCAGGGACAACTCCCACCAGACCAGGTTGCTCAACCTAGCCTTGAACACTTCCAGAGATGGGGCATCCACAGCTTCTCTGGGCAACCTGTTCCAGTGCTTCACCACCCCCTGAGAAAATAATTTCTTCCTAACACCTAATCTAACTCTCCCCTCTTTTAAGCTATTCCCCCATGTCCTGTGATTGTCTGCCAAAGCAAAAAGTTGCTCTCCATCTTTTTATAAGCCCCCATTAAGTATTGAAAAGCTGCAATAAGGTCACCCTGGAACCTTCTCTTTTTCAGGCTGAACAACCCCAGCTCTGTTAGTCTTCACAGGAGAGGTGCTCCAGCCCTCTGATCATCTTTGAGTATTAAGCCCTGAACTTTGGTGTGAGCTGTCCTGAACTTTAGTGTAAGCAGAATCAGGGCATAACACATGAATATTGCAGTCTAAATTGGAAGTTTTTTAAAACTAGGAATAAGGTTGTGCAACACAGGTCCCTAGCAGCAGGCAGCCTGTGGCCTAGGCCAAGACATGAGCTGCTTTGCATCATTCTTATCCAAAGGCAGCATGCTCTGTGTCAGGGAAGGGTGCCTGCACTATTCTTGTGACTGTCCTTCCTGATGGGTGAGCTTTCTTCTCTGATGTGTTAATGAAACAATTTTTAATCTTGCCTCTCAGGGGTCACTCATTTAGGAGAGGGGTGAAGCTGGCAAAAATAGTCACTTGCTGGCTTTAAATCCAGAGTAGTGTATATTTCTAAGGACTTGTTGCAAATTCAAAGAGGTGGTTACTAGAGCTGCTGCTGGATGCTTGGTGTGGAAATACCACCTCAGTTCTGTCAGGGATGCAAGGATATGTATGACTGGAGTGAGTGATTTACTAGAGATGGGAGCCCTGGCACAGGGCGCTCCAGGCTTGCTTTAAAATGCCTGCAAGCTCACCCATCTTCATGAGCATGAAAAGCCTGCTGTTTGATTCACTTGTTTCATGTGAGAGCCATTCCCTTTAGGGAAAGAAGGGAAGAAAAAATCTTTTATAAACCCAGAACAAGAACTCGTCTGTTTAGAAAGTCTCTCCATTTCTCTAATTGTTTTATTTAAAGCACTACCTGGACCAAGAATGTTTTCTAAAATTCCCAAATCCCCTATCAAAATGAGATTTATCTAATGTTCAGGGCACTATCTGAGTAGGACAGTGGAGAAAGTGCAAGGAGAAATGACTGCACAGTCTTTACTCTCAGACAGCCAAAGACGAAAAACTCCCGAAGGATTTTGTTTTAAAATATTTTCAAGAAATAATGAGAAATAGGAGAACTGCACAGAAAGACACAGAGTACCATTTAACTCAATAGTTTTTGCAAGCTTATTTTGCAGTAAATAGCAATTGCATACTAAAGCACTACCCAGAGGGATTGGTTTACTTTAATTTTAAGGTAGGAGAGAAAGTGACTCTAAAGCCTCTGCATTTTAAAAGAAAGAATACTTCAAGAGGTTAAGTTTCTCACCAGGGTGGACAGAGAAGGAAAAACAAAGTGATTTTGCTTATAAACAATCTTTAACCATAGGGGCAAAATAATAAATAAGAGCACTTGGAAATGTCATCTAAAAATTAAGTAGCCATGCAATGACGAGGTTTTTTTTTTATATAATATTTTCTTTAAATGAGTGCTAAAGGGATACAGTAGTCAACTACAGGAACAATGGAAAATTGCAGATTGTCAGAGAATAAATTTCTAGCAAAGAAAAGGCCAGACTTTGTGCATGTTTTCAGTCAGGTCTGAGGGACACATCATGAGATCCAAAAGCAAATGAACCAACTGTAACTGTGCTGGATGGTATTTGAAATCTGTATCTCTGAAATCCAGGAGGAAGCAAACAAATAAACAAACAGGCAAAAATAAAACAAAACAAAACAATAAAATAATCCTACTCAGAACATTTCTTTCAGAAAAATCCCTGAGTGTAGAAAAAAAAAATAAGTACAATGAATTGAACAATTGAACAAATAAGTACAATGAATTGAACAATAAGTTCAATGCAAAAACTTTAGGAAAATAAGACAGCTGTCTGACCATTTTTGGAGGATATTCTATGGAAAGGAAAAAGTTCCAAGAAAGCTCAATGCCACGGCTGTGGGAAGGACTCAGCTTGTTTTGTTCTGTGTGAATCTCTGGAGGTGGAAAAGTTTCAGAGCTACCTGTCAATCTTCTGTTTTGGGAGAGGGACTCCAGGTGCTGTTAGGACAGGCTTTGGCAGAATGGCTCAGGGAGGAGGTCAAGGCTGGATGCAGGAGAGGTGGCACTGTGCATCCTGCTCTCACAAGCAGCCTTTGTCCCTTCCTAAATGCCTTGCTTTATTGTAAATACAGAGAAATGAGAACAAAATTTGAGTATAAACTCAGATAAATAAGAATGAAAATGGGGAAGGCAATAGCATTTGTAGACCTAGGTGAACAATGTTAACATGTCTGATTTTGAACTGGTCTCTTCAATTTATTTTAGAATTCCTCTTAATATCTGACTGCCCCACCATACTGCTATGAAATAGGGACACGTATTCATTTTGCATACCATTTTTTATTAGGTAAGTATTCCAGTTTTTAAATGAACCAGTCCACTAAACGTCTCCTGCAAATTATGTATCTTGGCACAGTTGCAGGTCAAGAAGAATTCACCTCTTACGTACACATCAGGGTGCTCAGTTTTGTTATATGTTGGAAATGTTTATAGGCATACAATATAGGATATTTTTCATAGCAGCCTGAGAACTTTAAATTTATATCTGGTGCACTTTTATAACATCTCTCCAATCCATTTAACCTATTTAATGTTTTTTTGGGTGTGATTTACCTGGTCAGCCTCTACAACTCTTACTGTTTTCCTGGTAGGATAGCAAACTATTAAAATGTCTTTCTGCTTACTGGCATTTGAAACTTTTTTTTTTTTTTTTTACAGAAATAGTTTTAACATTATTGTTTCACTTAGAAAGGTCTTAAAAGTCTGGCAGTGATTTTACATCTAATTTCCAAAAACATCAACTGTAGCTATTTTGACAAGCGGTCCAATCCAACCTTCTATTCATTTTGGCTAATTTATTTATTACTCATTTTAACAGAAAATGATGCTTCTATCATGTAAATGTGAATATTAGATAATTAACAGAGGACAGCCAAGTAGAACAGACTGTAAAGGAACCAATCACACTGCACATTGACCAAGGAAGAAAATTATGAGCTACAATGAAAACAAATCCTTTATGACAATTGTACTGCACTAAAAGATGTGAAAACCGATTACAGTCTTGCTTATCCCAGTGGAATAGTAATATCCCTGATTTTAAAAAGGCATGAAGCTGACAAGAGACTACAATCACGTCAGAATAACAGTTTGATTTACATTGATAACAGAACCAAAAACAAATCAGAGAAAGTAATATGAAATGATTATCATATCCTGCAGATTATTTTTGTGTTCATTATTTTTTTTTTTTCTGTACAAGAACCATCAAGTCAAGCACTTCAATAAAAAAAGAATTGAATGATTCTAATTCTACAGGACACTTCCAATGTTTGTGTTCCATTTCTAGTACATTATTTAAAGTCTATGTATACTGAACAAGGCCTCAATAAATAAACATTTCATGTCAAATTAATATTTTATTTTTCAGGTTGTTACCTTGGTGACCAGATAAAGCTATGTATACATATTTAAAGTTATATGGAAGGGCTACAAAGCACTCATATTACATACCACGGAGAGCCTCAAACAGTGCCATCTCCCATAGCAGCTTCCTGTTGAGAAATTAGGAGGTGACAGATGAGAATTTGGAGGTATTTTGCTTGCATTCATGTTTGTTATTTTCCATGCAAGTGGTCATAGTGTGCTTCCCATTCCTTCCTCTTTGTTGAACAAAGCTAGTACAACATGATACCATAAAGCTCCAGACTCTCAAATACGTGTCCCAGGGGCTCAGGAGAGGGAAAGGTGAATGAAAATATTTGAGGGAACGGCGAATGAAAACATTTTGGAAAGGAGGGAAAACTGACCTGGAGAAAGAGGCATGATGAAGCCACATTTTAGTCCACTGCTGTAAATTAGGTCTTGGTGTTGAAGTTTTCAGAATATATTTTTCAGGTCTCAAAGACAATTAAAAATATTTCTTCTTACGTTTTCTTTTTTTTACGTTTTTACATTTTTTTTTTTTTAAAATGGGCTCATAATTACTGTGTCATTCAGGTCATCACTGATTTATAACTGCATTGCCCATGTCTCTGTTGTGGTAATCCTACAGAAAGTTTGGAAATGAACCAGTTTTCATTTGCTTGCTTCTTTGTTTCTGTGTGTTACTAATCTAGAGCCAAGACAGTACATCTTTATGTATGGAAAATAGGATCATTTAGGTTGGAAAAGGCCTTCAAGATCATCAATTCAGCCGTCAACCTGACCAACCATGTTCCATCACTAACCCATGTTATGGAAAGTACCATGCAAGGGAATCTATTGAAATTTAAACTAGAAGAATGTCAATCAACATTACAGTCATCTGTTTCCCACACATCAATGGGATTTAAAGGTAATATAAAAGTTACTCTTTTGGAATGAGCAAAACTGCTTATTCATGGGCAGAACGTTCAGCATAGTGATAACACTACTTGTATTCCAAGGCTTGTGTTTTTTGTATTGAAATCAATGCTCCACCCCTTGGATTTCCTTTTAAAATTTCATGTTGCTAGATGTGCTAATTTTCTGGTTTGGCAATCCAGATAAACGTTAGTTATTGGACTAAAATGTCAAGATCCTATTGGCAATAATTTCAAGAGTGCAGGCAATCCAGGTCAACAAGATGCTCCTCTGGGATGCCCTGCTCTGCAGGCTAATAGCCATCACAAGCACTATGTTATTGATTTTTATTTTTCCAAATAAGTGAGGTAACAAATTGCATAACACTATACACTCCTGAAGGAGTGTGTCTTTAAACATGGTACCTTGAAGGACCAAATAAGCACTTTCGAATAGTGATTACAGAAAAAAAAAAAAAAAAAAGTGAGAGCCCTTTTCATCATGAAAAAATTATATTTACCTCCTAATAAGAAAGTAAATACTTTTCTCAGAATAATTTGTCAGAAAAAAAGCTATGTTTAAGCTCCCGTGACTCTCTTTTTCTTTATTGCATTCTAGATTACTTGGATTTTTGTTTTTAAATCACTGTGGCTCATTTTCCATCAGAATGGGATGATCTCGGTTATAATGCTAGCTGTGAAGCTAATAGATATTTGCTGTGAAACTGGTGGTGAAATTTTCAAACATATCAACATTGGACTTAGGTATAGATGTGGCAACATCATATCTGTTATTGTATTCCATTAAAGAGTTCATTAAGACTTGTGTAATTAAATGCTGAGACCAAAATGTTTGCAGCTTCATAGCAAACAGCCACTATTAAAGTCTTTTTAAACTTCCTTTACAAAGAGGAAAAAATATGGAGAAAACAGTCTGTATTTAAATGCAAAGTATTCATCAGGGCTTTTTTTTTTTTTTAACAATACCTTTATTTGCTTTTGCTTTTACTGTTAAAAATTTAAATATGGAAAATCAAACCAACCATTTCACAGTCTTTTATGAAGTATTAAGATAACAATAACTTGGCTTCGGAGTTAGCTGAGGTGAGCAGTATCCTTGAAAACAAGAACAAGAAAATCACCCACAAAGTACAGAGAAAGGGTGCTTTCAACATCAGATTTTAACAGATTATCTTCTCTGTCTCTATCTATCTGATGGCCATGGCCGTCAGAGCTTCCATTCTCATTTGTCTCCCCTGTCCCTCTGTCTGAGGTAGGAGGAAAAGCTAACATTTTACCCCATCTCAGAATTACAGCTATATGTTATAGGTCTCACCCAACTTTATCATCACTTTAAGCTAAGGTGGCAGGCTAAGATGTGTTTGCACATTTCTTCAGCCATTCCTGCTGTGGGATAAGTAATCCAGTAAAGGTGAGGATGAGCAATTGAGGGCAGTAGTAACTTAAACTTTATTAACAAGAATATCTAAGGCTTGCATTTCAATGCCCTGCTGGAATAAATACTCCTGGAGAAAGACTAGCAAAACATCAAACTGAGATACTCCAAGATTTGTCATTCCCTTTTCAATATCAGGCTGCTGAAAGTATTACTTTTCATCTCTCTGGTCAGTAAGTCACAGTGTTTGGTGCTCCAGAGCATGTGGTACTGTTGGAGCAAGGTTCTTATTAAACAACAGGAGGGAAGCACTACAAAGTGGCAAAGGAAAAGAAGTAAAGAATAAATTCCCACATTTGATATATTTTTAAAACTAGGTGGAAGCAATGTTATGTGGAGGCTACTTTCTGGCTTGGTTTGGTTGAGACTGTGAAGATGAAGGCTCTGGGGCATTGAACGTATTTCAGCATCCTGTAACATAATGGCAATAAGAAAGATGGTTCTGTCCTGCTCTCCTTTCTTCCAGATACTGAAGGTGAGCTCTGGAACATGATAGCAGTAACTCACACCCATCATTTTGTTTGCTACTTAGGATTATTCCCAGACAGGCTACTGGGGTCTTTTGATTTATGGTTCCAGAGTTCTTGCAAAACAGACAAGATCTTAGTACCATCTGTGGACAATAGAAATTCATGTTATTGTTTGGACAAAATCAGCTTTTCTACCTAAACCAGTTTATTGTACAGGGGACACTGCATTTTTGCTGTTTGGACAATTCATATATCACCATAAATAAGCCAGTGCTGAGCAAGTTTCGTAGACAAAATCCTTAAATGTTTTCATAAATCACACATTTTGTGAGGCCAGAGAGTTGCAAAGAGCTACCCAAAGAGAAAAATATAAGATTTCTTGTTAGAATTGAGATTTGGAGTACTACTTTACGCCAGCAAGAACACATTAAGTCACTGCAGCTTTGAACAGTAAAATTTAAATAATTTTAGCTGTGGTCTGCCAATTATAACTTCATGTAGGAATAGCATCCTGTGTAGCCTCAGGGGATTCAGGCCAAGTGGTTATGCTGTGGCCTTATTTTTTTTAAGGTCAGCTTTTACCAGTGGGAATATATTACCCAAAATGTGTAAAATATTTCAAACTACTCAGCAACATAGAGAAGGCAAACAGCAATGATAGTAATGGTAACATTCAACACCTTTGGTGTTGCTGGTAGCACCATTTCTACAATAAAAAGGTTTCAATAATAATAACAATAAAAAAATATTAGTCCCAACTCTAATGAAAATACAGTCAATGTAATTACTGCTTTTGTAAAGACCCCGGTCTTGTAATGTGGCCCTGAAGAACAAAATATTGTCTTTCATATTGAATCCCACTACGTTAAATGCAAAAGTGGTTTCCAAATACACTACATTATTCTCAAGTAGAAGAAAATTTCCTTTAGTGTCTTCTTTGGTAAATCATTATTCAAAACTTACATTGAGATCTCCCTGCCTATGTTTTCTTTGTCATAAAGCAAAAAGCTTGACCTTCTTACCTGCAAAGGAAAAATATCTCTCTGCTACACTTAACGTGACATTGACACTATACATCAACTATCCTCTCTCTTCAGTCCACTAACCCTTTCTAGAGCTCAAAGACTGGATATGTCAACAGCAGGCAGATGATTATTATCCGATGTTACTTCTGAAAGAATCAGGAAATAAATAACAGTACTAGCACCTTCTCACCTTCTCCTTCTTCATCAGTTGCACTTAACAGTAACAAACAGCTCTATATTTCTACTATTTCTAACGTCTTTGGAACAGCTAGACGCTGTCTTCTTTAACATACATTTTTGTATGAAGACAAAAGTTTTGTTTTAAGTGTTCATCTAGTAACCAGAGCTGCTTTCATTCTACCATCCAGTATTCAGATTTTTAGCCAGTTTTTTAATCAGATGTTCTGAAAATGTTAAAATAACTCTCTGATCCCTGGTCTATAAAATATTTTTTTTACCCTTTTTATTTTTGTTTATTTATTTATTTATTTATTTTTGTGTAGGATTATAGGAAATGTGAGACTCTGAAAGACCCTCTGTCTAGGTTTTCTTACTCCATTTTTCTTAATCCTCATTTCAGCTGTTGGTCCAGGGTTTGGATAGAGAGTTTTTTTTTTCTGAAATTGTCTTTCTTTCCCACAGCCTTGGGCAGTCCCAATTCTAAAGTAAAATCTCACTAATTTGTACTCTCTCTGCTTCACTTACACAGAAGACTTCACAGAAGTACAGCTGAGATGGCATCCAAATATTTGATAAAATCAATTATGAAACACTAGGAAATATTAATTATTCTGTTATGATGTATTATAACTCAAAGTTAATTGTACCTATCTAATTTAAGGATGTTTTGCACTCTGATGCAGTATCCTCATCTTTGTACTGTCTTTTAACTGCTTATAATGTTTTTTCCTGGTCAATCAGTCAGACTTTGTTTTCTTGAAAGTAAATTTTTGGACTACATCCTTAAAGCAGGGATTTCCAAAGCAAGGGACATTATATTACCAGCAGGATGATACTCAGTGTATGAACAGGCACTGCCACTATCACTTTTCCACTTCCTAGCCTTCTTTGTCCTGATGGAAATACCACATCTGGAGGAGCTTCTGTTAGGCTCTCACCCTCTCTTTCCAAGGCAAGGTATTAACCATTTTACCCTGTTCATTTCTAACATCACTGTGTGGGACATGGGGTGTAGTGATGGTGATAAATTGACTAAGATAGAAGTAAGGTTATTTAGTAATAAGCTTATTTTCCATTGACCGTTATGTTCTCTTTCGAAGAGATTGTGCCCTTATGTACACAATTTCTTCACAAAGGAATTGATCTAAGACATAAAAAAAAAAAAAAGAAAAAGAGCAAAAGGTGGGACCTGTGAGCAGGCTTCTCTTAGGCCAGTCAGTCTTATTAACAATGTTTTATTCCTGTGAATAATAGCTGTTCTTTTGTTAGAGATGCTGATGCTGTTCTCCCTTGTGGAGAGGTAAGAGAGTATCTGAACCAGAGTGCAGATGTTCTTCAGTATACAGGGGCTTGCCTGTAAAATATAGTCTATTTGGTTTGTATTTTCTTTCCTGTGTCTGTGAATCAATATGCCTTCTTTAATTAATAATGTTCCTTACATGTCTCAAATAGCACTCTCTGTAAAGAGTAGTTCAATTGAATTGTGTTTTAGGATGTATATTAATTTGCTTACCCGTATTAATATATTATCTGGTAGTCAGCTGCTTTCTAGCCAGCGTTACAAATGTTAAATAGGTGATTTTTCAAGTATTTGCTTTCAACCTCCTTCCCTTTTACCATGTTCTTATTCACAATGTTATAAAGGAAATTGCATAAATCTTTAGAAATTATTTTTACTGAGGTGTTTTTCTTTTTATTTGGTATTTTAAAATGGCTTGTCCAGCTGCTTTCAGTTTATACATAGTCATTTTTTTTGCTGATTATTTCTTATACTGTACTACATTTAGAAAAACTTCACTGTAACCATGGTAACTATTTTTGCTTAAGCACAGTTGAGCATGTGGGTTCATTTTAATTTAGCTGAAGAAAATAGAGAAACGCTCTTGAAAGCTCCTGAAATAATTTGGGTTATTATTAGCTTTCATTTCAGGTTCAACAGAGATAGGATTGCTCATAGCCTCTCTCTTTCTTGCTTTCAATGATTTTGAAATCAGTAGGCGTGGGCTGTAAAAGTTTATATAAAAGTTTTGGGAGGTTTTTCGTGGGCAGCTTGCCTTTCTGAAGAGAACAATCTATGTATGATGAGGATTGCTGAAATAGGAGCAATACTACAACTTTCTTGTCTTCTCTGTTACACCAGACGGAATGTGATCCTCTGTAATCTGATTTACCTTATACCTGGTGCTAGCTTGAATCCAAGTCTTTGCAAGCCAGATGACTTTGGGTTGTGATAACCCAAAGATGAACCAAGACGGCCAGAGATGGTAAAAATACCAGTGCTACATACCTCTTCCTTTAGGTTTATGGAGATTTTGAAGAGTATCTACTAATGTCCAATTCTGCAAGGTGTTTTCCTGGACAGCCATATCCAGGAATCAATCCTGAAAATATATCTATGGCAGATATTTCTGTGCTATTGACAATGTGGTAGCTCATCCATCCTAGTGTCAGAGAGAGGAATAGAAAATAACTATACCCTTCATATACCTAATTCAAAATAACTATACTCTTCATATACCGTGATGCAGCAAACAGCTGGGAACTGACATATCCCACTCTGATCCAAAGGTCATCAGAAAATTTCTGTGGGAGAGGAAACTAAAATGTGAACTTCACTAGATTGTCTTTGTTGCAGGAGAACCCAGTTACTCAGGAGCCCTATCTGCATGTCCGGTTGTCTGCCTCACATTCAGGAAAATCTCAGGACACCAAGATACAGCTTACAACCACAAGTTTTTTATCTCTGTGTTTCAGAGTCTCAGTGCAAGCTAATTCATATCCAGCTGACAAGCCTGCCAGCTGTGATGGGAACTAGAACAAATCTGAATCTGAAGTACTGAAGTACTTCTGGCTGGTGGTGAGCCCAGTGTGTGAAACCTGATAGTCTCCCTCATCAGAGTCATTGTGCTTGGGTTTCCCCTTGGTTGTTATGTGATATAATATTGTTATCATCACCATAATTAGCTGAATAATGTGTGGGAAATCTGTCAATATTTTTTGCTTACCAATTGGCAAAACATATGTAGCGATTTGACTGCCTCTGCAGAAGATTGTAGTACATTTTACAAACATTCTGGTTCACTGATTATTTATTTATTTATTTATTTATTTATTTATTGTCTGTTAGAGCACTATTTATTCAGTCTTTTCAGCACAGGAATGAATCTAATTATTAATACTAAAGCTAATAACAATCTGTTTGCTGTCAAAGGGCAGTGTTGCATATCAATCTCCACAATGAACTTTTTATAGCAACTGGGGTCTTTCTATGGAGAAAAACACTTTTCGCTAAAGAAAATATGTCACTAGAGAGAAACAGCGGCTAGTTTTTCCTCCATAATGTTGTTAGTAGTGACCAGCCTCCGCCTCTAATCACCAGTCCCTAATTTTTGCTGTTGTCTTATCACCTGTGGTGCCTGTAAAACAACAGCTGCCTGAAAGAGGTTTTCCGTCTACCTTCTCTCATTTGTATACTTTGAATAGCTGCTCCCTTGCAAAGAGGTGGGGAGAAATCAGTAACTTTTCACTCAGTTGTGACTAGCTTGCTTCTGTTGAGTGACAAGTGATTGATTTGCCTCATCTTCCACTCAAACTCAGCCACAGCTCTTCGATTTGTGCTGTACGCTGGGAAGAGAAAAATGAAAAGTTTTATACAAGAGTCAAATCTGAGGGCAAATGTCAATCCACATAGTTCAGATGAAGATTGGCTGATGCCTTAATTAGAATGTTTGTGGAACTACCAGGGAATGCAGCCCATACCATTACCTACAGAGCTTCGTCTCCAGATGTTCATTTTATCAATGTCAAAAAGTGTGTTCATGCTCTGTTATCAAAACCTATAAATCCACTAAAAGGATTCATAGGTAAATTAATACAAAGGTTACTGGATTCCCTCCACTCTTTAACTTAGAGGCCAGAGTAGTTCTCAACACAATTAAGAGAGTGGAACACCTTCCTGAATGTGGAGAGGCATTATAACATTTTTTCTTCATTAAAAAAAAATGCAGGTTGAAGATGAAAACATGACATCTTTTGTACATGCTACCCATCGTGCTTTTTGGAACCTGTTTTTTGTTTGTTTGTTTTTTTTTTTGTTTATTTTAATAACATGCTTCAAGCTTTCTTTTGTATTATTCTTTAATTGAACAGTTGAGTAAGAATATACAGAACAATAAGTAGGGAAGATTTTTGTCTGTGTCTAAAAAAAGAAAGGAAAAATGTTCAGTTGTAGCAGATTGGAGTACTGTTAAATAGGTTTACTATTGTACTTTATCAGAGACTGGTGTAGCCCATCAGACTAACAGGAACATATGATACCTATTTTTAATATTATAACCCTGGCTGATAATATAACAGTGTAATTTGAAAAAGGAGAGGTTAACTCTTGATGTCTGGTAATAAAGTTCTAGGTATTAGGACAGAAAATAATCAATGATAAAGATTAATAGCAGGACTAAAGAAATACCTATTTCTATATGACAAAAAATCACAGGGGTCTAAGAAAATTCAGATGCAAATATTGAGAAATTATATTAATTTTCATTAGGATTCTAAAAAGTCAATATATAATTTTCTGGGAAGTGCAACTTCCCAAAGAAAAGCAGTGCTATCTTGTTAGAGATGATTGGATTATTCATAATTATGCGTAGTGAATCATTTACTGGAATATTTTTAGAATTATCTTAAATTGTTTGTAAACAGTGTGACTGGTGAAAGTTTCAAGAAAACGTCTTCTGGGCTAAGATTTTCTTGTATGGCGTTCCTGTGATTTTCACACAATTACTGAGTACTGGTCTAGTTAATTGAAATTCTGAATACTGATGTGATGACCAGTTGCTTTGACTGTGCCTTTTCACTCTTTGCATCTGTGGTGGTTTTACTATAGAAATTCAACATAACGTTGTCACAACACCAATAAAGTGGACAATTTACAAACACTCCACCTCTCGTCCCTTCACCACATCACTACAAAACATATTCCTCACAATTATTATTTTCTTAAATTCTTCACAACTATTGCGTTCATAAACAATATCCAGGACATGCTTTGCCAATTACTTCTCTCAGCTATAATCCTTATCTCAAATTCCTCAAGCCCCATGTTGGGCACCAAAAAGGACTATGATGGTTTTACTCAGGTGGGCAGCTGAGCTCCACCACAACCACTGTCTCACTCCTCCTCCTCAAACGGAAAGGGGGAGAAAATGAAACGGACTCAAGGGCTGAGATAAGGACAGGGAGATCACTTAACAATAATCGTCACAGGCAAAACAGACTCAATATAAGGAGATTAATAAAATTTATTGCCTATTACTAACAAAAAGTGAGAAACAAAGAAAGCAAACTAAAAACACCTTACCCCCATCTTCTTCCTTCCCTCCCCTCTTCTACCTCCTTCCCCCAGGCTGCACAGGGAAATGGGTGAATGGGGGCTGTGGTCATTCTACAGCGCTTCTCCTCTGCCATTCCTTCACGGTCCCTCTCTGCCCCTGCTCCACGTGGGGTGCCTCCCACGGGATGCCGTCCTTCCCAAAATGAGCCTGCGGGGGCTGCCCACAGGCAGCAGCTCTCCAAGACCTGCTCCCACACGGCTCCGTACCACGGGGTCCATCCCCCAGGAGCAAACTGCTCCAGCACGGGTCCCCCACGGGCGGCAGCTCCCCCCAGACCCCCTGCTCCTGCGTGGGCTCCTCTCCACGGGCTGCAGCTCCGGCCCGGGGCCTGCTCCTGCGGGGGCTCTCCATGGGCCGCAGCCTCCTCCAGGCCACATCCACCTGCTCCACCGGGGCTCCTCCACGGGCTGCAGCGTGGAGATCTGCTCCGTGTGGGACCCGTGGGCTGCAGGGGGACAGCCTGCTCCACCAGGGGCCTCTCCACAGGCCGCAGGGGAACTGCTGCTGTGTGCCTGGAGCACCTCCTGCCCTCCTGCTGCATTGACCTGTGGGTCTGCGGGGCTGCTTCTCACTCCTCTCTCTGAGCTGCTGTAGCACAGCAGTATTTTTCCCTTTCTTCAGTCTGCTCTCATAAAGGCACAAACACCATTGCTCGGCTCTAGGCAAAGCTGGGTCCCTTAGCAGCTGGGTGAAACTGGCCCTTATCTAACATGCGGTAGCTTCTGGATTCTTCTCATGGAAGCCACCTCTGTAGCCCCCCTCTACCAAAACCTTCCAGTGTAAACCCACTACACTATTTTCAGTGCCATCATTTTAAGCAGGGCACCCTCAAAATACAGGATAACAGGCCTTGTGCCAGGGGTTGGACCATGAGTATATAATGAGAAAAGAGGCATAAGCCATTTGTTGTTTGCATGGTATTTGTAATTTTGCGTGGCTGATGTTTGTGCAGTTAACTTCAGAATTAAGGTTCTGCAGGAAACCTTACGCTAATATCTACTTGTATATTAATTTGCAAAGAAAATGGCTTTCCGAGTCAGTCTTATGCAACAGTTCCTATCTTTACAGGCATGCTGGCAACTGAACCATAGAATTAAAGGCTGTGTAATTGGTGTGTGAAACAAGGAAGAATCATTAAATAAAAATTACATTTCTGTCCTTGTCTTGCATTTTCCATTGCATAAGCAGAGACAAAATCTTGTTCCCTTCCATTTTCTTCTCTTCTAAGCTGATTGTCTTTCAGAGCCAGGTTGTTAAGACTCTCTAACAGGGTGTGAGTATACCCTTGGTCATGTAGCAGAGGTCATCCATTGCTCAGGAACAGGTTATCAGCACCATCTTTCTGATGGCAGCCTCTTCTCTGGGGCCTGGATGAATTAAGGTCCCGCCGTATACAATGGGTAGGGCTAATGATGTCCTGGTCCTACTGCCCTAAGGTACTGGGGGGTAAGGGCCTGCTCACTTCAATAATCCTTGCTTCTGCTTATTTTTTCTGTGGTGTCCTGAATAACTGCATGTTGTGCAAAACTTTCTTCAGCTGCTTGAAAAGAGACTAATTTAGTTTCCGTGGTTGAAAAAGCATTTTCTGTGGACTGGACACAGAAAAGGACATACCAGCAAACAAGATTAAACATGGTCCAGAGAAACTCCTCTAATCCCCCACAAAAAGCAGCAGTTAGGTGAAAGCACATATTTTATTTGGAGAACGATGAGTTAATAGCTTCTTGCATTATTCAGTCTTCTCTGCAGGTTGTAAAATTCAAGTAGTACACACTGAGGGAGAAGAACAATGGGACTACAAGCCTAGTGTTTTCAAGACAGATTTTTTTTTTCTTTATTTGGCCATGTGCTTCATCACTCCATCTTCCTACCCTCAGTTTTATCATTGCTTCTGATCTTCAGATAGATGTTGTGAGGATACATACGCTACAGTATTCTGAGTACCTAAACTGGAAAGGAAAATTTTTATCCTCTGTGTAAATGATTGGATGGCATTATTATTTGTTTTTGATTGTTCTTTTTCTAATCATCCTAACATGTCGAGATTTCTAAGAGGGTGGGAAAGAATCCCATACGAATTGTACAGCAATTTGCTAGTTGATTACACCCCTTTTCAAATGCTACAATTTAGGTGTTATGATAGTTGGGGGGAGGGTGGTGGTGGTGGTGGTGGTGCAGGGAGGGGTTGTCTTGTTCAATGGTAGCAGAAACAACTCTTTCAGGACCTGACTCAAAAGTTTTTTACTTCAGCAGGACTATTTACTATGTTTTCAGTGGTCACTGAAACAGGCCTTTGGGAAGAGGTGTCAAGTTAGCAAGGGTTAGTACTGAAAACTTTTATTTAGCAGGCACTAGCTTTACACATTCTTCCCGGTAATAAATAATGTCAATATGAATATCTGGTTGTCTCAATCTATATTATTATATTTTCATGGTCAAAATGTTGCCTCCAACCTGTCCTGCTCACCTTGGATGGGTTGACAGCACCCCAATGGAAGGCACTGTATTGTTAACAAATACTCGCTGTTCTGGTCCTGGCTCATGCACCCACAGAAGCAGCCACTCATCCACAGTGAGGGTGAAATGAAATAAAATTTGGCTGAAATCATTTGCTAATTGCTGCTGTCTTTGGTTCTTCTTCTGTCATTTCTTTTGAAAATTCAGTATTTTTTTTTCATTCTGCATCCTGCAGAGTTCATCATAGGAAGAATCCCTGGAGCACTGCAGATGAGTCAGGTAAAAGCAATTAAGGAAAGAGAGTCTATTGGCATTGCCTGTGTGAGCTCCTGGCATTTGCTAAGTGGTGGCCTCCAGCTGATGGAAAAGCTTTAAGGTGTTCACAAATTAATAGAGGTTGGAAATGATTTGTAAATCATTGGCAAAGCTCTCCCAGGTCAGAGAGTGCTGTGTCAGGTTCTCTGTATGATGAACCAAAGCATTATTTTTCATATGCTACAAAATTGCTTCCACCATAAGTAATTTCTGACTGTAATGAGATGATACCAGTTCTTTCTGCACTTGAAGAACATTTCTACACTTGGAATTGTCCTTGCCTTTGCTCCTTTGATGCTCCTCTGTATAGGCATGTCTCTTTGGCCAAGACAACACACATTAGAGGAAGTGAAGAAGTTGCAGTATCCAATTCAGTTCAGTGTGCTCAGGACCTGGTCTATATTGCACTTTATGCAGTAACTGCTGGCAACATAAAACTAATTCTCTGGTGGTGCATGAATTTGGTAAATATTTAATATTGAAAATAATTCCTTTCTCATTAGTAAGGAGAATAAGAGGAATAGTCTGTGAATGCATCAAATATGTTTTCCGTTTTGAGAAGTAATTTTTCTTGGACTCAGTGCCAATTTAAATTCTATGTACTTTGCTAAATACTGCTGACAGACATTTTATTTAATAGTTTAACATTATATGTATGTGGAGAGTATCTTCATAACGGTTTAGGAGAGCAGTCCACCTAATAATTCTTAAAGTCATTGTTTGATGCAACTATTGACTTGATCACAAAGAATGCAGATCCCAGAAGAAGTTATTAAGGTCAGATATATATCTTGCTTGGGTCATGAGAACATGTATTTGTTTCAGAAGTTTTATGTTCAAAACACAGGAAAGTAATCCCTGGCAATTTCCATCAGCGTCAGTTCTGAGGATGTCTTTGTAATGAAATTCTACTATCCAAAGTTTTGTATTGGGCCTTCTTTTCTGAGTGCTGAGCTATAGAATTTGCTCTGATATACATATATCTTGTTCCTGCAAATACATATCTCTAGAACAGAACTGGCCAAACTTTCATATTGCAGCACTGGAGAAAAATATTGCTTTGCTTCTGAAATTCCTACTTGGTTAAGTTTTAGTTGGGGCATGTTGCGAGGGTTGTAATTTTATCAGGAACTGACTAGATTAGGGCCTGTGAGACAACAGCGCAGTTGAGCTGAGGCAAAGAAAAATGTTAAGGATTGTTTTCAGTTCTTAAAACTTCCTAAAGAAATAGGAGAAGAAATATGAGAATGTGAAAAAAAGTGTTTTTTTTTTTTGTTGTTGTTTTTTTTTTGTCTCACAGAAATGTTTTGTACTTAGGAAAGGACAGAAAAGACATTTACAGATGAAACAACCTAACTGTATCTCTTTGAACAATGTCTGATAATGGACATTTCAGTAGCAAAAAATTACCTTATTTTGTATATTTATAATGATGAGGCTGGAAAAGGATCATTTTCTTCTAATTGAAGCTTGTATATGATCAACATGTCCTGTAACAGACATACATAACTATTACATTTCTACCCTATTAAGCATCCTAAATACAGGCATCCTAAATACAGGTCTTATAAGGAGCAGCTGAGGGAGCTGGGATTGTTTAGTTTGGAGAAAAGAAGGGTCATGGGAGACCTTATTATACTTTACAAGTGTAAAGTACTGCTTACCTTAAACAGAAGGTTGTAGTAAAGTGGTGATCGGTCTCTTTTCCCAAATACCAAGTGATAAGACAAGGGGAAATGGTCTTAAGTTGTGCCAGGGAAGGTCAGGTTGGATGTTAGAAGAGTCTTTACTGAAAGGGTTGTAGGGCATTGAAACAGGCTACCTGGGGAAATAGTTGAGTCGCCATCTCTGTAGGTCTTCAAGAAGTGTGTTGATGTAGAACTTAGTAGCATGGTTTAGTGCTGGACTTGCCAGTACTAGGTTAAAGATTGGACTAGATGGTATTAGAGGTCTTTTCCAAACTGAATGATTTTATGATTCTATGATTCTAAATAACTAGTGATGAACACTTGATTTTAACATAAAAAGTTTTTTTTTTTAAACAGTGATATGAGTTCTAATACATGAACTTTGGCCAGATATTTCACGTCTGATTTATTATTCTTGATCTTTCATGAATAATGTTCAGATAAATGGAATAACAGAAGTGGCCTGTGAATCTAGGATCTGGTAAATGCCTTTATCATATTGATCAAAGTACCTTCATCTTTGCAAGTAGAACTCTTAGTCTTGCGAAGGATAAACTAATGAAATAGCATTTTCAGGTATATATTTTCTCACAAGCTTGTTTGTTTCCAACCTCTTCACATCTTATTCTTCCCCATAGGAAAAATGATTACAGTAAAAAATACAAGAGTCAGGATGACAGAAGTATTTTTAGAGCCTTCACAGACTTGCACATAGACTTAAAATTTAGAATGTTTCAGTTCCATGATTGTTTTTAAATTTTAAAATTGGGTGCTAAAGACCTCCTATAAAGTATAGGAAAATATTTTCTTTATTCTACGTAGTGAAATATTTTTTGTTTTAATCTTGACTTAAATTTTAGTTAAAATATTACATTTTACTTACACAAAGTTTGCTAAGATTGTTGCCCATGTATTATTGCAAGTTAAAAACACCATTTACTGATACTAATGTGTACATAAGCAAAAGACTATTTATTTCTTCCTTCAGGTTAACCTTAGCAAAAATAAGTTTGTTTTTATGGGACTACTCTCCAAAGCTCATTTTCCCAGTAGAGTTCTTATTAAAGAAAATTGGTTTTAGAGGGTGAAGAAAGATCAGATTTCAACTGACAGAAATTCTAGGCATTATGTAGGAATTAATATACAGTGGCTTTAAAACTGCTACAGATTTTTGTCAGGTGTAATCACACAGCCCATGGCATTTCAGACACATTTTCTCCAAATTAACTGTGAGACTGAGAATTTATGGGGGACTTTTAAACTCTGCCCTGAACTGAACCCAGTGAGCAAAGAGAAAGATCTACTTTCTGCCACTGAACATTTTTGACAGAGGTGATGATGATAGGAGTTGCCATATCAATCCAAGATTATATAATATATAAATATATGAATATATCATATATTTATAGTATAATTCATAATATACACACATATATATTCATAATACATATATATATTCATTATATATATATATATAAAATGAATAAATACATATTTAATGGATAAACAGAATAATGGAGGAAAGAAATCCTTACCACAAGCTGAATATCTCAACTTCATCTTAGATATTGTAAGTCCCTTCAAACAAGACCTCACTTGTACTCAAAGCTGCAACCAAAACTGTGTTTTGATATGACATCCTTCTGGGTTATGCCACAAGAAATGCCTGACGAGATTCAAAGTTGAGCCGAAATGGATCTCAAGCCCAAGAGTCTGGATGTGTTTAAGAAGCCAATATCCCATTTGCCAGCTGAGCGGATTTGGCCCTCAGCGTGCTCTCACTGCAAACTTTTGTTAAGAGCATTTCTGGCACCTGCTGCAAAGAGCATTTTGAAACAGCAGGGCAGCAGTGGGTTTTAAGGCATCTGCAGATCTGTGTTTTTCTCAGAAATCCTGCCTCCAGTCACTCTGAGGAAAAACAAAATGACCAAAAAAAAAAAAATCACAGTCAACAAAAACCAAAACCCATTACTTTTCTGAAATATATTACAACTGATGTATTGGGAAATAATGTTAGTTATAAAGCAGGCATTTTGAAGCTTCAGGCACAGAGAACGTATAAGGCCTCTTTGCTTTCGTCTCTAAAAGTGCTTTGACTGGATTTTTTACTTTGGGCTTACTGTGTACATTATGCAGACCTTAACCTGCATTCGATGAATTCTGACAAAAGAAAAATGATCAAAGTCAAAAATGAAAAATGCCAAATTCTTTTGTGGATTTGACTTACAATACTGTCATACTTCTTTTCTGTGAGCCTGGCTCCTTTGAATTCAAATGCTGTATTTTTGTTTGTGTGCATGCATGTATAGACATTCATTACAAAGAACAGTTTTAGAGTAATTTTCAAGTTCTAGCAACCATATTGTGTATTTGTGCCCTTGGAGCAGGGTGCGATAGTTGCTGATGTCCTAAGGCAAACCGAATGCATTGAACTAGGACAGCTTTTTCCAAAAATGATTCCAGGCTGCCAGCAAGCAGGAATGGGAATGTTCCTTCCTAGCCCAATGTAGGATGTTCCTCCAAAATGTTCCCCTAGTGTTGGTCTGGGTTATGTTGTGTAGAGAAGGGTGTTGCCTGACTCATTGCCCATCTCCCTCACCCAGGTGACATCTGGGTATCTTTTATTGCACCTTAGAAGAGTGAGAGGCAAGGGATGAAGGGAGAAGCAGCAGCAGCACCCAGCTCAGATGAGCATGTCACTAAAAAGGTCACAGCTTTGGCCCAGTAGTGCCAAGAATAGAGGCGTCTGAGTTGAAAGGGATCTGATAGAGGAGAAGCAGATAAAAAAGCCCAGGAGTACTGATGTGGAAGGAAGAAAAGAGAGGGGATGAGACAAAAGCCTTGCAGGCCCTTGAGGGTGAGAAGAGCATGAGAAGGTTTTGCATGACTTGTGGGAGAACTGGTGAAAGAGAAAAGGAAAAGGTGAGTTTGAATGTGTCGGCAGAAGTGGGCCCTCCCATCTTAGCTTGTTCCCATCTTTTTCAGGGTTCAGCTGACTGATGATTTTCTGCATCTAGACACCGACAGATGATATTTTGATCATGTATTTGGTATGATTACTGCTCTTAACTAGCTCATGTTTAGAGTGATTGGTTTATATTTACTATAACATTTGCTGCAGCCTCTGCCCTAGGACTTTCACACAGAGACAGACTTTTAATAACTTTAAGTCCATAGTGAAATGACAGTGCAATGCTCTGGGAACAATTTCTTTATAGTCATAGATGGTGCTGACAAAATATTTCACAATGAATAATTTATCCAGCAGACAAATTTAATGTTCCCCGTTAGTTCATGAACAGATCATGAAATTATTTGGTATTCAAAATTATTCTTTTTTATTTTTTTATTTTAATTTTTTTTTTTTCCAGCAAATGGTCCTCCACATCTGGTACATTACCAGTTTCTTCCAATAATTGTGGTATGCATTTTGTGCTTATTTGGGATTTTTATCAAATACTAACTGCTCTTTCTGTTCTCAGTCAATTGGGTGGTGTATTTACTGCCTTGAAATATACAGTATTCAGCACCTGTCTACAGGATGTGGCTAGCTGAGAAGAAGATTAGATGAGCATGAATCCAATAAGAAGATGGAAGAAAGTCCCACAGTACAAATGATGAGACTACTTCCTAAAATGCTAGGTAAACGTCATTGTAAAACAAATTTTGTTCTCAGTACACACTATGTAAGAAACATTAGCAGCCCCATGTCTTTTCAAAATGAGGATCGTTGTTGAAACAGATCTTTAGTTATTAAGACAGATTATCTCAGTTTTCAGAAAATGACTTGATAGGCTCAAAGTAATGCTATGCATGTCTGGCTTCATGAGGGAAATCTATTCAGAGTAAAATGCTTATTTCCAAGTATGACTCCCAGGAGGATGGTCTGTATTCTATGTTTAACATTCTATTTCACTGACTACAATAGTAATAATATGTTAACCTCTGAGACAGGATGTCACTGGGGTCTCATAGATGAAGTTGCAAAAATTTATGAAAACATATAAAAATAATAATAACCTCACAGCCACTGTTGAAAAACTTGTTCTGGAAATGGAAAGCTCCTTTCAAGGTATGTAAATAGGTAGCTAATGAAGCTTGAGTTATTGCATAAATATAGACTAAAACCATACAACGAAAAGGATTTGGTGCACGTTGTAAACCAACATACCCTAAATTGTGTCTGGGGCTATGCTTTCATGATCCACAGCAGCTTTGTTCTGGCTCAGTCCCCAGATCTGTCAGATTCCCCCAGCAAGAAAAAATGATATTCTTTTATTATCCCTGTAAGGTTATCTCACTTTCTTATTTGGGTGGTGTCTCTATGAAATCCATGGGAATGAGCTGCTGCTTTTTACTTGGTTGAACTGGTTTAAGGTTTAAGTGCTAGCTAGCCTATTTTCTTGGCTAAGGAACTTAGATATTGCCATTCTGCCATAGTTCCCTTTGTTCCTCTGTGTGCTGGAGAAGAGAGACATTATTGCACCATTTGACTGGGATCAGAGCAATTTGCTTCAGAGCACTGTGGCGAGTAGAGGCCAGGGAGTCCTTGAGTCTCATGGGTACATCATGGATGTGTGAGTCCTCTGGGTGTGTACTCGCATTAACTGTGCAATGAAAGCACGCCCCTTGAAATCTGCTGTATCTCACAGAGAATTTGTTCTAGTTGCATTTACTCCCTGAGATAAAACTGAGCCCTACTAGCTGATGCCAGAATGACAGTGAGGTGTTTCATTGTGGCAGTGACAGTCTTTCAGCTATTTTACACTGCTTCAGATGCTCCACAAGCTGGAAGAAGACTCTGTGACCTGGAGACAATCCTAACCAAGCAGTGATAGCAACAACATATACGTTCATATACAGAATGCAAATGATACTGTTAAAAGGAGAAGTACGTAAACCTCCAAATGGATGACAGTGATATCTAGCACATGAAGACCAAATTGTTTTCTAAATTAGTTCCCAACAAAGCTTGTGATAAGTTAGAATTAGGTGAGGACTCTAGTCAATGATAATCTTTTCCAGCCACATTACAGGCACAAAAGATTATCATTTGAAACCTACAGAGGATGTTTCCAAATTAAGTAAAGCAGATGATTTTAGTAATGTTTGTACTACATGAATGAAAAGTTAATAGAAAGGAGCAACAGACTCTTGTCTGGAATAAGTATTTTTAAAATATACCCCATTTCAAACAACTGAGTCTCAGAAGGCGACATCTCTTGGCATATCTTTTGAAGAATTTTTTCTTTTTTTCCCAAAAAATTTTTGGAAGGAAAAAAAACATGACAACTGTCATGCAAAAAGACCTGCTCCACCTGCTTCTTTGTACTTTGGGATATGACGAGTTTGTGTGCTAGATTCAGTAAAAGCAATTCCAGGGCAAGCATGCCTTTGAGAAGTGTGAAGAACGAAGACATAGTACACTGGGGCAGTAGATAGTAGTTCAAAGCACTCAAATCTGTGACTATGTCTTATTTTAACATAGGAGTGGAAGGATAAAAAAAAATAAAAAAAGACAAAGCAGTTCTCAGGTGTGCCAGAATTGATTTTAAGGCAGAAAACAAGTGGTGAGCACAAAATGCTCTAAAACGAGGTAGAGCAGAAATGATAAAGCACAGCTAAAGAAAAAAGCAGTTCTAATTTGGGGACATGAACACTTGTCTTTTCCTTTAGAGAGTTCATTTATGATTGCCTGCAAAACTGCAGAGCTCTGTTTGGAAGCCCAGTGTAGAACAGCCAAAAACAAATTAGGAAGGGACTGACATTTCATCACTGGTATGGCACAGGAAACAACTGTATAGAAAAAGTAACAGTTCTGTAGACTTCTGCAGTTTAAGCTGATTCTACTCTCTCTGGCTGAAGAACATTATGTCAGTACATATCTGGACATATGTCTACCATCCAGGAGTACATCTAGCCTTAGTTTTAGACCTGTAGCCTAGTAAGGATGGTTTTTCCATTGTTTGTCAAGGTGCAGCAGGCTTCAAGGTAACCCTGCAAAGCCATGGGACTTATCAAGCTTTGCCTGGACTTGGGCTGCCTGGACCTTAGCTTTACCTTGTTTACCTGTAACTTCAATTATTTTAGTTATCAGATGGCTATTGTCTAGCTTGTTTTACTTTCAGTTATAATCATACAATATAACTGTAAATTTTGTATAGTAGTAGTATATTTGTAGTAGTGATACATAGTTATTCTATGTGGAAAGGAATATTTATGTGAGTAGCTGTGGTGGTTTTACCATGCTAGGCAGCTGAACACTACAACCGCTCTCTCACTCGCCCTCCTTAGATGAGATGGGGAAGAAGTAAAGGAAAGAACAACTCACAGGTTGAGATAAGGATAATTTAATTAAAGGGAAAAAAATAATTATTAAGGAAAGATTATTATTAATCAAACAATTTAACTGAAGGGAAAAAAGGAAAAGGGGAAAAAGGAGGGGGAAAGGAAAAAAACAAAACAAAACAAGTAAAGGCTATGTGGAAGTGCAGAGGAAAGAAATTACTCTCTACTTCCCACAAATGAGCGATGTTCACCAAGTCCTTGAAGCAGGGCCTCAACACATGTAGCCGGTGTTCGGGAGGACAGATGTTTTCGCAAAAAGAGCCCACCCCTTCTCTCTTCTTCATTTTTCCACCTTTTATTGCTGAGTGTGACATCATATGGTAAGGAATATCCCTTTGGTTGGTTTAGGTCAGCTGCCCTGGTGATGTTTCTTTCTCACTTTTTTGCCCACCCCCTAGAAGGGTTAGAGAGAGTCCTGATGCAGTGCCAGCACTGCTCAGCAGCAGACACAACGCTGGTGTGATATCACTGCTGTTCTAGCTTCAAGTGCAGAGCACAGCACTGTATGGGCTGCTGCAGGGAAAGTTAACATCCCAGCCAGACCCAGTACAGTAGCACGTAAATATAGACGAATATAGACGAATGCAGGTATGGTGTGATAGCAAATGCCTGGTGAGTAAGGACATAGTGGAGACACTCCATGTAGGGTGAAGTGACGGGGTGGTTACTGAGGAAGCACAGTATCAGATTGGCAAACTCAGTCCTTTTTCTGTTTTTCCCCTGTAATATCTGCCTAAAAATAATTCTTTTATTTAACAATTCAACAATTGAGTCTTAAATTACCCTAACAACATTTTTTGTGCAGTTTTTCCTTTTTTGCCAATGACAATAACTTATTAGTTATTTCTAAACCTGAGCAGAGCTTAACTGCACCGTTGAACATAAGCCATTTTTAATTGAGATCTCCACTTACAAATCCTTTCAATTACAACCCCTCTACTTTTTCAGAAGGGCTGAATCCAGGCTTGTTAACTCTGCCATATAGCTTTGCTCCTTTCCTGATCGGATTTTCAGGATGCTGTGACTTGGCCATGTTGCGGGGGTGCTGGGTAGGAAGCAAGGACCAGAGCAGTGGGGACAGAAAGGTGTTGGGGTGACACGGTGAGCTGTTGAGTCTCTTTGGGATCACTGCAAACATGGGTGCTGAGTTTTTAAGCTCTACCACCTGAAACATGCTGACCTCCCTGTACAGCAAGCAAATACTTGTGAATTGTACTTGTGAGTTTGGCTCTCTCCAAAACTCAAGTCAGTGTTGAGGGGAACAGGTGGTGGCAGTTTGGGTGATGGGACCATTTGAGCTTGAGCATCCATCCCCGCATTGACATGACAGTGAAGATGTCATATAAGGGCCCATTCTGCCAACCTTACTCAGAACATGTCAGAAGCTATATTGGACTGTTACCACAAACACATGAGGGCAAGCACTCACCATGGTAGAAACAACTGCATGGGTGGCTGGAAACATACCTGGTAAAACATGCCACTGCCAAAAACACCATATTGGGTCTGGAAAGGCAAGTTCTATGGCACCATGGTACCCCAGAGAGGATCAAGTCAGACAATGGGAATCACTTCTGAAATAACTTTCTGGGCCAAGAGGCACAGCATTGACTAGGTGTATCACATCCGCTATCACCCACAAGCCTCTGGAAAGGTAAAAAGGTATAACAGACTGTTAAAGGCTATGTCATGGGCATTGGGTGCTGTGGCTTGAAAACTCAGGGATGAAATTTAGTAGAAGCCACTTGGCTGTTTAACACCAGAGAATTTGACAGCCTTCTTGGTCCTGCTGAAACAAATCTCTCAAACACTGTGACAGGAGAGACAGTCTCTGTAGTGCAAGTAGGGAAGTGGCTGAGGAAGGCAGTGTGGGTTGCTCCTACCTTGGGAAAAGGCAAACTCATTCATGGGATTGTCCTTGCCCAAGGACCTGGGTGTACTTGGTGGGTGGTGCAAAAGGGTGGGCATGTCAGGTGTATGCCTCAAGGAGACTTAACCTTTGGAGAAATTATATGGGTTATATGCTATAGGAATACACTGCAGAACCAACAACAGGTCAACTACAAAAGGAACCAAGGGTGTGCAGCTATGACACAAGCTAAGCTGTTGTTGGCATCCAGAAATCCTGTTTCTCACATCCTGAGTGACCACTTTGGCAGATGAGGCATAAGTCATTGCCAGTTCTTATGAACATTTTGGAAGAGGCTCATAGAATGTGAAAAGCAGTATATATGTATATGTTAAGGGACAGGGAATAGTGATGACAAGAACATATAAATCTATATGTTGGATGTAACTGATGTTCAGAAGATATACATATCCTTAATTATGTGGAACCTGAGTGTGACATAAATGTTGTGGAATAAGGGGTGGATGTTGTACTGGGTCTGGCTGGGAGGGAGTTCTTTCCCTATAGCAGCCCATAGAGTGCTGTGCTTTGCACTTGTAGCTGGAACAGTCCTTATATCACACCAGTGTTGTGTCTATTGTTGCAGCATCAAGACTCTCTTCAGCCCCCAAAGCTAGAAGGCTGGGGATGGATAAAAGGTGGGGAGGGGACATGGCCAAGACAGATGACTTAAACTAACCAAAGGGATATTCCATACCATGTCATGTCACACTCAGCAATAAAGGGTGGGGAAGGGGAAGGAGAGGGGCAGCTCTTGTTGTGAGGATGTTTGTCCTCCCAGACAACTGCTATGGATATTGAGACCTGCTTCCCAAGACATGTCCAAATATTTCTCTTTGATGGAAAATAAAGAGTAATTATTTTCTCTCTCTCCTTACTTCCACATGGCCTTTGCTCATTTCTTTCCTCTTTCTTTTCCCTTTGAATTATCCTTATTTCAATCCATAAGCCTTTTTCTTTCCCATCATACTTTTTTTCCGCCTTCTCCCACTGAGAAAGAGTAAGAGAGTGGTTGTGGTGGAGTTTAGCAGTCCATAAGGGTGAAACCACCACAAGCTGCATTTACTTTGGCCACCTACATGAAAAAACAAAACAAAACAAACAAACAAACAAAACAAAACAAAACAAAACAAAACAAACCAGCATAATACTGAGAAAACTTCTAGTTTCTGTAAGTGGACAGAGGTAAGGAGAAAATAATGACATTCTGCATTTTGCTTGCTGGTCTATTTACAAATCAGAAGCTTTGCCATGATTTACCTTTTCAAATAATGTGTTGTGTAATGGCAGAGCAAATACCTTTAGGGAACCATGAAGGGTAATCAGAACATGGTAATAGAAATAGATCAGTGTTATACACAGAAACCCACATGTTTATTTGCTACATATGAAATGTGAAATTTTTTAGATAATTTCTCTTGATTATGTTGTTAAGAAGAATTGCTAAATATGCAAAATATTAAAATATTCAGTCACACACAAAAACATTATTAACTGAGCTTTAGGTTTGTGTTTATAAAACTCACTAGAGTAAGGTCTTACAATGGAAAGGACTGGAATAGAACATGTCTGGGATAAGTAAACTGGTGATTTTTTATTCTTTTTAATTATATATTTTTTTATGGATGAAACCAATGGTTTTGACATCAAGTAGTCTTATTTTGTGCTTTTGCAATGAATTTTCTCCTCAGTTAATTTTACATTTCTATTACCTTAGAACAAAAAAGAAAACATTAGTGTGGTCATTCTCTCAATCTGGCAAATGACTATTTTTCTTTACTCCTATTAATACATTTAATCTGCTCAAAACCCAACAATATTTCAGTCAGCATTGAATCAGGATATCAATCTTCATGAATTTCAGATCATTTACCAATCACGTGCATTTTAATAAAATCTTTGTGGCTTTTTTCTTTCACTCTGCAGCCATGATTTCAAATGCATGTGAGTGATCCCAAATAACTTCCCTACATTAACATTTTTTGATCTCATCCAAATTTTAGTGCCAGCATTATGGTTGGAATCACTGGTAGTTGTATGTTCACCTTTCTGAAGGAAGGGTTTCTGAACAGGAAAAGCCATTTCACTCCATTTTACCTTTCATTTCACTCCATTTCAACATGCAAGAGACCTTGACTATTTACCTTTCTTGCAGCAGGTATGAGGGACACATTACCTGACCTCTGCAGACAATGCAGTTATGCCTCTGGTTACGAGAACTGATTATTTTTATCTTTCACTGTCTTCAGAGTGGTTAGACAGATAGACACATAGAATCATAGAACCATCTATGTTGGAAAAGACCTGTAAGATCATCAAATCCAACGGTTAACCTAGCAAATATCAGATTTATGCATCACACAAAACACCACAAGCATCAACAGGTATGCAGGTAAGTGAATTGAGCCAAACCTGAGCTTTTGGCACATCATAACTCATCCCACAGGTGAAACTGTGGCTTATTGGAAGGAATGAGCTTTGCCATTGCTTTTAACATCCAGTAGCTTTCCAGTTGGGAAGCACTTCCTGTCAGTATCCTACAGACAGCTGTTTGTCCCATGCATACAGTAATATACCACTTGGCCTGATCCTTATCTCTTCTTAATGTGGATCCTCATCAAAAGGAAGGCCTTAACCAGTCTGTACTCTCCAGGAATATGTACAGCATATGTACTCTCCAGGAATCCTGGATATGCGTCTAGTTTATATTGCTTACATTGAATAAAGCCTTTCCCTCCTCTTTGCCTTCACAACTGGTTTTACCTACATCAATGAGACTAAGCTGGCACAGCAAAGTAGTATATGCTGCAATTACAGCTTTTTTTGCGGGTTGCATATAGCTTTGGACATAAGCCTGTGTACAGTAGGGGTTACTGGGTTCAATGCCTCCTGAGGCCTCACTCCTGAGGCAGAAGAAGTTTGCCAGAAAAGCAAAGTGAGGAATAGGTATGTCCTTCATGGTGAACCAGGGCCTCAACTGGCAAAGGGCAAATCTTCACCAGGGCCTGATTTTCAGCACTAAGTGATCAGTGTTTCCTGAAAACAGGTGTTTTGACAATTCCTCAGACTGGGCAAGAGAATATTCAAAGAAAGATGAGCTGCATTTGAAATTTTATTTTCACTTATTCAGCACATCTCTTCCATGGTTCAGCACATCCAGAGGTTATCCAAACTTCAGTGTTATGGTTTCTGAGTTAACAGTTTCATCTCCATTTGCATTGTACAATAGCTTGTAAAGGGATGAAAGTGGTGTATTTGTTTTATGGCATCCATTCTTCCAGCTGGACTGTCATTAGGCTGATAGCACTGTAAAGTCCAAGTGCCTTTACAGCATTTAAATATTAACATCAGACAGGGTTATAGAAAGTGTCAGGTTTGGCATCATAGACAGCTCCAGTTTCTTCAGAACAGGCACTGCTTCTCACCTAGACACACATTTAGCTTGACAGAGTTTATATGTGCCATTTTTATTCACTTTTATTATTTTGGCAATGGTTTTGAGCAGCTCTTATGGACTAATATCTTACTTTGTTGTACAAAAAGAGAAGGCAATTCTGATTCTGCTGTAGCTGCAGCTTGCAACTGAAGTAACAAACAAGGTAACAGATAGAGACCAAATAATTGTGGATATACAAGGAAGCACTGAAACAATGTTAGGCAGCATGACAAATAGCCTAATTATTAAAGTTGTTGTTGTTACTTTGTATAGAAAAAAAATGAAAATATTTTTTTTGAAGAAGAAGATTAATGAGTTAATTTTAGAATCTATTTGTAGAACCTTTACCTAAACATGTGCAACATTGCTGGAGGAAGCACAAAGGTCTCTTGAAAACGTAGCATGTGGGAGGTAGTGTCTGATAGTGTTGGTCCTTGAGTGGAAGTGAGGATATCAAACTGGAGACAGATAGGGGATGACCTAACCAAAAGACCGACTTGAACACAAAGTAGAAACACACTTCATGTGACAAACATGAAGGAATAATGGAGAGATGCTATATTGGATTTTCATGAAAGGGTTTGATAGCAGGGGGTACTGCAGGGGTGGTCTTTGTGAGTGGAGCCCCGCAGCTGCCCCATGTCAGATCAGAGCCAGCTCCAGCCGGCTCCAAAAGGCTCCATCGCTGGCCAGAGCTGAGCCAGGGAGCAGCACTGGTTGGGCCTCTGGGAGAGCAGATTGAAGAAAGGGAAAAATACTGCTGTGCTACAGCAGCTCAGAGAGGAGTGAGAAGCAGCCCTGCAGCCCCCCAGGTCAGCGTAGAAGGAGAGCAGGAGGTGCTCCAGGCAGGCAGCAGCAGTTCCCCTGCGGCCTGTGGAGAGGCCCCTGGTGGAGCAGGCTGTCCCCCTGCAGCCCACGGGTCCCACACGGAGCAGATCTCCACGCTGCAGCCCGTGGAGGAGCCCCCGGTGGAGCAGGTGGATGTGGCCTGGAGGAGGCTGCGGCCCATGGAGAGCCCCCGCAGGAGCAGGCCCCGGGCCGGAGCTGCAGCCCGTGGAGAGGAGCCCACGCAGGAGCAGGGGGCCTGGGGGGAGCTGCCGCCCGTGGGGGACCCGTGCTGGAGCAGTTTGCTCCTGGGGGATGGACCCCGTGGTACGGAGCCATGTGGGAGCAGGTCTTGAAGAGCTGCTGCCTGTGGGCAGCCCCCGCAGGCTCATTTTGGGAAGGACGGCATCCCGTGGGAGGGACCCCACGTGGAGCAGGGGCAGAGAGTGAGTGAGAGGGAGCAGCAGAGATGAAGTGTCAGGGACTGACCGCAGCCCCCATTCCCCTGTGTTGCTCGGGGGGAGGAGGTAGAAGAGGGTGGATGGGGGCAAGGTGTTTTTAGTTTGCTTTTGGTTTCTCACTGTTCTGGTCTGCTAATCATAGGCAAAAATCATACTAATCTTCTTGTATTGAGTCTGTTCTGCCTGTAATGATTATTGTTGAGTGATCTCCCTGTCCTTATCTCAACCCTTGAGCCCTTTTCATCATATTTTCTCCCCTTTCCCTTTGAGGAGGGGGAGTGAGAGAGTGCTTGTGGTGGAGCTTGGCTGCCCAGCTGAGAAAAATCACCACAGATGCAAAGAGAGGAAAGGTGCAGTCAAAGCAACTGGCCATTACAGTAGAATTTAGTGCAGACATGAGCAAGGCAAAGCTGCAACTGCCAAGGTTAGAGAAAAGGTTGCTGTAGTTTTGGAAAGACAATAAGTATCAGCTATCTGCTTGTGCCAGTTATATCTGTATAGGTAGAAAGAAAAGGCATAGGCAGAAATAAAATACAAGGTTGATAGCTATCTGGGAAAAGAGAGAGACATGGAGAGGCCTGAGTCAAAGAAGACTCAGCTTATGGACCTGATGGGAAGCAGGACTGCAGCATTATCCTGAAGTATCAGGGTGGACTGAAAAATATTAAAAGTTCTTTCTTACCAACATGAAGTTTGAATTTACTGTCATGTATCCATGAAAACTGTCAGAGAGGCAGACCAGGATTTCAGTTGTGCTGAAGGGAATGGGTGAGGAGCAGAGAGGTAGATCTGAGAAGCATCTGTGGTTGAGATGAGAGCACTTCTTAGGTAAGTGCAGGGGAGAAAAGAAGGATGGCAGGGAAAAAACTCCCACAGAGGGCCAAAATGATATGAAGAATATCCTCTGAATAACATGTCACAGGAGTGGCTGGGCATGCAAGAGGAAAACCAAGAGAATGCAGAATACTGGGCACTAAAGAAAAGTAGGATTCTGGAGGAGCTCAGCTTTTAGTGCTGAAGGCAGATGACAACACATTGACTCAGGATACTCATGAAAAAGAAGTCATTAGAGATCTCCTGATGATACCAGGTATAGGTGAGTATGGTGGGAAAAAAATTTGCTTTGTAGTAAGTCTGAATTTATTCCATTACGTTCTCTGATAAACCAAAAGTAACATTGAGATTGGGTGCTTTATGGATATATCACAAACTTTTGAGTAGAGTTAGTAGTCTTATTTTTGAAGTAGAAGGTAACTTACTGACTTCTTTACAACTCTGATTTCATAAGACACTTCCCACACTTCCCAATTTTATGTAGCATTTTGTGTGGGATTTAAAATTTTTGTTTCTGATTCTACAGTAATTATATACATTAAATATTCATCACAGAACAGTATCTAACATGAACAATCCTCCATAAGATGTTTATAGCTATTTTAAATACTCAGAACTTAATTAAGAAAGTTAGATAATTAAAGGATTAAAATAAAGTTTTATGACATGGCCAAACGGTGAAATTGTGAGAATAAAATCATATTAAGCTTTCATAGTGTTAAGGCAAAGGGAGAAAAAGACTGGTAAAAATAAAGACTAGCTAAAAATAGAATGTCAGGTTAACATAGAAATTACACCTGTTTATCTAACTTGTACTTTGTGTGGCTTATTGGCAGACTACATTTGCCCACTAAGACATGGCTATCTTGTGCAAGTGGTAATTTCAAGAAGGATGTTACCATTGTCTTCACTTAATTTTTCATTAAGTTCCTTAACTGAAACAATTATTTTGAAAGTTCTGTAAATTCCAGCCTTTTAAGAGCAAAACCCAACCTTTTTGCCTTTGACATGACACCCAGATGCATGAAGCTGGCCTGAGCTACACCCATGTAGCTTGTGCTAGAAATTAGTGAGGCGATGCTGTATAAATTACCCTAGCACTGAAAATATTATGAAAAAACTTTCACTCAGAAATCATGGTTATACTTTCTTCAAGTAGTAAGGTATGTATGCAAGGTGGTATAGGAGGAGCATGCTAGATTTGGCTTCATTTAAGATGAATCCTTGACTCCAATAAATCAGTTGCAAACTTGTCACTGATTTACCAGGGACAAGAATTCATCCTCCAAAGATACTGTTTGAAGTGTTTAACTTCATGCTTATACTAAATGCTCATAACTGCTTAGCATACAGTTTTCTCCTGCTGCTTCTAAGCACTAGAATTTATCAGCCCAAAGGTTTAGCTGAGTGTTAGGCACTCTCTAAAACTTTATTAAAACTCTTGAAAATACATATTGCAGAACTAGTGATTTCATTGAAGAAGTCAGTCACAGAAGTACATGGGGTTTATCTTGTTTATCCTTGTTAGAGTACCAGAAGGTTTGATATAAGAAATAGGGCTTGTCTAGAAACCCACTATTGCTCCCAATAGAAAGCTCCACTGCTTCTCACTTGGGTTAACCTGCCCAACTCTGGAAGGGCAAGACTTCAGTACTCGCAATTTTTCACCTTCACCTTTTTCACCTTTTACAGTGCTATTTCACCTTCAGTCATCCATGAGAGCCTTGCATATAATGAGTCGGTGTTTTGTCAACTTCTCTGTTAATTTGATTGTAGCTTTAATAAAAGTGATAATTCCGGGTCTCAGGTACTTGCACTGAAGAAGTATGATATAGGGTGTGATACAGTGCGTAAAACTTTGCTTCAATACCAGTTTCTATTGAAATGTGTCAAAGTTCTTAACGAAACTAATGCAAAGTTTTTGAAGCCATGATGCACAATTTCACGTAATTCTGCTCCTTTACATAAGTCACTTCTCCTACTTTGGCGTAGCTGCTTCTTCCCCAATGAAAATTCCCTATATCAGGATTTAAATGATGTGATTCAAATTGCTTATACCTTTAAGTGACAATGAAGTTTACAGATAAACACTATACAACTGACAGCAGAATCTGGCCTTTGGCTTTTGTAGCACATCACATTTGTGTCAAAGAGGCAATTTTCAGAGCTTAACACCATATCATCAGATAATGGCCAAGTGGTTTTCCTGTATCCACACCAGTGCTCCCAGAAAGGTTTTGAGACAGGAACTCATTGTGAGCTGCTTTATCGAAAGGCTGTGGAAAAACAACAGCAAACAAAACAACAGCAGGTCCATCCGAGTAAGATGTGTAGCACAGCACCCCCAGCTGTACAAACAATGATGACTGCTCTTACTTCCAGCTGCAACTGAACTTGAGAAAATATCACCAAATAGCTGAGCAGTAATGTGTTTTGAATATATAGCATGCTACTTTGGAGAAGGTAATAGGAATTTCATAACAGATGCTCCTTGTTGTAAGTAGTATAAGCTTTCTGTGTTTTTCATGTATTTATTTTATTTTATTTTATTTTATTTTATTTTATTTTATTTTATTTTATTTTATTTTATTTTATTTTTTATTTTTTTTGCAAGGTCCTATTGAGAATTATGCCAGTAATACTGTAATATTTTTCTAGTTGAAAATATTTCTGTCGTTTGGGTTTTAGAAATTTGATTAGAATCAGTTTGTTTTGATTGGAATTACAGTTCTTCAAAGCAAAGTGCTTCTTTCAGACTTAGAAGAAATAAGGACACATTTTAGCTATGGCATACAGCAGTTGAAACAGTGGCTCTATTCTGTCATCATTGCAGATGTAATTTCCATTAGTTTCATTGAGATTGATGTGTTTCCATCAAAGGAAGTATATTCTTTATAGTTTCTTTAAAGCATTGCCTTAAATAACTTGGAAACTAATACTGGAAGAGATGTCTCATGCCTTCTATCCACAGAAATCGATGTCAAGCCTCAAAAAATGTCTAAGAAAGCTTACTGGACACAATACAGAACATATCCTGGCTCTTAAATGTTGAGGAGATGCACTCTGACTCTGCAAAGGGACTGATTTTCTGAGTCCTGCCTACATATGGGCTGCTGGTCTCTAGAGTCCTGCCTTAAATTCTTTTGTGACACAGTTTGCATGCTGTCTGGGTCAAAACAGTTTCTCTTAAGTGAAAATAATTTGAATTATCTGCAGTTGTGAAAAACAAAACAACCAACCAACCAAAAAAAACACCCAACAACAACAACAACAAAACAACAAATGACCATGGAGACAAATTAAAGACCCATTTTTGCTTCCATTGTCTGCAGTAAGTGGACTGAATTGACTGTAACTGTGATATTTTGCTTATGAAGAAGTACATTGATATCTGTGGCCTCTTAGTACCACATAATGAGATTTTTTACAGAACACATGAAAGTAGAATTCACACTGTACCGAAAACTTGATCATACTTTCCTCTCTTCTTCTGTGTCTAGTGAAAACTCTTGTGCTCCTAAGAGTTTTTGGGCTACTATCTGCAGTCCTCAGGAAAGCTACAATTACCTTCCTCAAATATTGTCTACATAAAGACTCAGTCAAAGTTGGAGGCACAGGCTTTCGTTGTAATCATGCTCATTTACTAAATTCTTCATTCTATCACAGAAAATAAGGTTTTTATACTCTATATGATGCAGATTTAGAGACTGGTCCTTTGTTACTTTACTCTGGATATGGTGATTTCTAAGAGTTCAGTTATACCTTGTACCTTGAATATACATGTCCATGATGTGGATAGCAATACATTGTAAAGGGGAAGGGAAACCCATGGTCTGAGTATTTTGTAGGAACCATATACCACACATGAAATGAATAATGTTTCTTTGCCAGAGCTGTGATTATTTACGAATGTAACTTTCCTTGTGATCATGTAAACAACTTTTACGGTGAATTTATGGTGCTGCTACTATTAAAAAAAAAAAATCACATCTCAGTTATGATTTACCAGTGTTTCTCATGGCAAATTAGTATTACAGAGTAAAGACTTAAGACCCCGGTTCCTTTATTTATATGGCTTCAGATCAAAATTATTTCGATGGAAAATATTATCTATTTCAGAGAAAAGCTGACACAAAAGAGAGTCTCAGTAAATCATAACAGAAAACATTTTCAGTAACTCTGGACTGCTTTTGTGACTCAGAAAACTATTAATAATTTTGAGTAGTACTTCATAAGTCCTAGTTTGGTGTACTGCAAGTTGCTTTCAAAATCTGGAAAGTATTTAAGATTTTATAGTAAAACAATTTTTGTATTAACCAAAGCATATGCACTAAAATATTTTTGAACTCATTAACACTGGAAAGACATGAAAGAAAACACTGAGTAATTTCAGAGCCTCAGCCTTGGTGGTTGTTATTTTTCGTTAGAACAATTTAGTATAGATTGTCTTTTCTGATTTACATGTAGGTAATGAGATCATCAGCATCTGCCCCAAAGTATTACAGCCCCAAATTCTAAAGATCTTGTGCAGTGGTCATCAAATACACAGCCTGACCTGTGGCTTTCTGCCCATATGTTTCAGGCAAATCATTGGAGTCAACCACACTGGTGGAAAAGTGCAGTTCCAGTCACTACCTTTCAGGAAAAACCCTATTTTTAAACTAAATCAAGCCACAACAAAACTAACTTTACTTTTTACAAACATTGTCTCAATTGTCCTGTTTATTTGTGCAGAAATGCTTTTTAATTATGCTGTACTGAAGTTATGCAAACTCTTAAATGGAGGGCTAGAAAGCTCAAACCCTCAGCCTCTGTGGCTCTGAATGTGGTTACATCATGACCATAATAATCAGAAACCATCACAAACAACATTTTCCTTAGCTCAAAGCAAAACTACTCCTGATTGCCATCTAGTGAACTAGACTTGTACATTCTTTGCTACATTATTACTATTCTGATTATTTGCCGCCCATAAAAACTCAAAGTAATGAGATACATCCCCTCCCTGTGCAGCCAGTTCTGAACCCAGGTGGAGCCTCAGTGTCTCCAACAGGGGATGAAGAACAAAGGGGAGGAGAACCAGGTCCATATTCCTGCCCTCCATACAAAGAAAACCAAAGAGCAGGACAAATAAATATTGGAGAGTACCTCATTCTCTAGCGATATGTGTTGTGAAGCATACTGCCTACTGTGCCAGGTCTATCCTTAAATAAAATTGGTTGAAATCTTTTTACTATATGTGAAGAATATTTACTTTTAATAGATAACTACCTTTTAAGAACTGAAAGCCCTATGACCGCTAACAGTTCCTTTTGTAGACAAATTCTTTCATTTTCTTTTGCTTCAAGCATCTTTGCTTGGAGCACATCCTTCAAGCAAAGAGAATTTTTTCATAGAAATTTTCAGATCAATCTTATGCAATCTTACTCTGTAGCTGATCTTATCCACAGTCAATCATTTCCTTTCATTGCTGGTTTAAGACATTGCACAGTCTAGGAAAGGTTATTCCCTCTTATGCATCTATCTCCAGGGTTCCTAATTCATTCATTAAATCATACTGTGAAGTCAGAATAATAAGGATTCAAAAGCATTTTAAAATCTTGTTTCTGTTTGAAGCAGAGACCAACAGATCATTGTCTGATAGATTAGGTCACATTAGTCACAAACAAACAGCACAAACAGTTTCTTCAAAATCGGGACTCATAGTTCCTGAGCCATCTGCAGCCAATCCATATGCCGTGATTTGCACGGTTGTCTGTCAGATCATCCTGAGGCAGTGTACTTCAGAACCACGCAATGATGTTTTATATCTTGGATGTCCTAGATAGCTTTTCCCTTCCCCTTCCCCTTCCCCTTCTTTCTTTTCTGGTAAGTCAAAGTAAGCCAAAGTGTTTTCAGAGATAGAATAACAATAAAAGATGTCAAGCCTGAAAAGATTTGTGCTGGGCTACTTGTACGCACTGCTGAAACAGGTGGATGTCAAATTGCCAGGTGATAACAGCATGGCCTGGGCCTTTGCCAGAGTCCCATATGGATGTTTATAGCTGTTCCTGCCACCAACAGCAGAGAAATGGGTTAACGCTCTCTGTGTGTGTGTGTATGGGTATATTTGAGAAAAACAGCTTTGACTACACCTCTGAGGAGCTGCCAGATGATTCAGTGTTCAGGTGTTTCTCCAAAGACAGACGAATCCTTTTTCAAGTGGCAATGCAATGCCATTTGAATGGCTGCAATCTATCCTGCTTCTTGTTGGGCCTGAATCTCTTGGGTAGATTTCAAGTGGGAAATGGGAAGTAACAGGCATTTGGTTCACCTCTAAAATACATAGAAAATATATTCAGTTTGGTCTAGAGATAGGGGTAGAGATGTAAAGGAAGAGTTTTTATTTCTTTCTGACACTTTGTGCTAGAGGCCAGCAAAAAGTACACGTAACTAGAATATGCCTTTGGGATGAGGCTGTCACTGAAATTACAAACATTCCCAGAGACTGGTTTAGATTAACTTCTGTCCAAAGTGTCCAGACCTGACAGTGTTACTCACATTAGTATGGTGCTGAAGAGCTGCGCGTGCACCCTCTGGCCACAAACCCAGAGGCTCCCACTGTGGTCAGAGGGAGGGGTGGATGGGAAAGAGCCCGATGCAGAGGGCAGAGATGATGTGTCCCAGTCACTGTCAGGCATAGCTTCTTTAAATCTTTCCCAGTGGCACAACAGAAAGACAAGGGAAAGAACTGGGCTGTTCGCTTCTCATCCTGCTCAAAGTCTTGTGGTGGAGGCAGAGCTGCTCAGCAGGTGCAAGTAAGTATTATCCTCTTCCCTCCAGTGCCAGTGGAGCCATTTTTTGCAAGTTCAAAGTGAAAATATGTTCACTTTTATTTTTTCTCCCCGACTGGTGTTTTAATTGTAGGTACACTAACTTGGATGTAGTTTAGCACCTCTTTTTTCCATCTTGGTACCAGGAAAATGCCTGCTGGGGCCTTAATGATTCATTTATACCCACTGCTGAGAGGAGTCATGGTTTCTGTTGTAAATTTGTAATGTGTACGTGTGCATGTATCAAAATTTACTGGAGTAAAAGATGATAAAATTTTAGTTGATAAAATAAGCACTGTTTGCAAAGCCTAGGAGTTGATTCATATCAGTATGGTTTGGATAATGACTCTGCTTCTCCATATTATAGTATGTGCCTTTGGTTTATAATACAAATAGAAGAACAACCCTTCCGTTAAAAATTAAAGCTTTTCCTTTGCTGGAGGGAGTGGTGTAGCTTACTTGAAGTAAACCTCAAAGCTGCTGCTGTAGCTGTGTTTTTGGAAGGTCTTAATGCAATTAAGGCTTGTTCATTCATAATAATGTAATGGCCTGCGGTTTAAAAGCAGTTGCTTACTCTGAATGAAGCTGAGACTCCCAGAAATCACTCTTGCAAATGGTATAAAGCCAGTTTCTGTTTCCAAGGGTTGCTCAGCTGACAGCTGAGGAGCTCAGAACCTTTCAGGATTAAACTCTATTTCAAGCTAGAAAGGATAATTTCCCTATACCGCTTCCATCTAATGTTGGCCGTGGGAAAACTAGTCCCAGATACTGAACAGATATTTTACTGGACTAAGGAAATGAAACACATATCTCTAAAAATATAGTTTTAAACAATTTGTATAAACTGCAACTGAAAAAATGTTCAGCCTCCCCATGCTAGTGATACAACTAGAAGAATTATTCTCATTTCCACACAGAAACTGGAGCTTACAAAGGTGTCCAAAGAGATAAAATCTATTTCTTTCTGTAGCATTCAGATACGTAACAGCTTGAGACACCCTCAAGCTAGACATTAAGCATCTAAGTGCCTCTTTGATGTGAGTCTATTTTTTGAAGTGTCCAGAAGCTTATTTCTGTGCTGGAGATACACAATGTCTCTCCCTACTTAGGAACCATGACTTTAGGCACCCTTGTCTAAAGATGTTGGTATGGGTCTCTGGGTGACCTCATAAAGTTTCTAGCTGTCCCGCTTTCCCAAGATATAGGACGGCTGAGGAGACAGCCTAGTACATCCATCAGCTCACTCCCCTCTCTGCAGCCTGGGTCTTTCCTCCTCTATCTCCAGCCCATTTTAAGGCTCCCCAGGGTTCCCCTGTCCCTGACAGCAGTAGTGGGTCTTATGAGGTGCACCAGCCCTCACCACAATCAGAGGGAAGCTGCTTGTCTTGATGCACAGGATTTCTTACAAATGACAGTAGCAACCTTCCTTGCCTTCAGGAAATCTCTTGGATTTCAGGCATTAAATCACATCCCATCTCCAGCTTCAGTGTTCTGAAGCAATGGAATACTTTTACAGCAAAACAAAAGTGAAATTCAAATTCAATCTTTTTTGCCTTCCTGTCACGCAGACAGGTGTTTTTATTTTTATCTTCGTTGTTTTTATTTTTATTTCTAGGCTGAATAAGAACATTAGGGATTTTTTTCAAGAAGAGGGACTAAACCTCAGCATACCTCAGTTGCAAGAGCAAGACCTCTTTATTTGCACACTGTTATATTTATTGGCTTTTACACAACATGGTTTTGAGAGCTGGTAAATAGAGAAATCATTCAGTAGGTTGTCATGTTCTTCTGCACTGCAGCACACTGGAAAATAATACAATGAACCTTCCCCACTGGATCCATAATCTAAAGGTTTCTAAAGCACAACCTATTTCACAATCGGTCCATTATCTTGTTCTGAAATGTATCCAGAAACATGGTGCTTGTGCAGCCCTAGTCATTTCTGGCACAAATGCACTACTGACATGAAAAACTACCAGTGGAAAAAAAAAAAAAAAAAGGAAATATTTTTGGCTATCTCTGGAAATGAGCCAGGTTAAGGAGGAAAGGCTATAAAGATAGGTTAACAAGACTTCCAGGGTCATGCAGGCATCAAAATGTTTGTGACTGTACCAAACATGACTCCAGAGTTTTAAAGTGAAATTTAAGTGTTTACACACACATCCACAGACTCACACAGATAAATGTTTGTATGTTGTCCTGGAAATCAGACCTCACCTAAGAGTACAGATCTGTTAGATGTGATATTTCAATATTATTCTTGTTGTTCAGTTTTTTGTCTGCACATGTAGAAAAATACCTGTGGTTCCTGTTATTGTCTACAACACATGCACACACGCAGACACACACACACAAAGATGCACATCTGAAATATTACAATGGATTTACCATACAAATAAATTAAACCCTTTAGCTTTAGTTTTTCTCCTCAAACGTCTTGGAAGGTAACACTAGGTATCAGAAATCAACATACTGGCTGAGCTGATAATAACTTTTCCCCAGACTTGCTGTATAGATGACAGGTGGCCATGACAATCAATATTGACAACTTAAGAAGTCATTTGCCTCAGTCTTGAGAGCACAAAATAACTTTGAGCACAGCACTGTAATGTTGCTCACTTGAGGAGTCCAACAGAACTTGCAACACTATGGATGCATTCAGGTCATAGCAACAAACAATTCTTGATGGAAAATCAGTCTATCTATGAAGCCTTTTGTTTCTCACAGATCTCTTTATCAACAAAATAATTACCATGTGATATACTACAGCAACATCCTGGTGGAATGCAATACAGGAGCTTTGCTCTTCAATTTATAGCTTTTCACATTTTCTGGGTTTAAAAAGTATTTTTGATGTGCATCATTTCATGAGATCTATGGGCATACACTACTTTCTTCTCTTATTTAATACTCTGTGTCCTCAGTTGATACATGAACATTCACTGTCGCTTGGTGTCAAAGCTTCTGCATATCTATGCTTATAATTTTTATTTCTGTGATGCTTTTCTTCTGAAAGCAAGGTGTAACTACACAGCTCTCATCTGTAACATCCACATAAGCTTGAGGGATAAGTGGCAGAGACTTAAGGAAGGCTGCTGAAAGGAGACATGACAATCACTTTTCTGGTTACTTCCTTATGTTGGAAAGGGAGTGGGACTCCTGCATATAGACCTAAGAGAAGAATGAATAAGTTAACAAGTGTCAGAACCAGAGTTAATATCATCACTACTCCGCTGGTGAAAAATTAACCTCTATATTTAAATGTGTTAGCCAGAACTTAATAAAAGAGACCTAATAATGTTAAGTGGTGAAGCGCAGCTTCCCTGGGGATGATTTAGGGACTTCTCTCATTATTAATATTGTGGTAGTATGTAAATGAAATTACTGGAAATCATGGAGTTGAACAATGGAATAAATTGTATTACAGATTTTTGCTTTTTGCCACCTGTTTTTCCCTTTTCAGCAATGCCAACTCTCCCCACATCTTCTCTAACTTCCCTGTTGCTGTTCTTCTGTTTTCTCCACATCCCCAACTTCATTTTTTCCTCAGTACCTCAAAGGATCTTTCTCCTTCACCCAAATTTTCATGAAATGCCTGTGAACATAATGCCCTGGAGATCTCAAATATGAATGAAATTTGCCAATAGATTAAAAAAGCTGTTAAGATAATACTGGCAAACAGACAGACAGAGTGATTGCATAAGCCTCATCTTCTTAGAAGGCCAAGCTAGAAGGTAGTAATAAAGAGATACAGTTGGTGTAAATGTGAGGACATAACAATTATTCTGAACAGTGGAAATAAACCAGGAGAGATTTATAGTTCTTAATAACTTGTGTAGTAGATGGAAACAAAATTTTATATAGCCAAACAAGTTTGAAGACAGAGAAGAGATGTGACAGAACTGTGGTTACAGTCAAGAAGATTTTTTCATATAAAGTCCTAAAGGGATTTAGAAGGTAAAAATGGCATTCATAAATAATGGTAAGGGAAGATAGAGAGGGATACAAATTGCTAAATTCTCATAAATCACTAGCCTTATGCAAGCACAAAAATAAAAGCATATCATTTAACATACACACACACACAAGAAAGGTAGTTAACACAAATAAAATGAGACAAGTTACTTGATGAGGTATATAGTTGAATGCCATTACAGGACTGCAGTTAATGTTTTTCCCATCTTAAAGGCAGTATATTATATAACTATAGGTCTAATACTTAACTTTAAGGATATACTATATAAAAGAAGGCTAAACATACAAAACACATTAGAAAGAGTCCAGAGGAGGACTACAAGGATGAACAAGGGGCTGGAGCACTCCCCCTGTGAAGACAGGCTGAGGGAGTTGGGGTTGTTCAGCCTGGAAAAGAGAAGCCCCAGGGAGACCCTACAGTGGCTTTCCAGTGCCTAAAGGGGGCTGCAGGAGAGCTGGGAAGGGACTCTTTGTGGAGTGATAGGACAAGTGGAAATGGCTTTAGACTAAAAAAGGGTCGGTTTAGGTAAGATATAAGCATGGTGAGAGGCACAGAGGGTGGTGAGGCACTAGAAGAGGTTGCCCAGAGAAGCTGTGGATGGCCCGTCTCTGGAGGTGTTCAAGGCTGGGCTGGATGGGGCTTTGAGCAACCTGGACTAGTGGGAGGGGTCCCTGTCCATGACAGGGGGCTTGGAATGTGTGATCTTTAAGGTCCCTTCCAACCCAAATCATTCTGTGATTCTATGATTCTATGAAAAGTTGGGTGCTTAGCTTTTTAGGTTAAAAGAGTACTCCAAGCAAGCTAACTAAGCATGAAAGTGTGATATGATAACAACACAATGTAAAAATGATATTAGTGTCTGCTTCAGCGATTCAGCTTCCTATGGGTAAAATCCTGACCCAATCAGAAGATAGAATACTAAAATTCAAATTTAGAAAAGACTATTATCAATCTATTCTAAATGATCTAAATATTTGCATAATGTAAGTTATCAAATTTTACTCAGTAAGTCCTGCAGAGAAGACTATTATTTTCATCATTATGTAATTGAAAACTATCAGCTTCAATAATTTGTGACTGAAATACAGCACATCTTTCAGAAGGACATCCAATTTAAAGCTGATGACTAATAAACCACTTCCCTTGTGTTCCAATGATTCCTTACAGTCACTACTAAAGAGCTGGATTATATTTGCAATTTATTTTTATTTCAAACTTCAATTTTAGTCATTGGTTCTTGGGTTATTTTTATTTCTCCCAAAAGTTCTTTAGAATGGTCTCTGAAGTTGGACACCTGTGCAGGTATTTGGAAACTGTATTCAAATCATCTGTTAATCTTTATTAGCAACTGGTTTCAGCAGGTTTGATAGGCTAGGTACTTTGATCTGTCTTGACTGAAAATAGCTTTTTTTTTTTTTTTCTTTTCTTTTTTCTTTGTAGTAGAAGCAGAAGCAACCCAAGTAAAAGAATATAGCAATATAGGCTCTTCTTTACTTCCCACAGCTCCACAGATCTAAATCCTGCTGTTTTCCTTACAAGTTGTGATGCATGTGTAAAAAGGGTTCAGCTTATGATTCAAATATTGCTCTGAGTTCTCATGGTTCCATGGTTACAGTTTTCATCTGAAGGGCTACCTTGATATAGAAATGTACAACTTTTAAAATTTTAGAAATTTGCTGGCAGAGGTTTGCTTAAGAAATATAAATTTTTAAAGCGGAACAAATAGTAGGAAGCCCTTTCTATGCATATTCGAGACCAAATTTTTGAGTCATCTATGCCCATGTACCTTCTGCGTTCTGCTTCGAGAATACTGGCATACTCAAGCATTATTTTTCAAAAACTGGAATTTTTTTTTTTTTTTTTAAGGTTAAATGTGTCAATATTTGCTGAAAGCATATTGTGACAAGACTATTGCTGTGTGCAATTTTAGAATCATATAGCATTGTTCACTTACATAATTTGCTTAGAATTTGTGCACTGAAAAGAAAAGGATATTTGTAAGGCAGAAAACAACCAGAGGACAATTTGCCTACTTCATTTTCGCTTCATTATACATTGCAACTGTATAGTCACGGTTCTTTGCCTAAGTATGTCACCTTCAGTCAAGTCCAGAAACTGGATGTAAGGATCAGAATCACCAGGGAGCTGGGGTAAAGGCTGTCAACTGGGATTTCTCCTTGTGGAGCTTTCTCCTGCTGGGCTTTCTCCTTCACTTATAAAATCCATAAACAATAAATGTTGCAGATGCTTACTTAGAGTTTTATTTTTTTTTTCCAACACAAAAGCTTAGAGTCATTAGGTCGAACAAAAATTATTTTCAGACGTTCAATACATCCTGACAGAGTGAGATTTTACACAATTAATCAAAACACTTTTATGAAGGGAAATGCTAAATCAGAAATAAATAAACCTCTGTCTAGGGGAATGGAGTAACACATCTATACAGTCCCTGTTAAAGAAGAATAACAGATAAGGCCAGTGAGCTTTAGATTTTATTGCTCACAGTATGAGAGCACATTTGCAATATGCATCATAGATGTGCTTTATTACGGCAGATATTGAGACATGGGTATTCTAAAAATTGGCCCAAAATCCAGTTATACAGCAAACAATGTTATTTCTATGGAAAATTTATCTTCATCTGTGGATTGTACTGCAATGTAGAGAAAAATTTAAACATTAGTCACTAGAGTAATAGGCTCCTACTACTAAGATGGTTAAGTCAATCCTAAACTTCTTTGTTGGACAGACTAGTTCTTTCCTATATTTTAACATTGTGGGCTAAGAGCTTTATTAAAAACAAAACAGAACAAAACTGAAAAATCAGTGTATATCCTGCTAAAGCAATAAAACACAAGAGAGTGGAAGGTAGTACTGACTGGTATTACTTTTTTAGCCTTTCAGGTATGGTGGTATTACTGGTAACACCTAGAATGATACCGTGAATGCCCCACACATATTAATTATTTCCAAGGCATCTGTAATAAACTTTAATGACAACCTCTGCATCTAAGCAGATGTTGACATTTCATTTGATTGCTATTTAATGCACACTAATATAATTATTATAATCAGACCTTGAACTGTAGAAATGCTCAATTAAAAGTACTATTCTTACTTAAGACGAAGACTTTCTCTCTGTATGAGTTATTATCCTAAGAACGATAAACATTAATTAGCTGTTGTTTGTGGTACAATTTGTTAAATAGCTGTGGCCAAGCAGTCCTACTATTTGGTTTGTGGAATGGTCAAGCTTTTCATGTCTGCTGAAAAACAAGGCTGCCATATTTCTCCATGCTTTACCAAAAGCTTCTTGCCTGCCAGCATCCCATCAGGTTCAGGGACTTCCAGAACACTTCTCAGTTCATACTTCATGGTCCACAAGTCTCCTGGGTCTGCTTTTTCCTATCCCAGAACCAATAGAGTCATGCCAATGCAAATAAATTCCGGGATGCCTGGAGTTCACTCGTCTGTGTTATAAAGTTGTTAAAACCATAAACTCCACATTATTTCAGCTCATGCTGACTAGCACTGTTTTAAATAATTCCTGAGATTGGACCAAGGGACTGTGGCAACCCTTTCCTGGTTGGCAAGAGTGTTTAACAGCCTGGACACCAGCTTTGTACCAGTTGGCCTCAGTACTTGTTCTTACTTACATTTACCTTACTGCTGTAGATTTAGCCAATATGTTGACTTTTTCTAAACAAAGAAGCACAGTTTGTTTAGGAAGCATGGAACAAGATGGCCTGGCAGAAGTGGGCTTATCAGGGAACAGTCAACACTGAGCAGTGCAGGGGCAAGGCTGTATGCTGGCCTGGAGGAGGGGGCTGGAGAGAAAAGGAGAGGCACGTTATGCAGGTGTGCTAGCAGAGCAAACAGTCTTCTTTAACACATTAAGGGTCATTATCACTCTTCATTTTAATATTTATTTATCTATTAATTTTTGCAAGTCAGACCAACTAAAACATAGTGCAGCTTCTAGGTAAGCTGGTAACACAATTATGAAGAATCTTAAAAGTAATAGCTGCTTTCTTGTAAAGCAAAAGGGAGCAGTGAAGCAGTATGCATAATGGTGATGGTTAATAATTGTTATTAGACAGAAAGTTGTTATTTTCAGTTTAAAACATTTCTATTTGTTTTAAGAAAGGAAATGTTGAGTTTATGTACAAATGACTGTTCCATAACATTTTTTTTTAAATGAAGTGTTTGTAATTTTCCACAGTAAAAAAGAATTTTGTCTATAATTTTCTTTATAAAAGGAAAAATATAGTATAGCACAATTTCTTCAATGTATGTCCCATGCGTTTTCTTTCCCTATGGCAGGCTTCTATCACAGCTGTGATTCCTTCCCCACGGAAAACCAGTACTTGCTGCAGGTGATGTTGGAATAGGTGTGCTGATGAGCCAGCCAATACTTGTTAACTAACTGGCCATCAGCTACCACTAGGTGTATGTCATTGCTTGTCTCCCTTTTCCACTGTAAGACAAGAACTATTTTTTTTTTTTCTACCCAGGTGCTGCTTTTCACAGAATTTGTGTGAAGTCACTAATATTGGAAATCTCTTTCTCGTGTTTTGAAATATACATGAAATTGTTAATAATTCAGAATTTATAGCAGCAGAAAAGAGTGGTCAATCAGCTAATATCAGGCAGGAGTTATGACTATACAGACATCGTTTATTTAGAAAGCTAGATAAAGAACTACCAAGCTATATGTGCCTTTCTTTCTTTTTGTTTTTGTTACTATCATTCTATATGCTTTATTCCCCCCACCCCCATCCCGCCATTTTACTGTTTTGCTAGCACTGTATTTTAGTTGATAGTCAGATGAGAAATTTATTTTTAGAAGATTTTTATCAACAAGTCTTTATTTTCTGTCCTGTAGCCTACATAGATTTGTCTGAACTTTTTAGATCTTGTTATGGGCTGAAAATTGACAAACATTTTCTATTTTTGCTCTTAATAAAAAATCTACTTCTCTAACTCCCTTCTATTATTTGTGCTGATAATGAGATTTTTCTTCTATGCTTCTGGTAATAAAACAAAAATTTGAGTAGATTCCTTATAACTCTAAACAACCCCATAAACAAGCATGTAAGTTTTACTTCTCTGTATTTCACTCTTTTAGCAGTCTGGGACAGATCTGAGTAGAGCTGATGTATTCAAGTAAGTGAATAACACTTCCTACAGCAAAATGACATGCATCACTCACAGAAGACGCCATTCTTGAGATGATCCTTAGCCTGCTTAGTTGGGCAAATGTTACCCTGATATTCAAGCTCAAAATACTTGCAAAGCTGCAAATGAAAGGAAGGAATAATGAACAAATTGGTAGCCCTTCTTCCAGTTTTAGAGGAACAATCATGATGTGGCAAGTGAACCTTACAAGCCTTGGAGCTGTCAAGGTGCTTCCAAGCAGTACCAGGCAGAAATAGTAATGGCTCTCTCATTATCTATTAACAAGCAATGTTTGGTAAAATTTGCTATATATTCATGGGGAGAATTGGGGAAGTAATTTAGACATACTAGCGAAATAGTATACCTCCTACTTTTTAGTGTTTGCAGTGTGACCGTTAAGATTTTTCATCAAAATTAGCTGTAAGTCTCTTAGTTCACATGAAAAGGGTCTCAGTCAAAATTTTTTGGGGGAGTGCCACATCTTGTTTACTTGACATTGCCAAAGGGCTAAGTTCAGCTTCCTTTATGAATTAGTAAATAACCGTCCCAGCAAGCTATGTGTGGGCTGTGCAAAACTTAGCCCAAACCATCTTGTGTAGAGTGATGAACTTGGAGGCTGGTGTTGTAATGGGCACATTAGATTGTTCTCCAAAAGACCTTGTTGGCACAGGAATGCTGTGTTAGTTGGACAGAAAAGTATTAAAAAAATCTGGATGCTAACAGTTAAGATTAAACCAAAGGAACAGTCATTTTCTTTTCAATTTCAAGAAAGTAAAATAATGTTTTAAGGACTCAAACTGAGTCTTCCCAAGAACTTAGTTTAAAAAGTCAATGTTGAACATAAGGTATGTAAAAAGCCCAGCAGTGAATCAAACTTTTTTTTTTTTTTGTTGAAGTCACTTTTGACTTTTGAAGTACCAATTAATCCATTGTACCCAAGAAAACACCAGCAAAACAGAACTGTAAGTACCTATAAATTAAGTTTTATTGTAAAGCATTGTATTTGAAGTGACTCATCCAACTCATGGTGACTTCTAGCAAGTGTAGTACTAAATTAGTGCAGTAAAGTGGCATGAAGTTTTGAGACTGGATTGGCTTAAACTACAGCTCTGGTGTGGCTTTAATTCAGCAAATGGACCCCAAAACACAACAGTGATAGAATTAAAATGATATAAATTGAAAAGCTTTTGTTTACTGTGTTTGGTAGTGCAGGTTTCTCCTGTCTGTCCAACACAGCGGCAGAACTGTTGCTGCAACAGAAAACAGAAAACTTTGTTGTTGTTGTTGTTTGACTGATTGATTGCTTGTTTTTTGTAATAAGTTTCTATCTTGTTTAGTTTCTAAATGAAAGGCAATAATTTGGAAGAGCTTTTACGTTTGTATTAGTAGTAATGCATAAAAAGCTATTGAGGATTTTCTGGTTTCACTTGGGGAATTTTGCAAGTTTCCTGTTATTATTTGTTTTGTAAAATGCCTTGGCCACTGCTCTTGTACAAAGAAAGAAATCTTTAAACTTGCTGAATCTGAAGGGTTGCTGCAGATGCGTTGCAGTGTATCAAGATTCTAAGTATTATGGTGTGTCTAGAGAAGTGTAGATGCATCTGCAGGGGAATAACTACTTTTATAGACATGCAGGTGCATTGCATGTAGAAGGGAACAAGGTGAGGGTGGATTCTCTAGATGCTGAACATGGAATCGAAATAGGTTTCTTTCCTTCAGAAGTAGTTTAACTGATTAGTTTCTATGGGTTTGATGCACCTGAATGCATTTAGTTCTTCTTTACCCCTTGATACTTTTGAAAAGCGTATACTATTTTGTGCCTCTGTACTTTGCCAGCCAGTCTCAGCAAGCAGTTGGGCCCTGGGGATCCAAAGCCATGTATGAGTGGAGGAGACCAGTTCTCCTAAATTAACTTTCTTTCTGTAGGGTGGGATTATACGTGGACATGAGATTTTGCAGTGGAGCTGCCATTTTCAGCAAGGTAGTTTATTAATCAGCTATGTGTGAGTTTGTCTGAACGTCGCTGCCAAACCAGCTTCTCAGCCTGAGGGAAGAAGACTTGACACAAGCAAGCCACGACTCTGCCAAGCTGCTGTGATAGGTTTGCTGAATCTGCCCCATGCAAACACCATCTTTCCTGATTTCTGTCTCGCTGAGAATAAATGGATCGTACAAGGGAGTAATCATTGCTTACAACATGCTTGCTGATATTCTGCATGGCTGGCTGTAATCTCTGAGGCAGGAGCCATTCATACTTGGCTGGTTGCTATCTTAAAAACTGCAAAATGTCAAAGCTGAAGCTGCAGATATGCTGCACAGGGATCAGTTGCTCGCCGCAGTTTTGATCTGGTATCAGCTAGTAAATGTTTGGCATGCCCACAGTAGCTAAGTATAGGGAAATGCTTCATTAAGTTAAAAGCTGTGGATAATGAACTGAAATCACTGTGGGCATCGGTGCCCATGCAGCTTTGTAATTAACTGAAGTATCCTTCCACCATCACTGTAATGGTCCTGCCCTTTTCTAACGAAGTGTCCTTTGCTACCATGCTTTAGCTCTGAAGATATCCACACTGAGGTGCAGTCTCCAGGCAGGTGTTGCTAAGTTCCTGAGGAACATAAGTCCCTGATTCTCAGTCACCTGGTCCAACCATCATTGGAGCATGAAGGAAAACAGTTATCCCACTCTGTGCTGGTGGGCAAGATTTACGTGTCAGCAGGGCTATCATGCTACAGATCAAGTTATAAAGGGACAGGATAAATCATTTCTTCTTACGCTTCTTCTGTCTTCTAGTTCCACGATTTAGTGGATATTCCTTTCCTTGCACCTTCCCTCACAAACACCACCACACTTCCCTCAGCACAACAATCCTTCAGCCACCTCAAAACACTGCTTCTTCTGTAAGAGTTGCTCTGCCTTTTGGGCAGAGCCACTGGAAAGCCAAACACATGGTGCTGGTCGGTGTGTGGCCAGTGCATGGGTCAGAAAGTGTCTGGGGTTTCCAGTGGAGATTTCAAGATATTGCTTTCCAGTTTCAGCATGAGGTGAAAAATGACTCTGCAGCAGAAAACCTTTTGTAATCAAAAGTAACTTTATGAAAACCAGAATTCTAGCTTCTCACTAGGAATAGCTGAAAAAATAAAATTCTCTATGATAATTGCAGGCACCATAAAATGCATGGAAAGAAAACACATTCAGCCTGGTGCCTCTGGGATCATATAGTGTGTGCTTGCTCAGTCTTATGAACTGCATCACACTTGATTGACATGGCTTCTGTGTGCTCATTAAACTATAGAAATTCATTAATTTTTCAATTTTCTCAAAAAAATAAAGTTATAGCCTAATTTATTCCTCAATCATATACTGATATTGTTGGAGAAAAATAGCTTTTGAATGTCTGTGTGAAAGACTCTCTGTGGTCAGTCAGGTTTCTTCTCCTGCTACCCTTCCACTTTTGCACACAGATGTGCCCTAAAGGATGCTTGCTCTCCATGATGGTGTGAGTCACCAGTTACCACTGACATGCTGCATCTCTACTTATTTTCCTGAATTCCTTATTCCTTTGGCTTTAGATTGTGCTATTTTAGCATGGAACAGACACATATGAGCTTTTAAACAAATTATTTGGTTTATCTGAATCAATGTGCTAATGCTCCAAGCCACAGTACAAACCTACCTATAAAAGCATTATGATAATTGTTCAGCAGTCCAAATGACTGTGGAAAATAGAGGTTTTACAGAAGCAGTGTGAAGAGGTGACTGGTCCCTGCTGCCTCCAAAGGCAGTAACTAGAAACTAAGCAGTATATGGAGATAATAAGCATAGATGGCAATGAATGTGGAAAATGTACAGTGCTTCAAGGTCTCTTGCTTCCCTTCTGATACTGTCTAGACTGATGTCAGTCACCACTGAATGGTGAATTTATTGAGGTCAGCAAAAGTCTCTAGACTTCAGATTAATTTATTGGCTGATGGGTTGGGCCCAGAAGATTCGCGTAAATGGGTTTATGTCAGGCTGGTGACCTGTCAATTGTGGGGTTTCCCAGAGCTCCATTTCAGGACCAGTCCTCTTCAATGTTTACATAAATGGTTTGGATGAAGGACTTGAAGGTTTTTTGGGCAAGTTCACCGATACCAAATTAGGTAAAGCTGTTGACTCTGCCAAGTGTGGTGAGGCCTTGAAGAGAGATCTGGACAAATTAGAGAGCTGGGCACTCACCAACAATATGAAATTTAACAACAGCAAGTACTGGATTCTGCAGCTGGGAAGGGGCAACCCTGGATATATGTATGGACCGGGGGACGAGATGATGGAGAAAGGGATCTGGGGGTTTTGATTGACAGCCATCTGAACATGAGCCAGCAGAGTGCCTTGGTGGCCAGGAGGGCCAACTGTATCCTGGGGTGCATCAAGCATGGCACTGCTAGCCAGCTGAAGGAAGACATTGTCCTGCTCTGCTCTGCGCTGGCGCGGCCTCACCACGAGCACTACGTGCAGTTCTGGGCACCACAGTTAAGAAGGATAAACTGTTGGAGAGTGTCCAAAGGAGGGCAACTAAAATGTTGAAGGGTTTGGAGGGGGAGACATATGAAGAGTGGCTGAAGTCACTTGCTTTGTTCAGGCTGGAGAAGAGAAGGCTGAGGGAAGACCTCATTGCAGTCTACAGCTTCCTCCTGGTGGGGAGCAGAGGGCCAGGCACTGATCTCTGTTGTCTGGTGACCAGAGACAGGACCCAAGGGAACATCTTGAAGCCGTGACAGGGGAGGGTCAGGCTGGGTGTTAGGAAAAAGTTCTGCACCCAGAGGGTGGTCGGGCACTGGGACAGGCTCCCCAGGGAAGTGGTCACAGCACTGAGCCTGCCGGAGTTCAAGAAGCATTTGGACAACACTCTCAAACACATGACCTAATACATATTTTTGAGTTGCCCTTTGGGGACCCAGGAGTTGGACTTGATGATTCTTGTGGGTCCCTCCCAACCTGGATATTCTATGGTTCTAATGATATCTATTATTAGTGTTGCTTTTTTTTTTTTTTTTTTTTTTTTTTAATGAAGATGCTGATTCTCACTGTGCAGCTGGCTCCCAGGAGAACTGCAAGCTAGCAGTTCTGAAAAAAAAAAGCAGCTTCCTATTATCTGGCCTTTCAGGACAACTCTCTTTTTTGTCACAGGCATCAGCCCATGTAAACACTTCCATTAACTTATTCTTTGTTCTTTTGATCTACCATTTAGCCTTCCTTCCAAGTAAGGGTTATGATAGCTTCGGTGAGGGTTTATATAGATGCCTTATATCAAATCATGGGCAAGTTCCACATTAAAATATACTTCAACAGAAGTATTACATCCTTGTAAGGACATAATTTGTGATTCAAATTTTGTAGTTCTACTTGTACTAGGAAATACTCTGGATCTTCATGTGCTGCATCTTTTGAAAAGTCAGCTTCAAAGATGTTCTTGAATCAGGGACTGTTTATGAGTAAATATCTGGTGGGAACTAATACATTCATTTAGAAAAAGCTTATTTCTACTGCAGTGTAGTGGGAATAGAGTTTCTGTGTGAGCATTAATACTCATAATCAGGAAGACTGAGAAGGAATCTAATCCTTGGCACTTCTTAGGAACATTTGAGTGATCAAAAGGGATTGCAGAGATTATGGCTTCCTTGTGTCATGCAAATCATGTCAATTAAATGAATTAGGTGTCTGAGCAATTTGAGTAAGTATAGAGCAGCCTGCCTGTGTACTTAACATATAGTTATTTAGAAGGCCACAAGAAGATGTGCCTGCAGCAACAACGGTGGTAATATGAAGAATAAATTCCTGAGCATGGATTTGGATGACTCCGGACCTGACTGTGGTCCCTGTATAAATGTAAGTGAAGATATACTAGCACTAGCAGCTTTTGTAGCCAGGATCTTAATCAGATGGCTCCTGTTTACCAGTGGAGTAAGAAATAAATGTTGACTTCCAACCAGAGACAAGAAGACTGTTCTATCCCTTTGAGGACAAGGGATAATGCTACTTTGCTGTTAACACCATGTACATTGAAGATGTTTGGTTATAATCATTGTGGCATGGGAAATTAAAACACTGCAAAAAATAATTTTTAATATCTGGATAGCTGAAAAAACAGTAATCCATACTTCTGTGGAATTTGGTTTGTTATGTGACTTAATGAGAAGTCAGCTTTGGATCCTAAACCCTGTGGACTTTTGACCTTATTTCCAGTCTGGATCCTCCCTTTCTCAGCACAGTAATTTGCATGAATCAAGTAATTAATTTATGGCTAATATGTTTCTTTACATTTATATCTAGTCAGAACTTACAAAATAGTCTTTGAGTAAACAACTAAAAAAGTAATTTGCTTGAATTTTAAAACTTCATGGACTTGAAAGGTAAAAGCCTAGGAATACAGGGCTATACTAGAGCAAAGAGGTATCACATGGGTGAGAATTGCTGGGCTGTAGAGTCTAGCCCTTGCTACAACAGATAAAACTTTGTACAATCCTTTTCACAACTTTTTGTAGCCGTATCATGAAAATTAGTATGTTTCCATTTGGATGGCACTCTTACATATTACTTCTTTGATGATTAGAAACACTCATAAATTTCAGACTAGAGTTATTCATACCATTATATATACCAACAATTAAAGCAACATCTATAGTAAGATAAATCAGGTGACTCAACTGCAAATATCTACATTTAGCCAGGTGAAGTTCATTTAAGGCCTTTGGTTTTATTGGCATCACAAGTCAAACCCTGATCTTATGTTCTCAAGAGATAAATGATTATTTTAAAGAAAATAAAGACTTCCTAAATACATTACAGAAATAGCAAAAATGAGAAGGGAAATAACAAGATGCAGGGAAGTAAATATATTAAATGCAGCTTAAGAGGAGACCTCAAAATGGAAATATGCATTTGAGTTTAGTCAGGTGATGTGATATGTCCATATACTAGTTAAGCAAAATGAAAAGTCAAATTTCTTTGCACAGTAAGTGCTCAGACAATGTTGAGCCACACAACTTCATGATCTAAGTTGAAAAACTTAATATATTAAAAATGAATATATAAAAATATTACCTCAAAGTACTGCATTTAAAACGCATGCCACAAAAGCCTTTGAACTAGTAAGAGATTATGCTTAAGCCACTCCATATCAATTTAGCGTATTGGAAAAGTGGAAACAAAGCACATTTAAACAAGCTTGGATACTTTGTCTTTATTCATGCCTTTAAAAAATCTTTCCAAATCAATATACCCCCCCCCTCCCCCCCCAAAAAAAAGTTAAATGAAAGCAAAAAGAGAATTTTTGTTATGGTATAAATACATATGGATAAAAATCTTAGTGATGATGCACATGACATTTTGGAGACAGTGTACAAAGTCTCAGATAATATTTTGGTGAACTTCATTTCCTCTGTGGAAAATTTGATTACATGCCTCTTCTGGAGACTCCCAAATGAAGACAGACTACAGAAGGACCCTTTCACCGCATATTTTTTTCCATCTGAATTTAACATATGTGAAAGTTCCACACCATGAAGTCAGGTTGCTGAAATCTTCTTCAGCACAAATATTTAATGGGCAAAGTAAATAGATTTTTTTTCTGCAAAAGTTTCCTAGCCTGCTTTTTGGTGCAGACGTGGAAGCATGCTTTGGGATCTATAGCTAAGTACTTTGTGGACTTCATATTAAGATTGGTAACAAAGATGCTAATTGGTGCTGATGGTAGGCAGGTTTCTGAAAACCAGCAGCTAGCTTGAGATCATATACCTGCTCTTGTTTAAAAAAACAATCAATCAAACAACAAAACTAAAACAAACAAACAAATCAGATACAAAAGATTTCAGGCCCTATTAGCAATCCTTTGTACCAGCCTGTCTTTCTGGCTTGGCATGGGTATAATTCATTACATAACTTGAGATATTACTTGAGAATTGTTAACCCGGAACAGTTAGGCAACTGAATCCAGAAAACAGACGGTCAGCATATTCTAGATTTTGGTCTTTAAGTCAGGCCCTGAAATTTGGGAAGTCTGGGACTGGGTTTCTTTATTTTAGGGCATAGTTGGTGTAAATCCACACAGCACATCCTGGGACACAATAACTTGACATTACAGTTGGCTAGTACAGGATGCATCTACTGCTCATCTAAACAGCATCTTAAGAGATGAAAGTATTCAGTGGTATAAATAGAGGCTGCAATCTAGAGCAGTCAGCAATCTGCATTTTTTTTCTTTTTCTTTTTGACAAAGTGGATTATTAATCATATTAATTAGCTTTTTTTGTCCCATTTCCTTCCACCTGCAATGGAAAAGAAATCCAAATGTTGGTCTGATGTATATATATATATATTTTCTCTTCTTCCCATTACATTCAGCAGATGTCGTTCTTGGCACTCTGAGGTTCATTTGGATTTTCAAAGGGGCACCCCATCACTGAAAGCATTCTGCTCACAAGCTGCAGAGCAGAAAAGTGAAGAAGACTGTTGCAATACCCTTTGACAGAGAAAGGTTTGACTAAATTAATACCTTCAATAGCCATATGAAATTTCTAATCCCACAGGTCAATGCACACCACGTAAAATTCTGCATGTCTGACTTTCTGTTGCCACAGAGAGATATTCTGGTGAGCAAAATTGCTAATTCTTTTCTTGTGCACTGTTTGCAAGTGCTGTTGAATTGGATGGCACTTCTAGCTAACAGGCGGAGCATTCGCTCTGTTGTGGTGCACTCATTTGGTGCTGTAGAAAGAATAAACAATGTATTCTCCTTTGGTGACAGTGAGGGACTCCCTATATTATAAAACAAGAAATGGTGCGGGAAAAGGCAACATGAAAAATCTGCTAAAAATGACTGAGTCACATAAGAGTATAGGATTTTAAAACATAGTGTTTAAAACATAGTTTAAACATAGGTTTTTTTAAAACATTTTTTAAACATAGTTTAAATAAACTATGTTTACTGTCTCCTTCAAACTGGTACTGAGGATTGTTGACATACAAAAGGAGCCATGATTTTTGTTTTTGGTAGCTGAGATAATCTGTTTCTAAGGGTTAGTGTATCCTTCAGTACTGGTACTACTAGATATATGTAGAGTATTAAAATACTGGAAGATGTTCACGGAAAGAGGAAACCTCTTAGCAGACCACTGACTGCATTTACTGGATGCAAATGATCAATGATAAAACTATAATTTCTGCAGATTTTGGAGATTTAAATTCCTTTGGTCAGAATGGTTTGTCACCGTGTTTCTCCTGACAGTACATGCAGGCAGTTTAACATTTTTCTAGCAGTAAAAACTGTCTCAGGTTTTTTTTTGTTGTTTTTTTTTTTTTGAGTACATGGTGCAGCAGCAGGGTGAGAATCCTTTGTGCTCAAGTTGTTATGCCTTTGATGTGCCAACGTGAGCTAACTTAATCCCTGGTGAACTAAAAGTAAGCTACATCAAGGTTACAAGGGGTAAGAGCCTGCATGTGAGAAGTTAACACAGGGTAGGTAGTCTGAAATCCCATGGTAACTTGTTGATGTTTTCATAACCAGTGTCAAAGGCTGCTTGATGGACCTAACAAAATAGCAAAGGTTCTCGACCTCTGCATACCACCAGGAAAATGCCAGTGACCGAAGGTACTGATGAAATCACAGCGGAGTACCCAGACTTTAAATGTGGTCAATAAGAAACTAGGAAACTGTCTGTATCCAGAGACACCTGGACACAAGCATCACAACCTACTGAGGAGGGAAGAGATGAGTGAGCACCATGCATGGCTTGTACAATCAGTTGGGACCAGAATTCTAGTGGCTCCCCCTGTGCTTCTGGCTGCTGTAGCAAGGGCACAGCTTCAGCAGCTGTGACGTGCATCAAAACACACCTTTCTGAGCTGTGCTACTGCAAGAAGACCCTTGCAAATCTACATTCTTATTCTTATTCTTATTCTTATTCTTATTGATAAAGCAGTGCATCTTCTACCATCTGTCAACAGCTGTAAGTGTTAAGGTGAAAAAGTAACAAAGTAACAGTGGCTTACCCATGAAATGAGATCCAGCCTACTATTTCAACACTGTAGAGTTTTGTACATGTGAATCGTCCAACACGTATGGATTTGGTTGCAATTTTTCATTAGTTTACTGTTTATATTGAGAAATATATATATATTTTTTAATACTTGTGCTGAAACACGTTGTTTCAACATGTGTGAAATGACTGCAACAATGCAGTCATTGATTTCCTTCTTCTGCAAACTTTTAAAATATATTATTTTCCAAGCCATTTTATTTATGTTACTAAGAATGGGAGAATACCTGTTTCAGTTTTTCCTTTGCTTAGTGTTTCACAGTGAAGTTTTTTTTTTTTCTTGAACATCATGAGACAAAATATAAAGTGAAAAGTTTTGTTAAAGTTTATTTGTCAAAATTTATTTTATAGTTACAAAAAACAAGGGAGGTATTAGTAATACTAAAAATATATTTTATTTAACTTTAAAGATTTATGTAACATCTTTGGATTCAGGATTTTGTTAAATACCTGAGAAAATGAATTTCAATTTTGGGAATAATGATAGTGCTTGAAAGAGGGACTCAAACAGTTTCCCTGGGTCTTTCTTTCTTTCTTTCTAGTTTTAATTCACATAAAGAGGTAAAGGAGAGAAAAATCACCAACAATATAGCAGCTCAGAGAGAGAGAGACTACAGGGAGGAAAGAACAACAGATAGACAATATAAACAATGGTGATAAAAGAAGACAATTGAAACATAAGCAGTTATGCTTTTGGAACTGTTCTGAGTCTGGCTGGGATTGAGTTAATTTCCTTCACAGCAGCCTGTAGGATGCTTTATTTTAGGTTCGTGACTGAATAGCAGCTGGTAACCACTGACTGCTGAACAGTGCTTGCACAGCCTCAAGGCTTTCTTTGTTTCTCACTCTGCCTCCAAGAGAGCAGGCTGGGGGTGAGCACAGTGGGTACAGCTGAACTTAGTTGACCAAAGGGGTATTCCATACCCTAGAATATCTTGCTCAACAGTAGAACTGTGGGGAATCTTTCCAGGGCAGTTGTTGCTTGGAGACAGGCAATTGCTCTGCTGGTGAGAGATTGCCTTTGCATCTCTTGTTTGTTTTTGCTATTTTATTTATTTATTTATTTACTTATTAAGTGTAACCTATTCCTTTGAAGTTTCACATAAAAGTAGAGAAGGTTGCTCTGTGAAGAACCCGAGAATGACAAAAAAACTTACACTGATAGGAAAACATTGATTAGTATACAAATGAAGTAGAGTAGGTATGCTACATTGGTGCCATGCAGATCACAGCACTACAGGATGTTTTCGCTCTGCTACAGGAATGGGCCTAAGGGTATTATCCCTGGTCTTAGACCAAGTGATGGGGAGTGGAGCTGGTCTACAATGCTGGAGACTGTAGAAGAGAGGGATCCTGTCCTAACCTTTGGCCCAGGAGGTTCCTATGTTTTTTGCTGGAAAGTATGCCACGAGTGGATTATCATGTGCCTTCTTTCTGAGTACATTTACTAACCATTCACTATGGGATTGAAAGGATACATACGCTGACCAGGAGTAACTAGTCATTATGTTATTCTACCTATCTCAGTACAGACATATCGACACATTAATATAAAGCAAGTGAGTACCGAAAAGGAACAAATATAGCTTCTGGTAAATGAGAATTATGGTTGTGATCAGAATACAGAGACAAAGAGATCTGAAGTGTTTCAGAGAAAAAAAAGAGCAGGTAAAGAAGGATAACATTACACATCAATCATATACTATCTCTAGAAGATAGGGACAGCAAAGACATATCTAAATGTTTTGGAAAGGCTGATGGATAGCTGGAGATCTGGTGCTGGAAGACCCAAGAACTGAAGGAACTTTTCTACTTTTGCCCTGCAGGATTAGATTTTTGACATAGATATCTTACTTTTAAATATTATCAGATAGGCAAATATTACCAGGTTTTTACATACCTGGTAAAGATTAAGAAAAAACTCATGTCAGAGAGTGTGGTAGAGGGGTGAGAATTTCCTAATCCATCTCTGTTTAAACCAGGTCTTGTCAGCTACCTAGAGACCAAAATCTGACACAATTTTCCTAAAATACTGGAATACTGAAATATATTTTATTGGTCTTAATTTTCACTTTTGTCAATATACCATTTAAGGTTTTGTTTGTTTGTTTGTTTGTTTGTTTTGTCCCCCCACCCCCACCCACCTTGGTCATGCACCTGTTGTTGCATTCCTACTTATCCTATATAACTAGGAAAAAGTCTCTCTTCAGGAGATCCAGAAATAGGTACTGCAAAACTAAGCTGTGCAACATTATCAAGAAACTCTTGGTTGAACTATAGTATGTTGGGACATTTGAGCTATTGGTATGAAGATAATTCTTATGAAGGCAACATAATATGACCAAAACAAAACAAAACAAAATCCAACAGTGTTGTTTACAAGACATTGGGTAACTAACCCATTTACTAAGGACACAATTGTTTGCTATCTAATAATCCCAGAGATTCAATCTTGACATGAAATAATGCAGAAGATATGAGCTGAGCTATCCATGTTATTAAACTGTCGATATCAGCCCGTCCCCCAGTAAGCAAGAACAGAAATATGGCAATACCTGTCCTGGATGTCATTAACACACCTCTCATACAGGGTGTATTCCTTCAAAAAGAAAAAAAAATCAGTTAGGAGTAAACTATAGGAAATGGTGGACTCAGCTATACTGATGATAGCAAAAAGTCATACTGGACATACAAGAAAGACTCATAAGTTTACAAAAGGTGTAAAAAGTGCCAGTGTTCAGAGAAAAGACATCAGCATTGCTGAGAAGTACTCAAGGGTAGATCTGGGTCTGTGCTTGATTGGCACTACAAAATGTCTACCTTAATGGGTCAGAAAGATACAAGGCATTGATGTAGATTGTAATTGATAATATAACAGCCCAATACCAGACATCTCATACAAAAGATAACTAAACCAGATAGGCTTTGTCATTCCCAGCAAAGATCCTTCAGCTTCTGACATTACATGCGGTGACTAATTGGAATGACAGAGAAGTAATTAGACATAAACTGAATGTGGCAAACCTTTCAGCAGATGAATAATATGGGAAAGGCAAAGTAACCCTCCCATGCAGAGCTCCTTTTCATCCTCAAAGGAACCAGAGAAAAAAATACCCAGAATCACAGCTCATGACGGAGTTTCCTGGGGCACAAGGCTCTTCAAAGAGAGGAGGCAGGAATCAGAAAAATGACAGAACAAAGTTGCCCATCACAGTGATGACTGGTGCAGATTCAGGACTGATCCTCAGACTCCTGCAAACAGCACAAAGAGGCTGGCATGGCATTAGGAGCATTTAAAAGGACAAGGCAGATGAGTCCCCTCTGTAAGCTTGGCAGCTGTGATCACGCTAGGCAGGTTCAGATCCCAACAACTTCCAACATGAGCCACAGCCTTTGATTGCTGCTGTGATGAAAGGCTGCAGGAACACAGTGGTTGATTTTCAACAGCTGATGGAGCCTTAAGAAGTGTATGTAGCCGTAAGCTGCTGCTACCTGTAGAGATGAGACTGGTAGTACTACAAACCCAAGACAGTGCAATACGTATACTATATATACTGCAGTGCTCCTGATCCTCAGCCTTATGTTCAGGGCATTAGACAACAAGAGCAGTAATACGCAGCTAGACACCTACCTGTTTTTTTTTTTAAAATGAAGTACTGCAGTGTGTGTGTGTGTCTGTGTGTGTGTGTCTGTGTGTGTGTGCGCGTGTACAATCAAAACCTTGTTCTGATTAGACCTGGGAAAACCAATGTCCACCTGGCTCCAGAAATGGTATCAGTGAAACTCCTGAATTATTTTAGCAGCAGGAGTTTCAAAACTCAGTGTGGCTGGCACCCTCTGAACCTGGAGCTCCTGCTGTACTTTTGAGCTCTGCTTGCTCTGGGGTGAAAATTGCAGAGCTCCCTTCACTGCAGCAAGCCAGAGATGACATTTGTTTTACAATGTTGAGTTATACTGCTGCTCAAGTTCTCTGACAAGCAAAAAGACAGAGATATCTTCAGTTTCATGAAATGCACTGGAGCTGTTAAAACTACTCAAAGTTTTGCTCTCGAGCACTGTGGTGGTTTTAATTGGGTGGGCAGCCGAGCTTCACCACAGTCAATCTATCACTCCCCCTCCTCAAAGGGAAAGGGGAGAAAATATGATGAAAAGGGCTCCAAGGTTGGGATAAGGATGGGGAGATGGCTCAACAATTATTGTGATGGGCAAAACAGACTCAATACAAGAAGATTAGTATGATTTTTGCCTATGATTAGCAGACCAGAACAGTGAGAAACCATGAGCAAACTAAAACCACATTCCCCCCATCCACCCTCTTCTACCTCCGCCCCCCAAGCAACACAGGGGAATGGGGGCTGTGGTCGGTCCCTAATGCTTCATCTCTGCCACTCCTTCACAGTCACTCTCTGCCCCTGCTCCACGCGGGGTCCCTCCCACGGGATGCCGTCCTTCCCGAACTGAGCCTGCGGGGGCTGCCCACAGGCAGCAGCTCTTCAAGACCTGCTCCCACACGGCTCCGTACCACGGGGTCCATCCCCCAGGAGCAAACTGCTCCAGCACGGGTCCCCCACGGGCGGCAGCTCCCCCCAGGCCCCCTGCTCCTGCGGGGGCTCCTCTCCACGGGCTGCAGCTCCGGCCCGGGGCCTGCTCCTGCGGGGGCTCTCCATGGGCCGCAGCCTCCTCCAGGCCACATCCACCTGCTCCACCGGGGGCTCCTCCACGGGCTGCAGCGTGGAGATCTGCTCCGTGTGGGACCCGTGGGCTGCAGGGGGACAGCCTGCTCCACCAGGGGCCTTTTCACAGGCCACAGGGGAACTTGTGCTCTGGTGCCTGAAGAACCTCCTCTCTCTCCTTCTTCACCGACCTTGGTGTCTGCAGGGCTGCTTCTCACTCCTCTCTCTCTCTCCCAGATACTGTTGAGCAGCAGGTTTTTTCCCCTTTTATTAAATACACTCTCCCAGAGGCACAAACAACATTGCTTATTGGCTCAGCTCTGGCCAGCAGCAGGGCCCTTATCTAACATGGGGCAGCTTCTGTATTCTTCTTCCAGAAGCCACCCCTGCAGGCCCCCCCACCAAAACCTTACCACGTAAACCCACTGCAAGCAGATAGCTCATCTTCCAAGGGAAGTTTCAAATCCCTGGGTACAATTTAACTAATATTTTGATGACCAGTATGAAGGTGGCTGTTAGTGCTTCACGGGTGACTGCTGGTGAAGATTAAACATTCCTCAATGCTTCAAGATGGCTCTTAATAGGTACTTTTAAGTAGTATTTGAGCTTTATTGTGGTGATGGTCCTTTGACATCTACTGCCCTCATAGAGGCGTGTTGCTGTCTCCTGCTGTTTCTATTAAGTGATCCATTGGCTTCCTAAAGCTTTTAAAACCTAAGCATGCCCACTGTGCAGTGGTTGCCTAGAAAGTTCACAAGCCCCATAAGGAAAATGAAACCAGTGATAATAAAGTGTTACGGAGTGCCACAGAGTGGAATACTGCAAATGTTTGTAGAAAAAAATCCTATTTAAGCTTTAAAAAAAAAATTTTTTTTTTTATTCCACTTCTGCTATACAGTATTTTTAGAATCACCTTTTCTTTCATTATGAGTAATTACTATTTGTGGAGCTCTGGAGACCTGCAATTAAAGTGTAAATTGTTATTTTATAAAAATTATTAAAAAATACTGTTTCTTCCCTTTCCAAATACTACCTATACATGATTATAGATCAAGGCAAATAATTAAAAATATTTTCCACAAATATGCATTTTTTTCAATTCAACTCAAGGCAAACTTAATTAACCAGTGTTCCTCCCCTTTCATGTTTGTTATTCATTAGAATTTTAACTTAATAAATGAAATGCTTGACAACAGTTTTATAACAAAGCATATTCTTGAAAAGCAAATGTTTGATTCTTATACATCACCATTCATGCCAGAAATGCGGAGAGAAACCTGGATTGCTTACATCTCTAGTGAACATCAGGGAAGTTTCATATGTTTTCATGTATGTATGTTACAAACACATAAATTGATCTTGATCATCAGAGATAACAGAACAGTCTAAAGCACCAGATAAAAATTTTAATAAAATTTATTTGGGGGCTGTGACTAATTTGATAATGCTTACATTTAGAAACAAACTCTTATGAACGTACCATCTATAAACTAGGAATAAGGCAATTATGATAGGACTGGAATGCTAATGTTATCCTTAAAAAGCAACTTACCAGGCTCCAACCAAAGACCAAAACGAACATTAGCTGCTGTAGGCCAGAAGAGATGTGACACTTGTATGTACTATATACTTGTCTGTGTTCTTCTGGTGTATGAAGCTGTGAAGGAGAGGAGACCACCAGTTGTGCAGGGAGCAGGAGATGGGGTCAAAAGTGCTGGTAATGTCAAGGGCTGCTGGTGATGCATGTCTGGGAAGGGGGGCAGATCAGGAGAAGGCATGGATAGAGAAGGCAGCTGGGGAATGAGGGATGGAAGGCTGGGGGAGGGAGTCCATGGGGAAAGTATATCTTTCATCCCACTCTAATGCTCATCAGTTTTGGTGTGTTAGTCTCCTGTTGCAATTGGTCACTGGGTAGCTTCAGAAACACAGAGTTGTGGTGAAAGCAGAAGTTCAAGGCCTGTAAATAACTCTTGGGAGCCAATATAATAGGCTCAAATAGGAAAGTTCAATGCTTTGTGCTATTTCCTGAATTTTATTTTATTTTATTTTTAACAAAAATAAGTAGGAAATTAACCTCTTTAATCTATGTTTATTGTTATACTAAGATGCAGAGCAATTTGGCCAAAAGCTGTAGAAATTCAGTATTATGAGTGCAAGTGCAGCTTTATGACAGTGCTTTGCAAGTGTTACTTCATTTACCTTTAAGTATCCTGTTTATGTTTTTTTCTCATTGGGTCTTCTGTTGCAGTCAGCATGAGGGTGTCTTGCTTTGCAGATGAGCAATGACTGTGCAAGGTAGCAGAGGAGGAAGGCAGTACTCACCCTCATATGGGGCAGAGGTGGGAAAGCACTTGCTGAACCAGACAGTAGATTACAGAAAAGAAAAGCCTTCCTAATGCGGCTGAATGGTATTTGAAAGTAATGGCAGCTGTTCCACCTCTGCCACTGATTTATTTGCTTTTACACTAGCCAATCAAACCGTGGTCTTTGGTAGGTGACAACATTTGATGGAGACCTTTCTATTTCTTTCCTTCTTTTTTTTTTCTTTTTTTTTTTTTTTTTAAGGTGGTACATAACATAATGCAAAACTATCTAAACATAAGGATTCAATTAACCACAAACAGGATACCTCAAATCAAAAAAATGTTTTGGTCTTAATATGTCTCTTTCTCTGTTTTCCATACCTAAAATGAGGATAACAATATCAATTTGGATATAGGTACTTTATAAAATACTGAAATGATATGCAAAGATTACCCTGGAGCGCATGTGATTACTAACACTAATATAATTTGTTCCTAAGAGGTAAGTTTCATGAAAAACTGATAAGAGAAAAATCTGTTTCCGCTGTCCATTGTAACCACCGAATGAGGCAGGGATCTTACAGAAGAAATGTCTATGATCAAATCAGATAATAATTTCATAATGTGCTTAAATGCTTGCAAAAAAAAAATGTTACCAGTGTTGAAGACTGATTTGAAAAAAAATCTTTATTCTATATGAACATGCAGAGTGTTGAAGTAGATTTATTTTGATCATTAGAGATGTGTCTTATTGCTCTTCTGGTGTTTTATTCAGAACAGGTTACAATATTAGTCTTCAAAAATTTTTCAGTGGCAGAATTCTTCAATTTTATCAGCTAAAATTACCAGGACTACATGCATCTGCTACCTCCCGTATGGGAAAATCAGACTAATAGCACTGTTTTTGACAAATATGCAATATCTTAAAATTCTTAATAACGCTAGAACAATTGTTTGTCCTAAGTTTATGTATCAAGTTGCAGAGAACATTTCAGCTCATGTTTAGATGGCAACTGTATTACGGGAAAGCTATGGTGGATCTTAATAAATGAAACTAATAGAATATTATATCCATGTGTAATAATAAATTCTACTGCAATAAACAGATATAGATATTTCTACTGTGAGTAAACATCAGATTTGACCTGACTGGGTATCAATCAGGTCAAAGATGAAGTAGCTTTTTGTTACTTCCAACACCAGAGATCTCATGAATGCTTTATTCACTGTGGCAAGAGGACAAATTGTCTCTGTGTGTTGTTAAATCAACTTTTTGTGTTTATGGTACAAAGCAAACTGACTGCTATACTAAGATGCTGGCTTGAAACAGCATTTATCTGGTGTAGAACTCTCTCCGGGTAGCAGCAGAGAAATACACATATTTACATATATCCTATCTGGGAAATGTATGCTTTTTGCATCTGGAAAGAAGCACATTGCTTCTCTGAATTGCTTGTAGCCAGGCCAGCTGCTGCACTTCAAGCTGCAGCTGATGCTGAGTCAAAGATAAGAATGAAAAAGTAATGCTCTTCCTTGCAAATCTCCCCACTTGTGCTGATCATTTTGCCTCTGTGTTGAGCAAAACATGACTCCCATAGTTCTTCATTGTTTTATGAGTTTATTTGTACTGCCATAGTGATGGATCTCAAAATCATGGACTCAGGCAGACTTCTAGGATAATGTAGGAACATATAGTTGAGTTAAATCAGTACTTTTGAAGGTATTTGTATAGAGGGACTGGTGAGGGATAGTTGTGATAATGGAGAAGTTCTCATATTATTATACTTGCATTGTCTGCTGATCTAAGCAACTCAAGACTGTAGAAATGTCATTGACACATGGATTGCTTCACATTTTGCTTATTTTATTATAGATCACGTAAGGGGGCATAATAAACTGAAAAATGAGTAAGTCATGGCAGGGTGTGTATGAGTAATATCGAATAGTGTGGCTGGCTTTGGGCTTGTTCAATTTTTCTTTTTTTTAGATTTAAAACTATATTTTCGCTCTCTTCATGCTACTAAAATGTGAAGCCAATACTGAAAGCTGACAGTGTAATTGATTATCCAGCAGAAAAAGAAGCTGTGTTGAGTAAGGCATCTTCTGCTCCTTTCTGGGAAGTACACCCAAAAATAAGGCCTGCAGTTCTGGTTCTTGCCAAACATTCCCATGGAAATGTGCTTTTCTGATTGATACTCTTAATACTCACCAATACACGTGTTTTGGAAATCTGACCCCTATGCTGCAGAAGACATATTTCTTATCAATCTCAAGGCCTCGGTGAACTCAGAGTGACAGGTAAGGAAATGGTCCTGTTTCTTAGGTTTATGCAGAGGACATCTGTCCTACATTGCCTTATAGAGTTCATCCTACCATTACTCCTTTTTCCTCCATCCTCCCTCCCTTTTCTGTTTACTTAGAAACAGCTTTTCAGAGCAGCCAGCTGCCATTTAACATGTATGTGAATGATAATGATAGTATGACCTTTACAGAAACTTGAATTACAAGAATATTTTATTTAAAATCTACAATTTCCACCATGCAGCCTCACTCACTAATCTCTGTGTGCCATGCTTTTGCCTTTGGGACCTTAGATATCATATATATTTTGCAAGGTGTTTTACTGGTTCATATATTCTATATTTAATTTGTTTTATTACATCTTTTCCATAAAAATTTTATTTCTTGAGTTAGAGTAGTGGATTCAAATCTTAGTCACTGAAGGCAATGAATACTTACATGAAATGGATACATTTTATTCCACAACATATCTACTACCAACAAACTTGACTTTGCTGAGGTTATGCATGGAACTAAATTTTTTTTTGGTAATTCACATATATATACACATATATTTAATATTCATATATATATATATATATACATACACATATTTAATCAAAAGGCATTGGTTTACCAGACTAAGTTTAAGGAGAAAGCATTACATTTTGCACATTTTTCATTTTTGCAAAAGTCACCAAGGAAAGAATAATTTTTATTTTCTCTCACATTACCTTTTAAATATGTTCTACACAAAACACCAGGAATTTGCCCTTCTCTCTTCTACAGAGACAAGCAGTTAGACAGCACAAATGTACAAATACCACTTCTTTGGAAACCCAGCTTTAAGTGGAATCAGTATTCTAGTTTAGAATGGGTTTTGTTCTGAAATTAAAGCATCTTATGTCATAAATTTTCTGAAAATTGAAAGCTTCAAACATTTCAAATATTTGTTTCTGAGATAATTTTCTAGAATATTTTGGGGGATTGTGATTGTCCTCCAGCAATTCTGAATGACAAAAAAAATCACACATTTCAAACCATCTTGGGACTGTCCTGTTTCTTCCTAAGCTATTGTCAGGAGAAACCATACAGAATTTCTGTTTTGTGCTAATTCTTATAGTGGCTTCAATACCAGCTTTCAAAGGTGGGATGACATGGAACTGTGTATTGTAAATACATTTGTTTGCCTAATGCTATTTTTTGTCTTGTAGCTTAATTGATTGTCATAAATTTAGACTTTGATGACTGTTACTGGCATTTCCCTCACTCTAGCCAACAATGAATGACTGTCCACCCACCAGTGGAGAGAGAACCACCCGCCACCAACGCCAGCAGCTCACAGGACAGAGCTTCCCTTCCAATGGAATTTTTTGATGTGTCACTTTCACATCTTTCTTGCTGTTACATAGTGGAAGAGCACAGCTTTCTGTTCCTAATTAGAGTATTTCTGTGGTATGATGATTTTGTAATTTTAAGGCCCTGAGATCACCCAACCTGCTCAAATCTCAGTGGAATACCAACGAGCTTTTGATCTGGTTGTAATTTTTTCAGTTGATGCAATATTCCTGATATATTTAAACTAATTCTAAATTCTAATTCTTTCTGATTAACTTATCCTTTGGTTATTGCTTCTTACTTTCTAGGGTGAGATTAGGTTATATGTTGAGACTGGATCTGTCTTTATCTTTCTACTTGGAGATCTGGAAACCTGGAGCATTTTCATGGACTCCTAGGAAGGCGTTATTGTTATATTAGGATTTTTTTTTTTTCCCCATGATTTACATTTACTGGATTTTGTTTTAAAAATGCTCGGTGTTACCTATTAGTTTCATAATGCCTATGGCAATCATTTCCTGTTCTGATTAAAAAAAAAAAAAAAGAAAAAGAAAAAAATCATGTTAATATTTTTTCAACAATTTTATAATCTTTCTTCACTTGTCTCAGCATTTATGGATATCAGTTTTAATCAAGCGTCACCCAGAATTGCAATAGTATGATCTCTCTTGCATCCTTTACTCTGATGGATTCCAAAATGAAGATTCCAAGCAGGAATGAGAAACAATATGCATATTATTATATGCATATAATATTTCTTGACACTGTTTAACTATTTGCAGCAGAAGGGAAAGGGGAAGCCATGCTCATACAAACTACTTCAAGACCTTAAGGTAATATTCAGAAGATTTGTACTTTGCAACTGCAAATTTCCATAGAAATGTTCAGGAAGAAACAGTAATCTGAGTTGCCTTGGATTTACGAGAATTTTGATAGCTAAGACCTCTGCAGGATGCTGGGCCTGTATCCAAGTCCTGAGAGCCAATTCTATGCTAAATAACTTGTGCTTACTGTAAGATTTCAACAGCTTTGGGGGTTATGCCAGGTTGGTCTTAAGAGGTGTGCTGTAAATAAGCACTTGCATGAAACTGAGAGAAAATAATATTCAGTATTCTGTTGTTTTCCACTGTATTGTGCTTATAAGGCAAAAGTGTCAGTGCTGCAGGGGTGGCCTCTGTGAGCAGAGCCCAGTAGCTACCCCATGTCAGATCAGAGCCAGCCGGCTCCAAAAGGGACCCGCTGCTGGCCAGAGCTGAGCCATGAGTGACACTGGTTGGGTCTCTAAGATAGCAGATTGAAGAAAAACAAACAAACAAACAAAAAGAAAGAAAAAAAATTAAAAAAAGAAAAAAAACTGCTGCAAATCAGCAGCTGGGAGAGAGGAGTGAGAAGCAGCCCTGCAGCGCCCAAGGGCAGTGCAGCAGGAGGGCAGGAGGTGCTCCAGGCAGGCAGCAGCAGTTCCCCTGCGGCCTGTGGAGAGGCCCCTGGTGGAGCAGGCTGTCCCCCTGCAGCCCACGGGTCCCACACGGAGCAGATCTCCACGCTGCAGCCCGTGGAGGAGCCCCCGGTGGAGCAGGTGGATGTGGCCTGGAGGAGGCTGCGGCCCATGGAGAGCCCCCGCAGGAGCAGGCCCCGGGCCGGAGCTGCAGCCCGTGGAGAGGAGCCCACGCAGGAGCAGGGGTCTGGGGGGAGCTGCCGCCCGTGGGGGACCCGTGCTGGAGCAGTTTGCTCCTGGGGGACGGACCCCGTGGTACGGAGCCGTGTGGGAGCAGTTCTTGAAGAGCTGCTGCCTGTGGGCAGCCCCCGCAGGCTCAGTTCGGGAAGGACGGCATCCCGTGGGAGGGACCCCGCGTGGAGCAGGGGCAGGGAGTGACTGTGAAGGAGCAGTGGAGATGAATCGCCAAGGAACTGGAGCCCCCATTCCCTGTTCCTCTGCACTGCTTGGGGGGAGAATGTAGAAGAGAGTGGGGGGAAGTTGTTCTTAGTTTGCTTCTAGTTTCTCACTTCTGTAGTCTGTTAGCGGTTGGCAATAAATTAATCTCCCTATGTGGAATCTGTTTTTGTCTGTGACAGTAATTGATAAGTGATCTCCCTGTCCTTACATCCACCCATGAGCTTTATTTTCTTTCTTTTTTTTTTTTTTTTTTTAAATTGTATTTTATCTCCCTGTCCTTCTGAGAAGGGGGAGTCTGAGAGCAGAGTGGTGGATCTTAGCATCCCATTGGTGTGAAACCACCACACCTTTTTCTATTTTTAATAGGACAAACCCCACAGAGAAGAGTTAGTCAAGCACAGGCACCACCCACCCCATGCTTTAAAAAGCTGGTTGAAGATGCTGCTATTTAAGACCCCAGAAGTTTACAGCCTGTGTAAAGACAGCTGTGCCCTGGAGAAGCCCTGCTGATGAATCACTTGCTGAATATATCTTGTGTGGTTTCAAAGCACTTTGGGATCCTTTGTGAAAAGTGTTATTACATAAGGACAAATATACCTCTGAGGCTTATGGCAGAAATTCTGGCTGCGCTCCACCTTGCAGTGCTGCTGGCAGACATCACCACAGCTTGTATCTGCTGACACCAGAAGAATCCAACCACTAAAAGCATGTCAGACTCAAAAAGCTTTCTGCTAATTTATGTTCCTTCCGGTAGCTGACTGCTAAGAAAGAAAGTTAATGACCAAATCTCATCCACACTGATGTGGTCACTGCTGAGTTGGCCTCTTTTTACCTGCCTTTGGCAGATTTGCTGTATGAACCAAGGCAGAGGGTAGAGAGAGAATCACTGTGACCGTATGTCACAGAGGGCAAATGAACTAAATAAACAAACTTCTCTTTTCTTGGACACACAAAAGTTTGAACCCCTCATGCAGACTGAACAACACATCCCATATTTTACACTTAAATTGGCAAGGAAGGGATTGCAGAATCTTTTAGCTGGGATAACTGAGTGAGCAGTCATAGACTAAGCTATTAAAGCTGGTGTGAAGATGCTCTTGGGGATTTGCAACTTAGGAAACCTGACTAGAGTTTTTTTTTTTTAAACCTTGCCAGAGAAACTAGTCATGAGAGTCTCAGTGTTTTCAAGAGTGCTGGAGGCAGTCTGTTAAATTGATTTGGACTGACAAAAGCATACAGAATGAGGAAGCTCTGTCTCAAAAATCTGTGTAATTAGGTTGTACTTCAGGCATCAAAGTTAAATGTAATGATGACCAGGAGTTTCTGCTAATGAAATGAATATTCTTTCAGTTTTGTAGGTTCCTTGTTAATGCTACCAAACTGCAATTGTTAAAATTATTTTTAATTAAGTTGTACACATGGTTTTTGAAAAGGACTTATGAACTAGTAGTTCACTTTGCCAGTATAGCCACTACAGTTCTGTGGTTAAGCTTCCAGCCCTGTTTTCATTATAAATTAATTATACAATTTCCCAGCCCAATCAGCTAATTTGTAAGTGAGCCATTGAGTTTAGGACTGCTTGATGGTTTCAGCAATCACTATCCATATGAAGGCAGGCTAGCACTCACTGGATTGCTTTCCCATGGAGTAAACACTGTCCTTGAGTCACTCACTAAATCTGAAAGAGGCAGAATTGAGAAGCAATCCTCTCAATATCTGACAGCCTAATTGCTAGACCATCCTTCCTGTCTCATTCTGGTATTTATGCATCTTTATCCTCCTTTCAGGGAAACAGATTGTGGAACAACTATCTGCAGACATTGCAGACGTGCAAAAATATAAATCGTTATTCTTTTTTTTTTTTTTTAATTTTATTTTATTATTACATGCTTAGATATTTTAGCTGTAACAAAAGGCTAAACTTTTAAGGTTACAAATAGAAAAATCACTGGTTTGAGTGTTGTGTGACCAGTGTTGTCAGCCACAGAGGTTTGGATTTCTTTCTTTCTTTCCTAAACTCCTATTGTCCTTTAACAGAGGTTTTTGGTTTTATAATAATGGAGTGTAGAAAAAGAGGCTCAAAAATATATTAGGTATCTCAGTCCTTAGTGCTCTGTCACTATATATGGGCTTCAGATATATGCGCTACATAGATGCAGTATTAGATAGAAATAATGACGGTATAACATTATGGAACTAGGTTATGAATATATTAGGGAATTAATGCTAATAAGTGAAGTCTTTGACCAATGTTATCTGCTCTACACTCACCAGCAGCACATTATACCAGCATTTAAATTCCTGTTCAGTGTAACTGTTGAAGCACATCTGCAGTAGCCCCTTCTGATCATCCCCTTTGGTGGGAGAAAAGCATCCTGCCTTCACTGAGGCCAGGGAGGGTGGAGCTTCAGCCAGTGCTTGTAGAGTCCCTTGAACCAGAGAAGTCTTTAGTGCTCTTGCTCAGCTTTTCCTGCAGAGTTAGTGGGGGGGGGGGGGGGGGGGGCTCCTTAGCCAGGTGTCAAGAGCTTCCTACTTGCATTCAGTCCCCTCAGCTGCATACACTGCTTAATCATTGTTGATCCTCTTTCAAAATTCTCTGTTTCTTCCTACTTATGAAAGTTGAGATTTAACTTTAAAAATCTCATAATATATTAATTCCTTGGCAGATCTGTCAGTTCCAAGTCCTTGATATCCAAAGGCTTCTGCAGCTTTGAGCCCTTGCAGCAAGAGAGCCAGCGGCCCTGGAAGTCCTCTTTCCTGCCAGAAAATTGAATTTTCTACCCCTTTCCCTGGATCCTCTCCTGGGGAGGGTGGGGGGAATAACATTTCAGTAAACCATTAAACATTATCTATGTCTTTCTACTCCCCAGAATATCTCCATTGAGATCTTTTGAAATCTTTTCTGCAGCTTTGCTACTTCAGTAACCCTGCCACAGAAACTTACCGAAAACAGAGAGATCTTTTCAAGGGCGTTTAAAGTAGCTGATGTAACCACCATTTGCATTCACCATATGAATGTGTTTGGCCTCCTCTAAGCTGAAAGGCATCAAATATACTTGCAGAAATCAGCAGATAGTGCTTAAGAAGAGATGAGTTAGAAAGAGGAAAAGGGCAGAAGAGTGACCTCATTATAGTATTAGTTATTTATGATGAGATACAACTACTGAGCTGTCAGTTACTGTCAATTCAGATTCAATTTACCGGGGTCCAATGAAAAACCCAAATAGTTCTTGGGCTGTTGGAAAAGGCATATGTGCAGTTGTGGAATCAAATGTTTTTCAGAGATTTAACATTATTTGTAAGGAAACAATTGAAACTGGAAAATTGGAAATTGAAATTGGAAATCAGAAAAATGTTAGCCTTTCCCTTGCTATGAGTCAGTGAGGCGGGACACTTTAGGTTAGACTCAGAGAAACATTTAAAGGTACAACAGGTATGTAAGCATATGAAGCTTTCATTATAGGCATTTTAAAATAAAATTGATTGTATGATTCATCAGCACAATGTGCCCTAGCTGTTGGTATTATGAGTAGGGTGTCTGGATTTAAAAATTAAATATTTATAGAGTTCAAAACTGATTTAAAGCAGTCATATGATGTTCTCAGTCTGATACTTGATGTGGAAAGACGTGTAAATTTTTTACAGTATCTAAATGTCTAAAGATGTAGCTGCATGTCTCAGATTTTAGGTGTCATCAGAACTGACGGAATAAGAACCCAGAACAAAATCAGACTTAGTTACCTTTTTGCTTTCAAAAATTTTAATACATGCCTCAGATTTTTTGGTATCTAAATATGTATGAGAGTATGGCTTACAACTTCACACTGGAAAACAGATAACTGAGAACATCTCTTTAGATGATGATTGAGGTTTGCTATGTTGTTTAGCATTGTTCTCCTGGTAAGTGGGGAAAAACAATAACAACAAAACCTTGTTACCTAAGTCAGTAACACAGAGAGGAACTTGTAAGGATAATAGCTGGTTTGGCTAATCTATCTTATACACTTGGTACTGTGTTAGTGACTTCACAGATGCACCATCCCCAGTAGCGACAGTTGTCTAGAGAAAAAAAATGTAAATGTTGATCATTTTAGTCCTAATGAGCTTAAATTGAAGGATGTTACCCAGTGGCTGAAGAACATGCACATTTAGAAATCAGGTTCAAATGACTCCTCAAGTGTCCAAAAACCAGGGGTCTTCATGGATGAAGAATCTCTTAATGTTTATAAGGTTACAGACCTTGGTTAATGTTTTATATTTTGAATAAAACCTGCAATGTGTGCTTAAACCTGTCTCAAGCTCTCCTTGAATTTTGTGAAGTTCTTGTAGCAGCTCTAACTACTTTGCATCTCCATAATGAATGCTTTTCCGTACCCTTTGGCAGCCTGAACTTGGAGGGAGTTCTCTCTTTTCTGTTTTGATTCCTCTATTTTGCAATATATTTCTGGTCATAACTTGTTTGAAGACAGCATGCCAGTTGAAGTTGTGTGGCTGAAAGCTCGGAATATGTCAGTCCTTGCTATGTATAATGATGGAAGAGCTCAGATGGTGCTGATACAGGGTTCAGGGCATCATGCCTGCATTGTGAATCACATGCTGGTGTTGCTACAATCTGACAGGCAGCTTTTGGAAGAGCTGACTAAGGGGAGCACATGTACATTAGAGGAAGAAGTAAATAAACAAATGTGTGGCAAGGCAGGGTTTTGTATACAACTCTCTGGAGAAGGCAAGTAGCTGGAATACAGTGGGAATTCATATCTGTTTCTAGAGAGCAGTACAGAGATGTGTCTGTGGACCCTCCTCAGTAAAAGTAGCTTAGGAGGCTCCTTGGTAATGCTGGTGAATGCTGGGACTGGAGCACTGCTATAGGGGAGCTGTCCCTGACACTGCCCAGTCCAACTAAGTCATGCTTATACCATTACCAGAGTCTTGAAGTTTGGAAATTTGGGACTCGGGACTATTCTGCGCCAGACTTCTTGCAACCACAAACAAGAATGATCTACACTTGCCGAGGCGATCGGCTCTGGGGCAGATGCGTTCTGCAGCGGAGCAGGGGATTAAGACAGGCAGGGCTTTTTTTTCGGCATCGAGGCCACTCGAAGCAGCCGAGGGAGCTGCCAGGACCCGGCAGCCCTCACGAGGGAGGCTGACGAGGCGTAGGCGGAGGCAGCAGCGCCCCTCTACCCTGACGTTCAAAAGCAGCCCCTAGGGAGCGTGGCGACCAGGGCGGGCAAACAGGGCGTGGTGCGTCAGAAGGTTGGGGCACAGCAGTTTGTGCAGCAGTTCACGCAGGCAGGGCGAGCAGGGGGTCCCCTCGCCGCTCTTTTGCAGTGGTCTTTCCCTTTGGTACTTGTAACCTGCCTGCGAGGAACCTGGCCATGGTATCAACCAGGCAGAAAACCATGGCCTCCGCATCTCTTGCGGCCTCTCCAGCCGCAGTCACCGATGTGGCTACTCAGACGGAGGGCTTGGGGAAACACGCAGCCATCCAGGTCTTGGGCTGCAGGGTGTGCCCGAGTCTGGTGTTGGTATCTGACAGCAGCAGCGAGGGGTATGCCCCTCACTGGGCAGGTGTGCCCAGGTTGAAGAGCTGCTCAGCCAGGTAGCAGAGCTTTGGGAGGAGGTGAGTAGGCTCAGGAGCATCAGGGAGTCAGAGAGGGAAATTGACTGGTGGAGGTGTACTCTACCCTCTCTGAGACAGACTCACGAGCCTGCCATAGCACAAATGTCTCCTGCTACGCAGAAGACAAAAGTTCCCTCATCCCTCCAGGCAGTAGGAGGAGACCTAGGCCAAGGGGGGGAATGGAGACAGGTTCCTGTTTGGGGTGGTAGGCAAGCCCTGTCCCTGCCCACCTCACCTTCCCATCTACCCTTATATAAGAGGAATGAGGGTCTAGAACACGACAGTCAGAACAACGAAGTAGACGAAAGCCCATCCCAGTTGGAGAGGGTGCCTAAGGCAAGGCAACCTACCCCTCGCATTGCTACATCAACTGTCAAAAAACGAAAGAAGGGCTATTGTCATGGGGGACTCCCTTTTGAAAGGGACAGAGGGCCCAATATGCTGACCGGACCCAACCCACATGGAAGTCTGTTGCCTCCCTGGGGCTTGGGTGAGAGACTTCACTAAGAAAGTCAAGTGCCTGGTACGGCCCACCGACTACTACCCACTACTGGTCTTTCAGGCTGGTAATGACGAGGTAGCAACGAGAAGTCCGAGAATGATCAAAAGGGACTTTAGGGCTTTGGGGTGACTACTTAAAGGATCAGGGGCGCAGGTTGTGTTTGCGTCTGTCCTTCCAATAGGGGGGATCAATGCTGACAAGCAGACTCATCACATTAACACGTGGCTTCGGGACTGGTGCAACCAGCAGAATTTCGGGATTTTTGATCACGGGAAGGTCTACGTGACACCGGGCCTGCTGGCACCAGATGGGATGCGCCTCTCTCAGAGAGAGGTGAGGATTTTTGCTCAGAAGTTGACAGGGCTGATAGATAGGGCTTTAAACTAGAGTCGAAGGGGGAAGGGGATAAAACCAGGCACACTGGTGATGAGCTAAGGGATGGTGTGCTAGAATCAAAGGGACTGTGTGCTAGTGAGGCCCTTTGGTTGGCTACACAAGGTGCTGCGTGTAAGGGAGGCGCCTTTGAAGTGCTTCTACACAAACACACGCAGTATGAGGAATAAAATGGATGAGCTAGAAGTCTTGGCCCAGTCCCACAGCTACGACATCATCGGCATAAGCAAAACCTGGTGGGATGAGTCCTGTGGCTGGTGTGTTGCAATAGGTGGTTACAGGCTCTTCAAGAGGGGCAGGCAGGGTAGGCGAGGTGGCGGGGTGGCAATGTATGTGAAGCATGGGCTGGACTGTGTGGAACTTCAAGTTGGTGATGGCAAAGTTGAGAGCCTCTGGGTAAGGATTAAAGGATGAACAAATAAAGGGGATGTCGCTGTGGGAGTCTATTACAGACCACCTGGCCAGGATGATAACACCGATGAATTATTCTTTGCAGAACTAAGAGATGCCTCGAGATGAACTCCCCTTGTCCTTATGGGGGATTTCAACTTGCCAGACGCCAACTGGGATCACCACACAGCTGACACGAGCAAGTCCAGGAGGTTCATAAAGCGCCTAGATGATAACTTCTTGGTGCAGGTGCTAAGAGAGCCAACTAGGAAAGGTGCCCTCCTAGATCTGTTGCTGGAGAACAGAGAGGGTCTTGTGGGAGATGTGGCAATTGGCGGCCGTCTCGGTCATGGTGACCATGAAGTGGTTGAGTTTAGAATTTATGGTGACAGAAGGAAAACTGTCACCAAAACTTTAGCCCTGGATATGGGGAAAGCAGACTTCAGGCTGCTCAGGGAACTAGTCAGCAAGGTCCCTTGGGAAACTGTTTTTGAAGGCATTGGCATCTATCAGCACTGGTCAATCTTTAAGCACAGCCTACTAAAAGCACAAGATCAGGCGATTCCAAAATATTGGAAGTTAGGCAAGCAGGGCAGAAGGCTGGCCTGGCAGACCAGGGATCTTCTACTGGAGCTTAGGCGAAAAGAAAGTGTACGGCTGCTGGAAGGAAGGTCAGGCGATGAGGAAGGAATACAGTGTTTGTAGGGAGAAAATTCGTGTGGCCAAAGCCCAACTAGAGTTGAAGCTGGCCATGTCTGTGGGAGACAATAGAAAAGGTTTTTTTAGATATGTGAACAGAAAAAGGAGAACCAAAGAAAACATAGGTCCGCTACTAGATGGGGAAGGTCTCCTCACAAACAATGACATAGGCAAAGCACAGACGTTTAACGCCATCTTCGCTTCTGTCTTCAACACTGATGATGGGCTTCGGGACCCAGGGTACCCTGAGCTGGAGGACCATGACGGTGGGAATGACAAACTCCCAGCCGACCCTGAATGTGTGCGGGATTTGCTGCTCCACCTGGATCCATACAAGTCCATGGGTCCGGATGGGATTCATCCCAGGGTGCCTAAAGAGCTGGCTGACGTCATTGCGGGACCTCTCTCAATTATTTTTCAACGATCTTGGGAATCTGGAGAGGTCCCATTGGACTGGAAGCTGGCAAATGTTGCACCAATTTTCAAGAAGGGTGAGAAAGAAGACCCTAGCAATTACAAGCCTGTCAGTCTCACATCAGTCCCTGGTAAAATTATGGAGAGGATGATCCTTGAAGTTATTGAAGCACACCTGGGGGACAATGCAGTCATTGGTCCCAGCCAACATGGGTTCATGAGGGGTAGGTCCTGTCTAACAAAATTGATTTCTTTTTATGATAAGATCACCCATCTAGTCCATCAAGGGAAACCAGCTGATTGGATCTTTTTGGACTTCAGCAAAACTGGTGACACGGTTTCCCATAGGATCCTACTGGACAAAATGTCCAGCATACAGCTAAACAAAAACATCATACGATGGGTGAGCAATTGGCTGACGGACAGGGCTCAAAGGGTTGTGGTAAATGGGGCCACATCTGGCTGGAGGATGGTCACTAGTGGGGTTCCTCAAGGCTCCATTTTAGGGCCAGTCCTCTTCAATGTTTTTATAAACGATTTGGATGTAGGACTAGAAAGTGTTTTGAGCAAATCTGCCAACGACACCAAACTTGGAGGAGTTGTGGACTCAGATGAGGGTGGAAAGGCTTTGCAGAGAGATCTGGACAGATCGGAGAGCTGGGTGATCACCAACCGCATGAAGTTTAACAAAAGCAAGTGCTGGGTCCTGCACCTGGGACGGGGCAACCCTGGCTATACGTACAGACCGGGCGACGAGACGCTGGAGAGCAGCCCCGCAGAGAGGGATCTGGGGGTTGCGGTTGACAGCAAGTTGAATATGAGCCAGCAGTGTGCCCTGGCAGCCAGGAGAGCCAACCGTATCCTGGGGTGCATCAAGCACGGCATCGCTAGTCGGTCGAGGGAAGGGATTGTCCCGCTCTACTCTGCGCTGGTGAGGCCTCACTTCGAGTACTGTGTGCAGTTCTGGGCACCACAGTACAAAAAGGACATGAAACTGTTGGAGAGTGTCCAGAGGAGGGCGACAAAGATGGTGAAGGGTCTAGAGGGGAAGACATATGAGGAGCAGCTGAGGTCAGTTGGCCTGTTCAGCCAGGAGAAGAGGAGGCTGAGGGGGGACCTCATCACAGTCTACAACTTCCTCGCGAGGGGCAGTGGAGAGGCAGGTGACCTATTCTCCGTTATCACCAGTGACAGGACCCGCAGGAACAGTGTTAAGCTGAGGCAGGGGAAGTTTAGGCTGGACATCAAGAAGAGGTTCTTCACTGAGAGGGTGGTCGCACACTGGAACAGGCTCCCCGGGGAAGTAGTCACTGCACCAAGTCTGTCTGAATTTAAGAAGAGATTGGACTGTGCACTTAGTCACATGGTCTAAAATTTTGGGTAGACCTGCGCGGTGCCAGTTGGACTTGACGATCCTTATGGGTCCCTTCCAACTCGGGATATTCTATGATTCTATGATTCTGTGATTCTACACTGGCAGAACAAGGGGGACAAGTTGCTTTATACAAAGGCCAGACATTGAAATGATTTCATAAATTCATAATTAAAGAGAAATTGCAGAAGCCCTGTATAAGGCAGAAGAAAATATCTTCTCTGATTAAAGTAGGGTTTGTATTTATTAAAGAAAAAGAGGGAGATATAATGAATGTTCACATTTAATCTCTGGGTGTCAAAAAGGCACATGAGTAAGGCAGTGTCACAGCAGTGTGTTTGTATTCAGAAACAAACAAAAATACTGGCTGTATGTGAAACTGCTGCATTTGCTCATGCCATGACTGACTGCACACGTAGTGTTGAGTGGATGTGTGCATTCAGTGCTTCAGCAGACCAAGTGTCTGTGCTTTGGAGAACTTGCTGTGCAAGTTAATTGAAATTTGAAGTCTGTATTAACTGCTTCATTTTCTATGGTAGCTACTGAACGAAGCTTTTATTGCCTCCTGTGAATTGAGAGGAAAAAAAGGATACTTCTCTGATCTAATTCAGAATCTTTTATAAATGTCAAACACTGCATTATTGCAAGGGATAATTCTTTGTTTGTCCACGAGTGTAATATGTGTCTATACTGCAACAGACTTATTAATCACATTTTCAGATAGCCTGGTCTCTCTTCACCCCTTCTCTCCAGTCTTCAATTACTAGTTCAAACACTAAGAATGCTTCTGCTTACTAATTCCTTAAAGGTTATTGATAGCATTAACCAAAAAATGGAATGCTACAAAAAACTGGGGATGAATATTAGGAAGATTAAGATACTGACTAATATGCCAACCTTGATTGATAGGTTTACTGAGTATGAACTGTACCTTTCAGAATTTCACCTCACCTTGTTTTCTCAAACAATGAGAAAACTGCTTAGAGTCTTTAATCAGCCATCCTCTTTCTCCAGAAACAGAGGGATGTTTTCACTGATGTTTATTCCAAATGGCTGGAAATACTAGAAACTGATTCAGGAGTGATCTTTAACCTTTTGTTGTTACTTGTGAATACTGGAAGCCTAATATGTTATTTTCGTGATGGTACAAAGCAGGGAGGGAACAAGGAGAAACAACTTCCTAGCTCTACCAAAGCAAAGTCTCTGTGGAGTCTAAAGCTAGAAGGCAGACGGCTGCTGTAGAGAGCTGAAGGTCACTGGTGAGAAATACCTCCACAGGAGTCTCAGCCTGTTTATCTGAGACGTGCAGTGAACATGCTGAAGGGTCCAAATGTTTTTCTGAGCTTGCTTTGCTGTTTGTTTCTTCCTGCCACTAGGAATTTGGGTGAGCTGTTGGCATGAGCATCAGCACAGCCCAAGTCCTGTGATCTAGCTTTAGCTTGAGAGCTACACTTGAATTGATAAATAGTCCCAGGTTATAATAGCTCTGTATGAAGAGCTTCCCTACCTACTCCACTTATCTCAGAGTTTAGGAGAAGCACATCCCAGGGGAGAAAAATAGGTGAACCAGACTAGCCTCTGTGAATGGTGTGGCTTTTTTGTGCTGCTTATATTCTGGAATATTAAACTGGTCCTTAAAGATGTTCTGTAGCAGACAGAAGAGGTCAGCTTTATTGCAAATATAATTCATGGCAGAGATATCATGAGCACACAGAGAAAATGTCAGATTAGATATATCTGCTGCAGCTTCAGTGTGACGGGGTAAGAAATAACCTCAGATTTGAGGTTCTTTCGTTAGCTAGCAGCTTAAAGCAATTTATATCATGTTTAGGCCCAGATACCTGCTGTTTTAAGGAATAGGTGATTCACAAAATGTGGTAGATGTCCTAGATGTGAAAAATCCCTCCCTTATCTCATTGTTCACATTTAGTGATGAGGCACCAGCAGCTGTAGATTCCCCTTGCTTTTCACCAGAGACATAGCATAGCTAAAAAGGACTGCTGGTATGCGTATGCTGCATAAGAGCTAAGAACTCAGAAGGGAGGAGCTACCTAATGAAAAGAGATGTGCACTCACAAAAATGTTGTTTCCCTCTGCAAATGTCACCTCCTCAATATTTAGTTCCTGGTGGGTCTATTTATTACACTCCAGTCATGTTCACTACAATTTAATACACCCCAGTCATGTTCATTCAAATGTTTTTGTTGGCATTACAGGTAGAAAGGTTTGAAAAGCACAAATGACATTAGCAGCAAGGAGGATGGAAAGGTGATTTGACCATTGGTATAAAGGACTGTCAGCAAAAGGAAAAAAAAGTTGGAATGTTTATCACATTAAATCTTAAAACCACCCTTTTAATATTGCAACTAAACCCCTGTTATATTATTCAGGTAAAGTAAATTTTCATGTTGGAACTATGTTAATTATTTTGCTACCTTCTTTGTATGACTAACAATAAAGGTTTTAATTACAGTATCTCATGCTCTTACTTGCACAGGATCCATGCGCTATTTATTTGGGCTGTATTAAACACATGGGCACATTTCTGGGAATATTTTAGATAAAATGAAAGCATTTGTTTCCAATATGTACTCTCTAGAAATCATGAAAGAATAAAAATAGCAGATCATAGAGGAGGTGCATATTTTAAAGGTGCAGGGGAGGAATTCTGTGTAATGAAAAGAGCTCCATGTCATTTGCCTGAGCCTGATGCTGTTCCATTTACAGCAGCTCTCCCTACGCTAAGGCAGCTCTAAGGTAGATACAAGTCCCAGAGTGGCTGACAAAACAAACTATGTGCAATTACAGGGAATTGTGGCAGAGACATTCCTGTTTGTTTAGGCAATCCATTTTACCCATGGGGACCCTACCACGAAGGTCCCCAGTTCCCCATCATGATGCTGCTATGTCTTACAGCCCATAAAATATTTTTGCTCCCTGCTTCCTTAGCTTTGCAATCTCACCTGCAAGGCCATGTTCAATTTGCTTTTTGTGACCCCTCCTTTCTTTATTATACATTTCAGCTTGTTAAAAGATGCATTGAACAATTTCCAATTTCCTTGTGCAGCAACAATCTGTTTTTTTTCTTTCTTTTTTTTTTTCCCTCCTCCTGATTACATTGATATAATTCTGAAAGAAACGAATTGACTTCAATAGAATTAATTCAGAATTACACCACTTTAATTGTGATAACAATTTGGAGGAATCATAGGATATCCTGATTTGGAAGGAACCCAAAAGGATCATCAAGTCCCCTCCTGGGCCTCCAAAAGACCACCCAAAAAATCACCTTGTGTCTGAGAGCATTGTCCAAATGCTTCTTGAACTCCAGCAGCTTGGTGCCATGACCACTGCCCTGGGGAGCCTGTCCCAGTGCCTGACCACCCTCTGGGTGAAGAACCTTTCCCTAACACCCAGCCTGACCCTCCCCTGTCCCAGCTCCATGCTGTGCCCTTGGGTTCTGTCTCTGCTTACCAGAGAGAAGAGTTCAGAAAAGGAAGAAAGGGCTATACAAAATCTTATCTTCCTTTTTTAATTAGCTTTCATGGTAGATGAAGAGCAAATAAGACAAGATAATGGCATATTGTCATATAATTTATAACTGTCTTTCATAATATAAAACATGTAACCTGGCAGTATTCATTTAGAAAATGAATTCCCTGTCCCCAGCCTTCTTTCTTCAAATGCATCTTCGTGAAAGCACAGAGAATAAAGGGACCAGAGTCAAGGCTCTTCCTGGACCATTTATGCAAAGTTTAACCCCATGTTTTGATAGGCAATACATGTTTATGTATATTTAGAAGCCCAAATGCTTAATGGTTTTAAAGATATGGAAACATGGTGATATAATCTTAAGGGTCATTTTTCTAGAGTTTTTATTTATTTATGGTTTTTGTTGTTGTAGTTTTAATTTAGATGTTTTTAATGACTGTTGTCTTTCCCAGGATTCTCACTTTGAAGACTGATTGGCAATACTCTCTGGTGTATACAACATATGTTAATCCTTTTGTTTATGAAGTTAAATGCAATTACAGACACTGCCAGTCACATACTCTGTCAGCTCTTCCGTGGCATTTATCCACATGGGTGAATAAGTGTCATTCAAAACACAATACAAATTAGTTGTCTCTCCTGGTGAGAAAAGAGTAGACTGACAATTTCCTGCAGCATTTATTAATTTGTAGATACTGCATGGTGCACTACTTTATGCAAGCAATCTGCTGATAGATTTTTTAAGAAAAGTTTTATGATGGTCATTCTTAACTCTGCTGTCTTTGAAAAACTTATAAATTAATGAAAACTTTTTTTTTTCTTGTGATTTAGTAGTACTGAAAGTATTCCAGAAAATAAAATAAAATAAAAAAGCCAAGGTATGTTAAAAGCAAATGTTTTCTGCAATGCTTTCCAGTTAAGTACCATCTTGTAATTTATCCAGAAACATTATTTATGAATATGGTTTTTTAGCCATACAATGGTGCACACACCAAGTAAGAGGGATTACACAACAGACGTGTAACAGAGCAAGATTAAACAGACTGACAAAAAACAGAATGCCTACAGCATCTCATGGATGAAAAATGGAGTCTTAAACTGTGTATGTGAAGGAAAAAAAATAAGTTAAAAATATTCAGTAATTCTGAGGTATGTGATTAGATTGCTCAAGTAGCTGAAAATTGCTCTATCAAAATTTATATGTCTGATGAGGAAGCAAATGCTGGTACAAATTCTTGGTAGCACTTTACAGAAATATGTTCTTCATCTTGATGGTCTACTTAAGTGAACACTCTAGACCTAACCAAACCTTTCTTTTATGTTTTGCTTCTCCCAGCAGTGGGGAAGCAAATTCTCCAGATTTAGTGCCATTCATGATAAACTTCACATGGTGTCAATGGTAAAATAATTGCAATCTTCACCTAAAATAGACATAGGCCTGTGACTCCTAGCCTGCTTCTCGTCACTGAGAGGAAGGTGTTAATGAGAGACCTTAAGGCAGAGAGCTCTCCTGTCTGGGAAAATGTGAAATGGTTCTGATTTCAGGGTTACTTTGGTTTATGTTAAAAGACCATTCTGTAACACCAGGGTTTCAGAGTGTCCTGCAGAACCAGCAAGACATTTCACTCATCATATGTTCCAGATATTTGATGTCTCCAAAGATATTCAGCTTCTATCTAGTCCCAGAGAGCAAAGTTCACAGCTTTCATTTCTATGCATGTAAAAAGAAAAAATTCATATGGTGTATACAGAAAATAATTACATGGTATGGGATGGCAACTGCATAATTTTTACATGTGAAATCTCTTATCCACAAGTACCCTGAGGCAGAAAGTTTCATGGCTTATACAAAACCCCCTTTTGTTTGTATTGAACCCAGATGACCCTAAAACACAATCCTCCCAAATAACCTGTGAGCATTTAACTACTTCATTATTGTTTAAAAGACCTACTGGGATCTCCACTTGACGTGTCAAATGGAAGGGCACATGGAAGTGAGTCTGCTTCCTGGCTGTAACTGAGGTCTGTGCTGCAGTTTTCTGTTTAGGTGCTGTAAATAGATAGGCTGCCTCTCAAGAGCCTTTGGTGAGTCTCTGAATAGTTTCTGGATACAAGAAAGGCTTACACAGATGAGAGGCATATAGTTTCTGAGTTGGAACAGTTCTGTATGTGCCCAGAAGTCATAACTGAGGGTGCTCAGGGCACTTTCAGACTGAACATTAGGGAGCCTATGGAGTTCAGGCACCTCCAGGAGAAGGCAGCTGTCAAGCTGGGAGACTGTATTTTGTTGAGTCTGCTTATAGGTGCTTAAACTGTTTTATTTTTAAAGCTAACTTTGAATCTTATAAACTTACTAGAGTTAAAATTGTGAGCAAGATAACAGTCATCACATTTTGCTTTCTATACTGACGCAGAAAGATCAAAATTTTGGGGTTTAGGTATGGCAGTAAACATTACATCCAACTCTGTTGTACCAGTCATTCAACTGTAGTTGGTATTTATTTGTCCCCAGACTATTGTCAGAGATGATATAAAATGCCAAGAAACTATTTGTTTCATAACTTGAGAACAGAGTTGTATTCATCCGTTCATCAAGTTCTGTTTCACATACAACATAGTTAATTTTGTGAATGCCATTATGCTCTGGATGAGTAACTTGTGATCATAGTGTAGACTTTACATCAGTGGCAAGGTATTTAGTTTATCTTTGCAAATCTGGTTGCAGGTCATGAAGTTGTTTGAATGATTTTTTTTTTTTTTTATTTCAGACATATACACTGGTCTTTGGGTCTCACCTGGTTTAGATACTGATTTGATACTGAAAAAAAAGTAAGAAGAGAAATATTTCAAAACTACATTGCCGTTGCTTTCATAACCTAAGTTATGGGACATTAGAAGAACTAAAAAATTAAAATAGAAAGAATCCAATAAATTACTGTTGTAGCATCAGTATTGATATTGTTACATTCAATCCATCTTGCTTATATTTATATAAGAACAGTGACATATGGTGTCATTGGTCTGATGATATTTTCATTTCATGAGTAGATGATAGCTCTTTTTAGCTCTCTGATATAACTGAGTATATTTAGGCAGTTGCCTAAAGCTTGAATCAGCTTGTCAGTCTTCCTGTATGAATAAATTCTTCCTGAGTTTTTACTGTGGCTATCCACAAGCTGCACAACTTAGATCCTTTAAATACATGTTTTAGGCTTTCTGTACATTTCTTCCCTAGAAAGGCTTGGTGTTGGACCCCTATTTTCCAATTATTGTAATATAGCAGAACTAATTCTATCTGTTTACTGCAGTGCTTTCACTCAGGGACATCTGGCTAGGACACTGATTAGAGCATCTCCAAATCAGCCAAAATATGATCTCTTCAAGCCAAAATATAATTTATTTCTTTCTTCAAGATACAAGGCATATCATGCAAGAAGTGAAAGTGGTACAAAAAAGGCTTTATCTGGGTCTGTCACTCTTGCTACTTCATGCAACAGAAACAACAGTTGAAAGCAAACTCTGGTGTGCAAAGTGTTGTTGGTAATCAGCTACACTGAGTGTTCTCTTTCTTCTGCCATCCACAGAATGTGTGTCTTTACAAGTGGGCATCCACACATGCATTAACAAGGGGAAAAAAAAATGAGGACTCCAATTTCACACAGAATCACAGAGAAGCATCTGCGTTGGAAGAGACCTCCAAGATCACCGAGTCCAACCTCTGACCTAACACTAACAAGTCCTCCACTAAACCATATCACTAAACTCTACATCTAAACATCTCTTAAAGACCTCCAGGGATGGTGACTCAACCACTTCCCTGGGCAGCCTATTCCAATGCCTAACAACCCTTTTGGTAAAGAAGTTTTTCCTAATATCCAACCTAAACCTCCCCTGGCGCAACTTTAGCCCATTCCCCCTCGTCCTTTCACGGGGCACATGGGAGAATAGACCAATCGCCACCTCTCTACCGCCCCCTCTAAGGTACCTACAGAGAGTGATAATGTCACCCCTGAGCCTCCTCTTCTCCAGGCTGAACAACACCTGCTCCCTCAGCTGCTCCTCGTAAGACTTGTTCTCCAGACCCCTAACCAGCTTTGTTGCCCTTTTCTGGACTCGCTCAAGCACCTCCATGTCCTTGTAGCGAGGGGCCCAAAACTGAACACAGTACTCGAGGTGCGGCCTCACCAGAGCCGAGTACAGGGGGACAATCACTTCCCTAGCCCTGCTGGCCACACTGTTTCTTATGCAAGCCAGGATGCTGTTGGCCTTCTTGGCCACCTGAGCACACTGCTGGCTCATATTCAGCTGCCTATCAACCAATACTCCCAGGTCCTTCTCTGCCAGGCAACTTTCCAACCACTCATCTCCCAGCCTGTAGCGCTGCTTGGGGTTGTTGTGCCCAAGGTGCAGGACCCGGCACTTGGCCTTGTTGAACTTCATACAGTTGGCCTCAGCCCATCGGTCCAGCCTATCCAGATCCTCCTGCAGAGCCTTCCTGCCCTCGAGCAGATCGACACACGCACCTAACTTGGTGTCGTCTGCAAACTTACTGAGGGTGCACCCGATCCCCTCATCCAGATCACCGATAAAGATATTAAAGAGAACTGGCCCTAGTACTGAGCCCTGGGGGAACTCCACTAGTGACCGGCCTCCAAGTGGATTTAACTCCATTCACTAGAACTAACTGTCTGGGCCCGGCTATCTAGCCAGTTTTTAATGCAACGAAGCGTATGCCAGTCCAAGCCAAGAGCAGCCAGTTTCTTCAGGAGAATGCTCTGGGAAATGGTGTCAAAAGCCTTACTGAAATCAAGGTAGACCACATCCACAGCCTTTCCTTCATCCACTAAACACATCACTTTGTCATAGAAGGAGATCAGGTTCATCAAGCAGGACCTGACTTTCATAAACCCATGCTGACTGGGCCTGATCACCTGGTTTCACTGCAAACAGGGCAATTTGCAGACTCAGAACACTTTTTGAGGTGATAGAACTTCACATCGCTTAAAACTTAACCTCGTTTATTTAGAGGGGAGCTAAAACAAACATAATGAAGCCTGGTCTCCTCAATGCTAAGGTGCATTTTTTTGCACTGCAGCCTCTGGAGATGTGAGGAAAACTAAGCCAGTGCCTCACAGCAGAGTTGCAGTGAGGAAGAGTTGGCCAAACAGAAGCTGAAGGTTTCCAAATGGACCTGAATTTCCATACTTCCCTTCCTCCCAGCATGAAGCATCCTTTCCAACACCCCACATTTTACTCTCCATGTCAAGGCGGTGCCTTAAAGTATGATAACATTTCACATAAAAATTGTCATCTCCAAAACCTAAAAAGAAAAAAGAAAATCTCATGTCATACATCCATGAGCTGAAAAAAACAAACAAATAAACAAACAAACAAACTGAAATTGTTTGTTTTAACAAAAGGGTTTCCTCCCAGTGTTTCTTCTCACTGGAAAATTGTAGAACAGCTTTTTCTACTGAAAATGTCAGTTTACATGAAGTGAAACTGGCCTAACTCTGCCAGCTTCCAAAACATTGTTACTTCGGATGTTATTTTTTTTTTTTTCATGAAAAGTTTTTTTGTAGAAGTGTACAGCTATGTCTGCTTTGGGAAGATGAAATTTATCAGTATATTTATTCCCGACTACTGGAGCACCATTGAGATGGACAGAACATAGTGATCCACTTTCTCAGATTCTTTCTTTAAATCAAAGGGGAAAAAAATTTGTTAAAAATTCATGCTTGCATCTGGGTACATAACAACTGAAATACCATCCAAAGGTAAATGAGCATAATTCAGTTTGAGAGTTCAAACCGGAGATCTCAAAATGATGACCTACAAATGAAAATGTAGACTATATTCTCTTTTTGGATGCTGCAATCACCATTTCACTTTATCTTGTATGAAAAGGTATGGGGAAAAGTTGAGGTTTACTTGTTCTCTTGTTGGCTTCAAGCTGCTCTGGGCACTGGGCAGGGGCAGTGGGTAGCTCAGTGACTCAGTTCCACTCTATGCCTGTGAAACATTCAGCCTTCCAAGAACAGTGTGCATATTTCTTGATGAGAAATTAATTAGTTCTGTTCAGTTCTCCACTACCTAGGAAAAAGTGGAGTTAGGATGCTTTAGGAAAAAACAAACAAACAAACAAACAAACAAAAACAACAGGAAAATACAGGATCTCTTGTTATCTGTTCCTTCTCAGGGCAACTACTGTGCTGCAGGTACAGCATGCTTGTCCAGTAGTGCTTGTTTCTTTGGACACAGGTTTGTCTGTGTTGAGCAGGAGTTGCTTTAGCAAAGCCAGCTGAAGTGACTTGGTGCCATTCTTTGAGGATGAAGCGTGAGTGCCAGGAACATGCACAAAGGTGTTAAACATCTCAGGATAAACCTTGGAACAAGGGAGCATGGCCAAGACCTGGAAATATCCACACAGATAATGCAGGCAGATCCAGGTGCACCCTTTTTGGGCTGGCCAGGTATTTCAGTTGGTCTCTGCTGCTCATCTTCCTGGTGTTGGATTGATGTGCTCACAGGGAAGGGCACTATGTTATTGCTGCACACACACTCTCTGTGACTGCAAACCAAGTGCTCTGCATGAAAAAAAAAAAAAAAAATAAAATAAAAAAATGAGAAATAACTGCATTTAGATAAATCAGATCAAATCACTCTGAAGGGATCTGTGAGGCAAGTGGTGCCTCTGGTGTGTTTCATCATTTTAATAAGGAGGTTAGTGAATCCAAACGCCTGATTCAATTACAAAGCCAGACTTAATTCCTGTTCTGAATTCTGCCAAGCTTGGAAGCACTTTACAACTGATTCAGGCTTTCCTCTGTAGCAGCCAGCTTTTTCTTGATTGCTGGCAGAGTTAAATCTTTCCTGGTTTCTGATCATCTTGCTGGTGGTGTTTATGACTTACTAAATGCATCTAATTTATATCACCTTTTTAAAAGAAGGTTTATTACTAGCCTGACACTTAGGTGATACAGAAATAATAGAGATCTTTAGGGCATAAAAACAGCGATGAAATGAAGATAAGTGTCAACATCCTGACATATCCATGTGTCCAGAGCATCCCTTTGATCCCAGTGCCTCTGCCTCTTCGTTATTTATTTTTTATTTTTTACTGCAGTCACAGTGACGTAACTGGCTTTGCTTACTGGTATGTCATATTGTTTGTGTTCACATTGTCACTTGCTGCTTAGACAGAGGTGGGTTTGGTGTATTCCACAAAAGAAAACAAACAAAAATGAAAAAAAAAAACAGCAAATCAAAACTAAATAAGCTTGCAAAATTATGGTTCAATTGTACTTCATATTCATTCCTTTCTGTGTGAGGTACATGTTTTATGGAGTCAAAAATCATACTGGAACTTGACGTGTTTCACAACCCCCCAAAACCTACTTGGTCCAACCTGTCTGCTTTCCTACATCCTCCCTCTTTGTAAGTCTCTTGCCTTAAGGTTTTTATAGCATGAGAACCAAAATTTCTTTCTGGACTTTCATGGATCTTTAACTTCTGCTTCTTCACAGGATTTAATCCAAAATAAATAAATAAATAGATAAAAATTACCACCACTGTAACTGTAGGTGATGATAAACCAGAAGTAAAAGCTCACTCAGACTCTTAATTTTAATTTTAAATTTTAATTTTGCAATGAAGATGTCTAAGATGACTTCTGGTAGAAGCATTTGTCATGGTCATCTACACAGAGAAAGGGTGTCTTCTGTATCCTTTTGCTGCACCCTTTAGAACTTCTTTCAGCTGCTCCAGCAGAGCTGAACTGCATATGTCATCAGGGCAAAGAAATAGGGAGTGAACCTGCAGAAATACTTTCTAATTCTGAGATATAATGGTGTAGTTTGTCTATTCAGGGTCCCACTCAGTATTTCCTCGTGGAAACAACATGAGTCTGGCTTTATGGAAGCAAAGTGAACAGCAGTCTGAGAACAGGAACTAGTTACAGAGTATAGAGCTCAGATACTAGAAAATAATAGCTCTTTCAAACTGCATGTCTCCCACATATTTCTATGAAGAGTTCTTTTAGAAATATGTGATAAGACCATGTTAGTGCACATATGAATGAGACTGAAATGTAAAGCCTAAGGGATCGTGTTTTTTAGCAGCAAAAGAACAAAGCAAGTCTCCAGCAATGATACTGCTCCCAAACTGAATTTTGTTCTAAGAGCATCCCAGTTTTGGATCCTACTTGTCTTCTCTTCTGGGAGAAGGAGGTTTCAAAGGATATTATCGGAATGGACATACTTCCTCTGAAATTACTGGTTAAACTATCACTGGCTTCAGTGGAAAGAAGATAAGACGCTTTGTTAGATGGTGACTATTCCCTATTGTAAATGTCCCCTGTGATGCTCTGTCAATCACTGCACTACAGATATCCTGACATTTTGAATAGGTAGTGACTCACTCAAACTTATCAAACTAAACCAGAAGAACATGTAGGATTTCTTGTGTTTTTCATTATAGTACTCATAGTCATTTATAAGCATAAGTAATTTTATCATCTCTCTGCTACAGAAAATGGGGTCCAAAGTTAGATAACCAAAGCAAAGTATTAAGACCATAGAAGGAATCAGCATGTGAAGTACCAATAAAGCTGAGTTCTTTATTTCCTTGGCTCCATATTGTTCACTGGGTATAATGACATTCCCTGTTATCCACTGCTGGGCATTAGACTTTGTGTTTTCTCCCAGTTTAAAGTCAATTAGATTTAGCAGAAAATAGAAAATAACAACAGACATACTGTGTCTACATTTTTCAGTGAAAACTAATACATTCAGGCCAAATGCTGAACACAAGTAAAGATTTTTAAAGTAACAAAGCCAGTTGGAATTTTGCCTGAGTACAGAGCAGGACACAGTCCCAGTCTGTGAGCACTTCTGCCACGCTTGCATTAACTTTATTTCCACCTCATCAGTAGGAATTAATTTGACAAAATCTTTATAAGCAAAATAATCAGAACAAAAAAGAAATTCCTCAAGTGCTCCCCTCTGTGCTCACTCACTTGAATAAAATACCCTTTTGTCACAAAAAGTACACAAGGGATATAGAAATACTTTTTAATGAACTATTTATTGTGGCAGCATGGAGTCTGGGATTAGATATACAGAGCTATTAGTTTTATTCGTCTCTATCTAGTCAGTTTTCTGTTACTTTTATCTATTTTTTGTAAATGTTTAAGATGGTAATGTAAATCATTCTCTTTATCTCCCGTCGTGCTCTGAAAAGCAAAAGTAAAATAAAATAAAAAAACTTAATGTCTGACACTGATTTGCAATCAAGCTTCAAGGCTTCAAATTGCACCACGTGGTTCTGCCTGGCAGTGGTAAACAGCTCCAGGGATAGGCTAAGGTTTCAGGTTATCAACCACAGTGATCAGCTGTTGGGAAAGGCTCCATATAAGCAGTGATGGACGTGTGAGTGTGATTTCTTAGGGAATGCACCACTTTTCAAATATGCTGTTGTTTTTCTGGTAGCCTGAGTTAAACCAAGTTTTATTTTATTTTTTGCATTTTGCTCACATGAGCAAAGATTAGAAGATCGGATGGTGCTTGGAAAGCTACTGAGATGAGAGGAACCTGTACAGGGGGCAGATCTGCCCCTTAGCCACAGCACTGCATATGTCAATGCTCAGTGAATCAATGACCTTTATGTATACTGAAGAAGAAAAGAGTTTTCCCATAGATTACTTAACTATATGTGTGTTGGAGAGACCACTATGTCATTTCTAGAATTTGGCCAGCACAAAAGAAAGTACTTTGCAGAATTAATATTATTCTTCACAAGTTATGCCCAGTTTTTAAGAGTCTTACTCACAGAAACCCATGGGCTTCAGAAAGATTCGGTTTACTAATACTATTTTGATTTGATTTTGTGAATATATTTTAAATTTCTAGCTGTGTTCTTTTACTCAGCCAGTCCAAATTAACATGCAACACTAACACTACTTGCTTACATTTAGAGTCTTGAGTACTAAATCCCTAGTATATTGCATTTTAAAATTCAGAACAACATTAATATTTTTAAAATGCTCTTTAAAAATGACCAAACATATGTTCTGACCAGCAAACAACATGTTCCCTACTCTGTGAAATATTTGTGCTCAAATCGCCTTTGCAGTTAGGCTAATCGGGAGCAGGAATTGTTTTGATGCAGTTTTGGTGACCTCTGCAGAGAACTCACTTCGTGACATTAATGAAGAAGAAGAATTCAGCCTCTTTGATCAGTGGCATGAATAGGGCAACCTACAATGACTTTGACAAAGTCTGAAAAATCCCCCCAAATGAATAAAATATATTTTACATATTGTTTGGCATTTTCCCTGATATCATCACAGGCTTTCATTCATTCCTGTCCTGATCTAATCAACATAATTCAGGAGATTCTTTTCCTGATAGTGGCTCTTCCGAGAGCTCCATACCAAGGAGTACAGAACAAAGTCACCACTGCCAGACTGCTGTTCTGTCTTTTGCAAAGTTATGTTGGTAATGTTTTCTACTGGCTTTTGAGTCAGGTGCTTGCTCAGTCAAATACAAGACCGCGATGTTCCCTCTGGGCTCTTCTCCTCCCAGGCCAACTGCCTGGCAGACTCTCATCTGGAAATTCTTGACATTGCTTTTCTAAATCCTGCCTCTGGCTACAAAGACTTAAGATACTGTTTAATCATTATGCAGATGTACTTGACTGGTTCTGCTTATATACTTTCTAGACACTGACTAATTAATTTCCAGTTTGAGACATACTTACTTGATCAAAATATGCAACTGAAAAAGAAAGCTAAATCTGAAAAACCAAACCAAACCAAACCAAAACCAAAACCACCAAAAAGTTGGTTACAAACATTTTGCTTTCCAAGAAAACAGAAAATACATTATTTGTAAGTATGTCTGTCTTCTATTTCACCTTTGTATCTGATGTTCCAGATGTTACTGCCAAACTTAGACTTGCCAGCTAGCTGCCCTACACACTTAATGGAAGGCTGTGATGGGATCAGGAAGGAAGGGAGGCAATGAAGGAGGTAATGACTGGAGTTTTTGAAGTAGTTATATTGCCTTTTCTCTTTCTGTTGCTTATGTTTATTTTCACATTTAGAGATGATTTCTTGTGTCTAGAAAAAGTCCCATTCCTACTGAAATTTCTCCAACAGACCTCCTGTATGTGGTGAAGAGATCAGACTTCACAGTGATTTTTTATAGATGTTAAATAATAATAAAAGTGTTGGCTGCCTACATTACTGAGATAAAAGCTGTCACAACATTGAATGAGATGAACCTTATTTTAAAACAAATTTTAGATCCCCAGCTCAAATGAAACTAATATACTTGTATTGTCTTCTTCTGAAAAATAATTCCTGAATTTTGTCACCTCTGTGATTTGCTACTCCACATCTCAATTTCTTATTTCATTTATAAGTTATGAGATGAACTTTCCACTGAAGGCAGGAATTCTCACACACAGTGTATTTCTTTTATCATCTGAGACATGCCAATACACTGTGCATAAAAGTAATGCAAGAACCTCCAAGGCATAGAGATTTAGGTGGAAAGATGCAAAAAGAAGCTAAAGGGAAGTGCAAATCTCAGAAATGTCAAAGACTCCTTAGATTTGATAGGAAAGTATCCTTTCCAAGAGGTCTGTGAGACTTCTTTGCATGACAAGGCACTGTGGATCATGCTGACTTCCAGCAGACAGACAACCACGTAGATCCAGCCTTTGCAAGTATTTTCCCTCTTCAGCCTTCTCTTCCAGGCTTAATTTTTTTCATGAAGTGTTTCTATTTTAAAGTTGTTTTAAACTAAGGTTACTGTAAAAAGTGAGCTGGGGAATAATGAATAATCTCTGAAGGATTTTGCATACTTCATTCCCTTGAGCCTTGATAGTTCAGGGCAATGAGTGTGCCATGAGAACGTGCAGAAGAACACATATTACAGCCCTTTGCATCTTGCCAAGAACATTGCAACAAAGCTCAGTCACTCAGCTAGAAGCTGCCAGTTCTTGCCTTGCTAGGAAAGGCAGGATCAGTTACAAGAAACTATGTCATTAGAAGATATGCAAACGGCATGTACACATGAACTTGACAGCATTTAACCTTACTTTTTTTTCATGCTGAACCTGCTACTACAGGACAGTTCCAAAGAAAGGTATCATTGTGTCTGGGTACTCAAAGGTACATCTCCCTTAGCAATCAGTGCCTTCACTTGCAGCCTCTCTCTTCTCCACCCCAAGAAAAAGAGCTTTAAGATGAGCAAAAATATTTTCTCCCTGTTAACTGACCGATAGCAAAGGCAGAAACAGACTGATTCAGACATTTCAGATGAAAGTAAAACTGAAAATCTCATGTGTAGGAACCCACTTAGTATAAATGTCACTTTCAAAAGAGATGTGTAGCCCTGATAAAGCTCTCTCCTAGTTCTCAATGATCAATGCTCTTTGAAAGGGTTCAGGAAATAAGTAAGTTTTTTTTTTTTTTTTTTTTTTTTTGTCTGTATTACTAAGTGTGGACTAATTCTACTCAGTTTGACAGCATCATTGCGTTTAATAATCATCATGCTCTCATGCTCTTCTGTAAGAAAGTGGTGGCCAGATCCATCTGAAATAATTGCCTCTTCTTCAAAATCAGCCTTCCATATTGCTGGTCCTACATTGCAAGCCAAACCATCCAACACTGTTCTTCTCATAAGGTACAGAAAAGAGCCCTTTGAGATTATCTTTGCAGACAGTATGTTGCTCTGCAGCAAGAAGAGGAATTGTGGGATATGAGGCATGAAAAGAACGTATGCTAAGACAAGCAAACCCAAAAGCCAGCATACACAGCAATATAAGGTGGAGAACATTTGTGATGAGAGGTCTGCTCTAGGTGGCTGAGGAGAAGCTCTTCGTCCTGAATGGATGCTCAGGTTTCCTGGGTGCCCATGGGACTGAGATGTTTATCAAGCTGTAGTATATTCTAGCTCCCTATAGATTCTGCATGTTATCAAGCAATAGACACATTTTTTTCTTTACCAGAGGGTATATTTTCTCTATGGTACCTTTATGTTGCACTAGGCTAGTGCAGATGGATATAAAATTGATAAATGCAAGACACATGTGGAAAGTTGCTTGTGCCCCACTTGTGCACAGTACCTTTCTGATGATTTATTTCTTCCTTGTTGAGAAAAAAAAACCTGGTTTAAAAACAACTATTTTAATGCAATGGCGGGACTGGATGGCTATGTGAACTTAACTGGCTAAATATTGTTAACAATGTATTCCCCAAACCTGATTCCACCTTAAAGCAGCCAAGGGGAACTTAACACATAAAAAAAATGCAAGAACATGACAGGATGTGCTGGGTTACTCCCAGACTCCATTCACTGAGCAGGGAAATTACAGTGACTGGAACTTTTTGCAAATCTGCATGTGCTTAATATAGAAGGTAGAGTTGACTTCTAAGCAACCTCAGAAAGTCTGTGGTTCAGTTTTCCATTTAAAGACAATCAGAAACAAACAAACAAACAAAACAACAACAACAACAAAAACACAAACAAACAAAACAAAACAAGAACAGCAGCAAAACCACAGCAGACTGTGGTCAAAAACACTTGATAAACTAAACCACAGCTGAACAACAGATTCTCGACAGAGTGCTGCATTCTCTGAGGCCTTAAATTACTGATCTTAGGATATTGTATGGACAGTTAAAAATTTTGTGATGCTTGGCAGGCATTATATACCATAGCTTTACAAGTTTACAGCAATCTTTCAGAAGATGCTGAAATGATTTCCTGAGATTCTTATGTTGATTTAGTACTGAAACTGTAAGGATATATCACAAAAAGAAAGTTTGTCAAAGTATTTAATTTATTATCCCTGTGTTCTATGCTGCTAAGCTCCAAGCTACCTCAATGTCCCTCTGTCTGATCTTGTGTCTACATCACATACTTGAGAGCTCATTGAGACATTTCAGGTCCCAAATATAGTATTTCAAGATTCAAAAAAACATTTTAGCTGTCACCAAAAGAGGGATTTAATGAAACCAAAGATTTACAAGAAATGTTTGTATTGGGGATGGGAAGAAGACTTTTGTGCCTTTTTCCTTTGTTGTTGTTGTTGTCTCCCCCACCCCACTTCTTTACCTTTCTGGCAATTAATAAACCATTTGAGAACAGAATGTCCTGCAATACTGAATGTTCTGAATACTGAAGCCAACAGTGATCTTTCCACATAGTTTTGAAATGAAGAAAACTGCTCATTATCAGTTTTTATCAGTTTGTATTCTTTTTATTTATTTTATTTTATTTTATTTTATTTTATTTTATTTTATTTTATTTTATTTTATTTTATTTTATTTTATTTTATTTTATATTTATTTTATTTTATTTTATTTGTTTTATTTTATTTTTGTGTTATCAGTTTGTAATCTTCAGAAGTGCCTTCTGAAGCCTCTACAAGGGAAATATCATTAAACATTCAGTACACAACTCACTCATCTCATTTGTCCCCAAGTGTGTTGTGCATCTGCTGTTCTGGATAAATGAAAGTGTTTCATTTCTTCAGAGAATGAACTTTGAAAAACACAGGACCAGTTGGACAAAACTAGAAATACTGCTTTGGTTTAAAGAGATGAAGGGGAGAAAACCTGCTTTTTATTTAAGTAGCTCATCTTCAAATGATGGTGAGACTCTACAGGGTGTATGCAAATATAAGAAGATAGCAAAACTACCATCAGGAAAATGAAGTTCCTTTTCATATGCAGATTCCTGTCCTCAACATGGCCTTTTAATTAGCTTGATTATAGTGGTGCTTACTTCTTAGTGCCTCAGTGCTGTAATTTAAGAAACTGTGTGTTCATTATAAATTCCTATTTTCAAAGATTTATAAATAAAGCTGAGCAGCAGCAGCAACAACAACAAAATATAGATTTAGTTGGAGACCTGGATGAGAGAAAAATCACTTGAGGATATTTCCAAACTCTCCTTCAGTTTGGCAAAATTAAGAATTGTTTTTTTACAATGGAATTTTTCCTGCTTTAAAGTGTGAGTTTTTGTAGTGGTTGGGTTGTTCAGTATATGAAATATTTAAACAAAACATAAAACCTATGTATATAAGTAATAAAATTGGTATATATGAAAAAGTAGTTTGAGCAAAACAAAAACAACAACAACAACAACAACAACCAAAACTAGTGTGTTGAAAGAATTGAACTAGAACTGATACTTTTTTTTCTAAATGATGTAGTCAGTAAACAATTATTTTATTTGTGTATTGTCTGTCTGTTATTCATGAGGAAATTATTTGTCAAAAATGTTTTAAAATACATTCACATCAACAAATCTTGCAAGCACCTGTGCTCCTGTGTATGTGCACTTAGAAAAAAATGAAGAAGACAGAGTTAGCAGGGCTGGCTCAAAGGAAAACCCAGTTTTGCAGTGAAAACAGAAGGGATTTGAGTAGGAAAAAGAATTAGGAAGCAGGATTTAGAATAGCCTACAGAAATCTCAAAAGAGTAAAATGATTGAAGAAAGCTGGCAGAGATAAAGATTTCCAGGACTCAGGGTGGAGCTCTCCAAAAGCTGAGAAGACTTTGTGGTGTAGGAAGGCACCACTGGAGCTGGTGCAGGTGGTGAGTGGGACATCTCTTTATTTTTTAACTCCTCCAGTAAGCCAGATCTTCTGGGGTCCCCTTCTTTTGTACCTTTGAGTATAACACTTGTTGCCACAAACCTCCCTTCCTCAGCTGTTCGCCATTCTCTGGCCTCTGAGATGAGCTGTGCCACCTCCTGCACATCCGCTCCCACTCATTTTCTTGTGACTTTTTTCTGGGTATGGAGAGGGAGCAAGAGCACTAGCCAAGGACATTGACACAGGGAAGGGAAGGGGAGTGTCAGAGCAGAGCACCTAAATGACAGGAGCTGTGCAGTTGATGGGACCAGTGATGGTCCTTTTGCTCCTACCCCTTGTTTCAGCAATACCCAAGAAAAGGATTAGAGAGATGCTGTCGAGCCAGATAAGCTAAGCTTTGTCAGCTCCATCTCTGACTGCTCTCTGCCTACAGCCTTGTGCAAGCTCTGATGAGGTCAGTGAAGGAGTGAATAGGCATCTATGTTGACTGCTTAGATATACAAATTGGGTAACTACTTGCTTTTCTTAAAAGCTCATCTTGCAATATTTTGTGGATAGAGGAGAATCAGACCCTATAATTTAATGGACCTTTCAAGCTGCAAGCAAGCTACAGCAGATTGGATGTCTGTGATTGCCTGCACCGGAGGCACACTGGTTTGCCTCATCACATCACATTCATGTGGCATTCTAAATAATCTTTTTTAACATCCCAGCCAAATGTATATTTTACATTGAAATAAACTATTGAACCCAAGGCACACAGAGGGAAAACAGGCCTGTTCTCCTCGGGAGAAGGAGATTAATTTTATTCTTGAGATAAAGATGATTCTGCAAGCATTATGATTATTCACAGGTTTAATCCAATAAGTGTATCCAAAGTTCATTAGCAAATTTTAGTTTTTTGACAGCAACTGAGGGAGTCCGTCTTGGGAGGGACTCTTTATTAGAGAGTGCAGTGATAGGACAAGGAAGAATGGCTTTAAACTAAGAGTGAGATATAAGGAAGAAATTCTTTACTATGAGCATGGTGAGGCACTGGCACAGGCTGCCCAGAGAAGCTGTGGATGCCCCATCCCTGCAAGTGTTCAAGGCCAGGCTGGATGGGGCTTTGAGAAACCTGGTGTAGTGGGAGGTGTCCCTGCTTATGGCAGGGAGGTTGGAATTAGTGGGCTTTAAGGTCGCTTCCAACCCAAACCATTTTGTGATTCTTTGATCTGACAATGAGAATGCTGACTGAATGTCATCTCTGGGTAGACCTCTGTGAAAGCTGATTTCCACTTGCACTGTGAGGAGCACTGACTTTTAACTTACCACTACCACTAATCCCTGTGTTTTATTTACATCTGCAGTTGTGCTGATTAATTTTTGCAGAACTTGGCTGTCTCTGCTTCGATACCTTATACTTTGACAGTGCTACTCTGATTTTCTCTAAATGAAGTTTCAGTGGAGACCTTTTGGGAGTTTAATTTACCCCCAGCCTTGAAAGAAATAACTACAACTTCATCTCCTAAAGACAAATAATAAACGAAGGCCTGGAGCCTGATTCACATTGGCCTGGACAGGATGAGGGCTTGAAAGCAGACACGACAGCATTTGATACAATAGTTTTCATCCACAGCTGTCAGCTGTAGTCGCCAAAGGGCTCAATCTTGCCCCTGAATAGAACAGTAAGAGGAAAACAGATGAGTAGACTTTGAAAGCCAATTTGTGCCTTAAAGATAATACATATTTCCAGGATATTTTCTGTACATAATGTAGGGGATATAACAATTGTAAGCTTTTAAAATGAACACCTGCTGAATATTTTATAATAGTTGTGCTTCCAAATTGAACAAGGGGCATGTAAATTGTTGCCAAAATGCTCTTTGAAAGGAAGGGCAAAGGCTCTCACAAGGAGATCTTCCTACAGTGTAAAATCCCACAGCTCTCCCAACAACTTGTCTCTTACTAGGTCTCTAAATTTTATCAGCAGTGTGACAGACAAACAGACTGCTAATAATTTGTTCTTCCATCCTCTCATCCTCCTTTCAACTATTTTTAAATGGAGTGTGTAATTTCACAGTGTTGGGTGCTTAATATAATCTGTGCGCAACAGGAATTTCATCATCTTCCTACCTACTGGAAAACATATTCATTTAACTGGCAGATGTTGTAAGAATTAAGAAAAACAAGGGAATGGGAAAAAAAAACCCAACAAACAACAGAAGTTATGTACCAGAAAGGAAACAAACAAACAAACAAAAAAACACCACACCACCTTTTGGTTGATAGACAGAAGTCATGAATATGATTATATGAATAAGCAGCATGCACATACAAAGCATTCACAAAAACGACTAGCTGAGATAAGGTTGAACTAATATTTACTTCAGACTGCAAGAGCTGGTGAATGCATGGGAAAACAAATTCTCCTGTAATTTAATGTAACGCTTTTTTAGCAGAAGTTTCATGGTGATGTGTGCTAATGCATGGACAGTCATAAAGATGCCTTGACAGCAGAGACAAAATGCACAAGCAGAGCAGGAGAGCTCTGCAGGGCACTTTCCTCAAACCTTGCAAGGGAAATGAGGGAGTCCATTTTGTCCTGAGAGATCAGCAACTGGACTGGAAAGGCCAAATTCTCAGCTGGCACATTTGGCATTTGCAAACCCGAATGCCAGCTTTCTTGGGTGCAAGCAAGTAAAGTTACAGCCATAACCTACATGCAGTATGCTGGGGGGAAAATGGTGAGAGGGTGGAGATGTGTGTTTATTTGAATGCTCTCTCTGTTACGTGCATGCAAAGAGCAGAGCATGAAAGTGTAGAAAGGCTTTGAAATACTTATAAGACTCTTGAAATTACTGTACATTCACAGCAGAAGGTTTACAAAAACCCTCTAGTATGGACCAATGTCTTAAAATTATTCTCAGTAAGAGCAGAGTCTGAGCAGGAAAAAAAAAAATAATAGAAATTTCCGTAAGTTTAATTTAAGCAGCGTTGTTGAGAGGGCTCAGCAGCAAGAAAGAAGAACTAAACCAAAAACCAACAAACCAAACCAAAAAATGCTGCAGGAAAATGTTTTCTGCTGAGTGTTTTTCTGAATAAGTAAACTGTTCTAAATATGGTTGTATAAAGAAAGGACAACATTCACTTGCATTTACCTGATACAAAATCATGTTTTGTGTGCATCTGGAAAACAAACACTCTTCTAAGACTAAATTCTGGATCTAGATTCACCTGGCAATTTTTGAGAGCTCCATCTGGGCTAGAGGAAGACAGAAATGTGGGGATCTGCCAATGTCTTTGGTCTTGCCAGATGGAGAGGTCAGCAAAGAACTGGGTTGCAGATGCAGGATTTCTTCCCAATAACATGGTCTGGTAGAGCTGGGGACAGCTCAGTGACCTCTCTACAGGTCCGTGTCTGATTTAATGCACAGGGTGCTGATCCCTCCATGACAGCACTGCTCAAGTCCAAAGATGGATTAAGAAAGCACAGTGAAAAACACCAGATTTTACATTTTATTTTTTCTTGCACCTGGTGGCTGTTTGATAAAGCATGCCCCTGAAAACATCTACAAAGATGGTAGGGCTCAGACAACTCCCATTCAGGAGGAAACAGGCAGTTGAGGAGTGTAAGGACATGGTGGTGTATTATATTGAAGGAGAGGAAAGGGGTGGAAAGTGATTGTGAACCCAGGAGGCTACAGAGGCTGTGGAGGAACATTCAACATTAACTACATGCTTCAGGTGGGAGTCTGTTAATCAGAAAGCAGGAGAGATCTGAATGATCCTCTACTAAAATAGATGAGCCCAAGGGAAGAGTGAGACATAAAATCCATTAAAATGGTAACTCCTAAATGTCTTAGCATCCATATCACTACAGACCTATCAGACCGTGATGGATCCTGTTGGTGATTAGACAGTTATTGCTCAGTACAAAGAAACCACAGGATGCTTCTTAAGCTGAGAGAACTGAAATTTTCTCAAGGTCTGAGGAAATCTGCACAAGGTGGAGCAGTGTTGCAAACCAGAGCATGCACACACATGGCTGGTGACACAGAAATGTAAATGTTGGACTTCATGCAGATGAACAAAAAATGGTCTGCAAAGAAACTTATGTGCTATGCAATTACATTGTCTTTGAAAGAGTTTAAAACACTATTCCAAGTATACTTTCAGAAGTGTATGTAGTCTGCCCGTAAATAATTATTAGTTAATTATATCTCATTTGTCTTAGGAGCTAATGGAAGGCTGTAATTATTACTCATGTCTGGGATTCTGAATATTCTGTTAGATTATTCCCTAATGGTCCTGGGAATTCATACTACCAATCAATCAACCATAGAGTCATAGAATCATTAAGGTTGGAAAAGACCTCCAAGATCATCTGATCCAACCATCACTCTACCACCAATATCACCCACTAGACTATGTCCCTAAGCACCACATCAAACCTTTCCTTGAACATCTCCAGGGATGGTGGCTCCACCACCTCCCTGGACAACCCTTTCCAATGCCTGACTATTTCTGAAAAGAAATGTCTCCTAATTTCCAACCTAAAACTTCCCTGGTACAACTTGAGACCATTTCCTCTAGCCCTATCTCACATTACCTGTGAGAAGAGGCTGAACCCCAGCTCTGCACACCTTTCTTTCAGGGAGTTGTAGAGAGCAGTAAGGTCTCCCCCGAACCTCCTCTTCTCCAGACTAAACAACCCCAGTGCCCTCAGCCGCTCCCTATAGGACTTGTGTTCCAGGCCCTTCACCAGCCTCATAGCCGTTCTCTGGACACACTCCAGGGTTTATTTATCAATCAATCAATCAATCAATCAATCAAATAAAATGAAGCTGCAGGAAGACTGAATATTGTAGCATTTCATACAGAATTTTCTTTCCATATCGATAATGTAATTAGCAGAGAAGAAGTGAAAATGAAGTAGCAGTATTTCATTCATGTTTGCTGTGGCAAAAACCCTCTGTTTGTTCAACAGGAAAACAGTTTTTTGTTTTTGCCCTCTCCTCATATTAACTTCAATAAACTGAAAAACAGTTGGGAATATAAATTAAGACACTTTGTATTTGACTGAAGGAATTTAGGGATTATAAAATGAATTCCAGGTATTGCACTTAATGTGAGACATAACCTTGTAGAAGAGTTAATTCAGAAATATAATTATTGCAAAAGCAGGCCCAGATAAGTACATTGGTATGTGTTTTTACAACCCTGACCCATGAGGGCTGTTATATATAATCAATGATAATAAATATTAATAATTATTATTAGTGTTATAAAATAATAAATAGTAATAAATTATAATGACCATTATCCAGTGGATTGATAAGGTTTTCCTTATACTTTTTCTATTTTGCTTATACTACGGAGGAAGAAATTGAATTAATTATTTTTAAATAAGTGTCCAGTCTTGATATAGACAATATAGATATATAAAGCTTGATATAGACATAGAAAAACATGCCACTTGATTTATAAAATACAGTGCCCCAAATACAAACCCCACAAAATGGAAGGCCTGTCCAAAGGAGTTACAGCAATAACTTCACTAAGGAAGATTAACTCCTGGTGATCTGTGTGCAATGTTGAAAAGCAAACCGTGGACATCCTTCCTGTCATGGTACAAGAATACCAGAAAGGACAACAAGTAGCTGTTTACAAAGTCATGAACTTTGGGTCAGATTTGTGAGAGTGAAAAGATGTAAAACCATAAGCCTTGTTATTCATCCTGTCAATCTGAAATTAACTTCCCCCTGTATTAATTTGTGTTGTTTTAAGGAGAAATTTCAAGATGGATTCAAGGCTCAGCATCACCAAATTGTGTTGGAAGTGAACTTTGAGATTCATCACAACAAGAAGAGCTGCAGCCCATCGGAGCATGCAAAACCTGGTGAAGGAACCTGGTGAGTGAGCAGTGATGGAGCTTCATAAGACAGGACACAAATAATGACAGACTCACCAGTGAGGTACCAAAATTTCTAGGTATTATTTTCACGTTAGAGATTTTGTGTAAGGTAAGTGCTAGAGAAAGCTGAATAATTCCTGATGGTTTTTGCACAGGCAAGTGACTAAAGTGCTTGATGGCAGATGAAGATCAATGTTCAGAAGAAAAGAATAAAAAATGCTGGGGCAGAGAACTTGAAATAAACGATCTGCATTGCTAGTTTTCAGACTACACTTTGACCTCTTGGAAAGAAAAATGGAACAGCAAATACAGCAAACCAGGATATAACAGAACACAAGCAGAATACATAAAATGCCACCACTTGAGATGGATTGCATGGAGATGAATGCAATGTTTCAACCAAGATTCTTACCATATGCAAATAAAATATGCTAAGCAATTAGGTTACAAGAAATAATCAGAGATACAGAAAACGCTCCTCCTCTGGGAGACTGAGAGGATTAGGTTTATTTGCCTTACAGAGGAGATTAATTACAGTTATTAAACATAATAAATGTAAAAGAGGAGATAGATAAGGAAAGTATGTTTACTAATTCTTATAGCAAAAGAATACAATTATATCCAGTAAAAAAAATTAAATGCAAGAAATGTAAGTCTAATTACGGTGTTTCTTTCATATGATAACATAAAATCAGCCTCTGGAATCCATTGCCAAAATATGTGTTTGCTCACACAGGTTCAGAAAAGGGGTTGTGTATCACCAATGAGTGTCTCTGCGGTCACATTAAATGCAGACCAAGGTTAACTGGAAGTTTGGGCGCTGGGATTTTACATTTTCTGTCAGTCAACCTTCCCAAATCCCAGACAGTGCTCCTTGTTCTTCAAGTAAGCAGCAAAGTACAAATCTACAAAAGGATGTGATCTCCATCCTGGAGCATGTATAAGTGACATAAAAATATTAGTGCCCTGGAGAGTCCACAGCACTTTGAAAACCAAAGGAGATTGTGCCAATGGATGCAAAGTGTTATTCTGTTATTCAGTATGACATGAATGAGGTTTGCAGCACTAGACTAAAACAATGAAAGCTGGCAAAGTTTGGCAGATGGCTTCCTCTCAACTTCTCCTATTGTCTGTCACTCACTTGAAAAGCAAGAGTGAGACTTTCCCATGTTACCCAAGCAGCTGAGATTGACCAGGAGAAAATCAGTAACTGAAATCTCCATGAAGCACCTGTGTTGTTTATGAATAAGCACTCAAAAATAGCAATATTTACAGAAGATAGGTATAGTAATTAAAATGTGCCTAGGTTTTGTTTGTTTGTTTGTTTGTTTTGTTTGCTTGATTGTTTTTTGAAAAAAATAAAAAATAAAGAGTGTTTAGAAACAAGGAACAGCTTGGTTTAAAAAACCCCTGGGCTAAGGATTTCAGTTCTCTGTGACAAAAAGCTGGATTTTGAACTGTGACAAACATCAAGTATCTCAAGTTGAGAAAATACAAAGCTTATTGCTGAATTTTAGGATAAAGCTTATGTCAAACATTTAATAGGGTAGAATAGGAGGTGGTAGCAGCATTTTCAGTACAAAGAAATAGAACAACAGTTGCTTTCTAGTTACCATTATAGTGATATACACAAACCGCACAAGACATTAATAATTGTTCCTCATGATAACAGACATTGTAAAAGCATAAAGGGGAGTTAGTTTCATCCAGGTGGCATGGGCATGAGGTCTTTGTTGTCATTTACCGATCAAAAATTACTCTTCAAATTCTCTCCTAATTTTTAGCTACCCTGCTAAAATAACTATTAGTTTTATGCAGACTGACCTGTACAAATTGCATGATAGTCACCTGTGAATTTCAGTATATTCATGTCAGACTTACATTGGTTTTAGTATCCAAGTGCATGCACTTCTGTCCAGATTTTCTCAAAACAATGGGAACCTCAACAAAAGAAAAAGATATTTCATGGTTGATCACAGTGAACGACTACTGTCATACACTGTTCCGTGGAAAGTTGCAGAGCAGAAAGACAATGCCTATAACTGTCTCATAGGCACAAAGTCTAACCAGAGTTGTTGGTATACAGTGATACTATTCAGAAATATTCTATACAGAAAAATGTATTACACTAAGAACAGTTCTCCACAGATGTGTTACATAGTGCTGATAGAAACATTTGACATTTTTTTACAAGTTTAGCAAAAGAACAGGGGCAGCTCAGAGGTTAATGTTAGGAAGACAAACAAGAAAATAATCTCTTTTTTCTTCAACCTATGACATGCTCATAAAGACAGAGAAAGCTAAATCAATGTATTGTATATGTCCATAATTCTCTATTAATATTTTTAATTTCACTGACTATTTCCTACATTTGACAGTATAATTTTTCCTCTTCCCTTCTGCTTTATGAAAGATCCATACAAAAATAGTAGACAAAGTAGCAAAAATATACATCCACAAAGTCTTGCTTGTAGTATAATGCCAGCAAATTAAGAAAAAAAAGAAAAAAAAGAAAAAGAAAAAAAAAAGAACATGAATTTAAAAAGTCTATTATTAACTTTTTCCTAGCATAGCTTCATAAAATCTTTTTTTTTTCCTTTTTTTTTTTTTTTTTCTCTGCAGATTTGGATGTGAAACTACATGAAAACTAAACAAATGATTAAGAAGAACAAACTCTGAGGGTTGTTTTTGTAAGCACTGTGATGCAAAATACTTTGGCAGAAATTAGTCACCTAATTTTGAAGTGTTAAGAAAAATGTGCCTGTTGCAAGCAAAACATAAGCAAGGAAAAGCTTTCAGAAATAAATGCAATGCTATTATTTTTAACTGAAAAAAAGGGTATGTAAATCATTGAATGGGAATTTTTGAGAAGTATAGTTTATATACATGCTTAAGCTACCAATATACATGCATCCTTATTCTTAACAATTAGAGGTGTTTTTGTGTTTGTAGTATCAGCAGGAAGAGATCCAAGAGATTACAGAGGGATGGATGTTCCTCTCAGCTTATGAGACAGAGAGAATGTTGGCAGTCTTTACCCAGGGATATGAGAACATCCCTTAGCTCTTTCATTCTGCCTGAAATGGCTCAGCTGATGATCTAGCACCATGCTCAAAACCTCAAGGGATTTGGTACTGATAATGGTTGAATTTGGTAGTTGATACAACAGACCTGAAGACAATCTGATTCCTAGCAAAAAGGGGAGGTATTCCCTTGTTTTTTAGTGGGGATGTTCTGGGATGGTACTGGCTGTTGCTTTGATGTGCTGGCCCTTGAGGTGCAGGAGGAGTGCCTGATACATGCTTCAGAAGAGTCAGGTTTCCATAATAATAATGCTGTGTTTGGCCTCTTTGGGAAATCAGGGAGCATGAAACTGCAGGCAAAAGGATTATGAAGCACATGTGATAACAGACCTGGATGATGGCTTTTCTTTAGAAGTAGAAAGAGGCTCCCTTGCATGTACTGAATAGGAGAAATGTCCAGGAGAAAGGTGTCTATCACCAAACCTGCCACAGCATATCTCGGTCTGTACCACATAACAGAAGTGTGGTTTACCACTGGCTCAACATGACTACACAAGAACTGGCAGCTGTACTGGGATGAAACCTCTTCAGACATTCACAGAGGTTTCTCAAGAGTTTTGAAGCGGTCCTGGAGAAGTAATACCTGACAGAAACCAAATCCTGAGTGCCTCCAACAAACTGTCCTAGGGCTGAGATGTTCGTATGCTTAGCCATTAGATCCAGAAAGTTCAGAATTAGTCATATAGAATCAAGAAGTGCTTGAAATCTAGTTGTGTAAAGTCCTTCACCAATGGAAGACAAAGAGACTCCACTGCATCTGAGGAGCCACAATCGCCTCCACCCATTCCTGAAGAACCTGAAGGCCATGTGGAGTCCAAACAGCATAACTTTGTACCAGTAGTGGTCCAGGCTTAACATGAACTAGATGTATTGCCTATGTAATGACTGAATCAACAATTCAAAAATCAACACCCTGAAGTCTGAGAGACTTCAACAAGTTTTGCTTTTGGAAGCAATGCTGAAATTTCAGAATGTCGTGGCTCAGAATGTAACTCTTAAGACCAAGATGAGTCTGGTATTTTTTTCCCCAAAAGGTTTTAGGAAAGAGTAGGTTAAAGTAGCTGGAGAAAATCCTTGTCTCTTGGCACACTGTCACATTCCATTCCCCAACAATGGGATACAAACAATAGATGAAGAAGCAGCATTTGGTGCCCTGCTGTTTCCTTCTCAGGAGCTATTGGTGTACAAGACTGCTTTTCAACACTGAAGACAAGGATCTCAGTGCACAGGTGAAACACCTGAATGCAGATTTCTTGTAAATAAATAGAGGGAGACCTGCAAAGTGCTCTCAGATTCTGTAAGCAGGGTAAGTACTGCATTTGGACTTGTTCCCCAAAATTATGCCACTCGAATACCAGATCGTCCACTGCACTGTGCTATCCCTGGGGCTTCCTAGTACTCTGCAACCAGGAGGCCTGCTAGGAAAAAATGCAGAAGGAAGGGGCAGTTGTGCATGTTTATCTAAAGGGAGAAGAAAGAGATCTGCAGACAGAACAAGATCTGAAGAGGCAGCTGCATTGGGATTACTTTTCTCATAGAGCAACATCTCTGAGAATATCTCCAATGTTATTGTCATCACAATATATGTGTTGATAGAAAGCATGACAGCTGGACTTTGTGAGTTCCCTATTACAACATGGCAGAAAAGTAGAACTTTTTCATCAGTGTTTCAAAATATTTATAGCCAAATGATTCCAAGATCCCTCACTACAACATTGTCTGAGCAGTCTCTGCAGGTGAATAAAAACTCCAGGGCTTTCAGTGTGTGTCCAGGTTTTGGCTGAGATGGAATTAATATTCTTCATAGTGGCTGTTGCTACTATGTTGCTGTATGTTGCCGTGTTTTGGATTTAGGAGAAAAATAATGTTAATAACATGCTGATGTTTTAGTTGCTTCTGAGCAGTGCTTGCACTGAGTTAAGGACATTCCAGCTTGTACCACCAGTGGGGAGGCTGGGGGTACAGAAGAAGCTTTGAGAGTTCACAGCCAGGACAGCTGATCCAAACTGGCCAAAGAGATGTCCTATGCCACATGGCATCCTGATGAACAGTAAAATTGGGGTATTGGCTGCTGCTCGGGGATGGGATTGTCATAGGTTGACAGGTAGTATGCAACTGTATTGTGCATCACATGTTTTGAACATATGTATTTATGATGATGATGATTATCATCATTATTTCCCTTCCTTTTCTGTTCTGTTAAACTCTTTTTCTCAGCCCACAAGCTTTACTTTTTTTTTTCTCTCTCTTTTTTTTTTTTTTTTTTCTGATTCTCTCCACCATCCCCACAGCAGGTGTGTGAGCAAACAGCTGTGTGGTGCTTAGCTGACAGCCAGATTAAACCAAAACATTGAGACTAGATATTTTTTGTCATTACAATATCTGATTATGTTTTAAGAGGCTTTTATCTGTCAGAATGTACTCACTGTGGGGCAAAAAAGGCTACTGACAGATACAAATAACTGCTTTGAGAAGATGTCTCAGAAGGTAACTGAAGAGCTCTGGAAAATTTCTAAAAACTCTTTGCAGGACAGCAGGATTTAGATACAAAGCTTCCCATCTCAGATAGAACCTTTCTTCTCCTCTGTCTCTCACCAGTCCCAGGATGCGAATGACTTTTATGTGCATGTGTGGTTTATACACTTTGTACACGGAGGGGCAGTGAGCTCTGAAGCTCCTATCAAGACTGAAGTGACCCTCTTCTGGAGTGACTGGGGGTCTGCGCATGTTATTTGCATGTGAATGTACACAGGGAAGAAATTTATTTTGCAATGTTACCACCTTTAATGCGTAAGGTGCTAAATACGATCCCCTCTCAAGCTGCTTTTCATGAGCCCATACCTTACTGTACTGTGGAGCTGCCATCTAATTCTGAATAATTTAGAACTAACTGTTATAGTTTAACTAAGCCTGAAGTTTCTACAGCATCTTTTCCCTTCAATTTCCAAAACAAATGGAAAAATGACTATGATGATGATTTGATGATTTTTATTTTATTTTTTTAATGAACCCATTCTCTGCACAGCACTTTCCTTTGTTAGTTTTCCAAGGGAATCACTGAGTCCAAGCTCAAATACATTTTGCCTGTTCTTAAAAACAAAACCAGAAATTACCTTAAATATTTTGCCACAGTCCTGCATTTTCATAGAAAAGTATTGACAACATAATGAAAAATGATCTTAAGTTAATTGCCATGATTCAAAGATTACATTAGCAATAAAATCCTTATTACAATGTTGTGAAATTGGAAACTCAAAACCTACTGGATAAGAAGGGATGCCTTAGGTAACAGTCTGGTTAGTAAGACAGTGATTATTGACACTTACTGTTTTGCCTTGTCAAACTGTCAGTGGCAACCACAATAATTTTACTGTCTCTGGTTACTAGTACTGTCATAAATTATCCTTCCTTAGGAATTTCTTTGTAAGAACTCCCGAGCTTGATGGCTGGTAAAATCAACAACAACAACAACAACAAAATCATCTGCTGTTCATATACACAGCACAACTACAGCCCTAGAAACTGTTGAGATTTAACTGTGTTGTAATATACTCACACAAGGGGGCAAATTGAGTTGCCTGGAGACCCATAATTCAGGCATTTATTGATTATGCAATACTTGACTGTGCAACCAAAATAGTATTTTAACAAATATTTTGTATGTTTGGTATTATATATGGGTATGTGTATTTATATGTGAATAAATAATTCTTTAAAATCTGGTTTAAGACAATGCTACTAATATTTTACAATATTTAAGTACTCAGACAATATGATATGCCCATATGTCTGTGCAGTCTCCATTTCTCTTGTATCATGATACATCTTCTATATACATAATGACATGCCTAGATTCTGGTGCCTACTGTTTCATATTCCCAATTGCCCTATGAAATCCATGTCCAGTTTCCATGTTCTCCTCCTCTCCTGGATATTATTCCCCTTCAGACCAACCATATGTTACCAAACGAATGCCAGTTCTAGTCTGGAGTTGGGAAGAGTTGAGGCAAAAGAATGAGATTTCAGAGGACTCAAAATTCATGAGCTTGATATTAACCTATATGATCTGAGACTTTCCTTGATCTAATGAGAGAATCAGAGTTGAGGACTTAGAGTCTGCTTTTTCAATCATATACCTTTGATGTTTGTTTTTCAGAGATATTTCTTGCCATGGTAGCCCTTCTTTTTTATTTTTATTTTTTTTAATTGTTTAAGGCTCTTAACATGTATAATCCCTTTGCAAATATTTCTGATAGTTGATTTGTCTTTAATACACCAACTATCCTACATTGTCAGAAAGTTATTCATAGTGATAGCAGGCAGCAACTGTCTCAGTTGTCACCTTTCTGAAGTCTAATCCTGCCCTACAATCTTATCTTCAAGCTTCACTTATCTTCAAAGCTCAAGAAAATCTAAGAATGTTATATTCTTACCTGCTCGGTCCCGAGGGTTTCAGTTTACTATTATTTTACTAGTTATATTTGGATGTGGAAATTACAGTATGTTAGAGATTTTTGCAAGTGTTTAACCAAGATGACTTACTGGTTGCCCAAAAATCTCAAAAATAAGGGCAAGATGAACACTGCTCTTGAACCTTAAAGTTTGTGTTATAGATTGTCAGCACTGAAATCTGAAACATGAGTATTTTTGCAGGAGATACAAATGAATAAATTTACCAGCTACTGAAATATAAATGTCAGTCATGGGGAAAATATATAGCAACATAAAACAGCAATGGACAGGGCATTTCAAGAGGCCAGTCAAAACCAGCTTGTAGTTACATGGATAAGATATAGTCATGTTTACCGGAAACTCTTCAACAAGACCATGTCCAGTGTACCACACCTTATGACAATGCCACAGAATCTGTTCGTAAATTTATTCTGTGACTGGAGAAAGACTAATCTCAGCTAGTTTGGGTCTATATATTTTGGGTCTGAGGATCAGCAAAGCCATGGCCACATGCACATGAGCCACTCATTTGGTACCATTGCACTTGGGTGAAGACATGATTTCAAGATCTTCAGCACAGGCTGTGTAACAGTTACTACCCAGGTTAACTTGACTAGGTCTATAAGAACTACAGTTGCCCCCATCTCAGTTACAGTACAGTCACTTTAAGCTCTGTAAATTGATTGTGATCCCTGTTCTTCCACTCAGTTGAGGACTAACTCACGTACTGTAGTATCAGTTCCTGTTTTGCTTCTGATGCCACATCAGAACAATGATGGGGCATTCATTTACATCAGTGCAGATGGAAAAATGCCACCTACTGAGTTATGTTAAAGTTGCTTCTACAATCAGGTGGTTTCAGTAGATATTTCCATTTCAAAAGTGAACATGCATTATTCTACTTAGCTTAAAGAGTGGGGAAGTGGGGTCACTGAGTCTAGAGAAAACAAAAAGCTCAGGGGAGACCTATTAGCAGGCTTCCAGTATATAAAAGGGGCCTACAGGAAAGAAGAGGACAGACTGTTTATGAGGGAGTACAGTGACAGGACAAGGGGGAATGACCTTAAATTAAAAGAGAGTAGGTTTTGATTAGATATAAGGAAGCAATTCTCCTCTGTGAGGACGGTGGGACCCTGGAACAGGTTGCCCACAGAAGTTGTAAGTGTCCCCTCTCTGGAAGTGTTCAAGGCCAGGTTGGATGGGGCTTTGAGCAACCTGGTCTAGTAGGAGGTGTCCCTGACCATGGCAGGGGGGTTGAAACAGGATGCTCTTTAAGGTCCCTTCCAACCCAAATGATTCTGTGATTCTATGAGCCTACGAAACCTGAGCAAAATGTCTGCTCTCCCAGTAGCTGGACCAATTTCGATGAGATAAGAAACAAGCTATAAACTCTGTAATGGTTGATTTACATTAGAGGGCAACAATGTGTCATGAATCAGAGACTGTGTTAATTAATTTTGCATAAATCATGAAAAAAATCTGGAAGAAAAAAAAAATAAATTAAATGATTGTAGAAGACCTCATGAGTGATTTGCATTCCAGGGTTGTTCCATTCTCTTTTAAGGGAGAGAAAAATATACAAATGTGCATAGGAGATTGTTGTCTTAACTAAAAAAGAAAAACAGTATCAGAGGGCTTATTTCTAAGAGGGATCTTAAGGATCATCCTGGATGCAAGATAAAGGAAAATGAAAAACTAGAGAAACACATTCATTCTGGCACAGAGAGTTTTAGCAGAGGGAATCTAGATAGCATTTAAAATTCATTTCACTTACCTGTCATTAAGCACACTCTCTATTTTTATGACTTTCTTCAACCTTTTTGATTTGTCCTGGCTATTTCCTGTTTCATCTCTTCTCAGAACTCAGTGCAGTTGTATGAGCTTAATGAAATCAAAGAAAGCTAAAGATACATATCTCAACTTTGAAGAGGCTTTAAAGGCAGTTGGCAGTTAATGGCAGTTGGTACCTATGCCAGTTAAAAGACATTATAAGTTACAACAACGCCAAAAAATAGCCTGGATCCAGTGGAAGTAAAAGTTTCACCAAACACTTTAAAGTGTTCTTTGAAAAAAAGCTGCTGGCTCTTTGGCTTCCTAGTTAGATGTGCAACATTTCTACCCCGTTACCAGGTGAAGGTCTGGATCCATTGGTTCATCAGTCCTGAGTTCATCTGCTCCTGGAAATTACTATTTTCTAATTTAAGATTATAAGATAATCATCCTTTGCTTCAGCCTGTATTTTAATGGTATTGTATGACGTTGTTTGAGAAGGAGATGTTAGATCATAGAACAAACGTCAGAAGAACATGAAATTGGAAGGATCTTCTTGGGGTATTGCATCCTGTCTTCTGCATTATCATGTAAAGCTAGCTTTTTAGACATGCTATCAAGCTACTCCTTAAATCCATACTTCTTGTTCTGCATAACTCATGTCAGAAGGCTGCCTTTGAATCTTCACCTAAAAGTTTTAAGTTTCTGATTTCAAGCCAAAAATGTATTTTTGATCAGTTTATTTCCAAATGTCAGGGCATTTTTTTTTTTTAATTTTTATTTTTTAACTTGTTTTCCAGAGATGTGGAGACTTGTGTGACTGTGTTTTCAGTCTTGTATTGCTGGTGAATTTCAAGAAAATATAATAGTGGGCAAGTTTCCTCAAAGACTTCAAATTCCTACTAGGTCTATTAAAAAGTTAATATCTTGCTAGAGGTGTGCCGTGGTTTTGTCTGGGACAGAGTTAATTTTCGTCACAGAGGCTCATACAATGCTGTGTTTTGGATTTTTGATGAAAACAGTGGTGATAACACCTTGATGTATTTAGTTGCTGCAGAACAGTACTTCCACAGAGCCCAAGACATTTCAGCTCCTCGTGCTGCCCTGCCAGTGACGAGGCTGGGGGTGCACCAGGAGCTGGGAGGGGACACAGCCAGGACAGCTGGCCCAGGATGGCCAAAGGGATGTCCCATACAATGTGGTGTCATTCTCAGTAGTAACTGCTGGGGTAAAGAAAGGGGGGTGTTGGGGGGGGGGGTAGGGGAGAGATTTGGAGGGATGGTGTTTGTCTTCCCAAGAAACCATTACCCTGAGCTTTGCTTTCCCGGGAGTGGCTGAACACCTGCCTGCTGATGGGAAGTAGTGAAGGAATTCCTTGCTTTGCTTTACTTGTGCATGAAGCTTTTGTTTTACCTAACAAACTGCCTTTATCTCAACCCATGCATTCTCACACTTTTACCTTTCTGATTCTCTCCTCCATTCCTCCCCCCATCTTTCTCTCCACCTGTAGTGGTTCAACCCAGCAGGCAACTAAGCACCACACAGCCATAGGCTAATGGCCCACCCTACCCTCACAGGAGTATGGGTGAATCATGAAAAGAAAAAAAAAAGAAAGGTAAAAGCTTGTGGGATGAGATAATGACAGTTTAATAGGACAGAAAAAGGAAATGAAATAATAATAACAATCATGATAATAATAATAATAATAGAAAGCAAAGCAAGTGATATACAAGTGCTCATCACCTTCTGACTGATGCCCATCCCATTCCTGAGCAGTGGTTCCGCCCACCCCATATTTATTGTTCAGCATGATGTCATATAATATGAGACATCCCTTTGGCCAGTTTGGGCCAGCTGTCCTGGTTTTGTCCCCTCCCATCTCTTTGTACACCCCCAGTCTCCAAACTGGCAGGGCAGTACGAGAAGCTGAAAAGACCTTGCCTTAGTGTAAGCACTGCTCAACAGTAACTAGAACATCCATGTATTACCAAAATTGTTTTTCTCCTAAATCAAAACCATGGCAATATACCAGCTGCTGTGAAGAAAATTAACTCTGTCCCAGGAAAACCAGGACACCACCACAGAGAAAACCATTGTGTCGTGCTCAACTGCCTGCTGGGGTTAAACCACAACAAGGTGAGAGGCTCCTGCCACTAGAGCAGAGCAGGAGGAGTTTGCCATTCTTTCACTGTGTTTGGCAGAAGGCTGCATATCTGTTTTAATCCTAACCTGCTGCTTTTTGCCCAGCTGGCAGGAAGAAGCAAAATACCAGTGAGATAGCTGGGCTATGGGAGGGAGAAGAAAGGGTGCAGAGGCAGGAAGTCATAGGAAGATTGAAATAAGAGCCTCAGCAGAAAACTGAGGTATAGCAAATGTCATGCTAGTGTGTATTGCAAAAAGGAAATGGGGAAAAAATACAAAGAAACCTACAAGAGACTGTGTTTCAGTAGATACTTTGCTCTTGGGGAAAATGTGCACTGCAAGCAGTCTCCAGAGCTTACCTAATTGATACACAGAAGTCATATCTATCTCTAGATTTCATTTGTCTAGACTCAAGGAAGAATGGTTTTGCCTTCTGTAATAAGATAGTATCTTGCTCTTTCACCATCATGCTGTTTTTCTTTTTATGGTCCACTTCCAATATATATTGTAGGGCAGCAAAGAAGGTAGAAAATTTCCCTCCTTTGGAGGTTGTATGACAACCTAGGGTGAGACGGGGAGCAGATTTATGTCAAGCAGGGCTACCTACATTTGAGATATAACACTGACATTCAGTGGTAGACTTGACAGTGACTAGATTAATACTGCCCTGATATACATGTAGGTATGCACATATATATATAATATACATTTCAGTGATTCCTCTTCATTACTGGGTGATAGTCAGTATTCACTGTAGCTGAAATGAAAAGTAATATTGCCACATACAAATCAAAGGGGACTCCTTATAAAGTTTAATTGCTACAGTGCAAGATAGCATTAATTTGAGATCAGCATTAGGAAACCATAAAATATCTTTCCTTATAAGGATGATGTAAAGCAAAGCTAACTTTTCATCTCCATCCGTTTTGAACAAAACACATTTTCAAGGGGCAAGTTCGGACTGAAATCTCTAAACTAAATTAAAAAAAAAATAAAATAAACTCATGAAAATGGTAAGAAAGAAAGGAGTCAGGCTTGAACAATGCTAGACCCAAATACTTCAGCTGCTTCAAGCTTTCAAAATTCACTTGCTAGGTTTTATCAGTGCAAATGAAGGCAACCACTTCTACAAGTTGTTAAAAGTGCCTTTTTTTTCTTGGAGAACTCCCACAAGGAGACAATATATGGTTAATTTGAACTAAATCTGGCCACTTCATTTACCAGTTTTTTTACTGAACTCAAAAAGGCCTGGTTTAGTTTGATTACACATACGAGACCAGTTTTTCAAGGACATTGGGCTCAGACCTGAAAACTAAATTAAGCCTCCTAGACAGATCCTTACCAAAACACATGTACACACATCTTCAACAGTGCAGCCTCTTCCCAGTTCAGAAACATAAGGACACTTAAGGGAATATGGAATGTTATGCACAGTGTGATTTAACAACACAATCTCCATTAGCTTTAATGAGAGATGCACAATTAAATCTTCATACGACAATCTAAAAATTACTCTTCCAATTTAGTGCATAAAATAATAGGTCCACTTTAAAATATGAAAGGATAAGGTAGGTGCATAATATTTTGAAAATGCATTTGCTTTACATTGATTAGTCTCTTGAGAAGAAGATATGTTAAATATATAGTATGAATCCTGTTGAATCAGACAGTAAGACGAAAACAAAAGGTATGAAATGTTTGTAATTCTTCACAGTGAATCAGGTAAATAACTAGGTTGTCTGTATCTCAACAGCTGGTGTAAAAGGATTTCTAATTAAGACTTTAAAAACCCTCCCACCAATTAGCTATATAATATACAATCCTGAAGAAACATAAAAGCTTTCCTTACACACACAGTTAACAAGCTTCAGAGTAAAACAAAACCAAATGAATTACTCTTCCTTTTTTTTTTTTTTTTTCATATATCCTATTGCAAACATCTTTGTCAGATGAAAAGTTCTGGCCTGCTCAGTGGGGAACAAATATAGGTTATTTTGGACAAGTTGTGGAGAGGGAGTGAATTCCCATACTGATAAATCATCTTTAAGAAACTTGTGAACATCTCTCATATACCGGTAGAAACCAAAAGATTAAAACAGCTTTTCAAATCCCTATGGAAACTAATACAGGCTGTGGATCACTAGTAATTTTCACTGGAAGTGGGATATTCTACCTTACCAATAAACTGCTGTGTTCAATTGAAACCTTCATCTCCCAACTGTTTCAAATGCAAGGGGTAATCGCTGCTATAGATTTATTTGTTTATTTATTTATTTATTTATGCAGTTCAATACTATATGTAATTATGTATGAGGCTTCAGTGTATTACTGAGTGTATATTGACAGTTAAGAGCTTACCAAATATGACATATTTGCTGGTGAGCTGTAAATCTATATTTTAACATATACAGCGGTGCCCATGTGTAGCAAAGAGGCTTCAGAGGTGCATTTATTCATGTCTGAAGTATAGAAATTTCACATCCACAAGCATATTCTCCTCAGGCTTTAAATGTTTTGAGAACAACTCCAGATCCACACAGACTGCCCATATACTTGAAGGTTTAATCATTCTTTTTCTACAGTCTGAGCTTGTTCACTATCAAGAAATTTAAGAAATAAATTTTGCATTCCTGCAGTACTTCAATGCTTTACAAAGTTAACCATGTGTACAAGATTATAGGAAAGGGCAAAGTCGTAACCTTTCCCCTCAGAAATAGTGCTGAAAAGAGAAGCAAAACAGAAAATATATTGGCTTAGATGTGATCATCATAATGATAATGGCACATACTTGTACAAATGTCTTTGGTATTTCTTCTTCTAACAGACAACCTCAATTTTCTCCTCTGCTCCCTCTCTGGACCATCACTGCTTACCATCTTATTTCACAGATGTTCCCCTCAAAAGTAAATATCTTATGAACCTATAAGAAAAAATAGATTTTTTAATCAGAAGTAATATGTTCAGAAGGACACTCTTGTATACAATGTACAGTAAATGCCTTGGTTACTATCTGAAAGTTAATAGGTAAATACTCCTCCCTGGTGAGTGAAGCAAGCTGATTTACCACCCAGAACCTCAGTGCCCCCTGTTGCAATGAGATCTCTTGGATCCATGTACCGAGACAACCCTTTCCAACAGCATCAGCTGGGACTTTAACACTTGCAAACGTAGTTGCACAAGGCCGAGAAGTGATGAACAGGCATGGGCAGTTTTTTTGTATTCATACTCTCCTGTGAGTTTCTTCAGCTGGAATACAACAAGTGAAGATTGACAATTTTCACAGTGAATCTCTCTCTTAAATTAGCATACAAGGAGCTGTTGCCTCTAATCCTGTTTTTTTTTTTTTTTCCTCTAAGTACTCCAATTTTTGCAACAGATAACATAATTCTGAGATGAGTCTAAGTGAGGTTAAGTGGCCAAAAAGCAGACAGGAGAAGTTATCTTCAGGAAAGAAAAGCAAGTAATAACTATAAATGAGTATAAAATGAAGAATGTAACCTGTGCCAGCAAGGGTCACTGCAGATAACTTGGATGAGAACTGATAAAATTAGTATAAAAGATTTTCTCTGACAATGTTTCTGATGCCAAATTCTAGTAAGAAATAGGCAAAACTGTATGCTAAAAACTGTCTTTTGTTCTATTTCAGAAGAGTATTTGGGAGTCAGAGATCTCTAGAAATATATCTACAATGTGAAAATTGAAATCTACAGTCAGAATAAGAACCAAGAAATTTAAATGACAACAGCAGAGATAGGAAAATTTTTCCTAACTTTGTTGGGTAACTTTTGAACTACAAATGAGAATTCATAAATGAACTGATAATGCCCATTCAAGCAGCCACTGCTGCTAAATCATGGTCCTTGTTTCTGAAGTGAATGGTGAAAATTCATCTGCAGAACTTGAGTGGCAAACAGAGAGTGGCCACAAGTCACATAAGATACTGGAAATCGGATCCTCAGCAGGAAAAGTCTGGAAGCACTATTCAAAAATACCCAAAAGAAAACAGCGCTGGGAATGTAAGTTAATGTTGATCCCTTGAGATAGAGGTTAAAGAAATTTGTAGCTGGGAAAGAAAATGTTCTTCTTCAAACATGTTCCTATAAGACATAAGTCATATCTCCCAGTCTTTAACATTGATATTCTCACAATGATAATAAAAGATGAAAAAGACAAATAAAAAATTGTAATAAGATGTAGTATACTCCATATTAAAACCCAAACAATGTTAACTAGGGAAAAAAGAGGTGTAAAACCGGTCTGTGGTACTACTTTCCAGGGACTGACTCACTGCTGCTTCTGCTTGGATTTTCATGTCATGATTAAATCGCTGATGGATCAACTCTATCTCAACATCAGAGAAGATTTTTTTTCGTTTTATTTTTATGTGGTGTTCTTCAGTCTTGCTCCAGACTCATGATTTTAGAGAATCCTTCTAACCTTCTGATTTTATGATGATCTTAATTCTGAAAAGTGTCGAGTATGACTAGTTCTTGAGGCACTGTAAACTATTTTAAGACGAATTATTCATCTAAGATATTCTAAATCTTTGTTGAAAATATAGCTCATAAAGTAGTCTTTAACCTAATGATTACTAAACTATTTGAATTCATCTTCCATGAATGCAACAAGGTAAATATCTTAGCCCTTTGTTCTGCATAGAACCACTTTCTCCAGGTATCAGGCATAGGACACAGTGCTCACAGCTACATTGCATGCTCTGCAACTTTTCAGTGAAATGGGATTAGCCCTAATGATGAGATTAGGAACAAGTCAGAGTCCTAATATGTCCTTTCCAAGCTTTGTAGAATTTGGAACAGAAGCCACAACACATAAATTACTAACAGCAAAAAGATCATCTACCTATATGTTTCTGGAAGATTATTTGTACTCAGATGTCTAGAATAAACAGTCATGTTCTTCTGCAATACTAAATGGCTCTGCAATACTTGTGGCTCATCACTTGTACCAGCACCATGTGGTGTTAGAACAATTATTCTCTGCCCTTAACCATGGACACACACAACATATCATCCTGAAAAGGTGTACTCTGTTACACGCCTAAACAACATGGAGCTGACATAGGTGTGATCTAGCAGTGCAAAGATTTGTAACTGAGGCAGGATGACCACAGTTAATCAGTCAAGTGACATTTGTTAGAGAATATGTGCAATGAAAAGTCTACTGCAATCCTATACCTTGGGCCATGACTGCCCCAATGTGATGATCTGCCACTGCAGTTGGAACAGGTTCTTTACAAAAATCCTGCTGTATTTTTATTTAGACAAACCTTCTACTTCCAGTTCCATCTCCATTATCTCATGTTGTGGTGCTTATATCACAGATTTGTGTAAAGACTTGTCTGAGAGGATGCATATTATGTAAAGGAAACACTGGTCAACAATCCATTTTTCTGACTGAAGCCACCTTCATTGTATTAAAATGTCTCTGAGCTGGCCACATATCTGTCATAAAACAGTGAATGTTATCTATTTCTTTAATAAATGAAGCATTTGTAATGATTTTTCCTGAGTTTTTTTTCTCAATCTTTTATCACATTTTCCTTAGCAAGTAATTCTCTAGGGCCATTTCTCATTTGTGGAAAGAATCCATCTTATGTTGTATACAGGGTTATTAAGAGCATTATTTTACTTAGACACCAGTGTCCTAAAGGCTTCTCTGCTCTTCTTCTAGATTGAAAATGCTCAATTCAAATACAATGTCTGTCTCTCACAGGAAAAACGTACTTTAGGGGTTCATTTCATGCTAACTGCTGCTTCTGCCACTGTGTTTCTGGTTGGCTACCTTCCTCTTTTTCAAGGGGGAAAAGGTCTTTTGAAAACCACTCAGGCTGAAACACCAAATTGCCACTGATGTTCATACTTCTAGCTGTTCATACAACTATCATGGTGGAATTTCCTTCATATTTTCCACGTTATGTTAAGTAAAGCTAATACTTATTAACATGAAGGAATTGACAAGAGTATGTAGAAATGAACGGTAAGTCAGATCCCGTGCAATCTTCCATTGAGACCCTTAATCTTGAATTGCAGTAAGCACTTTTATCCCATTACCCTGTCTTTTGGCTTCTGCTGAGGAGATATTTGCAATCATGTTAATATTGAACTGAACTATCTATGCCTATTAGTGATTAAGGGAGATGAATACTCCATTGAATCCACTTTAAATTTAGCCTGATTGGGTACAAGTAATCCGCAAAGGGAAGTTTCCTGTTGACAGACAGGATCTGACCATCTGATCGTTATTTCATATTTTCTGGACTGATTTTTCTGGATGAAGTCATCTTTCAATTTAGATATCAAATAATTGGAATAAGTTGAAAAAGAAATGTCTCAAAAATAATGAGAAGTTTATAAGATAAATTTTTCTCAGAAATCCTTTGAAAGAAATATCACTGATGTCAAAATTCATAATTATAGAGAAACAAACAAACAAAAAAAACAAAGAAAAACAAACAAACTAAACTAAATTAAACTAAACTAAACTAAACTAAACCAAACCATAAGAATATTCAATAAACTAAAAGTAATTCTGGAATGAAATACATGAAAATATTTTTTGCATGCTCATAACAAATCTGTTGTTGACAATACCACAGCCTTTCCTCTGAAGTCAATGATAATCTGCTGGTATAGGAACCACAGAGATTATTGGCAATAATATTTTGTTTGTAGATAGATATGCTGCACTGAAGAAGCCTTCTAATAATAAGGTTTATTTCTCACAGAAGAGAACATTTTCTGCTAGCAATATTATACATTTTTGAAAAGGTCATTAGTGTAAGAGATAATTTAACAGAACATGATCTTCCCATTTTATAAGAAGTAATAAAATATCTATCATCTATATTCAGAGAGCCGCATTCTGCAACCAGACAGTTTTCCAGACAAGGGAGCTCCATCATTATGATCATCTATTAGGAGCTAACACTTCAGCATTTGGCTTTCAAAGTTTCAGCTTATTTCCCTTCCCTGACTTCTCTGTTCATTCTTGCCAGACATACTAACTATAACTTTTATGCTGGTGATAAAGTTTCTGTAAAGCTGGGATTCTGGAGGGAGGATTCAGCATCTGGAAACTAGAAGGGGTTGTAGGAAAGACTTTTGGTTAACTCTAGAATAATAACTGTCCCCAGAAATAAACCAGCATAACCAAGAACCCAGAAGGAAGAATTCAAGTGGTCAACAAAGGAAGCCATGTTTTTACAGCAAGACTTGCAGAGGCCAAGTAACACCTGGCAAACATGAAGCTGATGTTGACTTTGAGAATGAAATTAAACCAAGTAGAAAAGATTCTGTTGCCTTCATAAATGACAGAGGAACAGTAAAGGAAGCGTATCCTCAGTAAGGGTGGGGTAAAAATGAAAAAAATCCAGATATGGTCTCAACACAAAAGACATGTTTTGCCCAGTTTTTAAATGAATATAGTGGTCTTGTGATAACAAAGTATGTTGGTGAATGTAAATGAAGGTATGGCATTGTATTTTATCTTATTTGAGTGGGAAGAAAAACTTAAAGAAGATAATCATGGAATCATTAGGGTTGGAAACGACCTCTAGGATCAGCTGGTCCAACCATCAAGCTACCGTCAATATCACCCACTAAACCATGTCCCTAAGCACCACATCCAACCTTAAACACCCCCAGGGATGGTGACTCCACCACCTCCCTGGGCAACCTGTTCTGATGCCTGACTGCTCTTTCTGAGAAGAAATGTCTCCTAATTTCCAACCTGAGATAATGCATTTAGGATGCACTTAGGAGCTTTGTATTTTGAAAGAGCTAATATATCAATCACAGGCACAGAAAAAAAATGACCTCACTGTAACACTGTTTGCAAAATTGCAAATAAAACAGCTATATTTTAAAAGGGGAGGAGTATGAGGGGAAGAGATCTAAGAGTATGAGGGAACAGATCCAAGTAACTATTATTCAACTAACCTGATCTCAATACAACTCAAAATGTTAGAACATATTTAGCAGTAGAATGGATAAATATATGTAAATCAACACAAAATGCATATGGGTTCCTCAAAGGTAGACTGTATCAGTATTGATCTTTGATGAGAAAATAAACGCTTTTTCACAGAAAAGCAATCTGATATATAAGTATCTGATGTGAAGTCACATGGAAATTGTAGCTAAACTAAGGGTAAAAGGGATGACAACTCAGTTAAGAATAAAAAGTCTTTGTATGAATAAAGCTAATTATCTTAAATTAGGCTCTGATCTTCTTTGGCTTGGCTGTTTCTTGTACCTGATCTAACTCTCAGCTGGAATTTACACACTTGCCCACCAGCTGCACTATGATAAAAAGTACTCCCAAAGACAGTGGCTTAACAAAGCAAAAGCTAAGACTAAACATGTAAATATGGCAAGGGGACATAATTATTTCAGCTGAAAGAAAATGCTGTCACAAAACCAGCTGGGAATGAACTGGCCATGACTGGGTGTGAACTGGACAATAGAAGAACATTTCTAACTGGGAGGAAAGTGGAACCCTAGCTACATCTTCCTATGAGAAGACATGGATAAAATGCTACCTAATTTCATTTCACTCTAGCTTTTTCCTGCAAGGTGCATTATAAAACACCAACATGAAGTCATGCAATAGGACCTTTTTCTTTTTTTTCTTTTATTTTTTTTTTTTTGTGCATATGTACTGTATCTGTACCTTAGCTACACTTAAGCATACTCACCCCACTACCCCACTATGCCTGATATGCCTGAGACATATGGTAGAGTATTATTGCCCAGCAAGTGACCATCTGTGGGTTATAAAGGCAACCATAATGCTGTCTTCTGCTTCTGTGTGTGATACATGCTACTCCCACTGACTTCTGGTTAAATGATAGCAGTGGGAGTGTGGCAAAGCAAGCAAACACTTATAAACAAAGAATAAGTTTCTGCCTGCAATACAAGGATGTGTTTTTAAAGGAGAATTTCAGCCTTATATATGAATTTGCCTTCGTGCTCTGCATTTCTCTGCAGAGAGCAGGCCATGATGGTTTCATATAGAAATAATGCAAATCACCTGCAAGACTGGCAGGTGGGGTAAGTCTTATTTTGATATAACATTTTACCATATAACCCAGACCAGATGTGGCTTTTTATTAAAGCTGAATTATTTACACTGCAGCTGTGGCAATATTGTGTTTGTCATGGATAGTGCCCTGTTGTGATAAGTGTGGTGACAGTAAATCGCTATACATGACCCATTTCATGATAACATTATCATATAATTACATTTTGATCAAATTAAAACTACTGAGAGCAATGTCTCTGTGTAGGTTATAAACTGTTCCTTCTGTTAACATCTTTGGCTCTCTGAAACATGTAATATATATTAAGCATGGTGTACTCACAAGTCCCTCAGGCAATGGGACCTTTATATCAAGTCCCTATATTTAGGAATGATTACTTCACTGACAGCTGAAAGAATCACTGCAGAAGTATTCTAAAGAGGAAAAAGCAGGATCATGTTTTGCCCAGACTTAGTGAGGATGAAGGGGAAGTAGGAAAATTTAGAAAAAATCGTAGATCTGCTCCCCTTAATAAGTTTTGCAGAGTCCACTTAAAATAGTCAAGATTTATCTACTCATACCTAAGCACCCAATATGATTTTCCATCTTGCATTCATATCAAACCCTGGCCTCATACGTAGAGATGTATTTTTATTTTTATTTATTTTTATTTTCCACACCCTACACAAATCTGTGCTGATTTAAGATAGTCCCTGATCCACCTTTATCCTTCTCATACAGGTAGAATCCTCCCTCATAGAATCATAGAATCTTAAGGTCAGAAAAGATCTCCAGGAACATCTAGTCACATCATCCACCTACCACCCAGTAAACCATGTCCCTAAGTACAACATCTACCCTTTCCTTTAACACTCCCAAGGACACTGACTCCACCACCTCCCTTGGCAACCTTTTCCAATGCCTAACCACTCCTTCTGAGAAGAAATGTCTCCTAATTTCCAGCCTAAACGTCCCCTGGTGCAACTTGAGGCAAATCCATCTTGTCCTTATCTGTTAATTATCTGTGAGAAGAGGCCAGCCCCCAGCTCCCCACACCTTCCTTTCAGGGAGTTGTAGAGCGCAATAAGGTCTCCCTTGAGCCTCCTCTTCTCCAGACTAAACAACCCCAGTTCCCTCAGCTGCTCCGCATAGGACTTTTGTTCCAGGCCCTTCACCAGCTTTTTGTGAGGGGCCCAAAACTAAATGCAGTACTTGAGATGCAGCCTTACTCTCTCAAGTGCCTGTAATTCCTATAGAATCAGAAGCCATGTTTTTAAATGTGAAGGTAGGAATGCTTTTCACCATTTAAATCAAGTTAATTTATCTGCACTGGTTTTATCATTCAGTCCTTTTAGGTCCTGTGATTTTTCAGGTTTGTTCTAGCTTTTCCATTAGTAAGCTTTGTCATTTTACTCATCACTTTTTCTATATATTTTCTATGTCACAAGAATTCAAAAGAAAACAACTACAGAAAAGCTGATGTTAGAAACAAGGAAATATGAAGATTATATGCATTTACAGCTGTAAATTTCTTTAACATCTACAGTTAAAAGGCATCCTTCCTTCTTTTACAAAAATTATCACTTCAACTGTGTTATTTTATTCAAAACAACAGAGGAAATATAGGAAATAAGCTTTATCTGTCCTAGCATAAGCTACATTCATAACAAGGCTTCTACTGATATAGCTATAAAAAAATATAACTGATATAGCCAGTTAAAAGAAAAAATACCCCAAAGAACATATCTACACAGGTAGACAGCCCAGATGTAGACCATTGCTTATATAATATCAAAGATACGTGCGGTGTAGAAAGATCATGTAATACTCTAATAAGCTGGAAACACTGGAAAAGAGGCAGAATATATATTCTGTATATGTATATATCTCTCTCTCTATATATATTCTATATTCTCTCTCTATATATATATTCTATATATATAGAGAGAGAGAATACATACATATACATTCTGTATATGTATATATGTATACATATATATATACTCTATATAGAATATATACATATACAGAATATATATTGCAAATATATATACAAATATATATATTTGTAGAATCTGGGACAAGATTTTTTTGGTTTATGGAAAGCCATAAAATCCGAGGAATATTATGTTAAAGCATTATTGCTAATCTAAGTTGAAAAAAAGTCATAGTTTTGAAATACTCATGTTATGAGATGTCATTGGCTGCCTTTATCTGATTCATATTAAAGAAAATGAATATGATGGAATTAGAATGGGATACTCATGCTCCCACCCTGAGCTTTGAAAACAAATTCCAATGCCCAAGTACATTCTGGTGAATAAGAAAAAAAAAAAAAAAGAAAAAAAAAAAGTACAGGTTTGTCTTTAAAACAAATTTGTGAACAGGAAGAATTAGTGAGTTTCCAGGGTACAAAACACTTTCATTTTGTTTACTTGGGACTCACCCATATGCTGTTGACTATGACGTCAAGAGAAGATTGAAAATGTTCAAAGCTATCAGAAGTACTGGAGAGAATTAACTTTAAAGTGTAAAAAAGAGATATGGATTTGGACAGTCTCCCTTATGGTAAATCATACTGCTTAGAACAGAGATTTCAATCTATTGCGATAGATTTATGATATATGAAGAAAATTTGACTAGAAAATACTCGTGACCTTTTTTATTTTCATTTATTTCCTATCTATAAATCTTTTCATTACTTCACATAAAAGGGGAGTATGTAGTGCATACTGTTCTACTGAGTTGTTGACACTGACCATATGTTTTGGCTTAGGGAGTATTTTAAATACAATGTTCTCTTCCACTAAAAAGCTGTATGTTTTTATGTTCTGCTATAAACGTAAATGGGAATAGCACATACTTACACCAACACGTGATATGCTTAGGCATTTTACTGTGCATACATTGGGAATCTTTTCACAGGACGAGTTAATAAATTACACAGAGAAGATTTTCCAAGGGAGAAGAGAATTTAAATCTGTGTTTTATAGAAGAGAAGAATATTCCATAGATCATTCTGACTTTTGAGGAGACTTGTCTTCAGTACTACTTAGAAGATAAAGTGTCCTTCAGAATTGTGAAAATCTGTATGCCTCTTTTTCTACTTACTTTTAAAATAAAAATATCTAGTGTTACCATATTATACCAGATATTCCTTGAGGTTTATATTAAATGTAGACAATATCTAGAGAATTAATGCATGTATAAACAACTGTAAATTACATGACCTTTCAACAAACATACAGAAACTCTCTGTAGCAAAGTTTCTCTTAGAAAATATTTCTAAGCACACTATTAGTGAATACCCAGAGGACCAAAGAACAGCCATCATCACCTACAGGACATTTCATAGCTTTTCTTACCTAAATAGTTATTGTCAGACTTTTGCTTCATGTTAGCATTGTAATCCACAGCACTGAAAGGACCAGGAGGAAGTTGAAGAGACATAGCAAGGTCCCAGTCTTTTGTGTATTGAAGCAGAAAGGCATTTAGACTTGTGCAAAAATATAAAGAGGTGGAGGAATTGGATAGGGAGGCTGAGAGCTAGTGTTTCTAGAGAAGGAAGATATATAATGGAATTGGCATTGGACAAGATGACATCCAGAGGTCCCTTGCAACCTTAACCATTCTGTGAATCCAGCTCCCCACCATCGCATTTTGTTTGCTCTCACTCCAAAAAAGTAGATGCAGGCAATTCTCAGGAGCGTTGTGAGAACAGAGAATATTTTCAGGCCATGTAAATATAATGGTATGATTTTGTGGATGAATCAGATTTTGTACTGCAAGCCACTCCATTAAAATACCTATCAGCAACTTGGGTCAAGTCAAGATGCATTGTTTATATGTACTGCAGGTTGTAGCTCTAATGAACATTACATGATTAGGAATTGTAAGAGAGACAAAAAATTATACTTTTTATTGAAGTAAAAGTCCTTGCTTTTCAATCATTTAACTGAGGCATAAGGGGATTCTGGATGCATTGTTTGACGTTTTAATCAACTGCTATGCATACTAAGTTTTAGCTGTTCCTTGCTAGACCCATTAAGACCAGCATTTATGAAAGACTCCTCCAGGATTGTCTAGATCATGCTACTTCCATTTTATTACACTTCTGTTAAGCTTTTAAAGTCAGCAAGGATGGTATTCACTGACTCTACTAGAATGAGGCCTATCCAAATATCTGGCCAATTGTCCAAATATCTGTCCAAATATCTGGCCAATCTTCATATCTACCAAAAATTCCCAAAGCTGTTTTGAATTCTCTCACCACCGGTGCCATTCTGATGGTGCAATCACTAGAGCTGTTCGAGAATTTTACGGGTGTAAAAAGTCAGAGGATGATAATCTGGAAGTGATGCAAACGTAAGGAATACAGCTAGGCTCAGGCATACATCTTTATCACTAAAATCCTCACTCCCAAGACAATATAACACAAAACATAATAAAAAACATTCATCTTCCTCCATGCCACATCTTCTCATCCCATTAGGAAAATGATGAGTATTGATTAGGCACCATTTTCTATATTTCCTATGAAAAGTCCTCTCATGACAGTATTTTTTTTTCGTATAACACAGCTTCCTAAAAGAACACAGCTCCTGAGTCATCATGTGTAGTCACTATAATAATAATAATAATAATAATAATAATAATATATCATATATATTTATATATTATATAAAAATAATAATATTACGTTATACAAATCAATTAAATACTAATGACAGAAAGCAGTTGGAATAGTGTATGCAGTGGTGATAAACAGACTGAAGGGTGGAGAGTGTTTAATTGTTTGATAAGTAAGCTACAACAACAAATTCCATTACATTATAGATAGATGAATTGCATTATACTGGATAAGCAGGGATAAGTATCCATAGGGATAAAAATCACAGTAGACAAAATAAAGTGAAGAGCAGACCCTGAAATGAACACAATAATTGTTGTATGCTGAGGAAGAAGTATTGCTCAGTGGCAACCAATTTATGAGGTGTAGGCAGAATGGAGAGTTTCTTCCTCTTCAGATGAAGAATTCATTCAACATATTTCATTCAAGAGCAAAACGGCAAGGCTGACTGAATATAAAGTAGAATAATATTTTGAACTGGAGAAGCAGAACCACCACAGTTTTCAGGTTTCAATCTTTTTTAGGATTTAAACAAGCCATTTATCATTAGAATTTCTCTGAAAATAAACAGCTCAGCAATCTCTAGCAGATAGACAACGTTTCTATTATGTCTCTCTTCCTTGAGGTGTGTAACTCTTTGAAGCCAAAAGACGTACTACTTCACTGGCAATCATTTTGTCTTCTGTGTGGTGCTTCTTTGTATGTGAACACAACTTGCAGATATGAAGGCTCTCCCACTTCCACTAGGTAGAGTTATCCAGGAGTGACATCAGTGAACATGCAATTTCATTAAAATCCCATTAGCAAAAAAATGGTTGAATATGAGAAGTAGACTCTACCTATAAAATTTGAAAACCTGGGCTTGATAAATGAAGCTTGGAAGTTTGCTATCATGGTCAAATCAGGGTTTGCTGTTAGCACTGTATCTATCTGTAGCCATCATACTGTATGAGCTGGGGTTTTCCCCAGCTATGTACAGAACCAGAGGAATATACTTCTGATGCTAGGATTCTGTAGCAGAGGGTTTATCTGCTGCAAAACTCTGATTTCTTGGTGAAGTTGGTATGTTTTCCTCATGCACTTGCACTTGACAGCAGAAGTGGGGTAAGAAAGACCTTTCACCTAAAGACAGGTTAGCAACTTTAGAAACGCTGGTGTTTTCTGCTTTCTCTTCTACTCTCCAGAAAAGATTATCTTAACAAGTTATTTCTTATTGTGGAAACCTACAACAAAAGCAAAATCTACAGTTGCTTCCTGTGTAATGTGACTGTGATTTTGGCTTTTGGTGTTTCATTGCAAAACTGTTATGAGCCAAGGCGAAGCTCTGTAGTGTAGGATGCACAGGGACTGTTTGCTGAGATCTCAATATCTCTTTCATCATTGCTTTCAATTGCAGGATATGGCGCTTACTAAAACATATTTATTTTTCCAGTTCTATATACTGAAGCAATGAACTTGATCATGTTGATCATGCAAACTGTGTGCCGCCGCCCTAATTGAAATAGGAAACTTTTTTGGCCCTGATCTTGCAGACAAGCTTTAATGGCCTCCTTCATATTTGTTACCATATATCTGAAATGCAAGTCCTGCTTCCACTAAAGATTTAAAATATTATTTAAACAGCAGCATGCTTCGACATGGAAAACTGACAAACCCATTCATCAAAGCTTACAAGAGAAACAGATTTTATCTGGGTGAGTGCAGCCTCTCTGTGCTGTATTGTTAAAATTAGTTATTTCTCCCGTCATAAGGTGGGATGACAGGTCTTACCCAAAATGCTCTTCACAGCTGAAGTTGAAAAGTTGAACTGGAATTACTTCCCACTGCAACTAGACACTGCCACAAATGACTAAATGCAACCTCACCATATAATATGATCAAATTCTTCTTTGGGACTGATGTAGTCTGCTGGTTTCTCTTGGTCTCACCCTCCAAGCCAGGCACTCCACCTAGGTAGGTCTTCTACCTATGTCACAATAAGGAGACTTTCTCCCTCCAGGATGAGCAATATGAAAATTGAGAAAGGAAATTTCAAGTCAACAAAATTGCAATGATCACATCCTTTTACGAAAATGTTTAAATGTGACTTTCCCACTTTGTGGTGTATTTCAGAAGGCCATGAAAAGTTATATCACCTTAAGTGTCATAACAGATCACATTCCATCTCAGAGGCTGTGTATCATAACATTACATGCTCATTGCCTGATTATACGCTATTAGTCACTGTAAACTCAGCAGTTTTCTGATGGATGTTTTCAATAGCTGACTTCTTTTTCTCATTAAAAAGCTTTTAGTTTAAATGCATTACCTTGTCCTCCTGGTAAAACCACTACCCTGGCAATCACCTCTGATGCACGTGCTAGAGCTTACCCCTATAGAATTCTGATCTTTACAGTACATAGTGGCTGAAGAGGTTATTGGAAGCATCCAAAATCTTCACAAGCCTCTATTGAAACTTCTGTAACCAGACCTGCAAACATGATAGCTAAGCATGCAGTATATGAGATAATTTATCTATAGTAACAGCCAGAGACATATAAAATGGACTGATCTCAGGATTGGCTGGCCAAACTACAGATGCTACATACATCAGATCTCAATGCTATCACAATGTTGTATGGTAATTTTTTTCTTGGGCTTTTTCTGGTCATTAAAGTTCTTTGGGGCTACTGGCAGACGGCTGTGGAGTCTTTCCTTTAACTGTCATGAGATCATTCTGTGCAAATGTATGTTCACACAGTCTGTGAGAGCATATGTACTTTGAACATAGATTAGCACCCACGTGGTTGTAGTAGGCTCAACCTTGTCCCAGTCTCAGGCTGTGCAGCTGGATGATGGCTCCTTTTCCGTATTTGCTGGGGAAACAGGAGTAGAGTATGCCTCAGTTCTATCAGCACTGATGACAAGCTCTTTATTCACATCTGGTTCATATAACACTCTCTTTTGTAGTCAAGGTCTAATGTTATTGCTGTCCAGTATAGTTGCAGCCCTTCTAGCAAAAGAGATAAACAACTGCAGAAGCCTGTATTTATTTATTTGTTTTCATAAAGACACCAGAATAAAACTGAGTAAATAATCACAGAATCACAGAATCATCTAGGTTGGAAGAGACCTCCAAGATCACCGAGTCCAACCTCTGACCTAACAAGTCCTCCACTAAACCATATCACTAAGGGCTACATCTAAACATCTTTTAAAGACCTCCAGGGATGGTGACTCAACCACTTCCCTGGGCAGCCTATTCCAATGCCTAACAACCCTTTTGGTAAAGAAGTTTTTCCTAATATCCAACCTAAACCTCCCCTGGCGCAACTTTAGCCCATTCCCCCTCGTCCTTTCACGGGGCACATGGGAGAATAGACCAATCGCCACCTCTCTACCGCCCCCTCTAAGGTACCTACAGAGAGTGATAATGTCACCCCTGAGCCTCCTCTTCTCCAGGCTGAACAACACCTGCTGCCTCAGCCGCTCCTCATAAGACTTGTTCTCCAGACCCCTCACCAGCTTTGTTGCCCTTTTCTGGACTCGCTCGAGCACCTTGATGTCCTTGTAGTGAGGGGCCCAAAACCGAACAGAGTACTCGAGGTGCGGCCCCACCAGAGCCAAGTACAGGGGGACAATCACTTCCCTAGCCCTGCTGGCCACACTGTTTCTTATGCAAGCCAGGATGCTCTTGGCCTTCTTGGCCACCTGAGCACACTGCTGGCTCATATTCAGCTATCAACCAATACTCCCAGGTCCTTCTCTGCCAGGCAGCTTTCTAATCACTCATCTCCCAGCCTGTAGCTCTGCTTGGGGTTGTTGTGCCCAAGGTGCAGGACCCGGCACTTGGCCTTGTTGAACTTCATACAGTTGGCCTCAGCCCATCGGTCCAGCCTATCCAGATCCTCCTGCAGAGCCTTCCTACCCTCGAGCAGATCAACACACGCACCTAACTTGGTGTCATCTGCAAACTTACTGAGGGTGCACCCGATCCCCTCATCCAGATCATCGATAAAGATAAAATTGAATATGAACAGTAGTAAGTTCATCTGAGTCTATAAGGTCTTGTGTTCACTTGGATTTCATTGTACAAACATCATCCCTAGTAACTTGTATTGCTAAAGCTTAGCTGACTAAATGTGTTATTCTGACAACTATGTATTGATGATGTATTTGGGTTTAATCACATAACTATATATATACTGTATACAGAGTATAAGTCTGCAATTATAAATGACTCAACTAAAAAAAAATAAAGTGGTGTATCCTCAAGTAAAAGCATCAACATTATACCAAGGATGTCCCAGCAAACAGCAAATTCTATAAAGAGAAGTTAACTCTCTAATATCCATAATCAGGATACCTTCTCTAAATCTGCCTGTCTTCTTGTGGGACAATGCTTCTGAATGCCTCCTTTAGATCCAGCTTCTGGGCAGAAGTCCTTAGCTGGGTATGTCTATCTTGGATGGTCTCTGGGGTTCATGGATCAGTGAGAGGATATTTCTTTCTCATATGAAGTCTTCATCTCAATTGTACTGAATATTAGAATTTGAGTAATGGGTCACTGACAACATTTTTTCACAAAACTACTGGGTTTCACATGAAACAAGATTAAATGAGCTAAGGAAAGAAATACTTGTTTTAAAAATTAATCAGTTAAGTGCACACATTTGGCATAAACAGGGTAACATTATTAGACTATATTTCAGAGAGCATATATAATAAACAAGAATTAGTGTCTAAATACCACAATGCTTTGTTTTCAGTGTACCAGGCTAGTAAGTAGTGAGCTTTAGTTTTAGTAAAGTTTTCAATGTTGTAACTGTAACCACTAGGACTTGCTGCTTGCCCAGAAAGATAAAGGTCAGAATACAAAATCGTTCCACTAAAAAAGGAATCTATCGATTTGACATGGTTTAAAATAGCATTATCAATGACAGTGGCTCTTCATCACTAGGGTTGACTTTTATTCATGGTTTATTAGACATCCTTTTGGGTCGATTTCCTATCAGTTGAGATATTTTAAGTGGATTATATTCATTTAAGAACCTGATGCATCAGTTATGTGATTTTCTAATGAGCATGTCATTATTTGGGAGGTTATTTCTAGATCAACTGTGTTCATTTAAAAGAGGAGATGACCATTAGGAATAAAATATGAGTTATCTCTCCATAGAAATAGTATGATAGATAAAATGACATTGCTTATTAAACTTGTAGTAACTTCTACCATCTTGTCTAAGTGTAGAATAAAAAAGAGATTATGTCAGACAAAAGATAGGTTATGTTAGATAAATATTAATTAGTCTCAAATAATTAATGGATAAGGTAACACAAAACCCACTTGTGTTCCTTTGGGCTGTCTTACAGCACATATAGGTTATAGACCTGGCTAACTTGTAATTTACAGTGGGTTTATGAATTCTTGTATGAGTGAAGCAGCACAAAACAGATGGGCTACACATGCATATTCACCAAAAGCTTTAAAGAGGTTTATACTTTTCACTTACACCAAGATTTCTTCATTAATTTTACTTCAGTAGCCTCATTAGAACTACTCCTAAATACACTGGCAAAAATTGAAAAGAGAATCAGACGTCTGACACAGAGGAGGATGACTACAAGGAAGGAAAGGGCTTGGGCATACATCTGACAACTCAAGTACTTTCATGAAGGGGACAAGGAAGGAAAGATAGAAGATTAAAGCAAAGAAGCAGAAGGAGTGTTAAGAAATGGCTTGAACAGCTGCTCAGATCCTGGGCCTGCAGTAATGCCCACTATTTATGGGTTAATTACAACATTAATCACCCAGAAACCCTCATTATCATATCACTTGATAACACGTAGTTAACTTGCTAAGAAAAACTAGCTAGTCACTAAAATATGTCTATCTAGAGGACCTTTCAGGTGGTTTCCCTATGTTATGGTTTCCAGAGTAGGTACCAACTGCTGAATATGTACTCACTGTTCACCCATAAATTCTGCATCTCATATTTAAACACCTGTGCTCCATCCCTCTTTCAGAACCGCCCTCTATGAACAGAGGTATAGGGTAGGCCAAACTAAGTCACTTATGCTTTTAACCTCTGTGGACTGCCACAAACATTGTCATCACAGGGTCTCTGAAGGGCAGATAATTTTTCTCATAACACACTGAGAAAAACCCCTGAAGGTTAATGACGCACCAAGAATCCTGAGATATGTTTCCAGAAATTAGAGTTCCTGACACTAGAAACTTTGCACTGCAGTTTACCTCTTGTGAGGTTAAGACTCTTTGATATTCCAGTTATATTGCTTTCTCCTGAAGGCAGAGTGATTACACGAAATTGGGAGCCATGAAAACCTGATAATCCCAGCAGTGTGAAAAGTTTTATCATCACTTTGAATTCTCCACATACAGAACAGAGGTAACAGTAATTAGTGTCCTGTCCTGTGCAAACATAGGAGCTATGAGGCTCTACTATTCATTGATTATGCAATGCTCCAGAAATACAAAGGTATATAACTGTATATATATTAAAAAAAAAAGGCATTCAAAACTAAATAGAGAAAAATCGCTACATTACTTCACCAGATGTAAATAATGTTGTGATAGCTGCATTTTCCCAGTGTAGAGATCGATTAAAAATAGCAGAAAAATCTGCGTTTAACTCAAAGAAGTTAATGTAGAAGGGTTTTGTTTAATTTTTATTTATTATTATTTTTTTAAATCAGTGATCTTCTACAAACAGCGGCTTTGTTTTTTCTTCTTACTAAACATATGCATCTAAGTGATTTGTATACATTCTATGATCTTCCCTTTTACCACCTGCTAGTTAAAATCTGTTAACTCTGTTGTTTTAATACAGCCCAGACTACAGTCTGTATAAAGTTTTCACTGTCTTTCAGGGGCCAAGAAATGTTTGCGGTCTACTTCAAAGGTTGTAGTGGCAATTTTGCAGTTTTCCTTCCTTCCTTCCTTCCTTCCTTCCTTCCTTCCTTCCTTCCTTCCTTCCTTCCTTCCTTCCTTCCTTCCTTCCTTCCTTCCTTCCTTCCTTCCTTCCTTCCTTCCTTCCTTCCTTCCTTCCTTCCTTCCTTCCTTCCTTCCTCCCTCCCTCCCTCCCTCCCTCCCTCCCTCCCTCCCTCCCTCCCTTCCTACACTCAGATATAACTAGGAATCTGGAAACATGTCTCAACTGAATCCTTCTATCTCAGAAATAGATGATAAAGAAAACATACTTATTAGGTATAAGTTCTTTACAGAATCCTATGATGTGACATGAATATCAGCTACAGGATAAGACGTGCATGAGGCACTAAGGGATATGGTTTATTGATGGGATTTGATAGGTCAGGTTGATGTTTGGATTCGGTTATCCTGAAAGTTTTTCCAACCTAGATTACTCTATGATTCTATGACAGCTGAAATTTTATAGGTCTGAATCCAACCAGCTGGAGTCTCACCACTATGACTACATCTAAGCTAGTGGACCTGAAATAGTGGTCCAGGCTCCTTGACCTATAGAATCATAGAATATCCCAAGCTGGAAGGGACACACAAGGATCGTTGAGCTCAACTCCTGACCCAAGTGTGTACCTCCTTTCATTCAGACCACTAGGAAATAAGAACCAGGAATTCCTCTGGCCTTTGGTTACTTCAGAAGAAGCCCAGTTGTACAAGTCAGAGGAAAGCCACAACACATTTCCAAAACAGTCGGATGAGCCTGGGATACATTACTGACTACACCCATCCTTTATTGTATGCAAAGATTAATCAGAATTTTCCTTTCTTTTTAGCTTGATAGCTGATGGATAGGCAAGGTATTTTGACCTCCTTCTGAACAGAAGATTAGTCATTAATTGGACTGGCAACACTATCTTCCCTAGCACTCTGTCCATATCACGTATCTTGGAATATTTGCTCTTGCTTGGAAAAAAATAGGTGGACACTTGTAAACATTTCACAATGGGCTATTGCAAGCAGGCATCACAACCAAACTTGAGGTTTAAAAATCTTTTTATCAAGAAGAAAGAGCAAATAGTTATCATAATGACAGTCTTCATAACCTTTTTTTTTTTTTTTTGTGTGTGATACTCAGATTCTGAGGCTTGAATAATTTTTCTGCCTTGTAATTTTGAGAAGATTAAAACTTCAGCACTGCAGCTGTTTTCTTAAGAAAATCTGTGGCTGCAGAATTATAATACGTATGGTAATGGTACATTAGTGTAGTATTATTCACATCACTATAGTTAAACTTGGGTCAGCACTTCCTTTTTAGACTCCTACACATTAGGGTTTGTCCAAGTACATTTCCTTTTAGCTGACTTGGAACATGATGCCTCAGTCTTACAGCTATATTTACATGTTTGTTTGAAACCCATTTGAAAAAGATCTACTCAAAAGCTCTTAATCTTTTGGCTAATGTCTAAGTGTTACTATCTCTTTTTTTAAAAAATGTGTGGCAAGTTTAACTGGCACTGAAATCTTTTCCTGGTTTGCAGCATTAGAACAAATATGGTACTGGAAATAAAATTGTGATTTAAGGATCTCTTCGCTTAACCCTCCTTCATTTTAGCTGCCCTTACATATGTGCCTTGTTAATATCCCAAGTGCTGGTGGAAGGTGAGGTACTCTGGTTTTCTTCTTTATCATCTGTAGTCTATTTACCACTCTTCAAATCTAAACTGCTTTAAACTGGGGAACTGCAAATGTTTGGTTATTGAAGCCTTTCACTCAAATTTAACTATTGGAATTTAGAATCATAGAATCTTTTGGGTTAGAAGGGACCTAATTCCAACCTGCCATGGACAGGGACACCTCCCACCAGACCAGGTTGCTCAAAGCCCCATCCAGCCTGGCCTTGATCACATCCAGGGATGGGGCATCCACAGCTTCTCTGTTTCCATGCCCCATCACCCTATCTATTATTTGTCTATTTTGCCTATTTCCTATAAGCCTGTTTGGCTTGTCTCATGAGATTTCTGAAATTCCAGAGAGTGGATGCACAAGATAGTGTTTATACAGAATCCTTTTCTTCAAAGTCTTCCAGCTTAATTTAGTAAAATTGGAGTCCTATTTGTTTAAATAGCACATCCTAGATTCATACCTTTCTACTTTTGAACACACTGACTTGCTCATCACAAATACTAGTTGATACTTTCTTAAGCGTCACCTCAGGAATCAGTAAGAGGAGCCAAAGAAAGACCGTCACTGCATGATGGAAAGAAGACAATCTGCTGTTGTGGTTTAACCTGACTGGCAGCTAAGCACCCCACCCACAGCCATTCGCTCCTGGCTCTGTCCCGACCCACCCCCCTCCACTCCCCCCAAGGATCGGGAGAAAATTGGAAAAAAAGTAAAAATTTGGGGGTTGAGATAAAGGCAGTTTATCAGGACAGAAAAATAAAAATAAAAATTATTATTAATATTAATAATGTGTACAAAACAAGTGATGCACAATTCAGTTGCTCACCACCTGCCAACTGATGCCAATCCCATCCCCAAGCAGCAGTCCACTCCCACCCTCAGGCTCCTCACCCATAGCCATTCTGCATGACATCTTATGTTATGGAATATTCCTTTGGCCAGTTCACAGAATCATAGAATGGCTTTGGTTGGAAAGGACTTCAAAGATCATCTAGTTTCAATCCCCCCACCATGGGCAGGGATGTCACCCACTAGATCAGGTTGCTCAGGGCCTCATCTAGCCTGGCCTTGAACACCTTCAGGGATGGGGCATCCACAAACTCTCTGGGCAACCTGTGCCAGTGCCAATTTGAGTTCTCTCTCCTCTGCCATCTCCTAAGACTAATGACTTTCACTTTGTCTGCAGTCACTTTTCAGAAGAAATCTCACTATTACTAAGGCCTGACTGCATCTGGCAATTGATGTAGCATATATATCAAGGGCAAAAGGAATCAGTGCAGACAGTGCAATACCTGCAGAACAGCTTTAGATTTACCAGGGTTGGGAGAATGTGGCAAAGAAACTAGCTCAACAAGCAGTCTTTGAGACTTTATTGTTCTGAGGGAAAGAACCCTAAATTATTTTATTATTTTTAACCAACTGCAGAGGTTTCCTGTCACTTCTATGCTTACTCTGACAGGCAGCTCCCATTAACATAGTCTGTGAATTGGTTGTGGAATTTCTTTAATCACATCTGCCTGTAGATGAGGCTTTTATTTCAAGGGTGTTACAGATAATTATATTGCTTTTGGTTCAAGCAGAGCTCCACTATGGTTCATATAAAAAACAGAAAACCTGTGTGTGTGTATGCAATCCTTAAAAATTCCTGCTATCTTTTACATACTCTCTTTTTCTCTTATCTTTTTCAGCTTGCTCAGACCTCTTTTTCTAAGTCTGACATCTGCATAGTTGCTAACGAAGGTGAAAAATTGGTATGATTATACATTGTACAACAGAATTCTATGTGGTTGGATTTTCCTTGTACTTAACATAAGGATTTCATTTTACTCCCTCACGTCACAGTTGAAAGGGTTACAGCAAGTCCAAGGCAGAAGTCTTCAATATCTATACTTCCATTTCCTTATCTTGAACACTATCATAGAATCAGAGAATCATAGAATCAGATAATCATAGAATTGCTTGGGTTGAAAGGGACCTTAAAGATTTTCTAATTCTAGCCCCTCTAGCATGGGGGAGACCATATAGTGGCCTTCCAGTACCTAAAGAAGCCTGCAGGAAAGCTGGGGAGGGACTCTTTGTCAGGGAGTGGGGTGATAGGACAAAGAGTAATGATTTTAAACTAAAAATAGTGGATTTACATTGGATATTAGGAGGAGATTTGTTACTTAGAGGGTGGTGGGGCACTGGAACAGGTTGCCGAGAGAAGCTGTGGATGTCTCTTTCCTGGAAGTGCTCAAGGCCAGGCTGGATGGGGCTTTGAGTGAACCAATCTAGTGGGAGGTGTCCCTCCCCATGGTAGAGGAGCTGGAATTAGATGATTTTTAAGGTCCCTTTTAACCTAAACCATTCTATGATTCCATAATTTCACATTTTATACATACAGTAGTGTCCACAGCAAAGCTTTCTAAACAGAGAATTGTGCCAAATGTTCATCTACCGAGATTTAGGTTCACAGCTGCTCTGCAGCATGTTCAGAGGAGTTCCCTCCAATGTCTGAGAAGTGCTGTGTGTAGCACACTGCGTAGATAGAGGTGTGCCTGGCACCTCACCTGTACATTTTTAGCAGATGTATCCCAGCTCACATCAAGTGAGTCAGCTATTCTGTGTGAAATAGCATCACATTTGACCAGAACTTGAGGATACATGAAAAATCTTTAAATTCTATCTTGGCAAATTTCAAGTAAAAAACAAACAAACAAGCAAGCAAAAAAACTTATCTGAAAAAAAAAAAAAGAAAAAAAGAAAAAAAAAAAAGAAAAGCTTACAGATAAAATAGGACTGCCAAACTGCAGAAATATATTCCACTCAAATCTTCATTATTCAGGGTAATGCTGGCTTAAGAACACAGACAGCAATACTCAAAAAATCCAGGATATATCCAAAAGCACCAGATATCAGGAAAGCCAACTTCTCTTTAGAACTTGGATTTTCATGAAGAAATCTAATCATTACCATGGTGGATAGGACCTTGTTAAAATTCAACCTCCAAGCTAGATGAACTGACTGAACAGATCTCCTTTCCTCTGATAAAATTACTCTAAGTTTACAGTTAAATCAATCCTGTCAGTTATGCTTTCATTCTCAGATCATCAAGTACTTGTGCATGCTGTTTTTCTACCTCAATAAAGAACAAACAAATAAACAAACAAACAAACAAATGACATTAAGTAGATATAGTAGATGAATATGAAAACAAACAAATAGCAACAAAGGTCCTTTAAGGAAATTATCACCAATTTTTCTTTAAGGTGATGTCTTTTCTTCCACCGTACATGGCACTGGGCAGGCAGTGGGTATTACTACCAGGATGAAAATCGAATTTGCTAAAATTGTAGTTGCCAAAGAGTAGCAGTTATAAGAGCTCATTAAATAAATAAATAAAATTTTAATCAGGACAGATTTCTGTATTTATTTATTTTTTCCAGTGTTGCACTTCATTATCACAGCAGAGGGATAACTTATAAAGAACATCTTTTAAAATCTTTTGAATGGCATTTTCTTCTCTACTCAGTATACGTGATGGCTACCGAAGATAAGACATTCAACAACAACATAAATTATACTGATTCAACTAACTATTAGGAAAGTAGAAGTCATAAAAGGCACATAAGAATCATAGAATCATTAAGGTTGGAAAAGACCTCCAAGGTCATCTGGTCCAACAACCCCCCTACCACCAATATCACACACTAAACCATGTCCCTAAGCACCACGTCCAGCCTTCCCTTAAACACCCCCAGGGACGGTGACTCCACCACCTCCCTGAGCAACCCATTCCGGTGCCTAACTACTCAAAGTGCAGAGTGGGACATCACAGGATTCAAAGCTACAAGAACAGTATGAATATTGAATTTCATTTCAATAATGAAAAAAATATGAGAAGATTCTTTTTTATCCCCCACATCTTCAAATATTGATTATTCTTTGAGATATTCAAAACTCATCTTGATATGGCCCTGAACAATATGATCTAACCTTGAAGTTGGCCCTGGCTTTGAAGCTGGCCCTGCTTTAAGCAAGGGATTGGCCAAAATGAACTCATGATGTCCCTTTTAAATTAAGGGATTCAATGATTCCATGGTTCTACTTAAAGTTAGGGAAAGAAAAACAATCCCTGTGCCTCATACTGCAGGACTAACATACACAACATCCTGTGAATGTCAGCAGGTGCTTACCAGGGCTAAAAATAATAATATCAGACTGTTTTATTTGCAAAGTAAATAAGACATACATATGTGTATTTGAATGAAGTACAAATATGTAGACCTTATTAAGCAGATGGATTCTGTTTTTATTGAATATATGAGCACTAAATCAACTGTACTTTATCAGTTTGATTACCAGTTTGACCTGGCACAAGGAGCAGCAGATTGTATTCCTTGATTGTTTCTCTTAAGGCTGAATAAGTATACATTCATCAGATTTAGTTTATTTAGTTTATGTTTGTTTCATAATATTCTTAATATAGCTGTTGTAGGCTTAGTTATCCATCTTACAGGAATATGAGTTGAAGTTAAAATAGTAGTAATTTTTAAACTTCCATATGTAGGAAAAGTCAGGATTAATAATAGCAACTCCCAGATGATATAGATGTACTACTGTCATTTCTGAAATAAATAAATGCCAGTGATCTTTTAAAATTTCTGTTAATTGTTTAGAATGACAAAAAGAAAAGCATTTGCATTTAATTTAGAATTAATTCCTGCCAGAGTTCCCAAAGCAAAATCATTTTGTCACTTTAATATAAAGGACTTTTTTTTTCAAAAGGAATAGAACATCACTTTCTGGTGATGGTCCCCCAGTGGTGACAACAGTGTATTTTTAAAGCAGTAAAGTTGTCTTGGAGGAACTTAGGACTGAACCTCAATGACTGAAAATTTTAAGAACAGATACTGATTTTTTCTTGCACTTTCTCTGTAGGTCAGAGCAAAGAGGACAAGGAAGGACCTCAAGTGCCATCAGGACCACACTCCCATCTGGAGATCTTGGAAACACAAATGGGCCCAACTCTATGTTGATCTATACTTCACATATTCAGTTTTCTTGTGCAAATTATGCGTACGTGACTGCCACTTCTCAGAAACTGACCTTTCACTTTTCACAGAATCACAGAACGGTTGAGGTTGGAAGGGACATCTGAAGATCATCTAGACAAACCCTCCTGCATGTGATACAGAGCCAAAATGCTCTGGATGAAATCAGTAAGCCTCCTGCATGTTGGGGCGTGACAGTACACTGGATTATAATTGTAAAGTATAGTGGCATAAATACTACAGAATATACTCATATATGTGATGTATTTATATGTGTACGTATAGGTACACACATATATATATGCACACATAGACATTTATGTATGTTTGTCATAGTACTAAGTAAAACAAGACCAGAATAGGAAATTGAGTACTGATCTGTCATTTTCCTGTAGCAAAGACTGCTGCTGTGCCTGCTCTCCTAGACAATGTCTAAGTGCACTCTAAGCAATAGTACATGCCAGGGGTTCTTCCCAGGAGACAGTCTGGACCCTGCCACATGGAGAGGACAGTGAACATGGCATGTAGTGGTCCAACCCCAGGCTGTCTCATGCCTCAGGATCACAGCATGGTCCCTGGCCTCTTTTATTTAGTCATAAAGATGTACCCGAGGAGACCAAACAGATGTGCCAAACCTCATTCTGACACGTCTAACTCTAGAACATGTGAGTAGAAAACCTGGATTTCAGAGACAGTTCTTAGAGTTTCATCCACCATGTTGATATCTAGATTTTCATACGAAAATGAAAGATTTAAGCAAATAGTCTATTTGTGTTTTCAGGTAATTTAAATGTCTTAGGTGAAGATATGTTCTTTGATAAATGGACCATCGTTGACTGGAAGATGTTTGATGTTCATTGCCCAGGGTGCAATTCAGTCTTCTCTGCTACCTCCCACCATTTCCTAGCTTTTAGCTCTGGGCCTCACAATTCACCAGAAAGGTGGTTCTCACTACCCAGCTTTCACTTACTGAGAGTGCACCACCAATGAAACTCCAGAACTTTGTTTCTCTAAACATTTGGCATCTGCACAGACAATCCCAGCAGGGTTCTCCAGGTATGGAGCTGTGATGCACCTGCAGAAGAGCTGGCCATGCCAAGGGAAGGTTTAAAGAAACAGAGGCACATGGATTTGGTGCTGACAGAAACAGGTCAGCTTCTGTGTGAGGAGATATAAAGTAGAAGAGAAACAGACTTGTTAGCAAGCGCCTTCAAATGGCTTAATGATTATTTATTTATTTATTTATTTATGTATTTATTTTTAATTCCTCTGTGTTATTACACACTTGAAAACCTAATGGATGCTAAAAAGATTTTATTGACCAGCCAGTATGACCCTGATTTCTGCAGGGAAGATGGACAGACAAATAGAAAGCTAGTACCATAATTTTAAATAAAGTCATCAACATGACTCTTGCCTCAGCTCTCCCTTTCTTTTACATGGCACTGCATATATTATTTAAAATTATAAAATAATAAATACAATGCAATACAATACAATACAATACAATACAATATAATACAAAATAAAAAGAAATAAAATAAAATAAAATAAATAAAATAAAATAAAATAAAATAAATAAAATAAAAATAAATAATAAAATAAAATAAAATAAAATAAAATAAAATAAAATAAAATAAAATAAAATAAAATAAAATAAAATAAAATAAAATAAAATAAAATAAAATAAAATAAAATAAAATAAAATAAAATAAAATAAATAAAATAAAATAAAATAAAATAAACTGTTATTCTTTCTTGATTAAAATCCCATTGGGGATATATTTAATATATAAAATGAGGAAATAGATTAATAAAACACTTGATTACATTAGAAAACATGTTCTAAATGTGCAACATTTGTGTCTCTGAAGAGGCAGAAGAAATAAATTGTTTGGTAGCTCAGGCCTGGTTAGACTCTGACAACTGACAGTCAGTACCTACCGTTTTCAGCTTCAGACACTGCATCAAGTCAGAATGACCAGAGTCAAAGTTATTAACCAGTCTTGATGCAGTGCTTAATCCCTTTCCTGAGACTAGTGATAACAGTCAACATAATCTGTCATGAAATAAGTTAAATTACTATTCTATGAAAAGGTTATGCTACAAACAATTCCTTCTGCTTTTAGTTTAAATGACAAATCAATGCAACTTAATGTAATGCAGTAGTTAATACTATTTTCTGCAACAGTACTTAATTCCCATAAAAATATGATCTACTGCTGCATTCAATCTTCATTTTATTCATTCAATTCTTCGCAAAAATTATATGGGCTTCACCATTTTGTAACAGTAAAATTCTTTTAAATGAAATTCTTTCTAAACTTAGAAATATTTTGATATCACAAGATCTGGCGTCTGATTTAAATATTGATACTTTATTACGTGGATATCTAGCTACTGGAACATGGATTCTGTGAATGTTGACCGACAAAATGTAAGAAACCCACCATGATTGTATGAAATCCTTTTGTCATTCCAGCACTGAATACAGAGCTGCCCCAAACTCTGATATTTCAAGTTTGTAGAACATTATATGATATTGAAATATTAGTTTATATTCTGTTTATTCAGGGAACCAAACTTTCTTCATTTTCTGTGAGCCAAAGAGAATATTTAGGAAATACTCATATGAGACATTTCCAAAATGTTTCCAATTTCTGTTAGCACAGGCTATGCCAAGTCTGTGGCTTCAGCGCAGCTCTGCCCTGTTCAGCACAATGGGAATGTCACACCTCAGGGTTATTTTCTCCAAAAGCACTTTCTGGAATCTGGCTGCCTTGCAGGATGAGAAGGTTTGTGTTCTAGGCCTTTGGGTAGTCCATGTGTAGGCACTGACACAAAAACACAAAGCATCTGAATCCCAACAGAGGCCACTTCTCTCCACTGTGAGGCTCCAGGCTTAGCTTCTAGGGTTTAATGCTAGCCAAGACATCTAAATTCTCAGGTCTGTGGTGAGACACAAGTGAGGAAGACAAGAAGAATTTCTCTCCAACCAGACATTTTCCAGACATTTTCTTCTAATTTGCAACTTAGTACTGCCTGCAGGTCTCAGTTTTCCACACTTTTTGGTGGAAACCTAAACTGTCAGGTGCTTGATGTTCCTAATATCATTGCTGAAACTTTGGATCCCATCTTTGCTGTAGGGAATTTGGTAGCACAGATCTGCAGGCTAACTACTAATGTTCTTAGAATTTTAAAGGTTTAAACTATCAGTGTTTTCCAACAATATTGCATTTCCAGAAAACTAATATTCAGATCTAAACAAACAGTTCTCCTCCTCATAGTGTTAGGTTGGGCATATTTGGGCAGGTAGGGAGGGAGACAAAGAACATTCAGAATAGCTTAAAAGTTCAGATTCTACAGAAACAATTTTGTCGTTGACATCCTGTACCCTAACAGTTCAAATGGATTCATGATATTTATTTAGATAAACATGTAAGTGATCTGTAAAAAGTTTTGGTGGAGCACTGCAAATGTTGATTTTGAAGTATCTAGTTGTTTTGTTCCCCTTGCTCTCTTTTGATTGTTATTTACTATTTCAACTTCTTGGTACCTCTCCTTTACCCAGACATAATCCCTGGTGTACTACAGACATTAGACTCACGAGAATATGTTGGGAGGTAATGGCTGATGTCAACTATAAATATTTTTTCTGGACTCAGAAGGTGTTCTGTAGCTGCAGTTCTGGAAGCAACAATTTCAATATATAATTTTTTTTTGAAGCAATTTTAAGCCATTCTCCCCCCGTTTTATTCTAAGCACAGCTTGATGCCTCTCCTGATTGAGTGATGGCAGGAGGAAGAGAGCTTCTGGTGGGATTGACCTGTTGGGTCTGTCTCAGTATCTCAGTCAATGTGAGGGCCTCACACAGGCAGCAATGTTTCTTCTCCCAAAGATGAGATGTTAATTACTCTCCTTTTGCCATGCCTTGAAATTCTGGTTTACACTCTTCATATTTGAAGAATGGCCCAAAGTCTCTACCTTTTTTATGCCCCACCTGACCCCTAGTCCAGGGTATTCTTTTCCTTTCCCCTAGCTGTCACTTTTCTGTTCTTTCTCCCTCTCTTCCAAATACATATCTGTGAATAAATAAATAAAAGTGGTTTCTGTCTTGTGAAAGACCACATGGTTCCAAGCATGAATTGCACAAGAGCAGGCTGTACAGGTATCAGACTTGCACCTTGTCAGCAGAGGAAAGGAACAATGGGAATGACAGAATTAAAAGTCTTCCCAAAGAACGCAATTCCAGGGAACAAATCCATTTCCTAAAGCACAACCATATGTGACTGCTGTAAAATATAAAAAAAACTCTACCTTTGCCAAGTGCAGGCAGGCTACATTGGTCTCCTGTTAGACTGACAGGCCAAAATTAAACTGTGAAAGCCAGCATTAGTTCAGGAATGCTTACTGCTAGACTAAAGGACTGTCTCATTACTGGGAGGAGTATGCACTTGTTAAAACAGGTAGTTAGAAACCGTTTTCAGACACAAATTCCTTGCCGGTTTACTGGTCCAAGAATGCCTTGTGGTCCATCTGTGCTCTTGACAGCAGCAGAACTGTGTAGGTGGGTAGCACACTGTCACTACCAAAGTAGTATAAGACACAAGAAGTATAGTATAGTATAGAAGAGGTCTAGCTCACAGCAAAATGCAGCTCTGCATAGGCTGAAATAACAAGGTACGTAACTGAAGGAGAGCTGGTATATATCTAAGAAAGACCTCTGAAACAAGAGCGGATATTTTTATGCTGTAATCAGACATCTACTCAGAGCCCTTTCACGTTATATCAACCTCAAGCCATCTCTGGCACATTTTTAAGAAAGACTAGAAACACAAACAGTCTGCTTTTGGCTCAAGGTAACTGAGATACAGTTCCCTGCAGGAAAAATAAGTTTTTGCATTTCAGCTGTAAACTAAAATGAGAATGCTTACATTTTGCCATACATTTCCACAGTATGTATTCAGACTTTGGGATATTTGCCCACAAACTAGTTAAAACTCTCCATTATCATGAGCTATATGAAATGTCAGAGCCTTCTTACATTCCCACAACTCAAAGGACGAAATCCCAAAAGAGTAAACCAAAATATCTCAAGGACAGCACTACAACCTCGGATGTCTTCTTCTCCAGCTTTGCCAGGCCCATACTGAAAAGATGTTTTGTTTTCCATGTTTTCTCTGATTTGAACCTTCAGGAAGATTTAAGGGCCTGACAGGTATCTTCAGAATCAGAACAAAGGTCCCCTGGCCAACCTGTGGAGATCTCTTACAGGGTCATTCTCATCTGTTAGGATTTCTAGCCACTCCTTGCACCACAAATGAAAGAGCAGTAGAGATGAAGCATTATGGACTGACCACAAACCCCATTCCCTGTTCCCTTGCACCACTGAAGGGGAGGAGGTAGGAAAGGGTGGATGTGGGGGAAGGTGGTTTTAGCTTGCTTTCAGTTCTCACTGCTATAGTCTGTTATCAGTAGGCAATAAATTACATTAATCTCCCTGTGCTGACTCTGTTTTGCCCATGATAGTAATTAGTGAGTGATTCTACTGTCTTTATCTCAATCCATGAACATTTTTTTTTTCATCCTGATGTTTTTTTGAGGAGGGGGAGTGAGAAGGTGGTGTGGTGGATCTTAGCTAGCCATGGGTATGAAACCACCACACTCAGCTTTCTAGAGATATTCAGTTCTGGCCTACACTTTCCTTTTCTCAAAAGGCACGTTGTAAGACCATCAAAACTCTGGTCCTGTTCATCACCGGATTTGGAAGCCTGAAGGCCACCCAGGCAACTCAGGGTAATTTTACTGGTTTCACCAAGGAGCTTAGCATTAGGTGGCAGAGGCCACTTTGCCTGGGGTGGATAGCTGCAGCATAACAAGCCTGTCAGCAGGAGGAAGGAGAAAGTCTGACTGCCTGGTTTAGTCTCAGTGCTGGTGCTGGAGCACATTTAAGGGGTGATGATAGAGTAGTGCTAGAAGGAAGTGGAAGAGATCTAGCTAATCTCATATGATGTTCAGGTTCCAGCACACTGGCAAATGGTGGTCTTCTGTTGGTGAATGGTGGAATGGTGCTAACCTGTCCCAGAAGCTACTGCTGGTTGGCTATCAACTGAGCTATGCTGGTGGTATGTTCAGGCTTCATAGTGTGCTCAAACTTAGAGGAAACCCAAACCCATGAGCACTTACCAAAACAAGTTGACCATCGTGTGGGGTAGTAATTAATTCTACTGTTTCATACCAATTGGTCCATAGTTATTCTTGGGACTTGAGCCCTAGAAAGCTTTTACTTCTTCACCTACATTAAAAATGTGAAATACTGGAATATTATGCTTTCAGTTTATTACACTTTCAGTGTGGGTGAATAGTGCTGATATAATGAAAGTGTATTTTTTTCAACTAAATTTACATGAGTTCATGCTAAACCATATTACAGAACAAGAAATCATCTAGACAAGAGGCAAAAGATGCCATTGTTCTTTTAAGAATCATCTTCCTGTCACTTGTAATATTAAAAAGGTTTATATTTTTGCAAGATATTGTTTGTTTGGTTTTTTTTTTTTTTTTTTTTTTTATGGTGATTACTCTCAAAAATTATTTTTCAGTGAACATCACATGAAATTTTTGATGAATATTCCAAAAAGTGTTTAAAACAAGACTGAGGTACTTAATTAGCAGTGGTCTATTACAGACAGAATCACAGAATCACAGAATCGTCTAGGTTGGAAGAGACCTCCAAGATCACCGAGTCCAACCTCCGACCTAACACTAACAAGTCCTCCACTAAGCCATATCACTAAGTTCAACATCTAAATGTCTCTTAAAGACCTCCGGGGATGGTGACTCAACCACTTCCCTGGGCAGCCTATTCCAATGCCTAACAACCCTTTCAGTAAAGAAGTTCTTCCTAATATCCAACCTAAACCTCCGCTGGTGCAACTTTAGCCCATCCCCCCTCATCCTGTCACCAGGCACGTGGGAGAATAGATGTCAGGCCAGGAACTTCACCAGGTCCATATAATTTGAGAGGTTCATCCAAAGAAGTAATTCAAAAATTAAGATAGTACATTTCAATTTCCTGCATAATTGGTAACAAGATCTCACTTGCTTATATGACTCCAGTAACTCTCCTGAATTTATTCAATAAAAGAGATTTACTGAATTTGTTGAAAATATGTATACTTGCAGCAAATCTATGAAGACTGGTACTTCACTAACCAAAAGACGTATAAATCAGGGGTAACTCTGCTGAAACCAATGGACTTTGAATAATTGTAGACCAGTATAAACAGATCCTGCCTGTCAGATTTCATATTGTATTTCCACATGAGTGACTATATGAATGGCCCTATGAAAACCCAGTGAAGTTATTAAAATTGCCTAGAGCCACAGCAACCATACTGCACAAATAATACAGAACTGGAGTTATGTTATGTCCATGGTACTTATATTAGTGCAACCATGCAGCATCGGAGAGAACTTTCTGTTTTTCCGTGATTAGAAAGAAATCATTTCCTTGAATAAATATGGAGACCTTAAGTTTATTAAGGAAATGTATTTGAACAAAAGATTGAATTAATTCTAGATCTGTTTATATTAAATTATGTTTAACCTTACTTAAAGTTGAAAGGTTCCCTTAGGTTCTCTTACTTCTATTTCTGTACTAAAAAGCAGAAGCAATACAATCTGACACTGTAGAAGACTGTCAGTTCATCACTTCTTCAGAGGAAAGTATAGATGAACATATAACCATAAATTTAGTTTTCTCTGGTTTTAGTTTTAGATTTCAGCCAAATCTCCCCCCTCTTTTTTTTTTTTTTTTTTTTTTTTTTAATATATAATATGGTTTGATGTTGGATACCATCAGCTCTGAAAGCTGTCTCTTTTCAGCTTGAGTCTGAAGAAGAAAGATAATTTGATGGAAAGAAAGTGCTGCTTATACGGAAAGTACTTAGGACAGGAAAAAAGAAGAAAGAGAGCAAGAGTAGAATGCCAGCTGAGGGAATGAAAGGGATGCAAAACATCACCGACAGAAAACAGGCAGGAACCACTGCCTCAGGGCATCTCAGAGACCCTTGCAATGATAGTATGTCCTGTTTAAGCTGCGTTCCATATAGTTTCTCAGGGTCATTTAAGCTCATTTAAGCACTCTGTATTTTTCTCTGGAAGAAGAAAGGAGCTTTTACACATGCATAAAGTGTCTTTTGTAACTCAGAAATATCTAGGAAAAGCATACCATTTGTAGTTTTGTGATTTGGTTGGAATCATTTCCATCCTTTCACCATGGCCCCCTCCCTCAGCCCCAAGTTTTAGCAAAACTTCCTGACAAGGAGGAGAGCCCTCCGGGAAACCACATACAGTATTAATGAAGACTTCTCTTCTAGTTTCTTCAGGGTTGCTTGGATTAGTAGTCTTATTTGAAAAACATTAACTTATTTGCTGAGATTGATAGGCTTTAATCTCTGCCAACGCTTTTAAAATTATGCACAATTCTAATTTTGATGCTGGAATGGATGGGAGACCACAGTAAGTAATAATTTACTTTTTAGCTAAATGATATACATATTTAACTAGGTGAATTTACAAATAATCAATTCTGGCGTACTTCTAACTTGCAGGGATTTTCCTTTATTCATCTGAATATTTTTTTGTGTGGATGAATATAGAACACAAACCCAACTGTTCTGTGATTGTGTTTTAACAACTAGGTTCATTTTTTCTGGGCATATAGCTGAAAACACTGGGACTAGTTTTGAATGCTAGATTACTTCTTTGTTTTATTTATTATTACTATTTTTTAGTTAGATCTAGAGCTGGCATTATAGAGATTCTACTGTATAAATTAACAGTGTAACATAGCCTTTCTTCAGCCTGCTAATAGGCTTCAGCTTAATCTTTATTCCCCTTATCAAAGAGGAAGAAATTGCCTTTTTCCTACAGAAACATAAACACCCATCTGCTTAAATCCTAAATCTTACTCAGGTCTATTGAATGCTACAAACAAGAAAACTGAGAAATCAGAAATTACATCCTTGTCGTGTTGGTGTTGAACTTTGGGTGCAGCTTATAGAAGCCAGCAGGCTGCTCTGCAGGTCAGATCTCAAGACAAATGTCTAAGACATGTCTCTTTGTAGCTGCTGGACAAAGTGATACTGGTGTTACCATGGTGACAAAGTAATAGTATGTAGTTCCCAGTCTTGTAATTAGAAGCCTGATCTTGCTTTGCTGAATAACTGTTACCTTATTATTACTCACAGGCTTAAGGTAGAAGGTGGAAGATGAGTCCAGGCAAGACTGACCAGACTCGTGGTATGGTCTTTGATCATACAGATTTGTGTGCTGACCCTCTGGTTTTCACTGTAGGCCCACAACTTCAAGTCAGATTCGTGTCCCAGTGTACACTGCAGGTCTCAGATGCAACATTTGTGTTGTGGGCTTCACCATTGGGCCCATGCCTAAAACCTCATCTCCTCTATTGGCTCCAGCTTTGTATCCACTACAGTAGATTGAAATACAGTATGTTGAATCCATCAGGTTCCAGTTTTTGAAGAACATTAGTTACAACATTTTGCTAATATTGCTGTTTAATTTCACACATTTTTGTGAAATTTAATTTCGTAAGTATTACAGCATTTCCTGTGAATGAAATAAATTAATCACATGTAGAATTTGTTCGTCTCTTCAATACAAGAGCTTTCAGGCAGTTACATCACTGTAGAGACCAACTCTGGGAACTTAGTATCCTTATTTCATTTAGGAGGTTAAAGACTGCTTTGCTTATCCTGGGGATCCAAAATTTTATGTTATAGAAGTTGTTATGAGGCATACGAATAACAAAATTAAAAGGATTTAAATAACCAAATGTTCATTCAAATAAGGAACAGGATCTTGATATTTGTGAGGTCTTAAAAAAATTAGAAAAAAAAAACCTACCAAGGCTATGATGGGTATTCCATCTTGAAAATCTCTGCAATTTAGACAGGCTATTTCCTTGCTTTCCTTTACCATGGTTGTTGTACATGAAGCAGGAGTGTAAATCAGGGATATCCTATAACAGATTCAGGATTAAACTGAACAGTTGTCCCTTTTTAGCCACAAAATCTTTAGCTTACATCTCAGCATAGTAGAGTACTCTATTTAAAGCTCTGTTATTGTTGCTGTAAGACAGAATATTATTGAAAAATATTTGGGACATCAAATTTTTGGAAGAATTTAGTCACACAAACTTTGTTTACTGTTACTATAAAGCAGATAGTTATTTTAAAGTCACTATCTTAAAACTGAAAACACCTGAGACATACTTTTCCAAATTCCCTTCCATTACGTGGCTGTTTCTGCTAGTTCCTAGTCTTCACATAAGCGGATTTGTCAATGTCAGCATTTAGATATATATAATATATGTTTCATTGGCAAATAAGTGATAATATCAATGCCTTGTTCATAGTGTTCCAAATTCATGAGTGAAGAAGAAAGAAAACGACTTGTGAATTTCTAAAATAAGTTCTCTATTTCTTGTCCATTTATATTAATTGGGAAATTGCTTTAATGGTGCCATCTAATAATCACAAGACAGATGAATTTACTTAATCAGAAGATATCACTTTATAAGACTGAGAATGTAAAGCAACAGTTATTTCATACTTGATATAACACTTCTGAATGCAATTTCAGGCTATAGATTATATTCAACTGTATGTTTGTATGCTTGCCCAGTAGCATAGATTTGTTTTATTCTGGACTTTTGTAGCAAGTTTGTGTTTATCTGCAAAATTTAAAACAAAATTATTTTCAGAGTTGCTGTCTGACTCCTCCTTCACCAAAAGCACCCAAACAAATGTTAATATTGTTTAAAAAAGACACTGACATTCAGATTTAACAGCTGGTGAAGATCAGCTATAAAGTTGTAAAAGCTCAGTATCTTTTACTGAATTGCAAATTTTATGTCTATGATGAATGATTTGATTTCTCAGTTTCCTGGTAGGGGATACCATAAACATCAAGTTGGTTTTCCAGATTTCCCCACTGTAGTTACATCATGTAATAAAAAATGACTGAAAAAAATGTCATTGTTATTCAGCATGTGTTAAGAATACAATAAAATATTTGAGGATATATTTACAGTATCAGATTTTTTTTTAATTGTTCATTTGAAATTGTCACTATTATAACAATGCAGTTGTAATATCAGATTTCAAATGGATAAGTACACAGAAAATGTCTGGGAGTTGTAAAATATATTAATGCATTTAGGAAAAACAAAACAAAATAAAACAAAAAACAAGCAAGCAAAAACAAACAAACAAACAAAACCACACATATTTTCCATTGGTCCTCCATCTCTGCTCAGGTCATTATGCTTTAAATTTTTCCCTAAGAACTCAGACAACGTGTTAGAAAGTAGCTGAACGGAAGTGAAAGCATGTTTTTACTGCAAAGTTTTCGCAAATCCTTAGGTGTAATTTTTGCAGAATCTTGGTCAGACTTAACAATCCTCTTGAAACATGAGCCATAGATTAGGTAAGCACTTGGCTACTGAGCTGAATAATACATAATTGTTCCTTTGCTTATGTGAGCTGTTCCTAAGACTTTCAGAGGAACTTTTGTGTCTTTAATCACTGTGTAAGTGACAGAAATTTAAACATTAAGGACAAGTTCTGAAGAATTAACCAGCAACACCACATACATTATTTGCAATCAGGATAAAAAAATAAAGCTTTTCATCACCATCGTGATCTCTAAGGCCTAATGCTGCTTATACTCACTTTCTGTTTTACACTGGTGATAGGTGATATTATGAAACTCAATATACCTGTTTTCAGAATGCAGAAAGGAGTCAGGTATATTTTGCCTGCCATATTATTTCTTTCTCTCCTTCTGTTTTCTTAAGTGGTTGTTTTTCATTGCCTGGAACTGATAAACAGAAGTTGTGTTTTTCATTTTAAACATTGAAAAGTTTTGACCTGATCCATGCCAAATAGCCTGATTCCTCATTTGTTTTGTTTTTGTTGCCTTTATAATACTTTCTTGTAAGTCAAAACTGTGTTAAGTGTTTTCCTTCTGCCCAAAGCGTAATAATTACTTTGGTGCGTTATCTGCATTATATTCCTTTGTGTATATGGTGTATATTCCTAGCGTAGCCTTTGTTTTAACAGAAATGCTAAAGTTTTTAAAATCTTTTTTTCTGACACTAGTATTTCTTTTAGGCTAAAGAGTAAATTTCAGGCTGTTTCTTTCATCTGTGGCCTGACATTTTTGTACCGGATTAAGCCATGTGTTGTATCATGATATGTTCATTAAAAAAAAAAAAAAGAGAGAGAGAGAGAGACTCATACTCATGGACATGTTGGAACATAGACAATCTACCTTACAAGAAGATTCTGAGTTATTATGGATTCATTTATTGTACCCCTCATGGAAATGAAGAGCTTGTCTATTCTGAATGTTGTCTTTCATCCTCTGGCTCTCATAGTGCCCTTATTTTTAAATCACAGCAATTTTCTATAGTGAAATCTTGAAAAGACGTTTCAAAGATCAATATTTGCCTTTAAAGTAATTATGATGCATGCTTTCCTCTTCTCCCAGTGCAGAAGTATGTTAGCCCCTCACATATCAAGACAGACCTGTCTGTATGTGCATTTTCTATGCCATGAAAGAATTAGAGCTCAAACAGAGCAGTGTATTATCACCGTGAACTAACACCTCTCATGCAAAACAGTTACTATCTTTGCATAAGAAAATTATATCCTTGATAAAGCTACTGAGAAACTATGAAAATTCCATTTTCCTACTCCCATGGAGGATTTATGTTGTAGCATATTGGTAATGTTATAATGTATTTTAAATTGTGATTTCCTATATTCATGTAAATTTGAGCAAAATGCTTAATAGGGATAATTTCCATTACTATGTCTGCTACCTTACAATGTACGTGCTCTTTGTGTCACAAACCAAATTTTGCAGTCCTGTCGGAAGAGAAAAACTTTAAACATTTTTTTGTACCATCACTGTGTCTGAATTCATCATTTTAACTGCTACGCTAGCTTCAAAGGAAAATGAGATCAATTTTAGTTGAATAAAAACTTTAATTATTGATTTTAATGTTCAAAACAATTTATAAAAGAAAATTAGACACAGGAAAGTTGAAATTTAAAGTGCACTTGATATGGATATATTTCGGACTGTCATATTAAGCTCTTTTGAACAAATGAAAGAACAATTTCCACTTCCAAGATATGGTATTTCAGGTAGAAGCACTGTCCTGGTTTCACTAAAGAAGTTACACAGGAAGTTATCTTATGCCATTTAGAGTAAGTTTGGAAAATACACCTTATTTTAAAATATCAGTTGATAGTGTTAAAAAAAAAAAAAAAAAAGCCTTTCTCTACACATTTTGCCTCACTTTTTCATGAGAAAAACATGGCTATAGCACTACCTCTACAATAAAAATGATTTTCCAGACAGTTCTTAATGTCTTGTTTTTCCTCTTCAACCTTACTAATTAAATAATTAACATAAACTAAATATATTGCAGACATGGTTTGCTGTGGGTGAGAAAGCATATGAATCACTGCTTTAAGTTTGATTCAAGCTGCGTAATCTTTGTTATGCAAACACTCTTAACTACGCTGATTCTCCATTCTAGGTTTACTTGCTGGCTTAAAAAAAGTGCCAAAATAAAATTTCCTCCATTTCCTCCCTTTGCAGACATTTACAATTCCAACTTATCGCATCCATTTATGAATGATACATCAAGGAAATATACTCACGATTCATGAAATGTGAATGACTCCCCATAGGGAGTACACATGACATGTTAATAGCCTACACAATTCTATGGCAAGACTTCATTAAGAGAAAAGTACTAGTCATCAAAAGAGGTTTTGTGTTCACAGCGTAAAGTACAAGGAAATGAACATTTGAAATCCTAATAACATTTATTTTTTAGTAAGAAAATCCATTTTTCATTATTTTAATTTTAACATCTAGACCATCCTATGGTTTAGATTTCATTCATCTCAGCATAAAGAGTATAGTCATTTTTACTCTTTTTATTTATTTTATTTTATTTTATTTTATTTTATTTTATTTTATTTTATTTTATTTTATTTTATTTTATTTTATTTTATTTTATTTTATTTTATTATTTTATTTATTTTATTTTATTTTATTTTATTTTATTATTTTATTTTTTGTTTTGTTTTGTTGATTATGGCTCTTCTTTGGTAGATCTCAGTTATTTAGCCATAGCAGAGATTTTGAATATTAAAGGGTGTTGGACAGGGAACAGTCTGGCTATTAGTATTGAACATACATTCAAGCTATGTGACAACAATTATATTCTTGATCTCTTTATTTAAATCAGGATGGATTTCTCCATAAGTTCTCTGAACTACCTTTTGAGAAAGGATAATATTCCTAATGAAGTAGAAACACAGAATTTTCTATTTAATTGTGTATGAAAATTAATCCTGATGAAACACTGCTAAAAACATAAACAATCTGTGACAGAAGTTTTACAGAGTCATTGAAGCAGAATGAAATAAGATAGAGCTGGGCTGCTTATGCTCAACACTCAATATTGGACCTGAATCAGTAAAAGTTATTACCATGTATTAATATGATTTAAATGGAAGTGGCCTTTGAAATAGAAAAACAAAATAGAAAGGAAAAAAAAATTGCAGCAAGCAGCACCTTATTTTAATGCTATGCTCAGAAAAAGGTCACTAATCAGATGCTGCATGTTACCTAATATTCTCTATACTTACCAAAATATACAAAATCAGCACAATAAAAGAAAGCAAGACTCTAGATAAAAGGAGAATCATGTTTTTTTTGTTTGTTTGTTTTGTTTTTTTGGTTTTTACGTCTTATGTTTCTGTTTCCTTTCTCAAAACGAAATTGAGTTTATTAAATTTCAAAGACTGCCTTAAAGTATAGGTTTTGATCTCAGGACTAGCTAGAAAGCAAGCATTTCATATCATCAAAAAAATCATGCTTCAGCATTTAGCATGTTATTCTGAATCAGAATTTAAAGACCAAGATTTGGCAGATGGGTCAACAACAACAACAACAACAACAACAACAAAAAGAATTTCAGATAGAATTAAGTTTTATACATGATCTTAATCATAAAATATTCTGAGTCTGAGGTTTTTCAAAGCAGATATATTGCTGTTAAAGGGTCCAGGCTGAACATACCAAAATTTTCCAATAGAAAAAAATATTTATTGAAAAAGTCCCATCTCTTTCAATTTCTCATTAAGGACTGTATTGTTTCCAGTAAACAAAAATTAATCTTGTGTATCCAAGTCACAGCTACAGGGAAAATCACATTTGATTCTGAGCAATTAGTGCAATATTTAAATGTGCTATTCCAAACCATTGAATTGGTTTTGAGTTAAAAAGTATATTATCAGCAGTTTTTATTGAAAATATAACAATCCTACAAGCACTAATGGCACTAATGCCATGTATTTCAGGTGGTTTGAAATGTACCAGAAAAGAGGTGTTTTATCAGTAACTGGAACACTATGAGGTAGTTAGTCCTGCTTATATTTTCCCTATCACAGGTACTTGTATGAAAAATGGAGGGTGAGGCCATTTCATAAGATCACAGAATCATAGAATATTCCAGATTGGAAAGGACCCACAAGGATCATCAAGTCCAACATGTGGCTCCACACAGCACCACTCAAAAATCAAAACAAATGTCTGAAAGCATTCTCCAAATTCTTCTTGAAGTCTGGCAACTCCGTGCTGTTACCACTGCCTTCGGGAGCCTGTTCCAGTGCCCAGCCACCCTCTCAGTGAAGAATCTATTCCCAATACCCAGTCTGGACCTCCCTTGTTGCAGCTTGATGCCATTCCCTTGGGTCCTATCACTGGTCCCCAGAGAGAGGAGATCAGCACCTCCCTCTTTTCTCTCTCCTCTTGAAAAAGCTGTACGCTGCCATGAGGTCTTTCCTCAGTCTCCTTTTCACACGGTAAAAAAGAGGTGGATTAAAGATAGAGTGGGGGTTTTGAAGTCTGGTATTGTCAAGAAGATGCCTGAAGGCTAGTCAGGTAGCAAAGTGAGATCTTGCCTTCTAAAATCTCTTAAAAAGCTTCCAAACTCATCTCCCAATCTCCTTCTCTGTAATGTATCCCATTTCTCTTATATCTCCTTCATTTTCTCCTTTTCCATGTCTCCTTTAAAGAAAGGAATGCTCTGTGGTAGATTATTCCTTCATTATGATCAATATTCTCAACTAAATCAAAACTGTGACAAGTAAGGTATCACCTGAGTGCAGGTAGCATAGAAAGGAAGGATAAATTGGATCATATAATTGTTGATTAACATCTGCGCACTAGTTAAACATCTTATCTTACCTGCTACCAGGGTCATCAGCCTTGCTGCACAGTCAGAAAGATGAGATGTTTCTTTCAGATGTAGTTGAGAGGAAGAAAGCTATTCCTCTGAAAATGTCAGAGGGGGGAAAAATAGAGGAATCCTGCTTTATCAATCTTCTGCAACAGGAACATTTTGAAAACCAAACCAAAGCAAATCAAAACAAAACAAAACAACAACAAACACACCTATTTTTAGATGATTTTATTTTTTTGGTGGTCCCAAAGGATTCCTGTGTTTTTCAAAGGCTAGTGGTGGGAAACACCATCTGTTTTCATACTTCTAGTACTTGAAGAGGAATGGGTATCTAATGAGCATGCATGATAGTGAAAAGTTAAGTAACCATAGGAAATGTTTATACTAAACGTGTCTTGTGAAACAAGAATTACAACTCCCTTGTAGGTATTGAAACTCAACAGAAATCAGGACAAGAAAGGGATAGTTACAGGTGAGATCTGAGCTTTAGAAGAGAGTTTAGAAAACATCCAATAATGAGAGATGTTTTACAATTATATTGATGCCTAAGTTTGATGTCATGATGCTAAATATTTCCTTGTTGGTGGACCTTGGTGCAGAACCCTTTCAAGAAACCAGGAGTAGAATTGTCAAAAAAAGTATCCTTCCTCCACTAGACCCAGAAGCTCATTTCAGCCAGGAATGGGCTAAGGGGATGTTCAGGTGGAGGAGACGAACTCTGGTGCTGGATTAGATGTTGCCTGGAGACTGTGGATGGACTTGTTTATATTCTACTGAGATATTTTCTACTTAGCCCCTGAGCAACCTGACCTAACTGTCCTTACTCCAAAAAAAATGTAGGTAGTTAAGTACTTTAAAGAGAGGTTCAGATAAGGGAAATGAGGAAAAAAATAATGATAATACAAGCCGCTTTCAAAAAGCTGGTGTTAATGTATTATATTTATATTTTTTGACAGTTACACATGTAAAATAAATTTAAAAAATTGATGTATACTGCAGATTATTATATAAATTGTAATGTACTTCTCTCTATGTATGAAAATGTGTTCATTAGATAAATGTGTAGCAAATATATATTTTTTTTATATTAAACCTTTTAATTAAAAATGAGAGCTTGGCAACAGTATTGTGTTTTGCAAATTCACTTTCTTTGACTTTTTTTCTTTGAAAAAAAATAGTGCTCCACAGAACAAATATTCTGAATTCTGCAAAGTGTTCATATTTTCCAAATGAAGCATTTGATTTTTCTAACTTGAAGCAAGATGTTTTTTTTCCCCTCCAAATGTACTTTAACACAATGTTCAAAATCCAAGCAAACTATCTTATATCAGATTAAGTGTTTCTTTCTATTTGAAGTAATTTCCATCTTTATTTTGCTAATATTCTTTTGATTGACCTGAAATGTTCTTTTTGGAACTGCAAATGAAATCAATCAGTCCAAGAGGAGAAACTTAAATATGCTTTAATCAAAATAGCATTAATCTTGCTCTGAGAGGAGGCTAAAGCAAGCTGCAAAATGTCCTTTGATTTGCAGACTGAACTGCAGAAGTACAAGTTCTGTGTTTAACAGGTTTATGCTAAATAGCTGAATTAAGCCACAAATAGTCCAATCAAATGTAGAACCTACAGGAGTTGTGACCTCAGAATCATCTCACAAATCTATAAGGTTTTCCTTTCCCTTGGTTCCAGTGGCTCAACTGAATAATAATTATGAGCCTTAAAAGAACAGTCCCAAATTTCTCATAAACTAGTGACATCCTAGGGCTGTCCAAGAGCAAATTTCCCATTAATTCATATTTGAGGTTTACAAGCAATGGAAAATGATCAAGGAAATATATCCAAAGGAAAGAACAAATGTAACTGAGAGAAATCCATATTTTCTTAGAGAGAGAAAAACATGTTATTAATCTTTTCCACTTGAGTATTCTTCAGCAATCCATGTGACTTTCATTTAAGGTTTGTCAAAAATTTATTTTGCACTATATACAAATCTCTGCTTTTAATAGAAATGGTATCAGAGAATCATAATCATAAGTTTGATAGCTCATTGGAACTGTTAAATGACTAAAGAGAATGAAGGGACAGTAAGGAATAGAGAGAGTAATTTTAGGCAGTGTCACAGGAAGACTAAAAGTGTCATAGAGCAAGAAGCTTGTTTTCAGGTCTTGCTGAATTGGTTTAGGTGGCTCCAGTGGAACATATATAGCCCATCACTTCTGGATAGAAAAACTTGCCTCTGTCTGTACGGTGGTTTTTTTGTTTGTTTGTTTTGTTTTGTTTTGTTTTGAACTCTGAGAGGAAGCATGTACTTCTTGAATGCCAAGCAGGACCTGAATGGCTAGCCACTGGTTCTGAGTGTATTCCCAGAAAACATGTTTCCGAGTCTTGTTTTTTACTCACAAGGATGATTGACCAGATATACCTATATTTTTTATGTCTTTTTCACCACACCACCAACCCAAAGACAAGACAGCTTCACTCGTACAAAGTGAAATGGAGTGAACCTCTTGCTTGAGTGATAAAAAATAGATTGATTTGAGATGGCTGAATGTTAGAAATTTACTTTAGAGTACTTTTTATTTTGGTGGCAGATCTAACTTAGCTATATTACAAATATTTGCTTAGTGACAGGAAGAACCAGGTTGGAGCACTGATTCTAAGTAAAAGTACTTCTCAGTTTATGGTAGTTTCAGTGTACAGTAATGGCAGATTCAGCTGAGGGGCAGCAAGGAAATGGAAAGTACATCAGAAGGAAAACAAAGAATCTCAAACCACAGCTTTGGTGATTTCTGCTGTGTAGCTCTGAGAGTAAAAGAGCGTGGAAAAGCATAAGAAAAGATGTTTCTTGACAAGCCTCAATAATCTCATGGAACATATGAAAAATTTTAATGAACTGAATCAGGGTTTTCTGCCCAGTACACTCCAAAAATTATGGTCGCTTAGGCAAACAAAATGTTATTATCTTGCTATATGAAATCACACCTCACAGAAAAGTGTTAAGTGGTATGGAGCTAGGTCCAATGACACAAACAGAGAAGTGTTATGTAGCCGAATAGTATATAGACTGTATAACAAAAATACTGTGAAAGCAAAGAAAAAGTGCCACTCCACAAAACTGAAACGAAGTATTATGGTAAAAGATAATAGGTGAAGCTGTACAGTGCAGTAATGATAATACAAGGTTGATGGTGATGACGTTGAGAAATTGTTGAGAAAGTTTTGCATGTTCTGTATTTTGGAAATTAAAGCAAAATCTTACATTTCAAACATGTTCACACATCGGCACTCATTTTACTGGATTTGTTTAATAGGAAAAAATACAGCTTTCAGTGAAAGAGAGATCATACCTGTTTTCAACTTATGCTACCTGACAGCTTGGGTAGTCATTTGTATTTTCTTACTGAGTCTGAAGTCTGAAAAACAAAAGTACCAGATGGTCCATATACTTCCATCTCCAGGTTAGAGCTTTAGTGCCTACAGAAGTAAAAACAGTAAGCCACAGAGAAAGGAGAAACTGGAGTAACCTACAAATAATGTAAGCTCCTACTTGTCCTTTTCAGACACAAAATGTTCTTCTTGCTTTCCACACTGCCTCAGTATATCAACTTGTCCACCTGCAAGTATCATTAAAGCCCCATGTACTAGATCCTATTTATTTTTCTTTTCAGGACAATGTATATGTCAAAAGCAAGATATGTTTTCCACAAAAACCACAGTAACTCAGATTTTGTTCATTCAAATATTGCTCCAAAGTTACACAAACAGATGAGAAATACAGCTGGCTAGATGTGTGAAGATGCAAATGGTTTTCTATAGTTAACTTCAGAAATTCAGTTGCAGTTCTAATTTTTCTCTTGGAGTGTATTCTATGACTAAACAAAACAAAACAAACAAAACAAACAACAAACAAACAAAACAAAACAAAGAAACAAACAAAAAAACAACAAATCCCCACAAAACAAAGCAAACCAGCCAACCAAAACAAACAAACAAACAAACAAAAAACATCCAAACCCACCAACCAAACAAATAAAAGACACATTATGAATGCTCAGAAATCATTTATCTTTTGCTGTGCAACAAGAATAATTTCAGTAGGTTACAAATGACACTTTTTCTGTCTTGCAAAACTCAGTGGAAATGAAAACCCACTCCTTTGTTTTTTTCCAGTACAGCATAAAAGCTCTTTGAAATAAATATGCTTTATTACTACTTTTAGTCTTTGTAGGCCTTCTAGTCAGAGTGGTATTTTTGAAACTTAGCCATACACTAATTTCACTGGTATACAAAAACTGTCAGAGCGCTTTAGAGAAGTTCATACAGAAACAGCAATGCACCTCTTGAAGTCCTAGTATATCACGCTGATCAAAATTCCCCTTTCATCAGCTACACACTTTCGTTTCAGAGAGAGAACAGTACCATGTTTAACTTCGCAAATATAATGTTTTACTAGGTGGATAAAGACCTATATTGTGTAATTAATCCTTTTCCACATTATAGATACACTTTGTGGAATAATAATCTGTATGAAAAGCATCTTGCTGTTCATTGAGAAAAAACATTCCTACCCTAGGAGCATCTAAAACATTAAAGCTATAAATTATATGTAAGAGTAAAATCTCCACTCTCAGCTCTGAAAAAGGAAATTCCACTGCTTTGCTAAAAGATGGCATAACCTTTCCAACTCTATGAACCCCCTATAAATATGTCTGGGGTCACTCAGACTGACTGCAACTGACACAGCTATCCTAGCTGAAGTTCATAGTCAGCTTGGGCTGCACTTAAAAAAGAGCCCCTAAGGGCTCTTTATGATTGCTGTAGAGCAGGATCCTATTCCCTAAAGTTAATAGAGTTACATTGGTGTTGCTGAAAGTATTATCAGCATAATCATTGACTTCTCCGGCCTAATATCTGATTTACAAATGAGCCAAGAGGAATCTAATTTTCCTCTGTCTGCTTCTATTCTCAGTTCGTCCACCAAAAAATTGTCAAGTAGATAATTCTGCTGAGCTGTAATATCTCATCTATGTACTGGAAGCTAAAATTTGCACAGAAAGCTTATTGCTTTCATGCCAGCGTGCTGTGAGGTTTTACTTCACAAGGAGCCAGTTGGCTGTATTTCTTGCAGAACCCACCAGCAATGCAGATGAGTTGAAGAATGAAATAGGCTTGCCAGTCTTGAGAACTGCAACTTTCTCCCAGACTATTCAGAATGACCATGTAGTTACTTCAAAGGGATTTTCTACGCAATCTGTACCTTTTCTCACCCTCCAGACACAGGGGCATCTTTACAACAAAATCTTTTCTACTTCTGACTTTTAAATCTGTTTTTGTTTGCTTTCTTCATTTCATAAGAAATAGATAAGTAGGTGTACATAACAGGATTTTCAATGGCTATACAAATATTCAGAAGTGGAGAAAAAAAAGGACTACTATTTAAGTCCCAATATGAGGTAAATGTGCACAACCCTTTGTAGACAAATTGAAACTTACTGGTCATGTGTCATGTTTTTGAAAACTTGATGGAATCTTTATTTTTTTATTTTATTTTTTTATTATCTTTTTGCGCTTTAGTAACCTTTTTTCCAAGAAGTAAAGTACTAGCCTGAGCTCTGCACTTCATCAGCCATGCCTGCATGACTTACTGTCATCCGGTGGCATAAGTAGCGATGTCGTGTCTATTGTCTACATCTTTTTAGTACTAAAAGAGTCCTTCCCCAGCATTCCTGCAGGCCCCCTTTAGGTACTATAAGGCCCCCTATAAGGAGCCCCTATAAGGCCCCCCTGGAGCTTTCTCTTCTCCAGGCTGAACTACCCCAGCTCTCAGCTTGTCTTCATAGAAGAGGTGCTCCAGTCCCTCGACCATCTTCTTGGAATGTTTTTATAGGTCCATGTCTTTGTTGTGCTGGGGGCCCAGAGTTGAACACAGTGCTCCAGGTGGGGACTTGCAACAGTAGAAGGAGAGAATCACTTCCTGGAACTTGCTGGCCACACTATTTTGATGCATCCCAGGATACAGTTAGCTTTCAGGGTTGCAAGAGCACATTGTCAAACTTCTCATCAACCAGTTTGTATCTCGTCCCATATAAGATCATGCATACATCCATATATTGAAAGTACTTTACATCTATTGCAGACAAATGTACTAAATACTGGGGAAGGACTCTTTGTCAGAGAGTAGAGTGATAGGACAGCAGGGAATGGCTTTAAACTAAAAGAGGAAAGATTTAGATTAGATATAATGAAGAAATTCTTTACTGTGAGGGTGGTGAGGCAGTGGCACAAGTTGCCCAGAGAATCCGTGAATGCCCCATCCCTGGAAGCATTCAAGGCCAGGTTGGATGGGACTTTGGGCAGCCTGAGCTAGTGGGGTGTCCCTGCCCATGGCAGGGGGTTTGGAATTAGATGATCTTTAAGGTCCCTTCCAACCCAAACTATTCTGTGGTTCTATTATTCTGTGATCTATATTTAGAGCCAGTTACAAATTAGCTGTTTTCCTCTTGCAGTGAACTGCCTGGGAGGACAAACACAAAACCCATCACTTGGCCTATAAAATGCAATACCTATACAGATCAGGAAGAAGCAGAAACCTCAGAATAAAAGGTTTGTGTTGGGACATCAGCATTTCAGATAGATACAACTGATAGATGGAAGCTGGATAGAGTGGTTAGTGGTTACAACACACAGCAAGAAGTAATTTCAATGAGCAGCAGTGCTGCATCAGCTTCCTGCTACTGTCTTTAGGTGTACAGGAGGACTCCCTGCATCAGTCTCTTGGTTCTATTCACGCAAATGACTTTTGAAATTAATTTACTGACTCCAAGTCAAATTTATTTAATCTGAAACAGCTGGTGCAGAATGATGTTTTGCTTTAGTGTCAACTAAGGCAGTATTAACGTCCCCTTCCTGAACACAGCATCTGAAAAGGCAAAGAGAACAAAAAAGAAAAAGTAAAAAGAGAGCAAATATAATTCTTAGAAAGATTTTTACAATTTTACTGTAAATCCACAGCAGGATGGTGTGGATCCTATCTTGCTATAGGAGGATATGTTGTTCCTTGAGGTTTGTCACCGAGGGCGCATGTGTCTGCATATTGCACTATGAACACTGGAACGCAAACAGAGACTGTTTCATTTTTGAATAGTATATAATCTTTAAAAACCTGCTTTCTGCTTCTCTTTTATAGACACAGAACATCTTATTGTAATTGTATAGTTCTGTAGAGCAGGAATTGACAACACCATACAGTGAATGCAAAGTCCTGCACCTTAAGTCTGTAGGTCTCAGCTGCCTGTTACTGAGGCAGCTGTTGGAGCAAGGCTGATAGATCTGCTGTGTACAGCTTGGCAGTATCAGGACAAAGTAAGAGTTATTCATATGCTCCTGCCTCTAGTACATCTAGTACATGAAGTGAAAAGTTTGGGAAATATTATTTCCTAGGTTATTTAAACCAACCAACATAAAGATTATTGTCCTCAGGGTGTGCACCAAATATACTGGCAAGAGTAGAAAACATTCTACCTGTGAAAACAGATTTCACAAGTAAAAACACTAAAATTTCATTGTACAGAAATATCTGAGAGCCAGAACGTCACTGAAATAAAAATTGGAGTCCTTCTACACCTATCATATTTAGTAAGCATGTCCTTTCCTGGATTCATCTTCCCAGGTTGTCCAACTGATTATGAATATTTTTTCTTACTTATGGAAATAAAGAAATGAGGTATTTATTGGATATTTTATATTTTCCTCTAGCAGAGGAGAATACAGGCACCAATGATGACTATATTTAAGAAATCAGAAGTGCAGGCACCCTGTAATGGAAAGATATGTGCCTCAGGAAATCTTTTATATTGAAAATAACCTTTTATTATGAAAACTCTCTTGCAACATTTGAATGCTGTTTATCAATAGCAAAGCTATTCATCAGTCAGTGAAGCTGCCGGTTCCTCTGATAATGCGTTTACACCAATACTTTCTGCAGTAGAAACTAAAGTGGAATCTATGTCATAAATTCATAGAATCATAGAATAGACTTACAGATTCATTAAGTTTGGAAAAGACCTCCAATATCATCTGGTCCAACCACCCCCCTATCACCAATATTATATACTAAACGATGTCCCTAAGTACCACACCCAATCATTCCTTAAAAACCCCTAGGGATGGTGACTCCATCAGATGTCTATATATCATGGTGGAAAGGCAGCAGTGTGGGTGCTCTAAGGTGCTGGCAGATGAGGACTCTACCTCACATGAGCACTGAGACACCAGAGAAACTTTGGTACATGTGCAGGTGGTATCCCTGAGATGCTAGAGAATAGGTATTCATGGAGATGCTTGTACATGGATGCACACACAGTGGTACTTCAAGTGATATCTCTGTGGCAGGTCTTTGGACAACTCTGAAAA